>NC_066579.1:388564177-389235011 GCF_024323335.1 Lathyrus oleraceus
GTGTAAAACTTTTTTACACGATCAGTGCATCATCGTTAAACCTTAAAGAATAATCAACATTATTTTTAAAGTCATATTTAACCACAATTTAATTGTTAAAACTTTTGAATTATATGCAATAATTTAAAAGTTATCGGTGAGTTTTCTATTTTAGAAGAAGAAAACTTAGTAATTAAACTATGAAAAAATAAATTTTAGTCATTAAACTACTACATCAAAAAAATATTTTAGAAAAATATATAATATTAATTAAACATATAAGTAGGAAAAAAAACTTAAAATTATTTTGAAAAGTAATAGTATTAAGTAATTCCAAAAGGATCGTTGAAATGATATCGGTGCTCATATTAAAAGAAGAAATACCATTTTAAAATAGAATTAATTCATATGCATCGAAAGTGTAATTTATTATCAAATTTTTAGATTTTTATTTTAAATGTATTTAAAAAGCATTCATTAATGATTGCGATTAAAAAATCATCTAATATTACTTTTTTGTCCAATCTTCAATGATGAGTTTCATCTTTTTTATAAAAAAATCGTCTTATACAACATTTTTCCATTAAATATTTTAATAATTTTACTACATCAATTATAGTTAATAAAATATTTTAGTAAATGTTACATTTTTATCACTATTATAAATAAAAATTCACTTTATTCTTTATATTTACCAAATAATTATTGAATTTAACTTATATACAAACCAATTATTTAATAAATATAATAAGTAATTTTTTTTATAATAATATGAAATAGAAAATTAGTTTTACTTTTAAAATCAATCAAATTATATAAATTTTTTTTAAAAAATCAAATAAAACATTGAGATAGAGAGGAATAATGATGACGCAAAATGCACTTTTACTTTCAATTGACATTTCAATGATTCATTTATTGACCATTTATCGAAAATGTCAACAATTAAATCATTTATCGAAAATGTATACTTACTCCATATGATTTGTTTCCAAATATTTATTACGTCCATTTTAAAGTATAAATCATTTATAAAAAATAATTGATTTTTTAATTTCTGTAATTTTTAAGGGTTTTATATTTAAGAAGCGATTCCTCTTAAATTAGTAAAAGCAAACAATCAACATTTATTTTGTTTAATCAATTTGTTTTAAAAATATACCTTTTCAAATCATTATTTTGACTTATTAAAGTGAAATTGAGTATCTTGTCTATTTTTTTCTCCTTAAAAAATATATTTTTTGAGATATATTAAATAAATTATGAGTTAATAAAATAAATTATAGATTTATAATAAAAATATTATTATTAAATATTTTTTTTATTATCATATGAATTTATAAACTATAAACTCAAAAATATATTTTAACAAATAGAGTTCAAAATTTAAATTTTTTATTTTCAATATGTAAAGTATATACGAATATCTATTTTTCTCTAAAGAAAATTAACAATAGTAATTGCTTATAAATTAATTTTTTTCAATATATAAAATATATTTAAAAATCTATTTTTTCTTTAAAAAACAATAAAAAAATACGTACTAATTATTGAATTTTTTTTTTTAGTGTACAATATAATATTTTAGATAAATTTATTTAAATTTTTTACTAAATATACATAAGCGGTATTGATTACTCTTAAAATTATAAAATAAGTTCATCTCTTATACATAGAAACTAATTATATAATAATAATAATGTGAACTTACATAAGTTACATAACATAAAATTAAAACCAATACAAAGTCTTAAACATAATCAACGAGACAAACACATTGTTGAAAAAAAAATGAAAGCTTTTAAAGCTCTAAGACCTACTTGTCTCAGTGAATTCCTTACTACAACCATTATTATTTTAGCAAACTATGGAAGTTTATTGTCATATGAGCAATAAGAAATACATATTTGAATAATTTACACAATAAATAAATAAATAATATGGTGTATCACACGATTAATATTATCTTGTTTATTGAACATTCTTCATTCTTCAGGTCATCCGTTCTCAAAAAACCGACTTATCTGGCCGATAACAACTTAGCTGGGCGGACCTTGCTTACAATTTACTTGAGATTTTTACTACTACAAAATAGACATCCCGTAACACTCAATTTACAAAGACTTTTCTGTTAACCGTGATCAGGGTCGTCCCTGTGCAAGTGCAGCAGCACAGGATCCCAAATTTTGAAATTTTCAATTTTTTTCATAAATATTAATAAAAGTAAATAAAATGTTATTAAAAAACTCAATAATTGAAAGAAATGTTATGATAAAAATTCAATACATACAAAAATTAAGATTGATAAAAACTCAATACATATAAAAATTAAGATTGATAAAAACACAATACATACAAAAATTAAGATTGATCAAAACTCAAAATAATTATAGTTAAATTTATTTTAAATTAATATATAATTATATTTTTAATATATATTTTTTAATTATTATAATTATATTTTTTAAAAATTTGGGTCCATTTTTGAAATTAGAACGGGGCCTCCGATATGATTGGGTCCGTCCTGACCGTGATAATAAAAAAGTTTTGGCGTTTCTTTTTTGTAATTACTAAAAGAAATTTCACATCTGTCATATGTATCAATCGTGATGAAATGTACATGAAGTGAAAGGGTTTGAATCACAACACCAATAATTTTCCATTTATCGTAACATAATGGGTTTGATCTTGTATATCACCATGGTTCTTATAATCGATCGTGGTATAAGTTGCAATCATTTCATCACAGTTCGTATTATCAATTATGGTGAAATGTGTTACTTATTTATATACAACTGAAATTATCTCTCGCTTTAGTACATTACAACTGTCTCGCTTAAAATAAAATCAAAACATCTCTTTCATTCATCTCTCTCAAAATAAAACTATAACATCTCTATCACTCGTCTCTCTCATATGGAAACCCAAACTTATGCAGCCAACTCGTCTTCTTTGAAGGATACATTTGTTGCATAAAATCTTAGCAAATGGCTACCTTACAAGTTTGTCTTCACTATAATTTATGTTTCAAAATCTGTTTATATATTATTGTTTATGTTTCAATAACTTGTTTCATAATGTTTGAACTTTCTACTTGTTTTAACTTGTAGGTAGGGATGATTGTTTCAATAACGAGGAAGAAGCTAAAATGAGTGTTGCAAACTTGTGTGAAAGACCTAGAATGTCATCCATTCAAAATAGACATAAGTTTGCAACTCTCACTTCAACTTCATCCTTCTTTCATCGTGGATGTCATTATGGGACAAGTATGTTTCTGAAATATTCTATGAGTTGATATGTTTGTTGTATTTTGTATGTTGTTTATGGTTTGTTGTTGATGAATGTTATTGATGAATGTTGTTGTTAATGTTTGTTTAAAATATGAGTTTATTATATCTTATGTGATTTGAGTGCCTTTCCAAACCCTTATGGAAAATGACTTTGACACTAATCGACCGATCTGTCACTTATCCTTATGGAGTCTTGGGGGACGTGTTGGTAAAGGTTGATGATTGAAAATTGGTCAGACACTTTGTGATTTTGTCGTTTTGGATATGCCGGAAGATTCCGAAACACCATTATTATTGGGGAGACCATTCCTTGCCACGAGTAGAGCTTTGATTGATGTGGAAAGATGAGAATTGATTCTCAGGTTTAATAAAGAACAAGTAATACTTAACGTGTTTGAAGTCATGAAACATGCTCCTGAAGAGTTACAACGCTACCAAATTGATTTGATTGATGAATTGATAGAAAATGTTTCGAAGGAAGAAAATCTCTCATTTCCACTAGATAAATTTTTGGTACAATCTATTGATGGAACATGGAAAGATAACAATAACATTAAAGTAAATTAGTTGGTTCTACAATTGCAAGCAGCGTAGGTGGACCGTGGTTATAGGAAATTTGAAGAATTAGTGGGAAGTAGTGAGGAGAAACTAAAGGAACCGAAACTAAAAGAACTCCCCGAGCATCTGAAGTATGTTTTTCTAAGTCCAGGAAAGAGGCATCCCACAATTATTAGTAGTTCATTATCAAAAATTGAAGAAGAAAAACTGATTTTAGTCCTGAAGGAAAACAAAGGAGCTTTGGGGTGGAATGTGGCAGATTTGAAGGGAATCAGTCCAACATATTGCATGCATAAAATAAAACTGCAGGAAGAATTCAAACCGGTTGTTCAACCTCAATGACGTTTAAATCCAGCCATGAAAGAAGTGGTAAGAAAAGAGGTACTTAAGTTACTTGAAGCAGGTATCATTTATCCTATTTCTGATAGTTCGTGGGTAAGTCCAGTGCATGTAGTTCCAAAAAAAGATGGCACCACAATTATTCATAATGAAAAAAATGAACTAATCTCAACCCGTATTGTTATGGGATGGAGAATGTGTATTGATTATCGCATGTTGAATCTAGCTACATGGAAGGAGCATTTTCCATTTCTATTTATGGACCAAATGTTAGAGAGATTAGTCGGACAAGCTTACTATTATTTTCTATATGGATATTCGGGGTATAACCAAATTGCCATATATCCCGCTGATCAAGAAAAAACCGCTTTCACATGTCCATTATGAGTTTTTGCATATAGGAGATGCCTTTCGGCTTATGTAATGCACCAACAAGGTTTCAAAGGTGCATGATTTCTATTTTTTTTCTGACATGGTTGAAAACTCAATAGAGGTATTTATGGATAATTTTTTTATTTTTGGTAAATCTTTTGATTGTTGTCTTAATCGATTGAATGATGTCATTGAAATTGGAAATAATGTCATTTTATGGTAACTGAAGACATTGTGCTCGGACAAAAAATCTCTTCTAAAGGCATTGAGGTCGATCAAGCAAAGATTGGAGTAATAGAAAAACTACCACCCCCAGTGAATGCTAAAGGGGTGAGAAGTTTTCTGGGTCATGCAGGTTTTTGTAGGAGTTTCATTAAAGATTTTTCAAAAATTTCAAAACCCTTGTATAACTTGCTGATTAAAGAAAATGAATTCAACTTTGATAAATAATTCCTTAACTCGTTTTTTATCATAAAAAATAAATTGACAACCGCCTTTGTGATTGTGTCCCTAAATTGGGAGTTACCTTTTGAAATTATATGTGATGTAAATGATTATGCAGTTGGCGCAATTCTTGGCTAAAGACATGCAAAACTTTTTCATGCAATTTACTATGTGTCGCATCTCGAAAAATACGATTCCTCGCGATGGTCGCGGAAAAAATTTATGTTCGAACAGAGTCGCCACCAAACTTTATTTATCCCAATGAAGGGATAGGAAAATATCGATAAAATCTTTAGGAAATGGAATAATGGTCGTCGCAACCATATTCGGGTTCGGGAGTGGATTATGTAAGGGGAAGGTATTAGCACCCCTTACGTCCGTTGTACTCAACGGGAACCTTTTAGTTCTAATTTGCGTTTCGAGTGTTAATTTATATTTGTTTGTTATCTTTGGGTTATAAAATATTAAAAATAGAAATGGATGAGAACCTCAGAAAGGGAAAAGGGAGGTTTTTTTATTAATGTGCTCGCGAAGATACAACAATCTCCTGTCTACGTATCCTTATGGTATAATAAGGAAATCAGAGCATTTGTAGTTCGGGGAACTACGGTTGGTTGATGCCTTTTAATGAACAACTGTTTAGATCGCGTTCTAAAGGCTAAACGTCGGCTTGTTTACTCTCGGCGGAGGCTTGAGCACTAGTTTGTTATGCATGTTAGGAAGGATTAAATGGTGTTCTTTTTGAAAAGAGTTTTGACAAGTCAGATTAATATGTTTGACGTTTTGTTTGATTGGTTGAGATGTTTTTGGTTGGATGACGATTACTCGGATAGTTGAGTAAGACAACTCGTATCCTAACAGTCGGGAAAGGGAATAGAAGACTCTAGACCACCCTTTTTTTCATCCTTAATTATAAAAAGGATTTGATAATAATTAAGGTGTTTTGAATGGATGACGAATACTTGGATAATCGAGTAAGACAACTCGTATCCTAATAATCGGGAAAAGGAATAGAAGACTCTAGACCGCTTTCCGTTTCATCTGAGTATTTATGAAAATAAGGTTGTATATGGTTGACGTTTTTTAGAATAAACGACAAGTACTTGAATGGCTGAGTAAGACAACTCATATCCAAGCATTTGAGAAGAGGAATTGAAAACTCAAGACCATCTCCTTTTTGTATCGTTTGTTAAGAAAATGATTTGATTAGGTTGTATGTTTGCGGAAAAATGACAATTGTTCGACTGACCGAGTAAGAAAACTCGTATTCGACCAATTGAGGAGTGAAGTTGAAAACTCAAAGTCAACTCCTTTTTCATTTAGCTTACTGTGAAAATATTTTGATTTAATCGGGGTTTGGAGGTTTGTAGAGGAACGATAACTATTTGACTGAACAAGTAAGGGAACTTGTACTCAAATAGTCGAGGAGAAAAAATTGAAGACTCAAAGTCATCTCCCTTTTTATTCCTTAATGTAAAAGAATTTGATTTATTTGCGCTTAGGTGGATTAGAAATGACGGTTGTTCGATTAATCGAGTACAAGAGTTCGTGTTTAAATAATCGAGGAGAGGAGTTGAAAACTCAAAACCATTACCTCTTTTATTCTTAAGTGAAATAGTATTTGATTGTGATTAGGTATTTTTAATTCTTAATAAAGAATACTCGATGTTGGATCGAGGTTTTAAATTTGTATTTTTGTGAATGAATTGAATTTATTTAGTGAATAGTTCATCTAATCGATTAATAAAAATCGAATAGGTCTCATTGTAAGAAGGCCCAAGAGTAAGCCATGTGAGGTTGATGACGATGCTTTTACAAACGATCGACTTACAAAGGTGTTTTGAAAATGGGCTCGACTTTGAATCGAGAAGTATGTGATTTATTTTTTGAAATTGGTTTAAATGACTTTAAATCGGTGAAATCAACATAATCTTCTCACAATTATAACATGTCATCCATATGCACTCAAGGTTTGGTATAAATAAATAAATATAAAATAATCATGCACATAGACCCCACAAAATAAACAATTATCTAAATTATAAGTGATACTAATAATAGTATAATTAATTAATTAAATATTTAATAGATTATTTGATTAAATAATAAGCAATTAAATAATAATAATATAGACAAATAGTTTATTAGGTATTGAAATTCTGGTATCAGATATAAGATGTCGAAGATAATGTCACGACACTAATATCTGGTAATACACAATGGATTAACAAAAACAGAATGGTAAAGCAAATAACGCAAGCAATTGTTAACCCATTTCAGTGCAACTCACCTACGTCTGGGGGCTACCAAGCCAGGAAGGAAATTCACTAAAATAGAATTAGTTCAAAGACTCTCCGTACACTTCAACAAGTTACAGTCTTTCTCACCTAATCTCTACCCGTGCAATTTCTACCTAAGCACTCTTAGATATGAGAACTCACTCACTTCCCTTACAATCACACATCAGTGATTTTAAACAACAATCCCTTGAGAAAAGAAAATACTTTTCAATTACACACTCTTGATTTTACTTCACAGTTTCAATCAAGAAGACACACTCTTGATCTTGCTTCACAGCTTTGATCAAGAAGACACACTCTTGATCTTGCTTCACAGCTTTGATCAAGAAGACACACACTCTTGCTTAACAACTTTAGAGTGATAAATTACAACCACAAATCAGTCCAATTCAATCATCAATGGATGACTTGAATGACCTACAAGTCTTACGACTAAACAGACACAAACCCTAGCTCTCTCTCTATATTTCGCTCAGTCTTGGTTGTGTATTCAAACAGGTTTTCTAAGTCCCTTTTTATAGAAGCTTTCAGTTGGGCTTGGACATCTTGAAAACCCTAGATCTATTTTCCAATCAAATCTTTTTATAACAGCTGTATAGATCTCCTTGGAAAATAAGTAAATCTGGTTGTAATCCATGATTGAATGCGCCAGCTAGCCATATCTTCAATCATCCAAAGATTTCCATTAATTGTGCAATCACAAAACACTAGACATTCATACTGAATGTTCTGTGTACAGGATGTCATGACATCGGGTCTGACATCCTGGAAAAATCCTGCATAATCCAATAATTCCTTTTATAACTTCCAGCAGGTACAGCCATATCAGATGTCATGACATTGTGTATGTCATCTGAAACAATCCTGCATGAACATGTCTTTCATTTAAGCTCCAGCAGGTACATCCAATATCAGAAGCCTTGTCATTGTATGTGGCATTCTGAAACAATCATGCATGCACATGTTCTTGAACTCCAGCAGGTACATAGGATATCTCATGTTAAGACATCACACATGACATCTTGTGAACATTCTTTAGTTTTACCAAAATTGCTGCCAACACTTAGAATCAACAAACTCCCCCTTTGGCAAATTTTGGCTAAAACATATATCTGTCCTTTTTGTTCACAAGGTAAACTATCAGCAGTTAAACAACTTAACAGTAGTTTAATCAGCAGCAGAAGCAAAACAATTACTAGCTATGGCTATTAGTAATACACACATGCACAAGGGTACTTCTCCTCCCCCTAAATTTGTGCAACAAACAACAGAATTACTAGTTATGGATGCAACTAGTAAGACACACAAATGCATAATGCACAAGGGTACTTCTTCTCCCCCTAAATTTGTGCATTCATCAAACATAACAACTACTGTATCTCCAGCACCTTTACCAGCCAGAATGTCGTACTGACATCTGCTTCAACATCAACACCTGTGCACCATATCAGACATCCTTTTTGACATCTGTAAACAGAACAACATTCTGTTTTAGCACCTGTGCACTTCTTTCAATAATAGCTGTCCTTCTGTCCAGCCACATACAACTTCCACAACAACTTCTATATCAGCATCCAAATCAGCACTTCTCCCCCTTTTTAGTCAAAATTGACCAAAGGTGACCTTATATAAAACTTCAATCAGCAACAGAATAGCTTCCAGCCACACAGTCTAGTCCTTGCCACAACACAGTTTTCCCAGGCAGAAATATCCTCTAGGATAACCACACACTCCTTTGCTTGCTATAGGTTCTCATGAACACAAATCCCCAACTTCCCCCTTAAACATTCAAATTGATTGGCATCCAGAGCTTTAGTGAAAATGTCTGCTAATTGCTTTTCAGTAGGAACATGCTCCAGAGTTATGATCTTCTCTTCTACTAGTTCTCTGATGAAGTGATGACGAATGTCAATGTGCTTTGTCATGCTATGTTGAATAGGATTTTTGGAAATGTTTATGGCACTCAGGTTATCACAGTATAATGTCATGACTTCTTGTGTGACATTGTATTCAGACAACATCTGCTTCATCCAGACCAGTTGAGAACAACTACTCCCAGCTGCTATGTATTCAGCTTCAGCAGTGGATAGAGATACACAGTTTTGTTTCTTGCTAAACCATGAAATCATATTGTTCCCCAAAAAGAAGCATCCCCCAGATGTGCTTTTCCTATCATCAGCACTTCCAGCCCAGTCAGCATCACAGTAACCAGTCAACATGGATCCAGATCCATGAGTATACAACATCCCATAGTCACTGGTACCATTGACATATTTCAGTATTCTCTTCACTTGGTTTATGTGACTGACTTTTGGTTCAGCTTGATACCTAGCACAAACACCTATAGCAAATGCAATCTCAGGTCTACTTGCTGTGAGATATAGGAGACTTCCTATCATGCTTCTGTATAGACTCTGATCTACACTGACACCATTTTCGTCTTTGGAGATTTTCACATGAGTAGGAGCAGGTGTCCTTTTATGGCTATCATTTTCCATTCCAAACTTCTTCACAATGTTCTTGGCATACTTGCCTTGAGATAGAAAGATAGAGTCTTCCATTTGTTTGACTTGTAGCCCAAGAAAGTAGGTCAGTTCTCCAACAAGGCTCATCTCAAACTCAGATTGCATTTGTCTAACAAAATGTTCAACCATCTGTTCTGACATCCCACAAAAAACAATGTCATCTACACATATTTGTGCCACCAAGAGCTTTCCTCCTTCACTCTTCATAAACAGAGTTTTATCAATACCTCCCTTTTTGTATCCATTGTCAGTGAGGAACACTGTGAGTCTCTCATACCAAGCCCTGGGAGCTTGCTTCAACCCATAGAGGGCTTTCTTTAATCTATACACATGTTGTGGAAGATTTGGATCTGTGAATCCTTTAGGTTGTTCAACATATACTTCTTCATTTAAGTAGCCATTTAGGAAGGCACTTTTTACATCCATTTGAAATAGCTTGAATTTCAGAATACATGCCACTCCAAGCAATAGTCTAATGGACTCAAGGCGAGCTACAGGAGCAAATGTTTCATCAAAGTCCACTCCTTCAACCCGAGTATATCCTTGAGCTACTAATCTAGCTTTGTTTTTAGTAACAACCCCTTGTTCATCAGATTTATTCTTATAGACCCACTTTGTTCCTATGACATTTACTCCTTCAGGTCTAGGAACCAATTCCCATACTTCATTCCTCTTGAATTGGCCTAACTCCTCTTGCATTGCATTGATCCAGAACTCATCAGTCAAGGCTTCCTTGATATTTCTGGGTTCAATCTTTGACACAAAGCAGCCATGTGAGATTACTTCCCTTGATCTAGTAGTGACTCCTTTATCTGGATCTCCTATGATAAGATCTTTGGGATGATCCTTCTGAATTCTGATAGAGGGTCCCTTGTTTATTTTGTCATCTTCAGGTTCAGCTTGAGGAGGTTCTTCTTCCTTATTTTTGTCTGAGTGGTCAACTGGAGAATCATTTAGAGATGTCTCAACATCGTCTGTGACATCCGTCTGTTGGTCATCAACCACAACATTAATGGATTCCATCAAAACATTAGTTCTGGAATTAAAGACCCTGTAAGCTCTACTGTTTGTTGAATAGCCCAGAAATATTCCTTCATCACTTTTGGGATCCATCTTCCTTCTTTTCTCACGATCAGCCAGGATATAGCATTTGCTACCGAATACATGAAAGTATTTGACTGTGGGTTTTCTTCCTTTCCAGACTTTATACAGGGTTGTGGGAGTTCCTTTCTTCAATGTCACTCTGTTATGAACATAGCAGGCTGTGTTCATGGCTTCAGCCCAAAAATGATAGGGCAATTTCTTAGCATGAATCATAGCTCTGGATGATTCTTGGAGAGTCCTATTTTTTCTTTCCACCACACCATTTTGCTGGGGAGTGATGGGGGATGAGAACTCATGATGAATTCCTTCTAATGAGCAGAATTCAGCAAATTTGCTGTTCTCAAACTCCTTCCCATGATCACTTCTAATTTTGACAACAAGACTTTCTTTTTCCCTTTGAAGTTTCAAACAAAGCTCCTTAAAGACTTCAAATACATCGGATTTTTCTCTTATGAAATTGATCTAGGTGTATTTGGAGAAATCATCTACCACCACATATGCATATTTCTTCCCACCAAGGCTTTCAACTTGCATGGGTCCCATCAAGTCCATATGAAGTAGCTCCAGGACTTTGGTAGTTGTGTCATGTCTAAGCCTCTGGTGTGACATCCTTGTTTGTTTTCCAATCTGACATTCTCCACAGATTTTTCCCTCATCAATCTTTAAGTTGGGGATTCCTCTAACAACTTCAACAGATATGATCCTTTTCATACCTTTAAGGTGCAGATGGCCCAATCTTTGATGCCATATCTTCACCTCTTCTTCTTTGGCTAAGGTACATATTGAGGAGTATCCAGTTTCTTGAGAGCTCCACATGTAGCAGTTGTCTTTGGACCTAACTCCCTTCATGATTACTTTATTTTCTTTGTTTGTAATCAGACATTCAGTTTTGGTGAAGTTTACATTCAGACCTTGATCACACAGTTGACTGATGCTTATAAGATTAGCAGTTAATCCCTTAACAAGTAGGATATCATCAAGGTCAGGAACTCCAGGGCAATCCAGCCTACCCATTCCCTTGATTTCCCCCTTTGCACCATCACCAAAGGTAACATAACTCATGGCATGAGGATGAAGTTCAGTTAGCAGATTTTTGTCCCAGTCATATATCTGGAGCAACCACTGTCAAAATACCAATCTTCTTTGGCAGAAACTCTGAGGGAAGTGTGAGCTATGAGACTTGTGACCTTTGTCTTAGGAGCCCATTGCTTTTTGTTGACAGTCTTGTGATACTTGGACCTTGATTGGTATTGAGACTGAACAGGGCCAGGATAGCCACATAGCTTATAGCAAAAGGGCTTCAGGTGGCCAAATTTTCCACAGTATTGGCATTTCCATCTTTGATGCTTCCCTTTTTGCTGTTGTGACATCTGTTGTGACATCTCAGGTTTGCTTTTAACATGGCTGTACTTAGGTTTGGATTTTGGTTTGCACCCAGTGTAACTGTACTCAGCCTTGAATCCAATACCAGATTTGTTTCCTGTTATTTGGCCAGTCTGGAGAATCCTGTCTAAGATGGCAGATCCATTGTTAAGCATTCTTACATACTTAGTCATCTCATCTAGTTTGGAATTCAAGAATACAACTTCCTCATTTAATTTTGAGATGGTTTCCAAAAGTTCTTCCTTTTCATTTTCCAGCTGAGCTATCACTTTCTTCTGGCTGTCAACTTGTCTGCACACTCCTGCCCTTCTGTGGCACAATTCTTTAAGGGTTCTTTCATCATCAATTGACTCTTCCTCAGACCCCCATCTTCCTGTCAAAGAAGTCACATGGTTTGTGGCTTCTTCTATTTCACTTCCATCAGACCAAGAGGCCACAAGACTCCTCTTTTGTTTCTTAAGGTAGGTCCCACATTCAGTTTTAATATGACCATACCCATTACACTCATAACACTGAACTTCTTTGGGCTTTTCTTCAGACTTTGGTTTCTTACCAAAGCTGTTGGATTTGTCAGATGTGATGTTCTTGACATTTCCCTTTGCTCTCACATCTACCTTTTTTATCAGTCTGTTGAACTGTCTTCCCAACATTGCTATTTCATTTGCCAGGTCTTCATCAATATCTTGACCACCTTCCTCATCTTCCTCTTCAGTGTTTGACATAAATGCTATGCTCTTGGCTTTCTTTTCAGCTCCATCGCATATTCCCATCTCAAATGTTTGGAGGGATCCAATTAGCTCATCAACTCTCATATTTGAGATGTCTTGTGATTCTTCTATGGCTGTTACTTTCATAGCAAATCTCTTGGGGAGTGATCTGAGTATTTTTCTTACTAACTTTTCATCTGACATCTTCTCACCCAAGGCTCCAGAGGCATTGGCAATTTCAAGGATACTCATGTAGAATTCATGAATATTTTCATCTTCTTTCATTCTTAAGTTTTCAAACTTGGAGGTGAGCAGCTGAAGTCTAGACATCTTTACCCTAGAGGTGCCTTCATGAGTGGTCTTGAGAATGTCCCAAGCTTCTTTGGCCACTTCACAGTTGTTTACCAGCCTGAAAATATTCTTGTCTACCCCATTGAATATTGCATTCAAGGCTTTAGAGTTTCCAAGAGCAAGATCATCCTCCTCCTTGGACCATTGTTCTTCAGGCTTCTTAGTGGTGGCTTCTCCTTCTTTAGTAATGACAGGATGTACCCAACCTGTTAAGACAGCTTTCCAAGCCTTGTTATCAAGGGATTTCAGAAACGCTACCATTCTAGGTTTCCAATAGTCATAGTTAGAACCATCCAAAATTGGTGGCCTATGAACAGATCCTCCATCTCTCTCCATTGTACCAGAAAGTATTGCCCCTAGATCTCACCTAGAACCAGAGCAGGATGCCTGCTCTGACACCAATTGAAATTCTGGTATCAGATATAAGATGTCGAAGATAATGTCACGACACTAATATCTGGTAATACACAATGGATTAACAAAAACAGAATGGTAAAGCAAATAACACAAGCAATTGTTAACCCAGTTCGGTGCAACTCACCTACGTCTGGGGGCTACCAAGCCAGGAAGGAAATTCACTAAAATAGAATTAGTTCAAAGACTCTCCGTACACTTCAACAAGTTACAGTCTTTCTCACCTAATCTCTACCCGTGCAATTTCTACCTAAGCACTCTTAGATATGAGAACCCACTCACTTCCCTTACAATCACACATCAGTGATTTTAAACAACAATCCCTTGAGAAAAGAAAATACTTTTCAATTACACACTCTTGATTTTACTTCACAGTTTCAATCAAGAAGACACACTCTTGATCTTGCTTCACAGCTTTGATCAAGAAGACACACTCTTGATCTTGCTTCACAGCTTTGATCAAGAAGACACACACTCTTGCTTAACAGCTTTAGAGTGACAAATTACGACCACAAATCAGTCCAATTCAATCATCAGTGGATGACTTGAATGACCTACAAGTCTTACGACTAAACGGACACAAACCCTAGCTCTCTCTCTATATTTCGCTCAGTCTTGGTTGTGTATTCAAACAGGTTTTCTAAGTCCCTTTTTATAGAAGCTTTCAGCTGGGCTTGGACATCTTGAAAACCCTAAATCTATTTTCCAATCAAATCTTTTTATAACAGCTATATAGATCTCCTTGGAAAATAAGTAAATCTGGTTGTAATCCATGATTGAATGCGCCGGCTAGCCATATCTTCAATCATCCAAAGATTGCCATTAATTGTGCAATCACAAAACACCAGACATTCATACTGAATGTTCTGTGTACAGGATGTCATGACATCGGGTCTGACATCCTGGAAAAATCCTGCATAATCCAATAATTCCTTTTATAACTTCCAGCAGGTACAGCCATATCAGATGTCATGACATTGTGTATGTCATCTGAAACAATCCAACATGAACATGTCTTTTATTTAAGCTCCAGAAGGTACATCCAATATCAGAAGCCTTGTCATTGTATGTGGCATTCTGAAACAATCCTGCATGCACATGTTCTTGAACTCCAGCAGGTACATAGGATATCTCATGTTAAGACATCACACATGACATCTTGTGAACATTCTTTAGTTTTACCAAAATTGCTGCCAACACTTAGAATCAACAGGTATTAATAATAACATTAACAATATTTATACATAATTTTGAAAGAAAAGTAAAAGAAATGAACGTAAATAAAAATATTTAAATATTGTAAAGTAATTAAATAATTATCACTTAGGGATTAATAATTATCTAGAATATATTTTATAAGTGGTTATGAAAAATAAAAATAAGAAAAGAAAGAACAAATCAAAAAAATGAGGAAAATGGGCCACATCAAGAGGAAGGCCCAATTCTGGGCATTACTGAATAATAAAAAGGGGGTTTGAATAGAAAAAAGTCCTTTGGGCCCAACCTGAGTTGGGACAAAATGGAACTACCAAGGCCCTGAATTGTTTGGTCAAACGTTGACCCTCTGGGGAGATGTCTGGGCTGTGTGATCAGAATACCTTGACCTGGTCAAAAGATCAAAGGGAGGCGCGTGAGAGTACACCACCATATGGTGGGGGGATCCACACAGGATCCCCTGGTTGACTCAGGAGTCAACCAACCAAGTGGCGCTAGCAGAAGGGGCCATGTGGCGCCCATGCAACCAATCCAAACAACATATAAAAACAAAAATTCTGAGAGAGAGACTCATTCTCTCATTCTCGTTCTCTCTCTTCACTAAAGAGCAGAGTTGCTCTGCAACTCTCTCTTCCCACTTCCGTCGCCAACCCCGACCAAACCTGCCGGAGAAGACAGTGGCAGCCGGCCAACCGCGGCGGCGCCGCCCTCTTCTCTGGCGACCTCCAACCCTAATTCTAAAAAGCCAAACACATACCCCACCTTATTTTGGCTGGTGATTTCAAATTCGACCTCCCTTTTTTCAAACTCCCTCTCAAACGTCCGGATCTGTACCAAAAGAAAAAGAAAAACCTAAACCCTAATTTGTGACATTCGCTCCTCTGAAGTCACGATTTGAAGAAATTAGAAAAGGGGTTTTAATCCACGTGAAGGGGCGAAGACGATGGCACAGAAAGATGAACGAGAATAGAAGACTTACTTGTTTGAAGTCAAACTCCGGCGACGCTCCCCACCGTTTAAGATAAGTCCTCCGTCTCCTTCTATTTTCGTTTTCCTTTATTTTTGTTTTGAATGCTGTTGATGCTTGGTTTGAATGTTAGGGTTTGATGTTAAAATATTTTGTAACTTCTCTTTTGATTTTCTAGAACGTGTTCTTTGTTTTGGTTTTAGGTTAACAGAGAAAAATTATTTGATTATTTCTTCTTGGATTTCAAAAACCTCTTTTTCTTCTATTACTGTCAATTTGTTGTTGTTATATATGTGATGAATGCTGAGGTTCTGAGATAACTTGCTAAGCTATTCTTTTTCCAGATTTTGTGGAATGTTTACTCTGTGGATTTAAGATTGTTTGATTTGGACATTGGAACGTGTTCTTGAGCGTTCACCTTGGTTTACTGTGCAACATATTAATCTGCTTGTTCTATTAATTATTTTCCAGTTTTTTAAGTGCTTATTTGATAAGCTGTTTTAACCCTTGAGTTGGTTTTGCAGGTGAAGTTATGTTGATTTGAAATAAACCATTTTGACATGTTCAACAACAAAATAAGTTAACTACTTGACAATAATAACAAGTTCATAGCAATAAAAAAAATGGATTACCGTATCAATTCACATAACCAACCAATTACTATTTCAAACCACTCGACAGGCCAAACACTCACTGATAACTACCCCACGACCCTTAAACACACCTCATGCAAATTCACATGCTCATTTGTTTAAAACTGACACATAAACCTGATCTGAAGGATGACTAATGGTAAACCCAAGCTTATTTCCTCTACTTAGCCTCTTATTCTTCGCATACTCATACCAGCCTCTTCCGATAAACTTATTCGTTTTCATGATCTTTTTGTTCTGCCTTGCACTAGGAACCTCTGCATAGTAACTCTTCCCTTGTGTTAGCATCAATCAAATTTATTGCCTTATGATTCCAATAGAGACATTTCTTCGTCACTTATTTCGGAAAATGCTGCGACATACCAAAATAAATTCGACATTATTACAATGCTTTATAAATATTTCTTTACATTTGAAATCACAAAATTTCCAACATACCATAACATTCTTTAGAGCTTTATATCTAAAACTTGTCTCTCTTTCCCAACATAAATCGTCCTTAGAGTATTCCTCATCATCATCGTCGGAAGATGAACCACTGTTATGCATATTCAACAACTGGATGTTGAAAATCTTTCCACAGTTTTTCATGGATCTCCTTGTACTTTTCTTCCTCTTTTTATGTTAAACTATGTGCCATGCATTATCGACATCCATACTAGTTCAGTTTTCAACCAAACATATCTCATTTTCATACTAACAACATTTCTAAACATACCAATTTCTATTTGCTGCAACTGACACAAGCATGAATATCACAGTATCTTCAGTTTTCATAACATATCATTATATCGTATAACACAACTCTTTTTATGTATGAATTCTCTAAATCCGTTTTATTGTACACTTAATTGAACTTCCAATTCTGGGAGCATGCATTTTTTTTGCACTGAATCCACTTTTCAAATTATATTGTACCTTTTTCATACATACTTGATTCTAAATATAACCACATCTATAACCTTCTACACACACATTAGTGCATAACACATTTTGTAAAATTATCACAACAATTAACATGCAGTTTATTTTGTAAGCCAATAACATGCAACACATATCACATGTCAATGTATTGTACAAAAAATATATATAATTTTATTTTGTAGGCAAAATTAAACATGCATTTTTGTATGCATGTGGTTTTCAAATAACATTGTTCCTTTTTCATACGTACATGATTCTAACAATAAATAAATTGATTTCCTGCAACTAAAACTATCATACATAACACTTTATATACAACTATCACAATATCAATTTATATCATATGACACAACTAAGTTTGAACTTGAATATGTCTTTTTCAGCTTCTATTGTAAACAAAAAATTTCATTGCATGCTTTTAAAAAACTTTGATGTCCTAAATCTGTTATTGCATGCCTTTTGTTTTGAATAAAATCATTTATTACATGCTACTTTGTTTTCCAGCTTTGTCATCAACCTTTACTCCTTGAGCCATTTTTCCTCCAGTCAGATCAACAACTTCTTAGACTTCGGACATTGTGACGACTGCTTTACCCTTATGTTTTTCTTCCTTTCCCTTTAATGCTTTATCATATAGCAAATGAAGCTTCTCATTGATGAAGTCTTTTTTATTTTGCCACACAATAAAAGATCTGGAATAACATATAACTTGCATTAAACTTCATGTTAGATCTTTAAAAATTTCATTAATCCTAAATCATCTATAATCTACAACAACACGTCAAAAAACGTAACATGCACCCAATCACTTTTATTCCTACCCTATAGCGGTTGAACTTCCTTTCTAACCAGCCATACATGAAGGTTGAATATTACAATACAATTACTCAAAGTTTCTCACAAAATGGTGGACTCTGGACAAATTAATTACCCTGTTGTTATTTATACTTGAACTAATGACCCACTTATTTGGTTCTATAATGTACTCACTGTTTCTATTTCTCCTAAATCACACGGTAAGTTCTTTTACAATAACATGCTTCTTTTTAAAATACTTTATACCTTTTTATAACTATTAAATACATTAATAAATGATTTTTATTTTATATTAAATTCAACTTTTTCCTTTAACTTAACCTTCTTTTTCATTTTATTATATTTAATTTTAATTTCAAACATTTCTCAATTTCTCTACAATATATGTTCTATCAAAAAAAATTTTAATCTTTTTTTTAATTTTTTTTTTACAATTTCCCAATCAATATTACATAATTGACAGGTACCTGTGCAAACGCACGGGTATCCCATTAGTTCTTGAAGAAGGAAAATCCCACTTTTACTTCCTATACTACTAGAAGTGAATAGATTTAAGAGGGGTTTCTCAAAAACTAAATCCTCTTAGCGGAACAATCCCAACGAACATATCTTGATTAAATCAATAATCACAAACAAAATATCAAAGATTATCAGAACATCTCTTGTAGTGTGCTTTAACTTTAAGCACAAACGAAGGAAGATATCGACATCTCTACAAAGTTTACGGGAGTGCAAAGTGGAAGGCGGTGCTATCCGTTCCCTAAGAATGACAAAAACTAAAGTTAGGATTGGAGGTGAAAGAGGTTCTCTATTTATAGAGAGCTACAAAAATCTAATGCTATTATTTTGGACTTTTCCAAAAATAACCATAATCTTATTTATATTTAATTAAACTCTTTTAATAAAATAAAATAAAATAATTAAGTTAAAGCATATTTTATTTAATTAACTATTAATTCTCATTTATTTAATAAAATAAATTATATAAGTGTTAATGTATTAAATAATTTAAATATTATTAACACATAATTAAATTAAATCTTATTTAATTTAATCATCCATTCCACTATAAGTACTCTATGTATGTGACCATGTAGGTTCTCGTAACGTTGACAATAATATTAAATCACCTATTTAATATTATAAATAACGAGCGATATTTGGCAACACATCACTACTACCCAAGTGACAAGAATGTCATGTGATATGACATAACCTTTCTATGATAATGATCATGTGTATAATTATCCTTTTGCCTTTATATCTATATTGAACACAATGCATATAATGTGTCACCCTTGTGTAGTCCAATATTATATTCCTTGATCCTTGAGTATACTCGATAACAACAAATAATCTTAATATCTCATATTGACATATTAGAGAATGATCATGCATTTTACAATCATACACGATCAAGGGCCCCATAGATATTACTCTTGTATATGTAGGAGGGGTGGATGTCATCTAGGTCACTCATGTCCCTCAGCATGATTTGTGGAGTACCCATCAACCATATTTATGGTCATCCTGTTACGTACAACATTTGATTGACAATAAAGTACTCGACTCCACATCTAGGATTCATAGAGGTTTCAGGTCGAAGGGAGCTATACACCACTATCACTATGAGAATAACTTATGACAGTTACGTAACATACTATGTACTATTCTTATGGTGGGTCAATCTAGTGTAAATTTACTCGTAGTATTTATACCTATATAAAGACTTGACAGCTCATATCCATGATCCGGGAGATACGATCATAAGTCTACTCACATAATAGTCTCTATAGATTACTGTTGTCCTATTTGATAGTAAAGCTTAACTATAAATACTTTTAGAATAATGTCCTTATCTTTAATGAGATCTCATGATTAAGTTATACTTAATGTATCATTAAATGAACTAATTATGCTAAGGACTTTATTATGTCACAAACAAGTAACATAATAAATACAATGCCTAATAAATATATATATTAACGAATATATAAACCAAGGTCATGATACAAAAGAAAATATAACAAATACTGATTGGCTATTAGGGCTTACTCCAACAATCTCCCAATAGCACTAGAGCCAATCAAATATTATCTTGACATCTATCTATCCATTGTGTGCGTCAAGCATAATCTAAACATGATACTTTATTAGGGTATAAGGAAGTCTTCCCTATGTTTCTATTATACACGTATTCCAATTTCAACTTTTAATCTTCTATAAAAAATAAATAGAAGTTTCAAATGATACATACATGGATCACTAGTGATTATCTAACTTTATGTACTTGCAAGGTTAACCCATTATCATCGTGAATGAGATTAATATAATCTGCAATATAAGAAACACAACTTTCTTCTCAAGAATGATCAAAGTGATCCAAATCATATATTTGACCTTTGTACTAGAAAAAAAAGTTTTCTAAAGCCTTTTACAACTTACACAATTGTCACCTAAGCATAACATTTATTTTATAATGTGATATGGATATGTTGTTCATCGATTTTGGAATAACATCATTGTAACTCCTTTATAATGATTATTCTTATCTCCCATTAAGAAAAGGAACACCAAGTTCTTTTAAGGTATCCAAATACCTTCTTAATAGTGATCTAATGATGAACACTTTAATCAGTTTTGGTACTTATTGTTTATGCTCATAGCATATAGTGCATCTAGCGTAGTATATATAATGGTGTACATGATTGATCTAATCACCCAAGTATATGGATTATTTTCACGTGTCTTTCTTCTCATCCAATGAGATAAGGAATTGTCCATCCAACAAAATATCATGTGACACATGTAATAGTCTTAATGTGAGATCATGCATATTAAGTGTCTTAACACTGCGTCAGTATATGTATGTGGGCTAAGGTTGAGGTATATCAATGATCTATCTCTATAGAATCTGATTCCTAATCTTTTAGGAAACCTCGCCTAATACTTTCATCAAAACCATTTTGTCATACCCTAATTTTGCCCATAAATAAAAAATTCATTCATTCATCATGACATTTGCATCATCTACATATCATGACATGCATTTCTTTCAGCATAACGCCTAAAAAAGTCAACTAGAATAAGATTTTGGTTTTAAAGATAGACTGATTGAATCGAGTTTAAATTGCGTGTAAAATTAGCGGGCAGAAAATTTTGAGATCGGGCTTGTAGCTGTCAGTTTTATTGATCTACGGTTCGCGTAGTTTAACCCGACATGCTCGTTTAATTTTTTCGATCCTATTTACGTTTGCATTTTGATCAGCCCGAGCCTTTTCAACTGGGCACTTTTTACAGCGAGATTTGATCCGCATCTATCTATTTTCCATAAATTTGTTTCACATAGATTTTTTAATGCGTTCAATTTTTTTTGCGCATTTTCGTACCCGATTTTTATTCATTTTAATTCCTTTTATTTTTGTTTTTTTAATCAAAATAAAAAAATAGAAATAAATAAATAATCATTTAATTTTCATTTGTTTTTATAAAAAAAATGTGAACTTTATCTCATTTATGTTTTTAATAATACTCATTTTAATAATCTCAAAATATCCAAGGGTGTTTTAGGCATTTGATTAAATAGGAAACCCCAAAATATCTAGGGGTAGGATTGGGAATTAAAATTTTTGAAAACCCTAATATTCTCACTAAAAATACCTTAATAACATGGCAACGTAAAAAAAAAGAGGAATCAAGCCACCAATAGCATAGCAGCGACACCCTCATACCAATCACTCCCTTATTTAAAAAATTAAGCAAAAATAGAAAAAGAGAAAAAAATGATTCTCTTTCCCTCATACGTGAACTTGCTACTTGCTTTTCCTCTCTCTCCAATTGAAATTTAATTAATAACAAAAAATGGAAGATAGGTGAATTGGTTCTGTTCTCTCTAAAAAAAATGGAATCCTTCACCACTTATATCAAAATACATCCCTCACAATGACATTGTTCACGTGACACATCCACCATATCCCTTCTTCTTCATGTACCTTGAACCCACATCCCATTTTCACAACTTTTTCTTCTACTCATCCACATAAATATTCAAATTTCACTTCATGTAATGACACCACTAAACAAATACATTCATACTCCAACAACACTAAACTCATATAAACCACAAACCAATTTATTAACCCTTCTTCATACTACAAACACGCACACAAACTTCACATCATCATTCACCTCTATTACACCACCACCCTCTCATTTTGAAGAAGTGTCGTTTTCCACTTCTTTTTTTCATAATTTTTTTTTGAAATTTTGGACCATCTTCTCTTGTACCCCAACCCCAAACTTAAAACTTTGCTCACTTCCAAGAGCAACCTCAAACTTAATCTTTTTTCATATACTTTAGGAACTATACTTCTACCTAACTCTAAAGAGAGGGTGGAAAGAAAATATCTTTCAATTCATATGGCTAAGAATTTTAGGCTACGCCACCGAAATATAGGTTGAGGCTCAAAATGGTTAGCAATGAATATACCTATTACTACAAGGTGGTTTACAAAGGCTCAAAGTTATAAACAAAAAATTGCCTCAGTGTGTGTCGGTCAAACCAGATAACTTAATCGGAAATAGATCAAACCAGATAAAAGAATAATGCATGGATACATTAATAAAGAAAGAAAAGTGAATAATGGAAGTATTTGACTCAAACCTTACCAGATGAGGTATATGTAGGTTGAGGACAAGTCCGTTGATTCTTTTCTCATCCTTCTCCTTCAAGTTTCTAGTTGCTATTGTGATGATCAAATTTCTTTTGGATCATCTGTTCAATGCTAAAGTGCTAAACTTGCAAATTTGAAGAAAAAAAAACAGTTACAAACTCGTTTATTAAAGACAACATAGATCGTCCTAGAAAGGTCACGCTTGAGTGGCCAATTCCTCTTGTAGATGGTTTTGAATAAAAATAAAGTAAATTAGCAAAACAAAAACTGATTAAAATTATAGGTTTCCTCCCATCTTGCGTTTCTTTTCCGTCATTAGCTTGACGTCCCAAGCTTAAAACACGTTAGGCGCAAGGGATACCCTCACGCTAGTCACTTCCCTTATCATTTTTCCTTTGTCTACTTTCCTACCTGTTTCCTCCAGATGGTAGCAAGTATCCAAATTATCCATATAAGATGTCCAATCGTACACCTTGGAACCCACATTTCTTTTATTGAACTTCAAGATAAGTTCACACGTTTCTACATCAATCTTTTCTTTCCTAGTTGCCAAGAATGGCCGCTTGAGAATAAAATATCCTCCTAAATCTCCTTTTGTATCAAGCACTACAAAATCTACAGGAAACACTAAGCCATTGACATGTACTAACACGTCACATAAAATACCAACTGGTTGAGTAACCGACGAGTCATCTAGAGTGAGAGTCATGTTACTCTGTATGATCTCACCCACTTTCAATTCTTTGACAGTTTTCAGTGGCATGGCATTTATGCTAGATCCTATATCACATAGAGTACCTGGAATATTCACTCCACCGATATTACAAGAAATAATAAACTTACACGAATATTTTAATTTTAGTGGTAAGGTTCGAGGTTTTACCACATCATCCTTTTCGGTCATGTTTACATGTTCCTTGATCACTTTCTCTTTCGCCCCCTTTAGTAATGCCTTTATAAATTTAACGAACTTAGGCATTAGTTCTAAAATCTCATGGAATAAAATACTTACCCGGAGAGTAGCTAGCATTTCCTTGAACTTTGCAAACATTCTTACTTCATCATTTTGAATAAGTTTCTTTTTAATTATCGGGTACGGTGGTTTTACACAATATGGTAAAGGAGGATTTGGTTCAGTCGGGATCTACTTATTTTCTCTTCTCCAATGAGAGTTTTTATTAATAGTTGATCAAGATGACTCCTTTTTCCTCTTGGTCACCTTGAGTGGTACTCTCCTCTGTCTCAATCACACCTTATTTAACCATCTCATCTTTACCCTTTTCAATAATCACCCATAAACCTGTATCCATAACCTTGCATGTTTCATTCTTAGGATTATCTATAGTGTTACCTGTGAATCCTCCATTTGATCTTGGAAAAGAATTTATTTTTCTGGATAATTGACCAATCTTCATCTCCAAAATTTTGATAGACACATCCTGGTTTCTACTCATTTCTTCATGGTTCTTATTTACCCGACCAAAATTACTTTGAGTGATTTTAATGAAATTCAGCAAGGTTTCTTGTAACTGTGACGACTTCCTTTGAAACAGAGCGTGTTGGCTTTGTTGTATCCCTTGGTTAGCATTTGAATTTTGATTATTATTCCAACGGAAATCTGGGTGATCTTTCTAACCCAGATTGTATGTGTTAGAACACGAGTTGTTCTTTTGAAAATTAGCAAATTGGACCTCCTCATTCGTCCCTTCCAACGAACACCTTCCATTCGCATGTTCTCCTCCGCAGAAATTACACCTAATTGTATGTACCCGGCTGACGTTAGCTTTAACTAAGCCGCTTTCAGCTAGATTTTTATTTAAGAATTCTATCTGAGCTAAAAGAGCAGTATGGGTATCAATAACTAACATACCTCTAGGCGTGCCCACGGTTTCCATCTTAACCTACCTTTCACTCTTGGAACGGTACTCATTCATACATATATTTTCAATAAGGTCTTTTACTTGTGTTTCAGTCATTTATCGAAAAGTGCCTCCCGCAGAAGCATCCAATAACATGTGAGTTTGACTCTTGAGACCTTTGATGAAGTTTTTCATCTGCTTCATATTATTCATGTTGTGATTTGGGCTTATGCATAACAAAATTTTGAATCTTTCCCAAGAGTCATAAAGTGACAGTTTCCTACTGCTCAAAATTCACAATTTCTGCTCGGCGCTTGGTAAATTGAGTAGTAGTGAAAAATATTTCTAGGAATTTATCCTCCAATTCCTTCCAAGTCCGTATCGTTCCATTCAGAAGGCAAAGTAACCAATCTTTTTCCCTTCCAATCAAGCTCTAAACTTGTCTCCTTCTCCCAATTCTGTTTTTCACGTACTAATCCCAAACCCTTACTAACTTCTCCTTATTAGTAACATAATCCCTCAATTAGTGACTTCCAACACTACTCTCACTTATCTCCCTATTCACCAAAATATCCTTCTCATCTCTAATTTTGTTTTAATAAAAATGCTACTATTATTATCCCTTATTTCTACTACTTTTATTTTATAGATAATGCTAACTTGTGCCCTTGGGGAACAAGTTAAGAGATAAATATAGTAAAACATTCTTGAAAATTGTGTGTTGAATTTGATACAAGTTTATATTTAATGATTTTATTGTTATTTTCAATAAGAATGTTCTATTTGTGGGTTTTTTAACATGTGCCCTTGGGACACAAGTTAACATTACCCTTATTTTATTCCAACAAATTAAATAAAAATAGCTATAGTCTCAATTATTAAAAATTCTCCTTATTCTAATATTATTAATTCTATTATTTTATTAAAATGTCAATATTCTAGTTATTTTTAATCATTCTACCAAACACCTATTTCTTACCACACTTTACCAACACCATTACATCCCACAACACATATAGTCACATATTTTTTATTTTAATTAAAATACTAAATCAAATAAAATTCTAAATAATTCAATTAAAATAATTAATTATAAACGGGGTGTTATAAGAATTGGAAGCCCAAGTGAAACCACCACTCTTAGAGAAGGATCTGATTAACATGTTCGTGGATACCCTGCAGGGCCCATACTTTAAAAAAATGATAGACAACGTGTCATCAAGCTTCTCTGATCTAGTGATAGTGGGCGAACACATTGATACCAACCTCAAAAGCGGAAAAATCCAAGGCGCCTCAAGTAGCTAAACTAGCGAGAATGAAGTCCTTAGCAGTTCCCAAAAAGAAGAAGAGGATGAAACTGATGCAATCTGGGAAACTCAGCAAGCTCTGCCTCTGATTCAAAGCTCACTAGTGGTCCCCAAATCTCTCAAGTCGGTTTCACAACCTTTCTCGCATATGTATGACCTAAATGTGCAATGTGGATATCATGTCGGATCAGTAGGGAACTCGACCAAGGACTACAAAGCCTTCAAAGGTAAAGTATAATAGTTGATTGACAATAAGTACATAGCCTTTCTAGAAGGACATCTGATGGTGAACATCAACTTTTCACCTGAATGAGTGCGAATAATTCAGGGAACACCTCCCAAAGCTAGTGGATCAGACAAGAAGGCATCCTCAATGCTCGCAATCATTGGGCATTTTTATCATTCACATTTGTATTTTCTTTGTCTATTCAATGTTACTTGTTTTTTAAACATTGTTTTTTAATGTTAATATTAATTAAGTGATCATGCATTTTCTAAATCAATCATTTCGTATTCACTCACTTTTCTTTTTACCGCATAAAAAAAAAGAATAATCGATACTTTTCCCATTCACTAATCTTTATCAAACTACTATTTTAGAAAATATTGGATGGAGAATGATGAAAATAAAATACCCAAAATTGCTACGGTATGCTTTTGAATAGAACTTTGCTAATGGTGTAAGACATTGTTTCAAATCCCCAAACACTGAAGAGATAAGGAGTCAGTCCCTAGTCAACTACTTTGAGCTTAAAAGTTGGTGTTTCTCTCAGAACAAAAAACCCTTAATCTTAACCAGGGGTAGGGTCTTTATGTTCAAATATTTTGACTATGATTCAACCTTTGAGAGAATCGTCCATCTACACACTTTCCAATAAGAGGTTCAACCACATGCTCTCCTTCACACACATCTTGAAGTGTCGAAGAA
Source organism: Lathyrus oleraceus (assembly GCF_024323335.1). Classification (NCBI taxonomy): domain Eukaryota; kingdom Viridiplantae; phylum Streptophyta; class Magnoliopsida; order Fabales; family Fabaceae; genus Lathyrus; species Lathyrus oleraceus. Next base: position 388,591,286 of record NC_066579.1, read on the forward strand.
GTCGTGAAAAGCCAAAAAGTTATGATGGTTGGTCCTCACCAACCATTAACAAGGCAACCACAACCTTTCAAAAAAGAAAAGAAAGAAAAAAGCCTATTAAGTCAAACACAAATAAAGACAACTTAGGCAAAAATCAGGGCATCCCGATAAGCTGAAAGCTTCAAAGAAGCGGTCCAAGCAAAAAATTAAGGATAAAAAGTGAAAAAATCAATCAAAAGAGGTCGTTTAAATCCTTAACAAAAACAAATAAAAATAACATCAGTGACTACCATATAAATAATCAAAGAGCCACCAACATTCTTGACAAAAACAAAATAAGGTGATTGCCATGTTAAGAAAATATCATCAGATCTTGAATCTTCATCTTTACTCTTACACATTCGAACACTCTTGGAAGTTGAATGCGTGTGTTGAATTATTTGAACGTAGGATTGGAGATCATAAAGAAGAATGGATGGGTTAAAATTAAATTTTGAGCCTTATATCCTTTTGTTTTGAAAACCGTGAATCATGCCATGTTACAACCCTCAACATACCTAATTGAAGCAGGGTTTGTTTTGAAAGCATACTACAACAAGGTTGTGTTAACTTGACTCCAAATATATTTGATAATCATTTGTATTGATCACATCACCTTCCAAACTTTGAATTTCTATATCAATATTATGTTCTGATCCTTGACCCATTCACTGTATTTCACAAAATGAACTCAATAAACTTTGATTTCAAAATTTGCATGCGCATTGCATTAAAATTACCATTTGAAGGAACCATTTTACTTACAAGCCTGCACTTAGCATCAGGAGAATTCCAGTAATATACAGTCAGTTGAGGAACTTAATCATGTGAAAGAAGTCCAGCCAGAGGAAAGTCACTTTGAGAATCGATCAATCTGAGCCAACACTCTAAGAGTCTGTTAATCAAGGGCAGACCACCGCAAGATTCAAACATTGGGGAAAGCCACATAAAGGTCATGACAAGATACTCCCAAACTCCTTTCGAGGTAAGTTTCTTCAAAGACCCAACCGACTGGGGAAAATGAGCTATAGAGGGGAAAATCCTCTCCAGACTTTCAAGCTGCTCAAGAAAAAATCCTACAATGTAACAGCAACCGTTGAGTTTGAAACGGGTGCCGGGAAATCATGCTAGCACCCAATCCATTCTTAAACTTTTCCTTCCGACAATAAGCCTCGCAACAAAATAAAATTTCATCCATTACCCTATAAGGGTACTTTGGAAACCTTCAAGTCGTTGCATAAATCATTCTCATGCATTAATTATGTCACTTCGCTCTAGAATCATGCCATGCATATCATTGCATTCATCGGGAATAACCCCATAGCATGAACAAGTTTCATAAAAAAATCTTAGCCTGAAAGATCAAACATCAAAAACTAGTTCTTGTCTGACAGACTATTTGAAAGTCAGTTCCCGTCTGACAGTCAGATTTCCAAGCCAGTTCTCGTCTAGTAGTCATTATTTCAAAGTCAGTTCCCATATGACAGTAAATCAAAACCAATTCTCATCTGGTAGCCTATTCAAAAATTAGTTCCCATCTGGTAGTTAAATTTCAAAACCAGTTCCCGTCAGGTAGTTTATTTCAAAACCAGTTCTCGTCTGGTAGCCGATTATAAAACCATTTCCCATTTGGTAGTTAGTTTTTCAAAACCAGTTCCCGTATGGTGACTTAATCTTTTTCACTAGTTCCCGTAAGGAAAACAAATTTCAAATCCAATTTCTGTATGGCAACTTTATCTTTTTCACCAGTTCCCGTTTGGTAGACTATATGAAAGTCAGTTCCCGTATGACAAGCAAAAACAAAACAATAGTTCCCATATTGTAATCTTTCCTTCAAGTCCAGTTCTCGTCTGACAGTTCACCTTCAAAGTCTAGTTATTACTGACACCATCAATCAGTAGCCAGTTGTTACCGATTCCTACGGTTAAAGTCTAACTTTGTTTGGCACATATAAAGATTTTATGTATATTTTCTCTGTTTTCCCTGATGTTTCCTAGAAAGTCATTTGTACGACTCTTTGTTTTGAGGAATTCCCAGAAGATTAGATGATTTTCTTGTTAGAAAACTCCAGTATTTTTGTCTTGGATGAATTCCCTGTTAGGAATCTCCAAAATCTTTGATTGGATGAATTTCATATTAAAATCATCCAAAACTCTTAGCTATATTCTAAAGTGTATGCATGTCATCTCTAACTAGTTTATAAAGCCTACCTTTGAATACTCCCCTGTGAATTCTCCAGCAAGATTTTTATCCCTAACGAGTCTTTCACCATGTTATCCTTTCATTCCTTATGGACCATCACTACCACATATATCCATTATTCCCCACGGTTCTATCTTTCATTCTTCGTCCATCATAAAACATCATGATATGGTTCATCTCATATCACATCATATCCGCAACAAACCAAAACAAAAGAAAGAGTGCCCTTTAGATCATGTGTATATCATATCATTGCATCAAAAAGAAAACTTTGGGTCTTCTATATTTAAATACCTTATACCAGGATTCTATGAGGATTACCATCACTCATGCCATCCGACAAAGCTATTTACATAAGGGCAACTGTCACACCCCAATTTTGCCCTTAAATCAATATATTCATTTATTCATCATGACATTTGCATCATCTGCATATCATGCCACGCATTTCTTTAAGCATAATGCCTAAAAAGTCAACCAGAATAAAATATCGGTTTATAGACAAATCAGTTAAATTGAGTTTCAATTGTGCATAAAGTTAGCGGGTGAAATTTTTTGAGATCAGGCTTGCAGTTGTCTGTTTTATTGATCTACGATTCACATAGTTTAACCTGACATGCTTGTTTAACTTTTTCGATCCTATTTACGTTCGCATTTTGATCATCCTGAGCCTTTTCAACCGAACACTTTTTACTACGAGATTTGATCCGCATCTGTCTATTTTCCATAACTTTTTTTTGCGTAGATTTTTTAATACGTTCATTTTATTTTTTTATGCATTTTCGTGCCCGAATTTTATTCATTTTAATTCCTTTTATTTTTGTTTTTTTAATCAAAATGTTATAGAATAAATAAATAAAAATAAATAAATAATCATTTGATTTTTCTTTTTTTATCAAAAAGTTGTGAATTTCATCTCATTTATTTTTTAATAATACTCATTTTAATAATCTCAAAATATTCAAGGGTGTTTTAGGTATTTGGTTAAATAGGAAACCCCAAAAGATCCAGGGGTAGGATTGGGAATTAAAAAATTTGAAAATCCTAATATTCTTACTATAAATACCTTACTAGTATGGCAATGCAAAAAAAGAGAGGAATCAAGCCACCAATAACATAACATTGACACCCTCATACCAATCACCCCGTCATTTCAAAATTCATAAAAAAAGAGAAAAAATGACCTTCTTTCCCTCATATGTGAACCTGCTACTGTCATTTCCTCTCTCTCCAATTGAAATTTAGTTGAGAAATAACAAAAAAATGGAAGAGATGTGAAATGGTTATGCTCTTTCTCTTTCACTCTCTCTAAAAAAATGGAATCGTTCACCACATATCTCAAAACACATCCCTCACAATGGTACTGTTCACGTGACACATCCACCATATCCCTTCTTCTTCATGTACCTTGAACCCACATATCCTATTCACAACTTTTTCTTCTACTCATCCACATAAATCTTCAAATCTCACTTCATGTAATCACAACACTAAACAAAGACCTTCATACTCCAACAACACTAAACTCATATAAACTACAAACCAATTTCTTGACCTTTCTTCATACTGAACACCCCCCCCCCCCCCACACACACACAAAAACTTCATATCATCATTCACCACTACTACATTACCACCCTCTCATTCCACGTGAAAGACAAACACATCCATTCGTCTACAATACATAACACTAACAGATAACATCACACTCTTCTTCTTACTATCTCCCTCCTGTTATTGTACCTTATCCTCTCTTCTCATTCAACTCATATTTTCTACTTCAAAAACCAACCACACAAGAATACCTCATTAACCACCCTCCAATACATTATTCGTGCAGTGAAAACAACCTCACAATCACCTTATGCAACCAAAACCTTACACCTTAACTTCATTCCAACTCTCACAAATAACACAAACAATCATTTCGCTATTAAGTTATCACTTGGCTGGTAGTTGGTAAGCATTCTGCTTGAGCTTATTACCTTTGTTAAGCTATCACTTGGCTGATGGTAGGTAATAGTTCCTTTTACCCTCTGATTGGTTACCTTTGTTAAGCTATCACTTGGCTGGTAGTTGGTAATCATTCCATTTGGCTTATTACCTTTGTTAAGCTATCACTCGGCTGATAGTAGGTAATAATTCCTTTTATCTCTGATTGGTTACCTTTGTTAAGATATCACTTGGTTGGTAGTTGGTAATCATTATGTATGAACTTATTGTCGCATCTCGAAAAATACGATCCCTCATGATGGTCATAGAAAAAATTAGTTCGAACAGAGTCGCCACGGAACTTTATTTATCCCAACGAAGGAATAGGAAAATATCGATAAAATCTTTCAAAAATAGAATAATGGTTGTCGCAACCATATTCGGGTTCGGGAGCCGATTACGCAAGGAGAAGGTATTAGTACCCCTCGCGTCCATTGTACTCAACGGGAACCTTTTAGTTTAATTTGCGATTTGAATGTTAGCTTATGTTGTTTGTTTTCTTCGAGTGATAAAAAGGATTGAAAATAGAAATGTATGGAAACCTCAGAAGGGGGAAAATTGAGGTTTTTTATTAGTGTGCTCGCCAAGATCTCGCAATCTCGTGCCCACGTATCCTTATGGTGAAATAAGGAAATCAGAGCATTCGTAGTTCGGGGAACTACGGTTGGTTGGTGTCTTTTAATGAAGGACTGTTTAGATCACGTTCTAAAGGCTAAACATTGACTTGTCTACTCTCAACGAAGGCTTAAGCACTAGTTTGTTATGCGCGTTAGAAATGATTAAACAATGTTCTTTTTGAAAAGGGTTCAGTTGTTGATCGCACGAGGGCGAGGAAAAAGGTTTGATAAGTTGGATGTGTTTTAATGAACAAGTTCTTAGATCGCATCCTAGCGGTTAAACGTTGGCTTGCATGCTCGCGGTGGAGACTTAAGCGCTAGTTTGTGTATGCACTAGAAAGGATTAAGAAATGTTCTTTCTAAAAATATTTAAGTTGTTGATCGCACGGGGGCGAGAAATTAAGTTTAATATGTTTGGTATTTTGAAGAAGAACGACAAAAGATTGAGCAATGTGGTGCACACCAATCGTTTGATTCTTTCGAGGAATAACAAGGCGAATGCCTTCTATTCCCTTTTCATTTAAATTATTATTGAAACCTATTTGCGGAAATTGAATATGCGCGGTAGTGAGGCGTGCATGTCCCACTTGCTTATTCAAGGAACAATAAGGTGTGCGCCACCTATTCCTTTATCCAAGTTCATTTAGTGTGTTTTAATCGAAAGTCGATAATTTGAGTCATATGACAAGCGCCAATCATTCAATTATTCGAGAGATGGTGAGGCGAACGCCTCCCATCCTTTTTATCTGAAGTTTGAATAAAATTCTTAAAAATTATATTAATTTGGAAGAAATGATTTGAATTCGAATTTGGTTAGGTTTTAATTGGGCTACAAGAATTCGAGCAATATGGCGGACGCCAATCATTCGAATACTTGAGAGATAGTGAAGCGAACACCTCCTATACTCTTTTTCATCCCAAGTTTAAATTATAAAATAATATTCTTTAGAAGTTATATCGATTTGAAAAATGATTTGAATCTGCGCGGTTGATCGGATTTAAATAGAAATACTCGGCATTGGACCAAGATTTTCGCTTATGAGTGAGATTAGATGGATTTTGGTTTAGAAATGATGCGAAATGGCGGCAGTGAAATAAATCGATCAATTTTTAATTATCAAAATTAATTGACTAAAGTTCCATTGAATCGATTAATTAAATTAATTAGGATTAATTATCAAAATTATTTAATTAAAATTAAATAATCAAGTTAATTAAAATTAATTAATGGTATTTAACTAATTGGATAAAATTTAATTAATTAATTTATTATAATCAAAAGAGAAAGAATTAAGTAATGATGTTGATATAATTGATTGAATTAAATCAATGACAATGTGCTCATAAACCGGTTTGTACATAGCAACAACGGATTTGGAGTGTCGTATGTGGATCGAAACGCGGTGAAATATTCTGTTAATTTATTGAAACTTAGTGGCATATCGGTATAAAATTGCCGAATCCATGGATAGAGGTCCGATTCAACACAATGTAGTAGAAACGAACTATATTTACAAAGCTCCTAATAAGTTACCGAAACTCAACAATTCCATAACATCATTGGGTTAAGAATCTATATACACTATAGTGTTTCAATAAGCTACTAATAATATCATTACAATTTTTAGCTATCACTTATAAATATAATCACAATCTTTAAGCATCAATGGACAATATCATCACAATATTAATAATTAATTAATAATATATTCACAAAGTTATGGTTAATATTATCCATATTTTACTTAATCTATAACTATATATATAATATATATATATAAAGGGGATACACGTTTTTGGAGTGACCTATTTTTGTTCCAAAATTACCCTTTATCTTTTTTATAAATAACTTGAGTGATTAATATCTTTTGTTGGTTATCAATTAATAAACTAATTTCCATCTCTCACAAAAAAAATCGATAACTTCCATTAACCGTTAAATGATAACACAAATTAAAAATCATCTTCTATTTTTTTTTTTGATTTCATCTCTTTCTCAATCAGCATACTATTTTTTTGTTGAACTTTTTAAATTCTATTATATTTATATCTCACTTTTTGTCATACGGTGAACTGACTTCGTGTGTTTTTGCTTTGGAAAGCAAATGTCGCGGTTAGTAAGAGTCGCCACCGACTTTTCTTTTATCCAATAAGGAAAGGTGGAAAAGAACAGGAAAGACCTTAATTAGATTTTGGGTTCGGGAGGTACATTATACAAAGGGAAGGTGTTAGCACCCTTTGTATCCATGGTTATCCATGGGCTCTTAATTGCTTGATCACTTATATTATTTTTCTTGTCTGAAAAAGTGTCCGTGAATTGTTTAGAAAACGTTTTGAAAAAGAGAATTTAACTTTGTAATGATTCTCGTATGAATGTATGCAAAGTGGTTATCTCGTTTAGTTTTGAAAATGGTTTAGAAAAATATAACTCAGTAATGATTCTAGTATGAATGTATACCAAGTGGTGATTTTCTAGTATTTGTGAAGTGTGAAAAGTATTTTTAAATTGTGAGTAAGCAATTAAGAGTTATTCCTACCCAAGGTCTTGATGGGTATTTCCTATCCTTGTGAGGGTAAAACCGCCCTTATTATTGAGAAATAAGTAGTTTTATCCTTTGGGATGTAAAAGGGTCATTGTAGGGTCATCGATTGGTCATTGAAAGCAACGGTTGTAAGGATACCTTAGCATTCGAAGGGACTATCATCATTTAACCGTAGGCTACACCGAAGGGTCATCGAGGGACAAAATCATATATTCGAAGGCAACATCCGAGGGGCTATGATTTATTTTAGAGGGACATGATGATTTAATCGAAGGGTCTTGGCTAAGGGTATCCCCACATTCGCGGGACATGACCGTAATACCATAAGGCAACAAAGAGAGGTCCAAAATCACATATTCAAAGGCAATATTTTGCAATTAAGTATTTAAGATGAATTTCCACATTATGATCAATTAGGATGAATCTCCATAAGGGTATCCCACAAATAAAGTGGAATACCTAGCCGGCCGTTTCTTCGGGAATATGTAAGCCTTTACACAATTCGGCACACGGGTTAGCACATCGAGACAAAGTACAATTGAAAATTGCACCGCAAAATAAACACAACAGTCATAAGGTCAGGCCAAATAATGCAGAATTATAATAGATCTTGATTAGATAAACATAAGGCAGAACAGAAAAGAAACAAAACAGCCACTGTCCTGTTCGCTCCTGCTTCGCCTAGCGAAGGCTTAGCGAGTGCTCGCTACAGGCTCGCTTAGCGATGTGCTAGCGAGCGGCTACGGGTTTGGAGTTTGATAGCAGCATGATCTCCGGAACCCTGAACTTTATGGCATTTAATTACAGGAATAGCATGGACAAACATTCAGGATATTCAAGCATACTTAAATTCACATGTGAAATCAAATTACATATCCGAAAATTTAATCATGATGCCTTAGGTATGTAGAGATTACCGATTAAAAGCATAAAACAGTAGTGATGCGCAAACCTGTTTGCAACTGAGCTGCGATGTTGAAGGGACTGACCACTCTTGGTATCGGATGGAGTTGGGTGGAGGTAACTTCGGTGCGGATGAGCGGCCTTCAGGGTTTCTTTACTCGGACTTCTCTGAGTTAGTCTCTAGGGTTTCTATGCCAGGGTTTCTGTCCGTCTTCGTCTGTCTATTTTCGTGACTGAAGTGTCGGTATTTATAGTGATTGTGGTGACCTAATGGGCTCAGAATGAAGCCCGAAAATTCTGATATATCGCAAGCTTCGCTAGGCGAAGGAGTTGCTCGCCTAGCGAGCAAGCTAGTTTGGGCCTTTTTCTGGATTGGGTCTGTTGTGAGCTGGGCTTTTGTTCTTTTAAGGTCAGTGCCTTGCAGAATAAGTTGGAGTGCTTCGAGAAATGCTTTGCAAGATTAATGGGCAAATTTTGGGGTATGACAGCTGCCCCTGTTCAATATTCTTGAACCGAGAGAGTTAGGATGGCAAGTATGCCATTCGTGATCTGGAGGTGGAAGATTATTGAACACTAGAATTCCCCAAAAATTTGCACTTGTCAATTAGTCTTGATGGAGATGGGCTTAAAGATGCCATCCAGGAAGTTTGATGATGAGAGCTTCAGATTGTGTCGTACGTTAGACGATATCTGAAGACATGGGTGTCATACCGGGTCGTACGTTAGACCGTATAGTGAGTCGCCCATTAGGCTGTCGACTTCGATGGGGAGTCGGAGTGTGTTATATACTGCTGGGGATAAAGGATCAGGATGGATCATACGCTAGACCACATCTGAATAGTAGAATGAGTTGTCCATTAGGCGGGTGACTTCACTGGGGATGAGAGATCAGAATGGATCGTACGCTAGATCATATTTGAGGGGATGAACATCCAAATGGGTCGCACGCCAGGTCGTATTGGAGTTGCAAAAGGAGCCGTCTATTAGGCTGTATCCGAAGAAATAAGGATCAAAATGGATCGTATGCCAGATCGTATCTGAATTGCAGAATGAGCCGTCCATTAGGCTGTATCTGAAGGAATAAGGATCAGAATGGATCGTATGCCAGATCGTATCTGAATCGTAGAATGAGCCGTCTATTAGGCTATATCTGAAGGAATAAGGATCAGAATGGATCGTATGCCAGATCATATCTGAATCGTAGAATGAGCCGTCCATTAGGCTGTATCTGAAGAAAGTAGTCGTACGCTAGACTACACCTCGGAATGTACCGTACGCTAGGTAATATTTGAGGAATGAAGATCCAAATGGGTCGTACGTTAGGCCATATTGGAGTAGTTGAAGCAATCATATGTCGGGCTGAATCATAATGAACCGTACGTTAGGCTGTATCTGATAATATTCGTATATGTTGTATTTGCAGCAAATGTCTGGGATGTGCTTGTCGGAATGGACGTTCATGTAGATTATATCTGAAAGATGTATCTGAATCTTGGATGTGATTGATAACGGTGTCTGTCTGAATGAATTTCTTAATTTGACAATACCGGGAGGATAATTAACCTGAAAAGAAAAGTTAGCTTCATGCCATGTCATGATGCATGAGATGTTTTATGCTTGCGAAAATAAATGCGAATGTTGTATGCACGCGTATGCTGTGAAATGATGTAATGAATGAATTATGCATCTGAGAAGTTTTTCCTGGTGACTCCACTGGGGAAAATAAATCCCGAGATACTGGTTGGAGATATTTGTGTTAATGACCCTTTCTCAGCTGGGGGGGTACTTGGTTTCTGTCTGGTGGCAGAAATATTCAACAGAGCCTGGCTGGGGATGGATGAGATGATCAGCCTGTCTGGTGATTCTGACCTCTTCTGGGAAATAGCTGGTTTTGCCGGGGAATAATGCCAATTCCTTCTGGGGAATAACAGGCTTGCCGGGGGAATAGAATTGGTAGCGGATTCATTGGAAGCATGGTTAGACCTCCTCCTTGATCCTGAAGTCTAGTAGTAATTGTTATTGTCTATTTTATACATGTATTTTGGTAAACATTGATCATATTCAAATGCACATACTAATTCAAATTAAATCAATGGACATTTACGCAAACAAAACAGAGAAAGTAAAACAAAAACATCTTTTTTTTGGAAATAAGGTTGTATTGATTTTGGAAGAAGGCCTATAAACAGGCAGTTTGTGTACAAGGAGACAGAAATCCTAGTAAGAGGAAATTGTCAAAAACAAAGAGAAAGCTATGCAGAAAAAGTCCTATTGATTTTAATTCTACTATTGCCATTATGTCTTCAAGCATCTCATCTCCTGCTGTCGGATAGAATTGATTGGCTTGTTCGGTCCCTTGAACTTGGATAAAGCGGTCTGAGAACGGGACATAGTCATACGCTTTTAATCCCTAATTTTTGCCTGGACCGCCTTTTCAGGTTTTCAGTCCACCAGGATACCCTTTTTTGCCCAAGCCGCCTTTTCAGGTTTTCGACTTGCCGGGTGTACATTTTTATATGTTTATCCCTAATTTTTGCCCGAACCCTTTTGGTTCGTCGGGATGCCCTTACTTTTGCCTAGGTACGTCGACCCAGTGGGTCTCTTTTATGCGTAGTATTTTTTAACTATGTCCGCGTTCACGGGATGTGGGAAGTCTTCGTCATCCATCGTAGCAAGTATCATGGCTCCACCAGAGAATACCTTCTTAACTACAAATGGCCCTTCGTATGTGGGAGTCCATTTGCCTCTGGGATCACCTTGTGGTAGAATGATACGCTTGATCACCAAGTCGCCAATTTGGTACACCCGTCTCTTGACCTTTTTGTTAAAGGCCTGGGTCATGCGCTTCTGATATATCTGCCCATGACAAACAGCCGCAAGTCTCTTCTCATCAATCAAATTTATCTGATCGAGTCGAGTCTGAATCCATTCATCTTCATCTAAACCTATCAACATGCAATATCACTCTCAAATCACAATATGCAATATCAAATCAACAGTTTGAATAAATTCTCTCATCCTATCAACATGTACAATCACACACACTTTTTGAGGTCTTTTAGGGTTGTAACGGGGCTTGGGTTTAGGTAGGCTATGAAGGTGGAACCTAGGGTTTATGTTTATTGTATTTTTTTTTTTTTTTTTGTTTTTTTTTTTTTTTTTTTTGGTTCAGAGTACATGAAATCATTCTCTTACTACGTTTCTTTGTTATTATTCCTGTAGGGTTATGCAATCCTCTTTTCCTTTTATTTCTAGTGAATGTAGCATCTTTCAAAAGCTGTTCTTCGCTTTTCTCTTTCTTTCTTTTGGTTATTATTACTTTTTTTTTCTTTTTCTTTCTTTTTTTTTTTTTTTTTTTTTTTTTTTTTTTTTTTTTTTTTTATACGACATTCACTTACTATTCATTGACTGCAAAGCTACCCCAAACTTAAAGGTTGCTATACCAACAGCAACCCCAAACTTAGATAGAAACGTAGATATGAACTCACTTCTCACATACTCTGAACAGGGTAAGATAGGTCCAGGGTCATGGGTTTAGAAAAAAACGGGTATATCAACAATAAATGATTAAAGGCTCAACGGGGTAAAACAATGGATAATAATAATAATAATGGGATGGCTAGAAAGGCTCTAGGTGATAACAAAAAACATGCCTCAGTGTGTGTATTCGTACAGCTAATAATAACAAAAGAACGTACGCAAACCAAGATTGATAAAGACATACCTGATATCGCTCATATGATAATAAGTGTTTGGCTTTTTATGAACTCACCAGGACGGGTTAAGCTGACTTGTTCTATCATACCTCTGAGTTCAAAGCTCATGCTCGTGGTTCTGATGTTAATCTTAACCAGTGCGTCCAATCATAAACAACAGTATCTAACGTCAGGGGACTGAAAGGGAGGATGCCCAAGTAGTTGGTGTAAGTGATCGCGAAACCAATAGCCAGACATAGTCACGTATCTAAGGAAATAAACAGGAAAATTGAGATAAACCAAATCACATTCATTAGAATTCGCCAACCCATAATAGGTGGTTACATCAAAGCAACAGAAATTAAAACTGCATAACTAAAAAAAACAAAAATTACACAAATAAAACCAAAAGTACAAAAACAACAATCAAAGTCAATCACTCTGTCCACCGTCCTGCATGTGGGTATCAAAATTAATCATATCTGTCGGGTCCAGAATAGTCTGCCCTCGTGCGAATGCCGAGATATGCGTCAATGTCTCTGTGTGGCCCGACGGAGACTGCTGCTGCTGAGGTGGTGTCTGATGCGGTGGTTGCTGCGGTGGCTGCTGCGGAATCTCTCCCCCTATTTGCACTGGCTGGTTCCACCAAGGATAGGTGAACTGGCCAAAATGAGGGGCTGGAGGCGGTCCCGAGAATCTATCTCTGAAGCGTTGTGCCTCCTCCCACAGATCCGTCTGATGAGTCAGAACTCTCCCTGACAGCCCATATTGAAAACAGAAGTCCTGCATCAAACAAAACTGGGACATCTGCATCCGATACTCTCTGGAGTTCTCATCAATCGGAGGAGGCTGAGGTGGCTGTGTTTCTGCTGCAGTCGGCTGAGCCTCCTGCTGCGGAGCACTGGTGCTTCCCTCCCTGTCTCGTGGTTGCCTCAGAGGGCGGGGCTGATCATCTGTGACCGTCCTCTCTTTCATCCAGTGGGCGTTCAGGGGTGCAGCTGGTCGCAACATCAGCGAATCAGAGAAGTCCGGGACACCCGCTTTCTTGCACAGCAGGTAAATCACAGTCGCATGGCCTAAGGATTTCTTAGGCGACTGAGCTATGTCATCCATATCAGCAGCTATGATTTGTCCAATGTTCACTTGTTTCTGATGCAGGATCTGATGGAGCAGTATGGCACGTTCGGATATTAATTCTGACCCGCTTCGATTAGTACTCAGATTGTGATGAATGAAATAGGCCAAAGCCTTCGGAATCGGTGCTAGATCAACCACCATAACCTTTGCAGGAGAGATTTTGGACGTGGGTGCCCAATCGTGGCCTGGCCTAATCAGTGAATTTTTCATGTCAGCGTAAGGCCAATAGTTTTTGTCCGACCGTTTCATCTCATTAAACGGACAAACGGAATCATAAAACTTGCATTTCAGCACACTATTGATCGTTCTTCCATCAAATTTGATCGCTGTGCCCCTGACCCATGATACGAACGCTGCATTACCTGTGGGATCGTCTTCGTCAGATGTTACCCTTAGCGCATTCGCGTAAAACTCCCAGATCAAATCCAGTGAAACCGGTTGGATTTTGTCATTAAAATAGATCAACTTCTGCTTCTTTAGGATATTCGTGACCTCTGGATACGTATCATTCTGATACATCCAATGTTTTTCTTCAACCATGCTTCGTCCCTTTATTTGTTCATAACGCTCTGCATGGTGGGTGGTACGGAAGTTGTTGATCTCGGACGGTGATTGAGACATGATGTTGCTCTGTGGACTGAATGAAAAAGAAGAAAATAGAGAAAATTCACAGTAATACGCAGAAAATACGTAATGAAAAAGTGAGAAAATGAAGTCCGTACGGACAAAAAATATATATACAGCCCCATAAAACAGATACGCGTAAGATACGCTGCACATACGCGTATCAGACTGCCTTACGCGTACCTTACGCGTATCACTTTTCCATACGCGTATCATACGCTGCAAAAACAAGTGTAAAAAGTGATCTGCGTAACAGATCACGTATCATAAGATGATACGCGTATGGCCTGGTCCCTTACGCGTATCATACGCGTATGCTTCGTCTATACGCGTATCATACGCGTTTCACCAGAGGCATGCATTTTTGGTGACCAATACGCGTATCATAAACCCATACGCGTATTGGCAGGTTCATTTTCAAAAAATTTTCTTTTTGTTTTCTATTAAATTTTTTTTCTTTTCTACATACTAACTGACTCGGCAAAAATAAAACGAAAGAAAGAATCAAACCTCCCTTGGGTTGCCTCCCAAGCAGCGCTTCGTTTAACGTCGCATGGCTCGACGGGACACCTCATACTCAGAGGAGTTTAACGGATTCAATTGGCCCCCCTTCACCGGGATTGTATGGCTTTAACCTCTGACCATTAACTTTGAAAGTGTCGTCATTCTTCTCATTTTTAAGCTCTATTGCTCCATAAGGAAGTACTTTGTTAATGACGAACGGTCCAGACCATCTTGACCTCAATTTCCCTTGGAACAACTTCAACCTGGAATTAAACAAAAGTACAAGTTGTCCCTCCCGAAATTCCTTTTTCTGGATCTTTTTATCATGCCACTTTTTTGTTTGTTCTTTGTAAATTTTGGCATTTTCATAAGCTTGATTCCTGAATTCTTCCAACTCGTGAAGTTGAAGAATTCGGGATTCACCAGCTTTGAAAAGATCACAGTTAAGGAATTTGGAGGCCCAGAAGGCTCTGTGCTCGAGTTCGAGTGGTAAATGACAAGCCTTACCGTAAACTAATTGATAGGGAGACATACCTATTGGTGTTTTAAATGCAGTCCTGTATGCCCACAATGCATCATCCAGCTTTACTGACCAATCTTTCCGGGAAGCACTTACCGTCTTTTCTAAGATTTGCTTTATTTGACGGTTGGATACCTCCACTTGCCCACTCGTCTGGGGGTGATATGGTGTGGCTATCTTATGTTTGACATTATACTTCTTCAACAGATTCTCAAAGAGTTTATTTATAAAATGCGTACCTTGGTCACTAATTAAAGCCCGTGGTACCCCAAACCTAGAGAAGATGTTATGCCTCAAGAACTTCACCACCACTTTAGCATCATTAGTTGGTAATGCCACAGCTTCTACCCACTTTGACACATAATCGACCGCAACCAATATGTAATTCTTACCAGATGATGGCGGAAAGGGTCCCATAAAATCAATTCCCCAAACATCAAACAGCTCAACTTCTAGCATGGAGTTTTGTGGCATCTGATTCCGTTTTGTAATGTTACCTATTCGTTGGCACCTATCACATTCTCGGACTATATAATTTGCATCCTTGAATAGCGACGGCCAATACAAACCCGATTGGAGGACTTTTGCTGCAGTTCTATCTCCACTGAAATGTCCACCATACTCAGAATTATGACAAGCTTTCAGAATGTCGGCTTGCTCTCTTTCTGGAACACATCTTCTGATCAAACCATCCACTCCCTTTTTGTAAAGAAATGGATCATCCCATAAGTATAACCTGCAATCATAAAGAAACTTTTTCTTTTGGTGAGAATTAAAGTCATCAGGTATAACCCCACCTACCACATAATTTGCATAATCAGCAAACCATGGTATCTCTTGAACAACAAGTATTTTCTCATCAACGAATGTGTCCTGAATAGGATGTTCCTCCTCAGTTTCTTTGATTGGGGACATGCGAGATAAGTGATCCGCGACCGTGTTCTCGCATCCCTTCTTGTCTTTGATTTCCAAATCAAACTCCTGAAGGAGGAGGATCCATCTCAAAAGTCTCGGCTTCGATTCCTGCTTAGCAAACAAATACTTTAAAGCAGCATGGTCAGTATACACAATGACTTTTGAACCAAGCAAATATGATCTAAATTTGTCAAAAGCATAAACCACGGCCAACAACTCCTTTTCGGTAGTTGCATAATTCATTTGGGCCGGGTTAAGGACATGACTAGCATAATAAATCACATGCAATAATTTGTCCTTTCTCTGTCCTAGGACAGCCCCCACAGCAAGGTCACTTGCATCACACATTATTTCGAAAGGCAATGACCAATCGGGGGCGATAACAACAGGTGCACTGATCAACTTACTCTTTAAAGTTTCGAAAGCTACCATGCAGTTTTTATCAAAATTAAATTGCTTGTCTTTGACTAGCAAATCAGTCAACGGTTTGGCGACTTTTGAGAAGTCTCTGATAAACCTACGATAAAAACCTGCATGACCCAAAAAACTCCTCATCCCTTTTTCATTCACAGGAGGTGGAAGGTTAGCTATCACCTCCACTTTGGCTTTATCCACTTCTATTCCTTTGTGGGAAATTTTGTGTCCTAGCACAATTCCTTCCTGCACCATGAAATGACATTTCTCCCAATTGAGAATAAGGTTAGTTTCCTGACATCTTTGCAAAACAAGAGACAAGTTAGCTAAACAATTATCAAAAGAAGAACCAAACACAGAGAAATCATCCATAAACACCTCCATATACTTTTCAAGCATGTCGGAGAATATAGATGTCATACACCTCTGAAAAGTAGCTGGGGCATTGCACAGCCCAAATGGCATCCGTCTGTAAGCGAAAATACCATAAGGACATGTAAATGCCGTCTTTTCCTGATCTTCCGGGGCTACAGCAATTTGGTTGTATCCCGAATATCCATCCAGAAAGCAATAATACTCATGACCTGCAAGTCTTTCTAACATTTGATCAATAAACGGGAGAGGAAAATGGTCCTTTCTTGTTGCAGTGTTCAGTCTTCTGTAATCGATGCATACTCGCCACCCTGTCACTGTGCGAGTTGGGATCAATTCATTCTTTTCATTTAGAATTACTGTGGTTCCTCCTTTCTTGGGTACCACATGCACTGGACTCACCCACGAGCTGTCAGAAATTGGGTAAATCATTCCCGAATCTAACAACTTTACAACCTCTTTCCTTACCACTTCTTTCATTGCTGGGTTTAACCTCCTCTGTGGTTGCACTACCGGTTTCTGATTATCCTCCATCAGTATCTTATGCATGCATACTGTGGGGCTAATACCTTTTAAATCCTCAATAGTCCACCCAATAGCACTCTTATGCTTCTTTAGTACCTGTATTAACTTTTCCTCATCTATGGCATTTAGCTCAGAACTGATAATAGCAGGATAATTTGTCCCAGATCCTAGAAAGACATATTTAAGATTTACCGGCAATTGTTTTAATTCAAAATTTATACCTGGTTCACTTACCTTTTCATTTTCTAATTCTGGTGAAGATCTCAGGTCCTCCCACCGACGTGGTTTGGATTTCATCCAAAGAGGTTGTGTATCCAGCATGGCAAGCACTTCTTTTTCTTTTTCATCATCATTCTCTTCAATCTCTCTGACTGACAGACTCAGAACTCTTTCCAATGGTAATTCAGGAAACTTTCTTTGCATTGTGCTAGTCACTATTTGATCAATTACTTCAACAGAGTGGTTTGTACACATTTCCTCTTTATGTTTCATAGTATCCCGGACATCAATTCTGAGCTCTTCATCATATACCTTTAGGGTCAAGGTACCTCCCTCAATGTCTATCATGCATCTACCTGTTTCTAAGAACGGTCTTCCCAGAATCAGAGGTATCTCTTCATCTTCTGGCATTTCCAAAATTACAAAATCAACAGGAAAAACAAATTTATCAACTTTGACCAGAACATCCTCAACCACCCCAAAAGGTCTCTTCACTGAGTGGTCAGCAAATTGAAGTGTCATTCTGGTATCCTGAACATTGCCAATTCCCAGCTTCCTGTAAATAGACAAAGGCATAAGGCTAACACTAGCCCCCAAATCAATCAGCGCCCTTTTAAAAGACCTATCTCCAATGGTACACGGGATGGTCACAGACCCTCTATCTGGCTTCTTTACTGGAATCTTCATACCCTGCAAAATAGCACTACAAGTTTCAGTTAATATAACAGGGTCAGTGTCAGTGGTGCGCTTCTTGGAGATGATGTCTTTCATGAACTTCGCATAGATAGGCATCTGCTCGAGTGCCTCAGAGAATGGAATATTGATTTCTAATTTCTTGAACAATTCCATGAATTTCTGAAAATTTTTCTCATCTTGCTTCTTCTTTTTGTTTCTTTGTGGGAAAGGAAGCTTAATGATGGGTTTTGGTTCAGGTAGCTTTTCTTGTACCACCGGCATTTTCACACTTTCTTCCTCAGGTGGTGTCTTATTCTCTAAGATTTCCAGGTCCACTTCACACAATGTATCTTCTTCCTCATCCTTCTTCTTAAGATCTTCAACAGATTTTCCGCTTCTTGTTGTTACCGCACTCACATTATTGTGCTCCCTTGGATTTGTCACTGTTGCACTAGGTAATGCGCCTGGTATTTGGGAATTTGTTATCTGTTGTGCTATCTGACCCAATTGAATCTCCAGATTTTTAATTGATGCATTGGTGCTTTTCTGATTATTCCTGGTTTCCTCCTGAAATTGCATATTATGAGTTGCCATCTTCTCTATAGCAATCTCCCAATCCGCTTTCTTCGGTACCTGTTGCTGATAAGGTTGCTGTTGGTACGGTGGTTGTTGTTGTGGAGGTCCTTGAATATTACCCTGCTGATCTTTCCAAGAGAAATTAGGATGATTTTTCCACCCCGGATTATAAGTATTTGAGTAGGGATTATTCTGCCTCAGGTAATTTATAGCTTGCACTTGTTCTGCGGTTGCAACACAATGCATGGTAAAGTGTGGTCCACTACAAATCTCACAAATCATGGTCGGAACCGGTTGCACTTGAGCAACAGTTTGGGTACCTATATTCATAGCTTTCAATCTTCTTTCAACCTCAGCTGCAATTTGGTCTTCCATTTTCACTACCTGATTTGCTAATTTCAAGTCAATTTTTCCCTCCGGCTGATTCACAGTGCGGTCATATAATTCCAAATGCTCATTTGCTGCAATAGCTTCGATGATCTTTTTGTACCGGTTGCTGTTGAAAAATTAGATGAGCCACCAGCAGCTGTATCAATGAGTTGCTTAGTTTTCATTTTCAGCCCGTTTACAAAATTCTGCATTTGTTCAGTTTCATCCAAATTATGTGTAGGACATGCAACTAAACATCTCTTGAATCTTTTGTATGCATCTCCAAGGGTCTCTCCGTCTTTCTGTTTAAAATTCACAATGTCATACCTCTTACGGATATACACAGAAGCAGGAAAATACTCGTTCAAGAATGTTGTTTCCATTTGTTGCCAAGTAGTAATGCTTCCTGCGGGTAGGGAATAGAACCATTCCTCAGCGTCCTCAGATAAGGTGAATGGGAACATGACCAATCTCTTTGCCTCTTCAGAATGCCCATCAATTTTTAATGATGTGGTCATAGTCAGAAACCTCTGCAGATGCTTGTTTGCATCCTCATTGATTTTTCCTGCAAAAGGTTTACTTTCTAACTGGCGGATGGTTGAGGGATGTAACTGGAAGTGAGCAACATTAACAGGTTGGTTAACAATGGTCAACCGCACTGCTGGGTTATTCTGTCTGCCATAATCACCTAAAAGTCTCTCCGCTGGAGGTGGGTCTGCAGCCATGTTTTCGGTGTCTGGATGTGAAGCTGTGTCTGATTCAGATTTTTCGGAGTGAACAGAAACTGGAGTGACAGGTGTGGCCGGTTCTTCGGTGCCAGAGTTGGCCAGTTTCTTTCTTCTAGCTTCTCTGAGCTTTTTGCGCAGTGTTCTCTCTGGTTCTGCGTCAAAATGAAAATGAGCTGAGGCCTTACCTCGCATACACAGATTAGAAGAAGTTAGTTATTATAATAATAAAAATAAAAATTAACAATAAATAAAATTTTGGATGCAGAGCAACAAAATTCTAATTGAAAATAAATTAATAAACTCTACTATCTTTGGCAGTCCCCGGCAACGGCGCCAAAAACTTGATGTGAAAATAGCAAGTGTACTATTTTTCTCACTGTAGTAATAAAAGGGACATTCCCCGTTTGTCGATCTCAAGGACTGCTTGACGATACAGAGTTTATAGATTGTTTCAATTAGACAAAAGCCTTTGGTTTTTGTGTTGTGGTGTAATTATACTACCAATTGCAAATAAATAAAACAAGTAAAAAGGTTGAACGAGATACAAATGAGAGAAGATTGCTAGGGTTCGGTGAATGAAACTTCTTGTAACAGATATAATTTATGACGGCGTAGAGCTATTCCTGTCAAATTAATTCCGGTCCTCAAGGGTATCTATTCCTAAGTCCTTAGTAATAGACCTTTGATTATGTACCTAATTACTATGTCCATAAACAATTAGGTTCATACTCAAGCATTCACATATCAAGAATTACCGGTCAGATAGAAAATCCCTAGTCCTAGGTTATTTTTACTATCCAAAGTTCTTATCCAGGTCAATGAATAATTGCGGTCCAGCTTACACTATTCATAATAATCATCATTCGTTGGTCCGACGAATAACGCATAAAGAACGGCGATAAGAACAAATTAATGGAAAAGAAGAAATAAGCAATACTTTCATAAACATCAATACTGTCACATTCAGAATCAGGGTCACCCCCCTAGCAATGGGGGGTTTAGCTACTCATAAGAAAAGTAAAAACAAAGATTAATATTGTTGTCATTACAGAATTTCGTGAGGAATCAATCTTCAATAGTCGGAAAACTCTTGAACATATGAATCCCTTGATCTTCCTTGAGTCTCCAGCTCTCAAAACGCGTATATTTTCTCTCCAAAAATGTCCAACCCCCGGAAAATCGTGGTCTGGCCTCTTAATAGCTATTCAGTTGGATTTTTCCTGAATTTGTGCTCCATACGCGTACTGCGCTGTCCCATACGCGTGCTGTAACACCCCAATTAAAATAAGATAATTATTTAATTTAAATTAATATTTTTTTTATTAATTTAATTGAATAATTGGAATTTGGGATTATTATTACTATTATTTTGGAATAATAATTATTGGGATAATTATTTATTGGAAAATATATATAAGTTGGAATTAAGGAAAAAGTCCCATTTTGGAGTAAAAAGGTTTTTACGTGAAAAACAGAGAAGCGATCGTGAAAGAGGAAAAGGGAAAAGGCAGAGCAAGAGGAAGAAGGTTGGAGAAGAGAAGAGCTTGAAGCTTGAGATTTGCCGGATTAACTCAGGTAAGGGGGGTTTATCATCGGTTAAAGGGTATTATATGATAATATGTACTGGGTAGTGATAACCATTGTTTTATCTCTGATTGGATTGTTGTATGATGAAATTGCGAGCCAGTGGATGAATGAAATTAGATGATAATTGAAAGGGAATTCGTAGAAATTTAACATCTATGCACATAACAGCCAGTGGATGAATGAAATTAGATGATAATTGAAAGGGAATTCGTAGAAATTTAACATCTATGCACATAACAGCCAAATGACGTTCGCCATTATGCCTTCGGCGTTCGCCGTTTGGGTTTTTTTCAGAATAAGAGCGTTTAACGCTAATGGCGTTCGCCATTAGCCTAATGGCGTTCGCCATATCAGTTTGACAGACAGTTTTTCCAGAATGAGAGCGTGTAACGCTAATGGCGTTCGCCATTAGCCTAATGGCGTTCGCCATTAGCCTAATGGCGTTCGCCATATCAGTTTGAAGGGCAGATTTCGCGTTTTAAACTCCCAGATGTGATATCGTGGTAATGTTGTTGTTGTTTTGTTGGGTCTTGAGTAGTATAGGCATTAGTAGAGTGTGCTAATACTGTTTTTGATTATGTGGCATGATATGATATGCTTATGTGATAATATACTGATGATGTGTGATGGTATGCATGATGCTGTGAATGTATCAGTTATGTGTGCACTTGTGAATAGACTGTTTTATGGCTTAGAGTGTGAGCATATGTCTATTCTTGAATTGTTGTTGATGATGTAGCATGGCTAGGTGATTAGCATGCATATTGTGGCCTTTATGGTGGTAGCTAATTCCCATTGTGAGGAATTAGTGAGTTAGTCATTATGGATTGTTGTCGATGTTTGCATGCTAGGTGAATTAGCGTGCATAGCATAGCCCTTGAGGGGTGGTAGCTAATTCCCGTGGTGAGGAATTAGTGAGTGAGTCACTAGGTCTCAAATGAGTGGGACTAGTTGGACTTGGTAGCCGTGCCTGGATTTGGACGGTGAGGTGAACTATATGTTCACAAATAGTCGGTACCGCATGCATGGAGTCTCATTGCATAATATGTGTATGGCGTATAATATGAATGGATGTATTCCAATATTATACGTGTGTTTGTATTGATATTGAGTATGAATATGAGTTGTATTGGTATTGAATATGATGTTTGAATTGATACTGCCGTTATTGAGTGTGTAGTCTGGTTAGAGTGATTTGATGCGTTAGTTACTTAACATTACATAATGTTGTATAATGCTTATTATATTGATTGAGGAACTCACCCTTACACCTATTTTTCAGGTAACGAGCAGTGAGTTGAATAGGAGCTAGTGCTTGGAGTCTAGTGTAGTCTCCTAGTGGGTCATGCTCTGATAGATGTAACATCGGGAAGGGATGTTTGAATATTTTATTGATTGGTGGTGAACCATTTTGCATGTAATATGTCACATGATGTGAATAATTGAATTGATTTTATCCGCTGCGTATTATGCAGATACTTTATAATTTGGATTAAATAAATGAGCATGACAGGATATTCTGATGATGGTTGTGAAATGATTGTGTGACACCCTTCGGGGCATAATTACTCTGATTGATATGTTGCTATTTTAATTGAAATATTTGGGGTATTTTAGAAGGGTGTTACATTAGTGGTATCAGAGCATAGTCGGTCGTGTCGAGTCGTAATTATTTTGTTTCCCCTGTACGGGATAGGTGTTGTGTAACCCTATCAGTACTTATTGTTTCATCTTGTTAGGTTCTCAGAATAGAGATGGCTGGAAGAAGTAGAGACGATGTTGTGATTGCTGAGGCTCTGGGTATGCTAGCTGGAGTACTTGGGGGAAATCCGAATGTTGTGGGAATGGGAGCTGCTCGTCAACTGAGTGAGTTCCAGAAGAACAATCCTCCAATGTTCAAGGGAGCATACGATCCAGATGGTGCTCAGAAGTGGTTGAAGGAGATCGAGAGGATCTTCCGAGTGACTGAGTGTGCCGATAACCAGAAGGTCAGGCTCGGTACGCATATGCTGTCAGAGGAAGCAGATGATTGGTGGGTTGCTACCCGCACTGAGTTGGAAGCTGCCGGAAGTGCTGAGGTCACTTGGGCGGTGTTCAGAGAGAGATTTCTGAGGAAGTACCTTCCAGAGGAGGTCAGAGGAAGGAGAGAGAAAGAGTTCGTAGAATTGAAGCAGGGCAATCGGTCTGTTACTGAGTATGCTGCTAAGTTCACAGAGCTGTCGAAGTATTACATTCCCTATGATGAGGCTACTGGAGAATTTTCAAAATGCGTGAGGTTTGAGAACGGGTTACGTCCCGAGATCAAGCAGGCTATTGGGTATCAGCGGATTAGAGTGTTTTCTAATTTGGTCGACTGTTGCAGAATGTTTGAACGGGATACCAAGGCCAGAGCGGAAAGCTATCAGCAGAGGGTTGATAGGAAAGGCAAGAATCAGAATGATCGTGGGAAACCGTATGCAGCTGGCAAAGGTTTCCAGAGACAGAGTGGGATGAGGAGACCTAGTGGGGGAGACTCCAGTGTCCCTGCCAAATGTTATAGATGTGGTCAGGCTGGACATCGTTTCTATGAGTGTACCAGTGCTGAGAAGAAGTGTTTCAAGTGTGGAAAAGGTGGTCACTTGGCGGCAGAGTGCCGGTTGAAGACTGCGACTTGTTTCAACTGTGGAGAGGTGGGTCATATCAGTCCACGGTGTCCTAAGCCGAAGAAAGAGAATCAGTCGGAAGGCAAGGTCTTTGCTTTATCGGGTTCTGAGACTTCTGCAGATGATCGTTTGACCCGAGGTACGTGTTATATTAATGGCTTTTCTTTCGTAGCTATTATTGACACTGGTGAGACCCATTCCTTTATATCTTTGGATTGTGCTGTGCAACTTAAATTAGAGATATCTGAATGCATGGAAGTATGGTGATTGATACTCCTGCGAAGGGTTCCGTGACTACTACTTCAGTTTGTTTAAATTGTCCTTTGAGTATTTTTGGTAGAGACTTTGGATTGGACCTAGTGTGTCTTCCACTAGTGCAAATTGATGTTATCCTGGGTATGAACTGGTTGGTGTCTAACCGAGTTTATATCAACTGTTTTGATAAGACTGTGATCTTTCCTGAGATTGAGGAAGGAAAGAGTTTGTTTCTATCAGCTAGGCAGGTGAACGAGGAAGTAGCAGATGAGGCAGAGTTGTTTATGCTGTTAGCGACTTTAGAGGCTAAAGATAAATTGGTGATTTGCGATCTAGCCGTGGGGTGTGATTTTCCTGATGTGTTTCCTGAAGAAGTGAACAAATTACCGCCAGAGCGTGAAGTTGAGTTCTCGTTTAATTTGGTACCTGGTACTAGGCCGGTGTCGATGGCTCCATACCGTATGTCTGCTGTTGAGTTAACTGAATTGAAGAGTCAGTTGGAAGATCTGTTGGATAAGAAATTTATTCGTCCGAGGGTGTCACCGTGGGGTGCACCGGTGTGGTTGGTTAGAAGAAGTTAGTTTCCTGGTCATGTGATTTCAAGAGGTGGTGTTGCTGTTGATCCTTCTAAGATAAAAGCGGTATCTCAGTGGGAAGCTCCGAAGTCTGTTGCTGAGATTCGAAGTTTCCTTGGTTTGGCTGGTTATTATAGGAAGTTCATTGAGGGATTTTCTAAGTTGGCGTTACCGTTGACAATGTTGACTAGAAAGGGGCAAGCGTTTGTTTGGGACTCAAATGTGAAGAAGGTTTCCAAGAGTTAAAGAGAAGGTTGACTACTGCTCCTATTCTGATATTACCGAGTCCGTCGGAACCATTGAGGTTTCTGTGATGCGTCATTGTTGGGTTTGGGTGGTGTGTTGATGCAGAATAAGCAGGTTATAGCTTATGCTTCGAGACAACTGAGGGTTCATGAGAGGAACTATCCGATGCACGATTTAGAGTTGGCAGCTGTGGTTTTTGTTCTGAAGTTGTGGAGGCATTACTTGTACGGGTCAAGATTCGAGGTTTTCAGTGACCATAAAAGTTTAAAGTATTTGTTTGATCAGAAAGAGCTGAATATGAGACAGAGGAGATGGTTGGAGTTCTGGAGGATTATGACTTTGGTTTGAACTACCATCCGGGTAAAGAAAACGTAGTGGCTGATGCGTTGAGTCGGAAATCATTGAATATGTCTATGTTAATGGTTAAGGAATTGGATTTAATTGAGCAGTTTAGAGACTTGAGTTTGGTGTGTGAGAGTACTCACAATAGTGTTAAATTGGGAATGTTGAAGTTAACGAGTGGTATTCTGGATGAGATTAGAAAGGGTCAGAAATCCGATGTGCTTTTGGTTGATAAGTTGACTCTAGTGAATCAAGGTCAAGGTGGTGAATTCAGAATTGATGAGAATGGTGTTTTGAAATTTAGTAATCGCGTGTGTATTCCGGATGTTATCGAATTTAAGAAGAGTATTCTTGAGGAAGGACATCGTAGTGGCCTGAGTATTCATCCTGGAGCTACGAAGATGTATCATGATTTGAAAAGGTTATTTTGGTGGCCGAGAATGAAAAGAGAAATCGCGAGTTTTGTTTATTCTTGTTTGACTTGTCAGAAGTCAAAGATTGAGCATCAGAAGCCGTCTGGGCTAATGCAACCGTTGGCTATTCCAGAGTGGAAGTGGGATAGTATCAGTATGGATTTTGTTTCTGGGTTGCCGAGGACAAATAAGAATTTTGAGGCTATTTGGGTGATTGTTGATAGATTGACAAATCGGCTCATTTCATTCCGATCAGAATGGATTATCCGTTAGAGAGATTAGCCGAGTTGTATATTGAGAAGATTGTAAGTTTGCATGGTATTCCGTCGAGTATTGTTTCGGATAGAGATCCTAGATTTACATCGAAGTTTTGGGAAGGTTTGCAGAAGGCTTTGGGAACTAAGCTGAGATTGAGTTATGCATATCATCCGCAGACTGATGGTCAGACTGAGAGGACGATTCAGTCACTAGAGGATCTTTTGAGAGCTTGTGTTTTAGAAAAGAGAGGTGCGTGGGATTGTTATTTACCGTTGATTGAGTTTACCTACAACAATAGTTTTCATTCGAGTATTGGTATGGCACCGTTTGAAGCTTTGTATGGTAGGAGATGTCGGACACCTTTATGTTGGTATGAGTCCGGTGAGAGTGCTGTGGTTGGACCGGAGATTGTTCAACAAACTACGGACAAGATTAAGATGATTCAGGAGAAGATGAGAATTGCTCAGAGTCGACTGAAGAGTTATCATGATAAGAGGAGGAAGGCACTTGAGTTCCAAGAGGGAGATCATGTGTTTCTTCGTGTTACTCCGATAATTGGTGTTGGTCGAGCTTTGAAGTCAAAGAAGTTGACACCTCGATTTATTGGTCCCTATCAGATTTTAGAAAGGATAGGAGAGGTAGCCTATCGTATCGCTTTACCGCCGTCGCTTGCGAATTTGCATGATGTTTTTCATGTGTCTCAGTTGAGGAGATACATTCATGATCCGTCGCATGTAGTCCAAATAGATGATGTACAGGTGAGGGATGACCTGACTGTTGAAGCATCACCTATGAGGATCGAGGATCGAGAGTTGAAGCAGTTGCGGGGTAAAGAGATTGCATTGGTGAAGGTAGCTTGGGGAGGACCAGCAGGTGGCAATGTGACCTGGGAACTTGAGAGTCAGATGAAGGAGTCTTATCCGGAGTTGTTCGCTTGAGGTATGTTTTCGAGGACGAAAACTCTTTTAGTGGGGGAGAGTTGTAACACCCCAATTAAAATAAGATAATTATTTAATTTAAATTAATATTTTTTTTATTAATTTAATTGAATAATTGGAATTTGGGATTATTATTACTATTATTTTGGAATAATAATTATTGGGATAATTATTTATTGGAAAATATATATAAGTTGGAATTAAGGAAAAAGTCCTATTTTGGAGTAAAAAGGTTTTTACGTGAAAAACAGAGAAGCGATCGTGAAAGAGGAAAAGGGAAAAGGCAGAGCAAGAGGAAGAAGGTTGGAGAAGAGAAGAGCTTGAAGCTTGAGATTTGCCGGATTAACTCAGGTAAGGGGGGTTTATCATCGGTTAAAGGGTATTATATGATAATATGTACTGGGTAGTGATAACCATTGTTTTATCTCTGATTGGATTGTTGTATGATGAAATTGCGAGCCAGTGGATGAATGAAATTAGATGATAATTGAAAGGGAATTCGTAGAAATTTAACATCTATGCACATAACAGCCAGTGGATGAATGAAATTAGATGATAATTGAAAGGGAATTCGTAGAAATTTAACATCTATGCACATAACAGCCAAATGACGTTCGCCATTATGCCTTCGGCGTTCGCCGTTTGGGTTTTTTTTCAGAATAAGAGCGTTTAACGCTAATGGCGTTCGCCATTAGCCTAATGGCGTTCGCCATATCAGTTTGACAGACAGTTTTTCCAGAATGAGAGCGTGTAACGCTAATGGCGTTCGCCATTAGCCTAATGGCGTTCGCCATTAGCCTAATGGCGTTCGCCATATCAGTTTGAAGGGCAGATTTCGCGTTTTAAACTCCCAGATGTGATATCGTGGTAATGTTGTTGTTGTTTTGTTGGGTCTTGAGTAGTATAGGCATTAGTAGAGTGTGCTAATACTGTTTTTGATTATGTGGCATGATATGATATGCTTATGTGATAATATACTGATGATGTGTGATGGTATGCATGATGCTGTGAATGTATCAGTTATGTGTGCACTTGTGAATAGACTGTTTTATGGCTTAGAGTGTGAGCATATGTCTATTCTTGAATTGTTGTTGATGATGTAGCATGGCTAGGTGATTAGCATGCATATTGTGGCCTTTATGGTGGTAGCTAATTCCCATTGTGAGGAATTAGTGAGTTAGTCATTATGGATTGTTGTCGATGTTTGCATGCTAGGTGAATTAGCGTGCATAGCATAGCCCTTGAGGGGTGGTAGCTAATTCCCGTGGTGAGGAATTAGTGAGTGAGTCACTAGGTCTCAAATGAGTGGGACTAGTTGGACTTGGTAGCCGTGCCTGGATTTGGACGGTGAGGTGAACTATATGTTCACAAATAGTCGGTACCGCATGCATGGAGTCTCATTGCATAATATGTGTATGGCGTATAATATGAATGGATGTATTCCAATATTATACGTGTGTTTGTATTGATATTGAGTATGAATATGAGTTGTATTGGTATTGAATATGATGTTTGAATTGATACTGCCGTTATTGAGTGTGTAGTCTGGTTAGAGTGATTTGATGCGTTAGTTACTTAACATTACATAATGTTGTATAATGCTTATTATATTGATTGAGGAACTCACCCTTACACCTATTTTTCAGGTAACGAGCAGTGAGTTGAATAGGAGCTAGTGCTTGGAGTCTAGTGTAGTCTCCTAGTGGGTCATGCTCTGATAGATGTAACATCGGGAAGGGATGTTTGAATATTTTATTGATTGGTGGTGAACCATTTTGCATGTAATATGTCACATGATGTGAATAATTGAATTGATTTTATCCGCTGCGTATTATGCAGATACTTTATAATTTGGATTAAATAAATGAGCATGACAGGATATTCTGATGATGGTTGTGAAATGATTGTGTGACACCCTTCGGGGCATAATTACTCTGATTGATATGTTGCTATTTTAATTGAAATATTTGGGGTATTTTAGAAGGGTGTTACACGTGCTGCCTAGTAGGAAACGCGTATTGGACGTAACACAGCATCTGGTACGCGTATTGCCCAGCCTGTTACGCGTATTGCCCAAGTTGGTACGCGTATTGCCCAGGCTGGTACGCGTATCACCAGAAGCTTGTATTTTGGCTGAATTTTCCTTCCCTCTGGTCATTTACGTATGGTACGCGTACTGGGAAGGTCCATACGCGTATCATATAAGGTCATACGCGTATGGACAGCAGGTTCTCCAAAAATTGACTTTTTCTTCCGTTTTCTTGCTCGGGCTCGATTTCTCATCTGACGTTTGATCCCCTGAGCTTCCAAACTAGCTTTTTACCTGCTGACATACCAAAAAGTGTAAAATATCCTCAAGAAACTCATCAGTAACAACACACTTAATATCATAGAATTGAGGTTATTTCTAACTAAAAATGCTTCAGTTTACACAGTTTACCTGATTTATTTACGGTTAAATAGTGGAATGTCTAGCATAAATGGTGACTGATCAAGTCGAGTCTGAATCCATTCATCTTCATCTAAACCTATCTCTTTCATGATTCTTAGAGAGGGAATCTGAACCTCTACCGGCAGGACGGCTTCCATTCCGTAGACTAAAGAGAAAGGAGTTGCCCCTGTCGAAGTGCGTACTGAAGTGCGATAACCATGAAGAGCAAATGGTAACATCTCATGCCAGTCTTTGTACGTTACTGTAATCTTTTGTATGATCTTCTTGATATTCTTATTAGCAGCCTCCACGACGCCGTTCATCTTTGGCCGGTACGGAGAAGAGTTATGGTGTTGTATCTTGAACTGCGTGCAGAGTTCAGTAATCATTTTGTTGTTCAAATTGGTGCCATTGTCAGTGATAACTCTTTCAGGGATGCCATATCGATAAATGAGATTACTCTTGATGAATCGTGCCACCACATTCTTGGTGACAGAAGCAAATGAGGCTGCCTCTACCCACTTTGTAAAGTAATCAATAGCAACAAGGATGAAACGATGTCCATTAGAGGCCGTAGGTTTGATCTCTCCGATCATATCAATGCCCCACATTGCAAAGGGCCAAGGGGCTGTCAACACGTTTAATGGGGCCGGAGGCACATGTACTTTGTCCGCATAGATCTGGCACTTGTGACAAGTTCTGGAGTGATGGTGGCAATCAGCTTCCATGGTAGACCAATAATACCCTGATCTCAGAATCTTCTTGGCCATTGTATGTCCACTAGAGTGAGTCCCGAAAATACCGTCATGCATGTCTTCCATAATCTTCTCTGCTTCCTTTTTATCCACACAACGAAGCAAAGTCGAATCATGATTACGTTTGTATAATATTCCATTACTCAAAAAGAATTTAGCGGAGAACTTCCTCAGGAATTTTCTGTCATTGATGGACGCCCCTTCAGGGTATTCCCGAGCTTCTAAATATCTTTTTACTTCGCGGAACCAAGGTTTCTCTTCTACTTCATCAGCGTTAAGTTCATAACAATATGTTGGTTCATCTAGTCGTTCAATGGTGATCCTGGGAGCTTCATTGTCCCATCTGACTCTGAACATAGATGACATGGTGGCCAAGGCGTCTGCCAACTGATTCTCCTCTCGTGGAATATGTTCGAATGTAATCTCTTCAAAGTATGGGATTAATGTCAACACCCGCTCTCGATAAGGGATGAGATTCGGATGTTTAGTGTCCCATGCTCCTTTGATTTGACTGATTACCAAAGCTGAGTCTCCGTACACACTCAAAAACTTGATTCTCAGGTCTATAGCAGCTCTGAGTCCCAAAATACATGCTTCATACTTAGCCATATTATTGGTACAATCGAAACATAGTCTAGCAGTGAAAGGCGTATGACAACCCTTGGGGGAAACGATTACAACACCAACACCATTGCCCAATGCATTAGAAGATCCATCAAAAACCATAGTCCATCGGGATCCCGGTTCGGGTCCTTCATCCGGTCCAGGTTCTTCATAATCATTAACAAGCATGACATCCTCATCTGGGAACTCAAAATTCATAGATTGGTAATCATCCACTGCTTGATGAGTCAAATGATCGGCCAACACGCTTCCTTTGATTGCTTTCTGGGTAGTATACTGGATATCATACTCTGTTAAAATCATCTGCCATCTCGCTATTCTTCCGGAGAGGGCAGGTTTCTCAAATATGTATTTGATGGGATCCATCTTAGAAATCAACAAAGTGGTATGATTCAACATATACTGTCTTAGTCGGCGAGCAGCCCAGGCCAAAGCACAACAAGTTCTCTCGAGCAGTGAGTATCTTGTTTCACAGTCGGTAAACTTTTTGCTAAGGTAGTATATGGCATGCTCTTTTCGACCAGACTCGTCATGTTGCCCCAACACGCACCCCATTGAATTTTCTAACACGGTTAAATACATGATTAGAGGTCTTCCTTCAACTGGTGGTATCAGGATCGGAGGTTCCTGGAGATACTTCTTGATTTTGTCAAAAGCTTCTTGACATTCGTCATTCCATATCATCTCTTGATTCTTCCTCAGTAGTTTGAAGATGGGTTTGCAGGTAGTAGTTAAATGGGAGATAAACCGGGAGATGTAATTCAAACGTCCCAAGAAACCTCTGACTTCCTTATCTGTACGGGGCACTGGAATTTCTTGGATAGCTCTCACCTTAGCCGGGTCAACCTCAATTCCTTTACCACTGACAATAAATCCCAAGAGTTTACTGGATCTTACTCCAAAGGTGCATTTGTTCGGGTTCAATCTCAGCTTGTATTTCTTCAACCTCTCAAACAATTTGTACAAATGATCGAGATGTTCTTCTTCAGTATGAGATCTGGCTATCATGTCATCCACATATACTTCTATTTCATGATGAATCATATCATGGAACAAAACTACCATAGCACGCTGGTACGTTGCCCCGACGTTCTTTAAACCGAATGGCATTACTTTGTAACAGAAAGTGCCCCATTGCGTCACAAACGTAGTTTTCTCCATGTCTTCAGGTGCCATCTTAATCTGGTTATAACCCGAGAATCCATCCATGAAGGAGAATAATTTGTGTTGAGCGGTGTTATCTACCAGAACATCAATGTGCGGAAGTGGAAAGTCATCTTTGGGACTCGCTTTATTCAGATCTCTGTAATCGACGCACATTCGCACCTTACCATCCTTCTTCAGCACTGGTACCACATTAGCAACCCATTGAGGATAAGAAGTAACGGCTAGGAAACCGGCGTTAAATTGTTTCATAACTTCGGCTTTGATTTTCTCGAACATTTCAGGACGCATGCGGCGAACCTTTTTCTTAACAGGACGACAATCTTCCTTCGTTGGCAAACGATGTACTACTATATCAGTATCCAATCCTGGCATGTCTTCATAAGACCAAGCAAAAATCTCTACATAGTCATGTAACATCTGAATCAATCTTTCTTTAATACTGTTTTCCAAGCCTGCTCCTATTTTGACTTCTTTCTTGTCCAATTCAGTACCCAGACTTACAATTTCAATTGACTCTTCATGCGGCTGTATAATCCTTTCTTCTTGCAGTAACAGTCGGGCAAGTTCTCCAGGTACTTCACAATCTTCCTCACTTCCATCCTCAGTTTGGTAGATCGGATTTTCAAAGTCATAATGAACAGTAGTAGAACTATTATCAACAGGATCCAGAGTGGGTATGGATCTGCAATTTGTTATGTGAGTGTGTGTAAGAATACATAGCTTGTTTAAAAGATGACGGGAAAGATAACGAGCGCGATATTTGAATGCAAAAAGTCCATTGATTTATTGAATGTGAATATGCTTATGAAAATGACAAAACCCTTAACAAATTAGCTATTGTGCCTCGGGCATAGACACAATGCTTTAAGAAGTTCAATTGTAAAATTTTAAAAAAATTGCAACACTACAACAGACAATAACAATTACTCCTGACTAAAGGAAATCGGGATAGTGTCTTCAGCCTTCCAATTATTGAGTCCGTCACCGATTGTTGGAAAAATCCAGCTATCCAGGTCGCAATCGCTATCAGCATCTTCTACAGCATTAATTTGATCTTTGACCATCTTTTCAGAGTTAAATCCCAGACCAGACTTGTCGGACTTGTATGGTACGTTGATCAGTTGACCCCAACCAGTACGACCACCATTTTCAACCACGACTTGAGCGTCTTTCAGAGAAATCATGGCAGGAGGAGCACGAATAACCTTGGGCACAAGGGGAGTTGGCTTAAGGACAGGGCTGGTCGGAGGAACTACTTCAAGTGACTGAGAAGGAGTCTCAAAGAATTCACCATCCATCTCGACGTATCTGAAGGCCTGCACACTACTGACAATATATTCTTCTTCTCCACACACAGTGACAATCTTACCCTCTATTGGATACCTCAGCTTCTGATGGAGAGATGAAGCTACAGCGCCTGCCTCATGAATCCAAGGGCGTCCCAGCAAGCATGAATAGGCAGGACGGATGTTCATCACGTGAAAGGTAGTGTTGAAGACTTGAGGTCATATCTTGATAGGGAGAACCGCTTCACCATGGACAACACTTTTTGCACCGTCGTACGCACGCACCACAGTATCACTAGGTTTCAATTCGATGCTCTTACAGTCAAGTTTATCGAGCACAACTGTCGGCAGCACATTCAAAGAAGAGCCGTTGTCGATCAATACGTGAGATAAGGTAATCCCCTCACACTCAATGGAGATATGCAGAGCTTTATTGTGATTCTTTCCTGCTGGTGTCAGGTCAGCATCGGAAAAGCCTAAGCCATTGTCAACAGTCAGGTTAGCAACATAGTTTTCGAACTGATCGACGGAGGTCTCCTGAGGTACATGAGCAGTCTTCAAGAATTTTATCAACGCTTTGGCATGAGATTCAGAAGATAATAACAAGGATAACATCGAGATTTTAGACGGAGTATGCCCCAGCTGTTCTACCACATCAAAATCACTCTTGCGGATGATTTTCAGCATTTCTTCCATTTCTTGTTTGGCAACATCTTCAGTAGTAACTTCGACGGGTGTCCCTGACTGAGAAGAGTTGACTGGTTCCTTTCCTCGGGTTTCAGGGGCGAGAGGTGAGATTTCTGGAGAGAAGATCCTTCCACTTCGAGTAACTTTACTAGTCCCAGCAATGTCATTAGGATTAGCAGAATTACCAACTTGCTTTACGCCATGAATGTAAACATCACCTCCATAATTCCACGGAATGGCTTTGCTGGAGGAATACGGTACTGGGCCAGGCGCAGTAATGATTAGGGGAGCTACCTTGGGCTCAGTAGTAATCTTCACAGGTGCTCTGGTAGTGGTAATCTTCACTGGAACTTTGGACCTAGCAATCGCAGATATTTCTTCAATAGGGTTTTCCACCTTAGGAACCTTTTCGAAGAGAATTGTGCGATCATCCATCAGCCGTTGAATACCATTCCTCAACTTCAAGCACTCGTTGGGTCGGAGTACACAGCGGTCGTAATTTTCCGCACAACCTGGAAATAAACCAGCTTGCAATAAATTCTTCTTGATGATCAGGAGAGAAGATGTTAAATCAGCTACATTAGAAATGTGAGAATTGTCATCCACAGCATTAACAGTCTTGTCATGGTTAGGCATAGGTGCAGTGATGACATTAGGAGTCCCCGGAGGATCAAATTCAATTTCACCAGCGTCGATCATATCCTGAATCTTATTCTTCAAAAGACCAACAATCGTTTGTATCATGCCCGGGGCTATCGGAGTGATATGCACACCTGGCATTGGGATTATAACGAGAAGAAGTAGTGTTGGGATTCGTAGGAGGATCTCTGAGAGTAATTAAATTTGCCTTTAGCATACCCTGCAGTGCTTGCGCCAAAGTCATATTGATCTTGGTGAACTGCCTCCTTGGCCTGTCTTGTCTGTGCTGGAAGTTTTGAGATAGCGGTGCTGCAATCGTAACTGCTCCAATGGTATGGTCACGATTTTTCTTGTTACGACCCTTTTGACCGTACACAGCATTTGATTCGTTCCTCCCCTGGTAGGACCTTTTGGTGCTTGCAGAGGTAGTCGTCTGTATCTTTCCACTTCGAATGCCGCTTTCAACACGTTCACCTGTCAATATAAGCTCAGTGAAACCCGATGAAGAACTTCCCAGTAGATGGCTGTAGAATGGGCCAGTCAGTGTGCCCATGAACATGTCCACTAATTCTCGATCAGTCATAGGGGGTTTGACTCTGCCAGCCAAATCTCTCCATTTTTGAGCATATTCTTTGAAGCTTTCTTTAGATCCCATAGTCATATTCTGCAACTGTAGCCGAGTAGGCGCCAATTCAGAATTGTACTGGTAGTGCTTGTAGAAAGCTGTCGCTAAATCAGTCCAGGTACGGATGTTAGAGCTTTCGAGCTGATAATACCATTCCAACTGTGTGCCAGATAGACTCTCTTGGAAGAAATGGATCCATAGCTTCTTATCAGTGGTATACGGCTGAATCTTTCTCACATAAGCTCTCAGATGCATCTGAGGACAAGACGCACCATCGTACTTAGTGAAAGTGGGGATCTTGAATTTGCAAGGAATGACCACATCAGAGACCAGTCCCAAGCTTTCGAAATCCAGACCGGGCGCCTTCTGACCCTCCATAGCTAGCATACGTTCTTCCAGCAACTTGTACTTGCCATCTCTTGGAGAGTACTGTTCATTCTCATAATCTTCATCGTCGTCCTCAGAGTTGAAGAGATCAACATCCTCTTCTCCTGAATCATTTTCTGTCTCCTCTTCTTGATCCTTCGGAAGTCTAATCTTGACTCCCGCAGCCTGTCCTTTACGCCTTCTTCCCGGGTTAATATAACTCACAGGTTTCTGGTCTTTCTTCTTCTCGAGCAAGAGAGCCTTCAGTTCTTCCTTCCCCTTGGATAAGCTCAGCATCATCTCCTGGAATTGAGCATTCTGAGCCTGGAGATCTTTGACAGTTTGTTCGAGAGCCATTTTTCTGTTTGCAATAGGAAGATCGTGAGAACATTGATCCCTTTAGAGTACCTGTTATGCGATGTTATGTTATGCTATGCAATGTATGAAATGTTTTCAATGTCAAAAGTCCTTGAAATGGTTGGTACAATGTCATGATGTTATGATGTTATGATGTTATGATGTTATGATGTTATGATGTTAAGTAAATAACAAGCACAAGCAAGTCACACAACAATCATTCCTAAGTTTTAAGGCTTTCATGAGTTCCATAGGTAAGTACCCTCCCCACTGAAGTTTGGTTGGTTCAACCTGTCCTAGAATAGTAACCGGGTTCTAGAAGGATCTCAAATCATTGACCTTTCCTTAAGTCCACTTCAGTGCAACACCAAGTGGTTGACCAAAGCTTCCCTAAAGTCCAATCTCAAAGAGTGTAGTATCGAGTCTCAACCAACCTCAGTCGGAACCGAAGTCAGTTATCTCACTACTTTCTAATGGCTAGGATGAGTCAATTAGGGTTCTAAAGGTCTGGTTAATGCTTTGATGACACCACGCGGAAGCCAAATTTTTCCTCAAGTAAACATGAGGAACATCAGGACCTCCAAAGTGTCACATTAACCGTAGCCATCATTTTGACCATTCCAGTATACGCCGGATAGTCGCGATGATCTTTTGCTACTTACCTAAGGTACACTAGATCCGGGTGTAGGATCTTTCACTCAAGCATAAAATACCCAAGCAATCCGTTAAAAGTAAATCAGACAATTTGAATAAGTGATCTTGTTTTTTTTAGGTAACCTCTCTTTTTAAGGCTCCCCAGCAGAGTCGCCAGTTCTGTCATACGGTGAACTGACTTCGTGTGTTTTTGCTTTGGAAAGCAAATGTCGCGGTTAGCAAGAGTCGCCACCGACTTTTCTTTTATCCAATAAGGAAAGGTGGAAAAGAACAGGAAAGACCTTAATTAGATTTTGGGTTCGGGAGGTACATTATACAAAGGGAAGGTGTTAGCACCCTTTGTATCCATGGTTATCCATGGGCTCTTAATTGCTTGATCACTTATATTATTTTTCTTGTCTGAAAAAGTGTCCGTGAATTGTTTAGAAAACGTTTTGAAAAAGAGAATTTAACTTTGTAATGATTCTCGTATGAATGTATGCAAAGTGGTTATCTCGTTTAGTTTTGAAAATGGTTTAGAAAAATATAACTCAGTAATGATTCTAGTATGAATGTATACCAAGTGGTGATTTTCTAGTATTTGTGAAGTGTGAAAAGTATTTTTAAATTGTGAGTAAGCAATTAAGAGTTATACCTACCCAAGGTCTTGATGGGCATTTCCTATCCTTGTGAGGGTAAAACCGTCCTTATTATTGAGAAATAAGTAGTTTTATCCTTTGGGATGTAAAAGGGTCATCGTAGGGTCATTGAAAGCAACGGTTGTAAGGATACCTTAGCATTCGAAGGGACTATCATCATTTAACCGTAGGCTACACCGAAGGGTCATCGAGGGACAAAATCATATATTCGAAGGCAACATCCGAGGGGCTATGATTTATTTTAGAGGGACATGATGATTTAATCGAAGGGTCTTGGCTAAGGGTATCCCCACATTCGCGGGACATGACCGTAATACCGTAAGGCAACAAAGAGAGGTCCAAAATCACATATTCAAAGGCAATATTTTGCAATTAAGTATTTAAGATGAATTTCCACATTATGATCAATTAGGATGAATCTCCATAAGGGTATCCCACAAATAAAGTGGAATACCTAGCCGGCCGTTTCTTCGGGAATATGTAAGCCTTTACACAATTCGGCACACGGGTTAGCACATCGAGACAAAGTACAATTGAAAATTACACCGCAAAATAAACACAACAGTCATAAGGTCAGGCCAAATAATGCAGAATTATAATAGATCTTGATTAGATAAACATAAGGCAGAACAGAAAAGAAACAAAACAGCCACTGTCCTGTTCGCTCCTGCTTCGCCTAGCGAAGGCTTAGCGAGTGCTCGCTACAGGCTCGCTTAGCGATGTGCTAGCGAGTGGCTACGGGTTTGGAGTTTGATAGCAGCATGATCTCCGGAACCCTGAACTTTATGGCATTTAATTATAGGAATAGCATGGACAAACATTCAGGATATTCAAGCATACTTAAATTCACATGTGAAATCAAATTACATATCCGAAAATTTAATCATGATGCCTTAGGTATGTAGAGATTACCGATTAAAAGCATAAAACAGTAGTGATGCGCAAACCTGTTTGCAACTGAGCTGCGATGTTGAAGGGACTGACCACTCTTGGTATCGGATGGAGTTGGGCGGAGGTAACTTCGGTGCGGATGAGCGGCCTTCAGGGTTTCTTTACTCGGACTTCTCTGAGTTAGTCTCCAGGGTTTCTATGCCAGGGTTTCTGTCCGTCTTCGTCTGTCTATTTTCGTGACTGAAGTGTCGGTATTTATAGTGATTGTGGTGACCTAATGGGCTCAGAATGAAGCCCGAAAATTCTGATATATCGCAAGCTTCGCTAGGCGAAGGAGTTGCTCGCCTAGCGAGCAAGCTAGTTTGGGCCTTTTTCTGGATTGGGTCTGTTGTGAGCTAGGCTTTTGTTCTTTTAAGGTCAGTGCCTTGCAGAATAAGTTGGAGTGCTTCGAGAAATGCTTTGCAAGATTAATGGGCAAATTTTGGGGTATGACACTTTTGATTTTCTATTGTAACTTTCTAATATGTAGTATTTTTTACTCCCAATATAATTTATTTTAATAACCTCTCACCATATTTTTAAAATTGGCAATAGTTTCTTTTAACAACGGTAATGATAGTTTTTTTCACAACTTAAACACCTCATTGTTACAAGATATGATCATATATATTTGCTCTTAAAAAAGGATTTTTTTTAAACTTCACATAAAAAATTTAAAATAATTGAAAAGTACAAACATAAAAATAAGTTTATTTTGCTTTTCTCCATTATCACAAAAATATAAGTTTATATTGAATATGATTTTCTTTTCCTAATTACACTTTAAATTGATTTATTTATTCATTCTACTTACAAAATTATGTAATCTATAACCTTCTATACCTATATATAAAGGGGATATAATATTTTGGAGTGACTTTTATTTTTTTCCAAAACTACCCTTATTTAATCTTTTAATTTTTTAATAAATAATCTATACATCTATACATATATAAATGGGATACAATGTTTTGGAGTGACTTTTATTTTTTTCAAAATTACCCTTATTTAATCTTTTAATTTTTTAAATAAATAATAAAACAAAATTGTGTGATAATAATTTCTTGGTAGTTACCACTTGAATTTACAACAATATAACCTCCATGTTCTTCCATTTAGCAGTTACAAATAATGCATCATTATAACTTCTTGGTAGTTACCACTTGAATCTACAAAATTTCTATTTATTTACAAAATTTGTTCAATTTATTTTTTTGTATTGTATTCAGATTTTAACTGATTTGGTAAAATCTAAAATGGTTTGCCTATATCCCAATTCACTCTCCTTTTGATTTTCATCTCCCTCTGAGTTCTTCATATTACTTAAACCATCGTACTTGCTTTAAAGTTGATTTTAAGAAGGAAAATTGAGAAATTTGGGAAATGATTTATCTATAATTGATAAGTGATTTAGCACTGAACTTTTACTTTCACCATTTAATTTTTTTTTCTTTCTGTCTTTCTAATTATTATATTTCATTTTACTAAAGTATATGGAATTATTAGTTAATTTTTATGTTTTATACTAAAGTTGTGTTGTTATATGAGAAACTGATTTTTTTCCTTTATGTGTTGTTTTATTGCACATGAACATATAAATAACTTTTTGAGATAAAAAGAGAAGGAGATGGAAAAAAGAGAAGGAAAAGAGGGAAGATTTTGGATTTTCAGTGATATCAACATGGAAGCATTGTCAAGAGAAATGGAGAATATGACTTTCAACCCCCAACACATTGATATTATCAGGAGAGATCTTTCATGTTTGTGGCATTAATGACCATATGACATATATTTTTCTCAATTTCTACAATGTTACCACAAAGATGTCAATGTTTTCACATTGATCAAATTTAACATTAGTATGATGATCAAGAAGAAACAAACTTATTATGATGATATCGACAAATATGCTCATGTTTTGTTTTTCATTTTTATTTGAGATTCAGTGTAATGATCAATTATTGTATATTCTCATTGATGATTTATTTGTTTTTATTATATGATATTTTTAAATCTATGTTCACAATTTTCTTCTTTAAGTTCTACCATTAATTGTTTTAAAGAACAAATATAACATGCCTATAATTATCAAATTTGCTAAAATATATATTCTATTATTTCATTAAGTTTGTTGGTTCAATTTATTTTACATTATTTTATTTCTGATTTTTTAAGCATATAGTATTACATAATAGATGATTAATGATTACTATTTGTCATTTTAATGCCATTTATCTTGAGATATTTTTTCTACTACAAATCCTTTTATCTATATTTGACTCTGATTCATACAATTTCGTCTTTCTTTTCTATTTAGTTAAAAATCGAAATAGATTTATGGATAGAAAATTGTTTTGCGTGTATGCATACTAAAAAGGCAGAGAGAGATTATAAATTAAGATAAATAATATGAGAAATATGATGCTAAGAAAAAGAATAAGAAACAATTTAAAACAATTTAGAATTTAACAACTTAGAAGTACAATATGATTTTTAATTATTATAATATGCCATATGCATTATTAAATTGGTTCCTAGAATTTAACACTGAAGTATTTGAGAGAACCTATGACATCTTACTTTAAATTCTAATAAATTCTAATTAGTGTGTCTATAACTATCTATAATGGGAATATGATATTTTGAAGTGACCTATTTTCATTCCAATTATATCTTTATTCCAACCAATCCATTATTCATGGATTAATGTTACTAATCAAAATATTCAACTTCCTCATATCATGAGTACCATCCACAACACACTCATCGAAAACAAATTAAAAATTAAAAATTTAGAGAGAGAATGAAAGGGAAAAAGAAGAAAAAATGCATGTTCTTAGTATTGGATTTAGTGACTCAGAAGTTTATTATCGTCTTTCAAAAATTTAATGCAGGTTTCCCAATTGAGACAAGTAGGATCGAGCAAGACGTGAAACATAAAAGTTTATATGATCATTTCTTATTTTGACATGCTTTTCGAGATATGGTGGTGCAGAAGATGAGTTTTTCGAGATATGGTGGTGCAGAAGATGATAGATTATGGATTTGTTGACTATCAGGTATTTTTCTTATAGCGTTGATTATGTACTATTTATTATTTTCATGATTATCAAAGTCAGGACCGGCCAAAAACATTTAGAGGTCCTGATCTAATCTTTCATGTTCAACTTTAATAAAAAACTATTGAAAAAAATTATTATTTAAAAATAGTGACTATTCTCTTTATTCTAGAGTTTGTATAAGTTAAATTATATAATATTTTGGTTTTGAACAAGATTTTAGAATGGTAGAACCGAACTTAGATCATGACCATCAAAACATTAATATAGTGCCACCGGGCCACTACATAAACACTAAAGTATTTAATAAACAACCTATATAATAAATATTTAATGTATTTTTAATATTTGAGGCCCCCAAATTTTTGAGGCCTTGTACGGTTGCACACCTCGCACACCCATAGAGCTGGCCCTGATCAAAGCATTATATGCAAATACTTTCTTTTTTAATGACGTTTCATAGATTTATTGGCCACCTTAGCATCTAACACTCTATTGCAAGTGGATTAAATACCGATTATATTTGTAACATTTTTGCTGTTATTCTTTATAATGTTGGTCAATAGTGTGAAATGAAAGGAAAATACTAGATTTAGAAAAAAATTAGAAAATAAAAATAGATATTCAAGTGAAAATAGGGAGAAATTTAATAATACAAAAGATAAAATTGGTTGAAAAAGATAGGAATATTTATTTATTTATTTATATATAATTAAGATGATAAATATTCACTTTCAATATGTTGCAGTAAATTACTACTTAAATATGAGAGAGAGAGAGAGAGAGAGAGAGAGAGAGAGAGAGAGAGATAGAGAGAGAGAGAGAGAGAGGTGTTCCGCCTTTTTTAATGTTGATTTCTCAAATTTAAGTCATAATTTACTAAAATATGTTAAAAGTGAATATATATCATCTTAATTTTATTTTTATGAAATGTGTCCAAGTAATATTTTTTTTAACATGACATATGTGAAAAACATCATAAAAGATATACACACGTAAGCGCAATAAAAAAAGTGGACATGCGGGCACGGGAGTAAAAACAAAAACTCGATGTAGCATAATAAGGAGACTTGAAAATGGCCA
This sequence comes from Lathyrus oleraceus, assembly GCF_024323335.1. NCBI lineage: Eukaryota > Viridiplantae > Streptophyta > Magnoliopsida > Fabales > Fabaceae > Lathyrus > Lathyrus oleraceus. Next base: position 388,633,391 of record NC_066579.1, read on the forward strand.
CAGACTCAAATTAGATTTTCTTGATCCCACATTGCTTAGCTGTGATATATTTTGAATGTATTATTTGATGATATGACATTTCTTTATGTATTTGTAGTTTTTTAAATCTCAAGAACGCACTAATAAAATAGTGTATGAAGAATTGATTTGAATCTTTATAAGGTAAAAAAACTATATTACACTACTTACTATTAATTTTACTATCTTTTTCTCTAAAACAATTCTAATTTGAAAGATTTATATTTTTTGTTTACTATGAAAAATAATTGCAATGAAAAAGAAAATACTTCGAATAAAGATTTCATGTTCGCATTCCTTTTAAAGAATGTCATTGATTATACAATATTAATAGTACTTTGCATGCTTCAATATAATTTTGAATATCTTTGTCTACCATTTTAAAAGTGTAATAATATAATTTGTAATATGACGTACAATACAAACCTCATAAAAAGAAAAATAAACATTTATTTTTTCTGCTGTGCGCATTAGAAAGAGCGGGCAGACGGGCACGAGAGTGCCCGTCTGAACTCTAGTTACAATAAAGCTCATTGACAATTAAAAAAAATATTAGAAGTAAAAGTGAAATAAAATCCGTTTTCCTAGTTCCAACACAACACAATAACCATTCAAAGTATATATATGGTTTGCAAATTCAACATGCTCCAAAATCAAATGACAACCACTGAAACAAACCTATGCTTTGCTTTTTCTTCCCTTTTTATAAGACTAGAACAACACAAATAAAAGTGATAATCCAACATTTCTATCCCAATTTAATTCTGAAACGGATATTGACAGTAGAAAGACAAGCAAACCTCAAGTGCCCATGCTCATGTTTAGAAACAAGTTCTCCTTTAAAAATTAAAGCATCAAATACTATTTGTAGCACAATGAATAGAACCCACATAATTTCATAATAGCTTGCTAATGAAACAGAATTTAAACAAGACAATCACTATATTCCAAATGCAAAGCCGATGTAGATTCAGAAATATTTTTAAGTTACATGGTAAAACCATATTTTCAACTTCAACAACAAACTTAAGGAAATTCTCAAATAAAAGAAAAAAATCGTTTTCCTGACCAAGACAGAATGTACCACAAATTTTTAAAAAGAGTATTAGCATACAAAAAATGGTTAAGACAATAAAAACATAATGGAAAATCGATATCAAAAGATTACCGACGGAATGCCGAACTTTTTGAACTTGAGCAGGATAAACGAACAAGATCAAGGCCAGTAATATTAGTACACAAATTGATGTAACACCGGATAAACCAAGTTGTCAAAATCAGAATCGAGTAGTGGCTGCAATTTATAGGTGTTAGGTGGTTTGATGGTGGTTTTCGCGGCGGTGCCGGAAGTGGAAGGTTGTTTGTGACTGGAGTTGGTTTTTGGGTAGATCGGCGCGACGAAAGGTTTATGGAGTTGAGGGGTTTGTCGTGATGAAGACGGCGGACGGTTGTGTGGGTAGAGCAGCGAACGCTTTCGCGGATGGAGGGAGTATTGGTGGCATTTGTGAGTGGAGAAGATTGAGGGAGAAAGGACTTTGGGTTTCGTTCAAAGACCTTGAAGAAGAAGAGAAATTTCTCCTCTCTTTCTGTTTCTTTTTTTTCTTTTTCATTCAAAAAGCCCGTTGGAGAGAGTGAAGGGTCACGGTTGGAGTGGATTTTTTTTTACGTTACCAACTGTCCTCCTTAAATGAGCATGTGAGGCCTTTTTCTAAGACCTTGTTTGGATGACCACCAGTTGCCAAAACCGTTTCTTTTTTCTTCCAATAGCAACGCGCCACGTGGCTCTTGGATAGAGGGGAGCTAGATTCTTCTCTTTCAATAATCCCCATAAATTCGCTGGCTGCCAGCAATCAATGGGAGAAGATTTTTTGTTTTTCATTATTAATACTCAATTAATTTGAATTTTATTTATTTTTTATTATTTGATAGAAATGAACCTGGATAGCTAACATGGACCATTGATTATTTTGAATCGGACGATCTAGGTTAATTCAAAGAAACACACCAAGAAGCACACATTATTTAAATAAATTAAAATGTCTATAATTCCCTTTTTAGATGATTTAATCGATTTAAAACAATTGAATTAAATAAAATTCCAACTTTTAAAATGAGTATGATAAAAATAAAATAAGGACATGAAAAGTTTTATTTATTTTTTCTGAATATTTTGACGAAAGAACAAAATTAAAACGACTAAAAATGAATAAAAGTCGGGTAAACATTTCTTCAAAAAATTAAATCGGATGCACTAAAATGATCAGCACGAAATATACTTATTGGAAAAATACAACGTTTCTTTTAATTTTGAAATAAATTTTGATCGGTTAAAAGGTTCAGGCGGGTCAAAATGCGACTGAAAAAGTTATCGAAAAATATAACGAGCATACCAGATTAAGTTACGCGAACCGTAGATTAATAAGCCTGACGTCTGCAAGCTTGATTTCGAAACTTTTTACCCGCTGATTTTGCACGTGCTTGAGGAATGATTTAACCATTTTGTCTGTATTTTCGAGAGTTTATTCTGACTGATATTTTAGGTATTATTCACGATGAAATGCATGCCATGCTATACATATGATGCAAACTGAAATTAAAATCAAATTTATGAAAACTTAAAAACAGCCCGGACAAAATTGGGGTATGCCACTTATTACCTTTGTTAAGCTAACACATGGCTGATAGTTCGGTAATATTCTTTTCCTATTGGAGTCAAGGTTTTTTCCCTATCGATGATTGATTTCCCCCGGTGAAGTCTTACTTTGTTAAGTCTCCCCCATTGGGTCTTTAGTTCGTTTTCTAACCATGCATCAGTTGTTTTCAAGCTCTTCATTTTCCCCCTACGGAATTTTATCTGTCCCCATCTGCGTACCCCTTTGGAATTTGGCTTTCCCCTACTGAATTTCAGTCTCCTCTCGTCTGTAACATTTATTTGTCTCTTGTGGCGCTATATTCCCCACAAATACTCTTGTTGGCCTTCATATCATATCATAAGCATTTTGCGGTATCTTAGGGCCAACAATTGGGTCTTTAATATTTAAGTCTCTCAAATCTTGTCGAGACGAAGATCTCAACCTTCATATCTCCAAATTGAAGAAACTTAAATAAGGGCATCTGTCATACCCTAATTTTTAACCCTAAGATCCCACATCTCATTTGCATCTTTTGTATACAAACAAGGTCACATCTTGGCCATTCCCTTTAGCATCCTTGTGTTTGCTTCTTGCAGGGATCACCAAACACCTCTTTGTTTTACCTTTTTATTTATTTGATTCATTGTTTATCTCACCACTAATAAAAATATAAAAATATGTATTGTTTCTCTTAAGTTTATTATGTAAGATAGGGCTTCTCAAGTCAAAATCATCCCAACGTTTGTTGGCTTACTTCTCAAGAAAGGTCAAAGGTTCATGTGTTTATTTCCACGCTTTCTTCAACAAGTAACTTCAAGCTTTGAGAAATATAATAAAGAGGTAATCAAGTACACCTTATATTAAGTTTATATGATCACCCATGTGCTTTGTAATGCAAGGAAAGTCCAAGTGCGCAAGCTTGTTCCAAGTGGTTTGATCTAAAAGTCAACATTTTGAAGTCAAAGTTCCAAGGATCATAATTCCTTCAATTCTCAACATTTTTGAATGCCTCGTTTTGCATATGACTCTTCTCAATATCCTCTAAAACTTCTATTTACATGACAAGAGCCAATTATGCTTGGAGGATCATCAAAAGTTTGGATACATTATAGGTCATTTGTGAACTTAGTGAAATTTGACATATTTTCAAGTGACTTTTTTCCAACTTTCAAAGATCACAACTTTTTCAATTTTCAATATGGAGCTGATTCTTTTTTCACAATGCCATTAGTGCTATCCTCTACAAGTTTTCTTCAAAGACCAAGTGTAGCACCTCAAATTTGCACCTATCATTGTACATACATTCTCATATTAGGTCATAACATAACATGGTCCACTGCATAACATTGCATTGTCCTATTTGCCTCAAGTGCAAGCCAATCAAGAGAATTAGGTCAAACTGGTCAGGAGATCAGTCAGTCAAGCAAGCAAGTGCATTTCTCAAGGAGCCAAGGCCTTAGGGTTGGTCCAACATGTTCACATGACTTGGGGATCCATTTGAAGTGTTTTTCTCAAGGATTGGATGTTCAGAAGTCATCAGTCAATGCACAGTTTGCCAGAAACCCTAAAAAGTCAAACTTGGTCAACTGTGTCTGATTTTATGGTTTTGATGGTTGGATTTGGTTTGAGAGAGCTTATTCATGTCCAAATAGGCCTCATATATCATGTCAAACACCATCATGGAAGAATTTGAAGCCAGATCAGAAATTTCCAAAAATAGAAACTGGACCTGTAATTGAAACCTGCCAAAAATGGAAAGTCTTGATCCTCAAACTTACATCATGATACAAGCTTCAAATGAATTTTTGCCCAACATGAAAGTTTAAGATCTTGTTCTCCCATTTCCAAAAATTCCAAGAACACTCAATTCCCATGTATGGTTGGCAAGTTATGATCAAATCATTTTCAGAAATTTTTGAACTTCAAAAGGCCATATCTCTCAAACCATTTGGCCAAATTTGGTGGGGTTTTTTCCAACAAGTCACATTTGACCTCCTCTTTCCAAAAATGTAACCATCACTCACCAAAACATCATAGATCAAAATGGCATTTTTTGACTTACTTGAATTAATTTCAAGTGAAGTGAAATTTTGACCTTTTAAAATAACCATTTGTAATCACTTTGGCCATTGGAATATGTTCAGAAATGACATTTGAGACTTGTTGGAGGCCCATTTTTGTGCAGTACACACACCCATCCCCAACTTGCTTGAAAATTGGCAAAAAGTACACTTTTCACCAACTCCATTCCACATTTTCATGAACCTTGATCAGTACCATTAAACAGGGTATATATTCATCATTTTATCTCTGAAACAAACCCTAGCAGCCACTCAAAACCAACAAAAAACTCATCTCTCTAAAAAATCCATTTTTCCCCCATCTTGAGAAATCTGCAAAAACTTCAAGAGAACTCGACCTTGCCTTTGTTGTTTCACCATCCAAACATCATTGTGAGCTCATTGCAACATTGTTTCACCAACTGTAACCATCATTTGCTCGACTGTTTTTCAAAGTTTCATCAATGGCAAAGTTTGGTTGAAGCCCTTTCAAGCTATCTCAAGCCAAGCCAACTTCACCATTCACCTTGTGGAGCTTGGACCTTCACCTGTTTTGAGCATTTGCAAGCAAACAACATCAAAATCTCAGCTGCTCCTCACTCTTGGTAAATTTTCGAATCTCTCATTTTCCAAAACCATGTTATGCATCATGTAGATCTTTCCATGCTGGTTGTATTGTGCTTTGAATCGTGAAAAACCATTGAGAAATGAGAGAGAACGAGGGTTTTGAAGTTTCATGTTCATGATTAGATTCATTCGATTCGTGTTTGATATGTTGTTGTTTGATGAAATAATGGTTGTTTATTGATGCCTGTCGATGGATGTACACGATGCAATGCCTGTTTTCCATTTCTGAAACTTTTCATTTTTTCTGGAAATCTCGATTGGAGGTGGCAAAGCGCAGCTTGCTGTTCTTTGTTGCTGGAGAATTTCCTGCGGATTCTCCTGCAACCTTCATAGCCCTATCCGCGCTATTTCCTGCGGATTTCACATATTAGGGTTTGCATGAGCTTTCCACTATTCCCTCGTGCTGGCCAATGAAAACATTTCATTCCGTGGCCCAAAACGCAGCCGTTCTGTTTAAGTGACCACATAATTTCAAAAATGCCATTCGTGGCACATGGTTTATTGAAAATAAGTTATTTCTTTTCCATTTTAATTTCATTTGATCATCAAACTTTGAAAAATCATAAATCATTCATTTTAAATCCATTTCTCATGGGAATTTTTGCTAAATCTTCATCATGATCTCTACTTTTTTATCATAATTTTTCCAGAATTTTGTGATCATTGGATTTTATTTGGCATATTGGTTTGTGACATGTATCCTTTTCTTGTACATCTTGCCAAATCCTTTGTGAAATTGTCATAACTTATCCTATGGACTTGAAACTTTTTGAGCACAAACTAGACTCATTCATGTTTATTTTGATATAGAGTTTGTGAATTTCTCTTATTTGGTTTGTGAATTGTGAATTTTTGAAGTAGGGTGTGACAATTTGTGTCACACCATTGATGTGCAACTTGTTGATTTTTGTATCCATGCTTCTTGACCTCCAATTAATCTGATTTTTTGCATGATTGAGCTCTTGTATGTCTAGTTGGTATGTGATTTTTTGTGGAATTATTTGAGGCATTTCCTAATTGTTTGAGATTTTCTCCCCTGTTTGACCAAAATGTTGACCTTATGTGATGCATGTTGCCATTTCATTTGTGAAATTCTCATACTTTATTAGATGGACATGAAATTTTACATGAGATAACTAGACATCCTAAGCTTTGCCATGGTTTTAGTCCCATTCATTTATCATACACCATCTCTGACTTATGATTTTTCTAAGTTGATGCATGTTTGGTTGACTTCTTTGAGCATGTTCAAAATTGCTTTGACTTTCTGATTTTCATTGACTGCCTTCCTCTTGTCCAAATGAGATGAAATTTGACATGCTTACCATGCTGTGGGTTGTGATTGACCATGATTTATTTGGTGATTTTTGGAATTGTTTATGATTGGTTTTGAGCTAAGTCTTGCTGTTGACTTCTATGAGCTTTCATTGGCCATGCTTTGACTTCTTTTGTCTATGAAATGTTGATGATGCATGATATAAACATGAAACCAATTGGGTTTGCTTCCTAAATGTTTGAATTTGATTTTGATTGGGCATTGCTTGCTGTTTTGGCTTTCTCATTCATTTTTCACCCTAGGCTTGCCCTAGTGGTCTTGTTACTTACATTTGAGCTCATGTTTTCAGGTTGACCAACAAATGACCAATGAGACCAATTCTTTTGATTGAACTTGCTTGAATATCATTGTTTAACTTGTTTGTTTTGTAGGTGGCTTGGCTCACATGCCTTAAGCCTTGTGCCTTGCACATCCATTTGCCTCTAATTAACTGTTGATGTCTGTTTCTTTTTGCTTTGTTTGAAGTTGTATACTAATGTCTGCTTGACTATTTCAGGTGCTTTTAGTTGCTCAGTTCCTCGTGAACTTTTGCTTTGCTTTGCTTATATAAGCAATTTGCATTGAGGTATATTTCTAATCTTCATGTAGTCTGGAAGACCTGGCCTGTTACTTGGCCAGGCAACTGTCTGAAGTCCTCCTTAAGAGGCAATGTTTGTGTATGTTTAAATCTTGTCCCTGTACATATCCAAAGTCCTCCTAAGTGAAGAGGCAATTGGCAGAACCCAAGGGATAAGCAACCTATCCCCTGCTATTCTGTGTGTCATCTGCTTTGCTCACACCACTGTGTTGATGCATTGCAGATACAAACCCAAGATCTTGTACAATTGTACAGTTGAGTCAGTATCAAATGTGTAGAAGGGTTCCCACTTTCTGAACCCACACATTCTTGCCTTAAGCTCTCCCAGGCCAGGGATAAGAGCTGTGAAGTCTCATCTTCACTCACCCTTCATCTGCTTCACCTTGGCTCTCAATGTCAAGGTTAAGAGCAACATCTACCCAGTTCCAGAGGTTTGTTTGTTGAGGTTGATATGACCCCTCGACTAAAACCTAACCCTTGTGTGAGCCCTTGTTTGTATATAGTGTGTGCTACCTGTGCTTGTATGTTTGTTTGACTTGCTTCCTGTGCAAGTTAGGTTTAGTTTAGACTTGCTTCCTGTGCAAGTTAGGTTTTGCTTGGCTTGCTCCCTGTGCAAGTTAAATGTGTGTGTGGCTTGCTTCCTGTGCAAGTCATGATTAGGATAGGCTGGCTCCCTGTGCCAGTTAGCTAGAAACCTTAACTTAGGGATGATTTTGCATGATAACATCTAGGTTCGAGTCGTAGTCTCCCTAGTTATGTCTCCCTCTGTTATCTGGTTAGGCTAGTCCTGTATCCCTCTGTAGGGGAACTACGTCGCCCTGATCCTCATACCAGATGAGGTACGTAGGCAGGAGATGAGCTGATCTCTCCGGGCGCCTGTGTCTTTGTTTTGTCTTGTTGTGTGCTTGGAAGCTGATGTAAGTCCATCGAGTGGCATTTGGGTTCCAGTGTGGGTTGGTTGGTTCGGATGCTGATGTAAGTCCAGTGATTGGCATTCAGGCTCCACGTTTGCCCCTTGGTGTGTGTTTGGTTCGGATGCTGATGTAAGTCCAGTGATTGGCATTCAGGCTCCACGTTCGCCTTTGCCAGTGTTGGTTTGTGTGCGTGTCAGCCGAGCTACGAATGCTCTGATTCTTCCCTCGTCCGGGAAGATACGTATGCATAGGATGCGATATCCTAGCGAGCATGTGTCGTTTCCCCGGTCCGAACTACTTTGACTCTGATGTCTATGCCTGATAGACTAAGTAGGCCCAGGATGCGATATCCTGCCGAGTCAGTCTCTTTTGTTTTCTTGTGTCTCTTTCAGCCAGTTGTGTGTGTGTGAGCAGTGTTTTTAGCAACCATTTTCCTTCCTATTGTGCGTGGATCCCGTCGAGTACGACGGATGCGTAGGGGTGCTAATACCTTCCCTTCGCATAACCGACTCCCGATCCCATTCTCTTTGGTCACGAGACCATGTCTTTTCCCAGGTTTACTCTGAGCGTTTCCTTTCCCTCTTTTGGGATAAATAACGCACGGTGGCGGCTCTGTTGTTCTTGTTTTCCCGCCGGTTTTTCGCGTGATGCGACAGCTGGCGACTCTGCTGGGGATATAGAGAAGTTGACCTGTGCTGGTCCGTCTTCCCTGAGCGAGTCTCTCCTAGCGCTCTCTAGGATAGGGTTTGGTTGCTATTGGCTGTTATTTATTGCATTCATTTGTATACATGTGCATTTATCGTTTGCATTTATTGTTTGCATTAATGTTTGCATTCATATTCATCTGTTCACCTGGCTGGTTGTCTGTTTCTCTCTGTTGGGGTGGGAGTTACATGAGGTAAAAGGCCCAATACCCAGGCCATGAGTGAAATCTAGGATACTTAGGAATAGAGTGATTCATGGGAAGCGGGTGGTATTGCGCCACATAGCGGAACATTGATATCACGAGCAGTTCAGACCCTGGTGGGATATTATCGTTACATACTTCGGGTGTGTATATGATGATGTTCTGCGAAAGGTTATTTATGCTGCGTTTCTCTCGACCTTACCCTGGCCTAGATGACACCCGTGAGTGGGGAGGGAATGATCATTATTACAGGTACAGTTGGTGACTTGTTGGTGACTTGTTGGTGACTTGTGATCCTGTTGGTGACTATTGGTTCAGAAGTTTGGGGTCTCAGATGACTTTGAGTTTCAGATGAATATGTGGTTCCGAGTTCAAGCCGAAGCTTTGATCCTGTGTTCCGAGAGACACAGCCAACCAGTCTTGTCTGCATCATTTGCATCATAACATGTTTATTTTCAAAAAAATACGCAATAAAAAAAAGAGAAGAAAAAAAGAAAAAAAAGAAAAAAAAAAAAACTAATCCCTGCATGCATATCATTTCTCAGGTACATTCCAGAGCTTGTTCACTGATAGAGATGGCAACAGTCCCAGAGTTGAAGCGGAAGACTTGTTCCTACAGCTTTCACCGTGAACCTTTGACGTCTCTGATTGAGTTGAGCAACCTTATGACCAGTGGTAACCAGAAGGGGTTTGTCGACCAGTATGGAGATATTCTGACACTGTTGAAGATGGTAGTCGATCCGGTGCCGTTGCAGACTCTTCTACAGTTCTACGACCCAGAGCTTCATTGTTTCACCTTTCAAGATTATCAGTTGGCGCCTACTCTTGAGGAGTACTCCATTCTGCTGAGTGTCCCGGTCCGGTATCAGGTTCCTTTCTTGGATGTGCCCAAGGAGGTTGATTTCAGAGTTGTTGCCAGAGCTCTCCATTTGGGTATCAAGGAAGTCAGTGATAGTTGGAAGTCCAGTGGGGATGTTGTAGGATTGCCTTTGAAGTTTCTGTTGAGGGTAGCTAGAGAAGAAGCAGAGAAGGGAAGTTGGGAAGCCTTTCATGCTCAGTTGGCCGTCATGATCTATGGGATCGTCCTGTTTCCGAGTATGCCCAATTTTGTTGACTATGCTGCAGTCAGTATTTTCATTGGAGGAAATCCAGTTCCTACTCTATTAGCTGACACTTACTATGCTATTCACAGTAGGCATGGTAAGGGTGGGGCTATCAGGTGTTGTCTCCCGCTTTTGCTCAGATGGTTCTTGTCTCTTCTGCCAGTCAGTGGACCTTTTGTGGATGCTCAGAGCACGCATAAGTGGACTCAGAGGGTTATGTCTCTTACCTCCTATGATATCAGGTGGCAATCTTACCGGATGGATGTGCGTAACGTCATTATGAGCTGTGGAGGATTCCGTAATGTGCCACTCATAGGGACTAGGGGTTGCATCAATTACAACCCGGTTCTTTCTCTTCGCCAGTTGGGGTTTGTGATGAAGGGAAGACCACTTGAGGCTGAGGTAGCTGAAAGTGTGTATTTTGAGAAGCAGAGTGACCCGGCTAGATTGGAGCAGATAGGGAAAGCTTGGAAGTCTATTGGTGTGAAGGATGGATCTGTCTTAGGGAAGAAGTTTGCCGTTGCTATGCCTGATTACACTGATTGGGTCAAGGAGAGAGTAGAAACTTTGTTGTTACCCTACGATAGGATGGAGCCGTTGCAGGAGCAACCACCTTTGATCCTTGCTGAGAGTGTGCCTGCGGAGCACTACAAGCAAGCCCTGATGGAGAATCGCCGTTTGAGAGGGAAGGAGCAAGATACCCAGATGGAGCTGTACAAGGCCAAAGCTGATACTTTGAACTTGGCTCATCAACTCAGAGGAGTGCGAGAAGAAGATGCTAGCAGACTGAGAAGCAAGAAGAGATCCTACGAGGAGATGGAGAGCATGTTAGATGCAGAACACCGGGAGTGCTTGAGGCTGCAGAGGGTTGAGGCCAGCTATCAGAAGAAGATCAGAGACTTGGAGAAGCAACTCAGAGATAAAGACATCCAGTTGAAGAAGGAAGTAGACTTGAGACAGGCATCAGAGAACCACCTTGGAGGAGAAGTGGTAGAGCTTAGACGACAACTGAAGGAGAAGATCACTCTTTTGCCAGAATGTTCAGAATGTGACCTGTTGATAGACCAGTGTCAGTACTTGAAGACTCTCATTCCGGGAGGCCGTTTGTCTTAGCTTGTATCTTTGATATGTATGTTGAGAATCACCTCCAGGCTTGTTGGATGGGATTCATTGTTGTACTCCGATTGTTTGGATTTTCTTTGTCGACTTTGTTGTATGATCCTGTTACTCATATAGATGAGGTTGTTGGTTTCACCTTGTACTCATCACTCTTGTGTATGTTGTTTCTGTGCTTCTATGTTGTTCTTGCTGCAGGTTGCCATCTTTTGAGGATGACTCAGGCTCTTTGAATGCCTGAGGAATGAACATATCATGTGCATCATACGCATCATTAGCACCATACTCATATCATTTTGCATAACAGGTGTTCTTGGTCGTGACTTCTCACTCTTGGTTCCTGTTCAGGCAGGATAGCTGATCAACGTCCGCACCGCTACTCAACAAGACTGAATCAACAGAGAGGTATGGATCAAGTTCAAGCTGAGTTGGCTGAGATGAAGGCTAACATGGCCCAGTTTATGAATATGATGCAAGGGGTTGCACAAGGTCAAGAAGAACTTCGAGCCATGGTTCAGAGACAAGAGGCTGCAATTCCACCGGTCAACCATGCTCCGCCAGAGGGAGGCCCGGTCAATGATAATAATGTTGCTGCTGCTGTACCCATCAACAACTATGCTGTAGGTGATGAGTTGGGGGGTATTCGAATCAACGGTCAACCTATTGCTCCAGATGCCGCTAATGCCAGAGCAGTCCGTGCCCCGGCCCGTAATCCTGCTCCGATTGTTGACAGACAAGAGGATATGTTCACTCTGCTCAGTGAAGACGAAGACGTTTTGGGAAGGGTTGATGAGAGGGATCGTAAAGTTGATGCCCTTGCTGAGAAAATTAGAGCTATGGAATGTCAGAATTCTCTCGGTTTTGATGTTACCAATATGGGGTTGGTGGAAGGTTTGAGAATCCCTTACAAGTTCAAAGCACCGTCCTTCGATAAATACAACGGTACTTCTTGCCCTCGCACCCATGTGCAGGCTTATTATCGAAAAATCTCTGCGTATACCGATGATGAAAAGATGTGGATGTATTTTTTCCAAGATAGTCTATCTGGGGCTTCTTTGGACTGGTACATGGAATTGAAGAGAGATTCTATCCGCTGTTGGAGGGATCTGGGTGAGGCCTTTTTGAGGCAATACAAACACAACATGGACATGGCACCGAGCCGGACTCAGCTGCAGAGTCTTTGTCAGAAATCCAATGAGAGCTTCAAGGAGTACGCCCAGAGGTGGCGTGAACTGGCTGCTAGAGTTCAACCCCCTATGCTGGAGAGGGAGTTGACAGATATGTTTATCGGTACTCTTCAGGGTGTGTTTATGGACCGGATGGGGAGCTGCCCATTCGGTAGTTTTTCTGATGTTGTCATTTGTGGAGAGAGGACTGAGAGCTTGATTAAAACTGGGAAGATCCAAGATGCTGGTTCCTCTTCTTCTAAGAAGCCATTTGCTGGGGCACCTCGTCGAAGAGAGGGTGAAACTAATGCTGTTCAACACCGCAGAGATCAGAACAGAATTGAATACCGTCAAGCTGCTGCAGTGACCATTCCGGCACCTCAACCTCGTCAACAACAACAACAAAGAGTTCAACAACCGCAACAACAACAACAGCAACGTCCGTATCAGCCCAGACAAAGGATGCCTGATCGACGTTTTGATTCGCTACCCATGTCGTACGCCGAACTGCTGCCCGAACTACTCAGGTTGGGGATGGTTGAGTTGCGTACAATGGCTCCGCCTACAGTATTGCCTCCTGGGTACGACGCCAACGTCCGTTGTGACTTTCACTCTGGGGCACCAGGGCATCATACTGAGAAGTGTCGGGCTCTCCAGCACAAGGTCCAAGATTTGATCGATGCCAAGGCGATCAACTTCGCTCCAGTGCCTAACGTCGTAAACAACCCTATGCCTCAGCATGGTGGGCATAGAGTGAACAATATTGAGGGGAAAGAAGCTGAAGATCTGGTTGTTAATGTTGATGATGTTCAGACTTCTCTGCTAGTTGTGAAGGGCCGTCTGCTGAATGGGGGTGTCTACTCGGGCTGTGATGAGGATTGTTTGGGCTGTGCAGAATCTGAGAATGGTTGCGACCAGTTAAGGGCCGGTATCCAGGGTATGATGGATGAGGGTTGTTTGCAATTCAGTAGGGCTGTAAAAGATCGTGGAACAGTGTCAACTATCACCATTTACTTTAAACCGTCTGAAGGACGTGGACAAAGGGTCGTTAGTGCACCTGCAACAAATGGTACCCCAGTTACCATTTCCGTGCCTGTAACCATCAGTGCTCCAACTACTATCGTTGCGTCTGGAAGAAGGGCTGTTGAGAATAGTAGAGCCGTGCCGTGGAAGTATGATAATGCTTACCGCAGTAACAGAAGGGCTGAAAGTCAGACGAGACCAGTGAATCAAGCTCCAGTGACAATTGGTTTACCGAATAGAGTTCCTGCAACTGTTGGTCCGGCTGTGGATAATGTAGGGGGTCCAGGAGGTTTTACCAGAAGCGGTCGTCTGTTCGCACCGCAGCCTTTGAGGGACAATAATGCTGAGGCTCTCGCCAAAGCAAAGGGTAAGCAAGCTGTGGTTGAGGAAGAGCCTGTCCAGAAGGAAGCGCCCGAGGGGTCATTTGAGAAAGACGTGGAGGAGTTTATGAAAATAATCAAGAAGAGTGACTACAAGATTGTAGATCAGTTGAATCAAACTCCGTCCAAGATTTCTATACTTTCACTGTTGTTGTGCTCTGAGGCACACCGTAATGCCTTGCTGAAGATGTTGAATCTGGCTTACGTGCCTCAGGAGATTTCTGTCAATCAACTGGAGGGTGTGATGGCCAATGTGAGCACCAGGCATGGTGTAGGATTCACCAACCTGGACTTACCGCCTGAAGGGCGGAACCATAACAAAGCCTTGCACATCACCATGGAGTGCAAGGGGGCAGTGTTGTCTCACGTATTGGTAGACACCGGGTCGTCGCTGAATGTGTTGCCTAAGCAGATTCTGAAGAAGATTGATGTGGAAGGGTTTGTGCTTACTCCCAGTGACCTGATCGTTCGTGCTTTCGACGGCTCCAAACGTTCTGTGTGTGGGGAAGTTACCTTGCCTGTGAAGATAGGTCCTGAGGTATTCGATATCATCTTCTATGTTATGGACATCCAGCCCGCCTATAGTTGTTTATTGGGGCGTCCATGGATTCATGCAGCAGGGGCAGTCTCGTCGACTCTCCATCAAAAGCTCAAGTATGTCTGGAACGGTCAGATTGTGACTGTGTGCGGTGAAGAAGAGATTCTGGTGAGTCATCTATCCTCGTTCAAGTATGTTGAGGTGGATGGCGAGATCCACGAAACCTTATGCCAGGCGTTTGAGACTGTGGCTCTTGAGAAAGTGGCGTACGCTGAGCAGAGGAAGCCAGGTGCTTCAATTACTTCTTACAAGCAGGCTAAGGAGGTTGTTGATTCTGGCAAAGCTGAAGGCTGGGGCAAGATGGTGGACTTGCCTGTTAAAGAAGACAAATTTGGCGTTGGTTACGAGCCTCTCCAAGCAGAGCAGAATGGTCAAGCGGGTCCGAGTACCTTTACCAGCGCTGGGCTGATGAATCATGGCGACGTCTCTGCAACCGGTAGTGAAGACTGTGACAGTGATTGTGATCTGGACAACTGGGTTCGCCCGTGTGCACCAGGGGGGTCTATCAACAACTGGACGGCTGAAGAAGTGGTTCAAGTTACTCTTCTGACAGAGTAATTTTCTGTTGTTTTTTCATTTTGCATGAAAATCCTACGATCTGCCCAAGGCGTAGTGATTCATTGTAGGGCCTCATCATGTTTTAATGATTATCATTAATGAAGGACATTTTTTGCAATCAAACTTTGTGATCCCTGTCTTTCTATTTTTTTTTGTTTTCATCCTTTTTCAAAAACAATAAAAATGGCAATGTTTTTGTTTTTTGTGACTTTATTGAACTCTTTTTCTAAAACAAAGCATTAAACATGCAGAAGCGATCTTATGGCATTCACTATGAACAGTTCTGTTATGGCTCAGTATGATTTCGACAATCCCATCTACCAAGCTGAAGAGGAGAGTGAGGAAGACTGTGAACTCCCTGCAGAATTGGTCAGATTGCTGAAGCAGGAGGAAAGGGTCATCCAACCTCATCAGGAGGAGTTGGAGGTTGTTAATTTGGGTACTGAGGACGCCAAAAGAGAAATCAAGATTGGGGCTGCTTTAGAGGACTCTGTCAAGAGGAGGCTGATTGAGATGCTGAGAGAATATGTGGAGATATTCGCCTGGTCATATCAAGATATGCCTGGGTTAGATACAGACATTGTGGTGCATCGATTACCTCTTAGAGAAGGATGTCCTTCGGTCAAGCAGAAGCTTCGTAGAACGAGTCCTGACATGGCAACTAAGATCAAGGAAGAGGTTCAGAAGCAGTGGGATGCAGGTTTTTTGGCTGTTACAAGTTATCCCCCATGGGTGGCCAACATCGTTCCTGTGCCGAAGAAGGATGGTAAAGTCAGAATGTGTGTCGATTACCGGGATTTGAATAGAGCGAGTCCGAAAGATGATTTCCCATTACCTCACATTGATGTATTGGTTGATAATACGGCTCAATCCTCGGTATTCTCTTTCATGGATGGTTTCTCTGGATATAATCAGATCAAGATGGCGCCAGAGGACATGGAAAAGACGACATTCATTACACCTTGGGGCACGTTCTGCTATAAGGTGATGCCATTTGGGCTAAAGAATGCTGGTGCTACCTATCAGAGGGCAATGACGACTCTTTTTCATGACATGATGCACAAAGAAATTGAAGTGTACGTAGATGATATGATTGCGAAGTCGCAGACAGAAGAGGAGCACCTGGTTAATTTGCAGAAGCTGTTTGACCGGTTGAGAAAGTTCAAGCTGAGGTTGAATCCGAACAAGTGTACGTTTGGGGTGAGATCAGGGAAGCTTTTAGGCTTCATTGTCAGTGAGAAAGGGATTGAGGTTGATCCAGCAAAAGTCAAAGCTATTCAAGAGATGCCTGAACCGAAAACGGAGAAGCAAGTCCGTGGGTTTTTAGGGAGATTGAACTACATTGCAAGGTTCATATCTCACCTAACTGCCACGTGTGAACCAATTTTCAAATTGCTAAGAAAGAATCAAGCGATCAGTGGAATGATGACTGTCAGAAAGCTTTTGACAAGATAAAGGAGTATTTACAGAAACCTCCAATCCTTATACCTCCAGTTCCAGGGAGACCTCTGATAATGTACCTGTCAGTGACTGAGAACTCGATGGGGTGTGTATTGGGACAGCATGACGAGTCTGGTCGAAAAGAGCATGCCATATACTACCTTAGCAAAAAGTTTACCGACTGTGAAACAAGATATTCACTGCTCGAGAAAACTTGCTGTGCTTTGGCCTGGGCTGCTCGCCGACTGAGGCAGTATATGTTGAACCATACTACCTTATTGATTTCTAAGATGGATCCAGTGAAGTACATCTTTGAGAAACCGGCTCTCACCGGACGCGTTGCTCGTTGGCAGATGATTCTAACAGAATATGATATTCAGTACACGTCACAAAAGGCCATCAAAGGTAGTATTCTGTCAGACTACCTCGCCGAGCAACCGATTGAAGATTATCAGCCTATGATGTTTGAATTCCCTGATGAAGACATCATGTATCTTAAGATGAAAGATTGCGAAGAGCCTCTTGTCGAGGAAGGACCGGATCCGGATGACAAATGGACACTGATGTTTGATGGGGCTGTGAATATGAACGGTAACGGTGTTGGGGCAGTATTGATCAATCCTAAAGGTGCTCATATACCTTTTTCTGCCAGATTGACGTTTGACGTCACCAACAACGAAGCTGAGTATGAGGCTTGTATCATGGGGATAGAAGAAGCCATTGATCTGAGGATCAAAACTCTTGATATATTTGGAGATTCAGCTCTAGTGGTCAATCAAGTCAATGGAGATTGGAATACGAATCAGCCGCATTTGATTCCGTATAGAGATTACACCAGAAGAATACTGACGTTCTTCAAGAAGGTGAAGTTGTATCATGTCCCCCGGGATGAGAATCAATGGCTGATGCCTTGGCGACTTTGTCTTCTATGATCAAAGTTCATTGGTGGAATCATGTGCCACATGTTGCGGTGAATCGACTCGAGAGGCCTGCGTATGTGTTTGCAGCCGAGTCTGTTGTGATTGATGAGAAGCCGTGGTATTATGACATCAAGAACTTCCTCAAGACTCAGGAGTATCCTGAAGGTGCGTCGAAGAATGACAAGAAAACCCTGAGAAGGCTAGCTGGAAGCTTCTATTTGAATCAGGATGATGTGCTGTATAAGAGAAACTTTGACATGGTCTTGCTCAGATGCGTGGACAGACCCGAGGCAGACATGTTAATGCAGGAAGTTCATGAAGGTTCCTTCGGTACTCATGCCGGCGGACATGCAATGGCTAAGAAATTGTTGAGAGCGGGTTATTACTGGATGACTATGGAATCCGATTGTTTCAAGTATGCTCGGAAGTGCCATAAGTGTCAAATTTATGCTGATAAGGTGCATGTACCACCAAGCCCTCTGAATGTCATGAATTCGCCTTGGCCGTTTGCCATGTGGGGCATTGATATGATTGGGAAGATTGAGCCTACTGCTTCGAATGGACATCGCTTCATTTTGGTAGCGATTGACTATTTCACCAAATGGGTGGAAGCAGCTTCCTATGCTAACGTTACCAAACAAGTGGTTACCCGGTTCATCAAGAAAGGAATCATATGTCGTTATGGAGTTCCTGAGAGAATCATCACTGACAATGGTTCGAATCTCAATAACAAGATGATGAAAGAGCTTTGTAAAGATTTCAAGATTGAACATCACAATTCTTCTCCTTACAGACCGAAGATGAATGGTGCTGTAGAAGCGGCGAACAAGAATATCAAGAAGATTGTGCAGAAGATGGTCGTTACGTACAAGGATTGGCATGAGATGCTGCCTTTCGCTTTGCATGGGTACCGTACCTCAGTACGTACGTCGACCGGGGCAACCCCTTACTCCCTTGTGTATGGTATGGAAGCTGTCCTACCTGTTGAAGTGGAGATTCCTTCTCTGAGAGTTTTATTGGATGTCAAGCTGGACGAAGCCGAGTGGATTCGAACAAGGTTTAACGAGTTGAGCCTTATCGAGGAGAGACGGCTAGCAGCTGTATGTCATGGACAGTTGTATCAGAGAAGGATGAAGCGAGCCTTTGATCAGAAAGTGCGTCCTCGAAGCTATCAGATCGGTGATCTAGTTTTGAAGAGGATCCTCCCTCCCGGTGCAGATAACAGGGGCAAGTGGACTCCTAATTATGAAGGTCCATATGTTGTGAAAAAGGTCTTCTCCGGTGGAGCCTTGATGCTTACAACTATGGATGGTGAAGACTTTCCGTCTCCTGTTAACTCAGATGTAGTCAAAAAATACTTCGCATAAATTGACCCGCTGGACAAAAAGAAAAAAAGAGTCCAGGCAAAAATGGGCATCCCGGCGAACCAAAAAACAGAAAGAAAAGGTTCGGGCAAAAATTAGGGATAAAATGAAAAGAATTTGTACACCCGGTAAGTCGAAAACCCGCAAGGGCGGCTTAGGCAAAAATGGGTATCCCGGTGGATTGAAAACCCGAAAGGGCGATCCAGCCAAAAGAGGGATTAAAGCGAAGACTACAGTCTGAGTTGTCTGTACTTCATCAAGCTTTGTCGTCTGCCATCTCGAAAGATGTGATCCGTCCAGTCATTCTTCTCAGAAAGCAAGGAGTTGGGAGGAAAACTGATGATCTGTGAGTTATAACAGAATTGGGAAATAGTGGATGCCGTGTTCACATTGCCATTAGGATAGATTTTTCCTTTTGTGCGCAATTACCTCTTCCTAGGAATTGCTCCCAATGTATTTGCCTCTTCAGGCACATTTTCAATCAATAAAAGTCGTTATTCAGATAAATGGCTCTTTTGTTTTTATTTTTACTGTTTTGTTTGCAAAAATGTCCGAATTTTTGATAAGCATTGCATATAAAAACATGAAGGCTAAACAATAGCTTGCAGGATGATGAAACATTTGAAAATCATTTTGAATGTTGAGGACACTTGAGCGTATCTTGTCCATGTATCCCCTGGGGGCATTTTGTTGTGCTGTTTTTCAGGATTGGCATCTGTGAGGACGTTTCCTCAGCAGATATTTTCCCCAAGCAAGTTTGGAAGCTATCAGAGCTATGTTCCCCTGCGGAGACGTCTGTGGATAGTGCCTTCTATTCCCCAACAGATCTAAGGATTGCCTATCCCCAGCAGGCCTGTATTTGCCGATTTCCTCCCGAGTGAGGCAGGTTCATTGAAATTTATCTCCAGCATTTATCCTATCTGTGGACTGAAGGATATCCCCAGCGGAGTTTACCTTCCCCAGCAGCAGTGCTATTCTCCAACATGAGTGAGAAGTCGTTGCTCTCCTTGCAGAGTCTCCCCGCAGAGTTGGAGTACCCGATCAGTTTTGGCTCCCCAGCCGGAGTTTTTCATCATTTTTGCATTTTTGCATTTTAGTGATCATTGCATCCTCAAACTGCGTAGCATTCCCATTCAATATGGAGCATTACGCCATAGAAAAATTCAAACATATGCATTCATGTGTTAACCCACCAGACCGTATCCCCGGCAGAGGCGGATCATTTGTTCAACATCAGCACAGCAAGTCTGCTACAGTTGCTTTGACAGCATTCAGAATTGATATCCCCACAGAGGTTTATTACCTCACCCGTTGGTGACAGAAAGTTTGTTTCTCCCCAGTGAGACCCCCAGCAAGTGGTCAACCTTGCCTTGACATATCTAAAAAGTCGTTCTTGTGATACCGGTAAGTGTCATACTAGCACCCGCGTGTGTTTCTTTGTTTGGTGTCGGTAAACACCATTGTTTCGGTGTCTGTAAACATCGGGTATTCTCCCCAGTCATCAGTAAATGTCTGGTCATCATTTTTGGTGTCGGTAAACACCATTGTTTCGGTGTCTGTAAACATCGGGTATTCTCCCCAGTCATCGGTAAATGTCTGGTCATCATTTTGGGTGTCGGTAAACACCATTGTTTCGGTGTCTGTAAACATCGGGTATTCTCCCCAGTCATCAGTAAATGTCTGGTCATCATTTTGGGTGTCGGTAAACACCATTGTTTCGGTGTCTGTAAACATCGGGTTTTTCTCCCCAGTCATCAGTAAATGTCTGGTCATTTTTTGATGTCGGCAAGCATCATCTTTCGATGTCGGTAAACATCGAGTCTTTTCTGCAGTCATCGGTAAATGTCTGATAATCCCCAGCTAAATCCCCAGTAGAGTCATCGGTAAACGTCCTAACTGGTTTCCAGTTGCAAATATTCGTTTTTTCCCTTAGTGAAGTGTTCCCCGGTCATCGGTAAATGTCTGGTCGTTTGTTTTGATGTCGGTAAACATCATCTTTCGATGTCGGTAAACGTCGAGTCTCATCCCAGTCATTGGTAAATGTCTGGTCATGCTTTGTTTCCTTATTGATAAAATCAAGATCCCTAGAAGTCGTCGGTAAGCGTCTTGTTTGATTACACCACAAAGATTTTGTTCCTCCCCAAGTGGAGACGCCATCGGTAAATGGCCCTGTATGCTTCGATATCGGTAAATATTGAATGCCCAGTTTTATCCGCCATCAGTAAATGGCCCCGTTTTCTTCGATATCGATAAATAGCGGATCCCCAGTTGCAGTAGCCATCGGTAAACGGTCGGGTTGAAGTTGATATCGGTAAATGTCAAGTTTCTTTGAAGCCACCATCGGTAAATGGTTTTGCTTCCTTTTACTTCAGAAGTTGTTTCCCAGCAGCCATCGGTAAATGGTCTTGCTGAAGTTGATATCGGTAAATATCAAGTTACCAGTTTCTAACCATCGGTAAATGGTTTCGTTTTTCTGAAGTTGTCAATTGCAGGCGTCATCAGTAAATGACGTGGTTCTTCTTGTATCATATCCGGCAGAGTGCAAATTTCTACGGTTCTTGGTATTCAATCCCTGTTTACCCTGAAAGTCTGACAGCCGTTGCTCTCATCCATTCGGGTTCCCAGCTGATTGAATAGGGGCAGCTGTAGCACCTCAAATTTGCACCTATCATTGTACATACATTCTCATATTAGGTCATAACATAACATGGTCCACTGCATAACATTGCATTGTCCTATTTGCCTCAAGTGCAAGCCAATCAAGAGAATTAGGTCAAACTGGTCAGGAGATCAGTCAGTCAAGCAAGCAAGTGCATTTCTCAAGGAGCCAAGGCCTTAGGGTTGGTCCAACATGTTCACATGACTTGGGGATCCATTTGAAGTGTTTTTCTCAAGGATTGGATGTTCAGAAGTCATCAGTCAATGCACAGTTTGCCAGAAACCCTAAAAAGTCAAACTTGGTCAACTGTGTCTGATTTTATGGTTTTGATGGTTGGATTTGGTTTGAGAGAGCTTATTCATGTCCAAATAGGCCTCATATATCATGTCAAACACCATCATGGAAGAATTTGAAGCCAGATCAGAAATTTCCAAAAATAGAAACTGGACCTGTAATTGAAACCTGCCAAAAATGGAAAGTCTTGATCCTCAAACTTACATCATGATACAAGCTTCAAATGAATTTTTGCCCAACATGAAAGTTGAAGATCCTGTTCTCCCATTTCCAAAAAGTCCAAGAACACTCAATTCCCATGTATGGTTGGCAAGTTATGATCAAATCATTTTCAGAAATTTTTGAACTTCAAAAGGCCATATCTCTCAAACCATTTGGCCAAATTTGGTGGGGTTTTTTCCAACAAGTCACATTTGACCTCCTCTTTCCAAAAATGTAACCATCACTCACCAAAACATCATAGATCAAAATGGCATTTTTTGACTTACTTGAATTAATTTCAAGTGAAGTGAAATTTTGACCTTTTAAAATAACCATTTGTAATCACTTTGGCCATTGGAATATGTTCAGAAATGACATTTGAGACTTGTTGGAGGCCCATTTTCGTGCAGTACACACACCCATCCCCAACTTGCTTGAAAATTGGCAAAAAGTACACTTTTCACCAACTCCATTCCACATTTTCATGAACCTTGATCAGTACCATTAAACAGGGTATATATTCATCATTTTATCTCTGAAACAAACCCTAGCAGCCACTCAAAACCAACAAAAAACTCATCTCTCTAAAAAATCCATTTTCCCCCATCTTGAGAAATCTGCAAAAACTTCAAGAGAACTCGACCTTGCCTTTGTTGTTTCACCATCCAAACATCATTGTGAGCTCATTGCAACATTGTTTCACCAACTGTAACCATCATTTGCTCGACTGTTTTTCAAAGTTTCATCAATGGCAAAGTTTGGTTGAAGCCCTTTCAAGCTATCTCAAGCCAAGCCAACTTCACCATTCACCTTGTGGAGCTTGGACCTTCACCTGTTTTGAGCATTTGCAAGCAAACAACATCAAAATCTCAGCTGCTCCTCACTCTTGGTAAATTTTCGAATCTCTCATTTTCCAAAACCATGTTATGCATCATGTAGATCTTTCCATGCTGGTTGTATTGTGCTTTGAATCGTGAAAAACCATTGAGAAATGAGAGAGAACGAGGGTTTTGAAGTTTCATGTTCATGATTAGATTCATTCGATTCGTGTTTGATATGTTGTTGTTTGATGAAATAATGGTTGTTTATTGATGCCTGTCGATGGATGTACACGATGCAATGCCTGTTTTCCATTTCTGAAACTTTTCATTTTTTTCTGGAAATCTCGATTGGAGGTGGCAAAGCGCAGCTTGCTGTTCTTTGTTGCTGGAGAATTTCCTGCGGATTCTCCTGCAACCTTCATAGCCCTATCCGCGCTATTTCCTGCGGATTTCACATATTAGGGTTTGCATGAGCTTTCCACTATTCCCTCGTGCTGGCCAATGAAAACATTTCATTCCGTGGCCCAAAACGCAGCCGTTCTGTTTAAGTGACCACATAATTTCAAAAATGCCATTCGTGGCACATGGTTTATTGAAAATAAGTTATTTCTTTTCCATTTTAATTTCATTTGATCATCAAACTTTGAAAAATCATAAATCATTCATTTTAAATCCATTTCTCATGGGAATTTTTGCTAAATCTTCATCATGATCTCTACTTTTTTATCATAATTTTTCCAGAATTTTGTGATCATTGGATTTTATTTGGCATATTGGTTTGTGACATGTATCCTTTTCTTGTACATCTTGCCAAATCCTTTGTGAAATTGTCATAACTTATCCTATGGACTTGAAACTTTTTGAGCACAAACTAGACTCATTCATGTTTATTTTGATATAGAGTTTGTGAATTTCTCTTATTTGGTTTGTGAATTGTGAATTTTTGAAGTAGGGTGTGACAATTTGTGTCACACCATTGATGTGCAACTTGTTGATTTTTGTATCCATGCTTCTTGACCTCCAATTAATCTGATTTTTTGCATGATTGAGCTCTTGTATGTCTAGTTGGTATGTGATTTTTTGTGGAATTATTTGAGGAATTTCCTAATTGTTTGAGATTTTCTCCCCTGTTTGACCAAAATGTTGACCTTATGTGATGCATGTTGCCATTTCATTTGTGAAATTCTCATACTTTATTAGATGGACATGAAATTTTACATGAGATAACTAGACATCCTAAGCTTTGCCATGGTTTTAGTCCCATTCATTTATCATACACCATCTCTGACTTATGATTTTTCTAAGTTGATGCATGTTTGGTTGACTTCTTTGAGCATGTTCAAAATTGCTTTGACTTTCTGATTTTCATTGACTGCCTTCCTCTTGTCCAAATGAGATGAAATTTGACATGCTTACCATGCTGTGGGTTGTGATTGACCATGATTTATTTGGTGATTTTTGGAATTGTTTATGATTGGTTTTGAGCTAAGTCTTGCTGTTGACTTCTATGAGCTTTCATTGGCCATGCTTTGACTTCTTTTGTCTATGAAATGTTGATGATGCATGATATAAACATGAAACCAATTGGGTTTGCTTCCTAAATGTTTGAATTTGATTTTGATTGGGCATTGCTTGCTGTTTTGGCTTTCTCATTCATTTTTCACCCTAGGCTTGCCCTAGTGGTCTTGTTACTTACATTTGAGCTCATGTTTTCAGGTTGACCAACAAATGACCAATGAGACCAATTCTTTTGATTGAACTTGCTTGAATATCATTGTTTAACTTGTTTGTTTTGTAGGTGGCTTGGCTCACATGCCTTAAGCCTTGTGCCTTGCACATCCATTTGCCTCTAATTAACTGTTGATGTCTGTTTCTTTTTGCTTTGTTTGAAGTTGTATACTAATGTCTGCTTGACTATTTCAGGTGCTTTTAGTTGCTCAGTTCCTCGTGAACTTTTGCTTTGCTTTGCTTATATAAGCAATTTGCATTGAGGTATATTTCTAATCTTCATGTAGTCTGGAAGACCTGGCCTGTTACTTGGCCAGGCAACTGTCTGAAGTCCTCCTTAAGAGGCAATGTTTGTGTATGTTTAAATCTTGTCCCTGTACATATCCAAAGTCCTCCTAAGTGAAGAGGCAATTGGCAGAACCCAAGGGATAAGCAACCTATCCCCTGCTATTCTGTGTGTCATCTGCTTTGCTCACACCACTGTGTTGATGCATTGCAGATACAAACCCAAGATCTTGTACAATTGTACAGTTGAGTCAGTATCAAATGTGTAGAAGGGTTCCCACTTTCTGAACCCACACATTCTTGCCTTAAGCTCTCCCAGGCCAGGGATAAGAGCTGTGAAGTCTCATCTTCACTCACCCTTCATCTGCTTCACCTTGGCTCTCAATGTCAAGGTTAAGAGCAACATCTACCCAGTTCCAGAGGTTTGTTTGTTGAGGTTGATATGACCCCTCGACTAAAACCTAACCCTTGTGTGAGCCCTTGTTTGTATATAGTGTGTGCTACCTGTGCTTGTATGTTTGTTTGACTTGCTTCCTGTGCAAGTTAGGTTTAGTTTAGACTTGCTTCCTGTGCAAGTTAGGTTTTGCTTGGCTTGCTCCCTGTGCAAGTTAAATGTGTGTGTGGCTTGCTTCCTGTGCAAGTCATGATTAGGATAGGCTGGCTCCCTGTGCCAGTTAGCTAGAAACCTTAACTTAGGGATGATTTTGCATGATAACATCTAGGTTCGAGTCGTAGTCTCCCTAGTTGTGTCTCCCTCTGTTATCTGGTTAGGCTAGTCCTGTATCCCTCTGTAGGGGAACTACGTCGCCCTGATCCTCATACCAGATGAGGTACGTAGGCAGGAGATGAGCTGATCTCTCCGGGCGCCTGTGTCTTTGTTTTGTCTTGTTGTGTGCTTGGAAGCTGATGTAAGTCCATCGAGTGGCATTTGGGTTCCAGTGTGGGTTGGTTGGTTCGGATGCTGATGTAAGTCCAGTGATTGGCATTCAGGCTCCACGTTTGCCCCTTGGTGTGTGTTTGGTTCGGATGCTGATGTAAGTCCAGTGATTGGCATTCAGGCTCCACGTTCGCCTTTGCCAGTGTTGGTTTGTGTGCGTGTCAGCCGAGCTACGAATGCTCTGATTCTTCCCTCGTCCGGGAAGATACGTATGCATAGGATGCGATATCCTAGCGAGCATGTGTCGTTTCCCCGGTCCGAACTACTTTGACTCTGATGTCTATGCCTGATAGACTAAGTAGGCCCAGGATGCGATATCCTGCCGAGTCAGTCTCTTTTGTTTTCTTGTGTCTCTTTCAGCCAGTTGTGTGTGTGTGAGCAGTGTTTTTAGCAACCATTTTCCTTCCTATTGTGCGTGGATCCCGTCGAGTACGACGGATGCGTAGGGGTGCTAATACCTTCCCTTCGCATAACCGACTCCCGATCCCATTCTCTTTGGTCACGAGACCATGTCTTTTCCCAGGTTTACTCTGAGCGTTTCCTTTCCCTCTTTTGGGATAAATAACGCACGGTGGCGGCTCTGTTGTTCTTGTTTTCCCGCCGGTTTTTCGCGTGATGCGACACCAAGGTCAAATTATGCTGGGAAGGCCATGGAATTCATTGGGACATTATAGGTCATCTTCAGCCATGAAGCATTCAAATTTTTTTAAGTTATGGAACCAATATTTTATGCCAACTTCCACACACCATAACTTTGGGCTCAAACATCCAAATGCAACCTTTCTTGGATCATTTTAATTTTGGCCATGCTGTTAACATATCGCAAAAAGAATGGGATCAAAAAGCCTCTTGGATCCAATCTCATTGCCTATAAATAGAGGAAGCTTTTTCCTTCATTTGCAAGCTTTGGAGATCCAAGAATCCCCTGCTGCAACTTGAAATTTTTCTAGAAAATTCAACTATTGTGTTTTGAGTTTTAGCTTGTTTTAATCCATTTTCTTGATTCTATTAGCTCCATCGGTATCTTTTGAAACTTTTGCAACAATTCTCAAGTTTTGAGACCTTCTGAAGTGTTCTAACCAGATCGAGCTTCATCAACTTCTAATCACCATCTAAACAAGGTAGTTCGGAGCATCATTTAAACTCAAACAAGTTACCACAATATAGTCATTCACTCTATGATGCTTTCCCCTAACTTATCTGGTGTTGATTGATAATGTTCATCATTTAATTTTACTTTTCGTGTTTTACTTATTTCTGAAACTTCTTTGAAATTCCCTTGTGCTCAGTTCACATAAATGAAAATTTGAGGCATAAGGTTGAATTCAGGATTAGAAGAGGATCATAATGGTGGTGGTCTTGTGTCTTGAAGTTACCAAACGATGAAACTCGGGTGAGAGCTCACCGGAGTATTTCTCAGGTAGTTTGAGTTTGGACCAGATACGTTGGCATTTTAAAATGTTTTGATTGGTTGAATTCAAACTTGATCCCGTGTCCTGATTGCAGTGTGCTCCATCGTGTTTCTCATCATTTGGAGTGTTGGGTCTGCCATGTCAATTAATGAGGCGCGATCCAACGCCCCTGGTTTTTTCTGATTTTAATTCTTTTTATTTTATTATTTTAAATTGCTTTTTCTTTAAAAATTCGTAGTAATTTCATTTTTTATCCAAAAAATCCCAAAATAATTTCTAAAATTCTTTTTTATTTTTCTTCATCTGATTTTTAGTTTTTCTTATTTTATTTCATTGATTTTCTATTTTTCATGAATTTCCTCTTTTCTCATTTGCTTTAATTGGTTTAAAAATACTTTTATGTATTTTTTAATTCTGAAAATTTTATTATATGTTTCTCATTTTATTTCCATCCTTCCACAATTTTCTTGGCAATTTATTTGGTGTTTTGAAGAACTTTGTGAATTTTCCATTTTTATTCTATTTTAAAAATCATTTAAAAATACATTTAATGCATTTTTATTTCATTTAATTGCATTTCAAATTTGTTTGACATTGTGGACTTTTGTTGGCCTTAGATCATGATGATTTTAACTTCAAGTCTCATCAAACTCAATGGATCTTGGGCGTTGATGGGGTGAGAACACTAATCCACCAAAATGGATGATTGATTTTGATGATGACTTAATCAAATTTGTGATTCAATTTGGGTATGACCTCTTTTGTCCCCTTTCATCTTCATCCCTTTCTTTTCCTTTTGATAAATTTGATGAATTTGTGTCCATCTTCTTCATGATGCGTGGATTGATGCTTGAAGAACTTTCATCATTTCAAATCTACCTTCTAAGTGATCATGAATCGTTTAAGGTACTTTGGATTGATGCATAAGTTTGTCCTAAGTGTCATGAAATGTGGATTGAAGTAATGGACCATCCTCCTAGCCTTTATGATTGATCTTCCCCTTTCTTTTTCTTTTCTTGTGTGGCATAGCTTTAGGAGGATGATTTACATATCATTTCTCTAGCATGTTGTCGCATCCGCGAAAAACAACCGGCGGGCTAAAACAAAACAACAGAGCCGCCACCGTGCGTTATTTATCCCAAAAGAGGGAAAGGAAACGCTCGAAGTAAACCTGGGAAAAGCATGGTCTCGTGACCAAAGAGAATGGGATCGGGAGTCGGTTATGCGAAGGGAGGGTATTAGCACCCCTACGCATCCGTCGTACTCGACGGGATCCACGCTCAAAAGAAAGAAAAGGTTGCTAAAACAAACATCACACACACACACACTGAAAACAACACAGGTGGAGGAAGAGGGGAGAGGGCTCGCTAGGATATCGCATCCTATGCCTACGTATCTCGTCTGGAACGAGAATCAGAGCTGCCGTAGTTCGGCTCACGCACGCCGAAACAAAACAAAACACAAAAGGCGAACATGGAACCCGAATGCCAATCGCTGGACTTACATCAGCTTCCGAACCAAACCAACCCACACTGGAAACCAGATGCCACTTGATGGACTTATACCGGACTCCAAGCACACAACAAGAGGATACGGAATGCCAATGGCTGGGCTTACATCCATCTCCTACACACACAAGAAGAAACAAGCAACAAGTTACTAAGGAGTCGGGAACTCGAGCCTAGCAACTATCAAGCAAACACACACAAAAAAGAAAAAAAAGTGTCCGGAGAGACCTCGCACGGTCTCCTGCCTACGTACCTCATCTGGTATGAGGATCAGGGCGACGTAGTTCCCCTGAACGGGAAAGAAATTCTAACCAGATACAAAGGGAGACACACTACTAGGGAGCTGGACTCGAGCCTAGATGTTATCATGCATATCATCCCTAAGTTATGGTTTCTATCCTAACTTGCACAGGTAGCAAGCTAAACCTAAACAGGCAAAACAATCAAAGCAAACAATCACAAATAGCACACACTATATCCAAACAGAGGTGGCTCAAACAAGGGTTAGACTGCCAAAGCAAGTCAACTATATCAGGGTGATGTTAGCTCTTAACCCTGACATTGAGAGTCAGGGTGAAGCCAGATGAAATGGGAGTGAGGGGTGTGCCTCACAGCTCTTATCCCTGGCCAGGGAGAGCTTCAGACAAAGGAAGTGTGGGTCCAAAAAGTGGGAACCCTTCTACACTTATGACACTGACTTAACTGTACAACTGTACATGGATCTTGGGTTAGGATCCACAAGGCATCAACATGTAATGTGAGCCAAGAGACGACTCAACAGATTAGCAGGAGGTGGACTGCACACCTCTTGTGTCTGCCAATTGCCTTAACAAAGGTCTTTTCCTGCTTGGGGACAAAAATAAACAAGCACAAGCATTGCCTCTTAAGGAGGACTTCAGACAGGTGCCTGGCCAAGTAACAGGCCAGGTCTTCCAGACTACATGGAGAAAAGAAATTCTACCTCAATTGGTTTACACAACCAAGCAGCAGCACAAGCAAGTTCAAAATGAACTATAGCAACTAAGGTACCTGAAATCAATCCAACATAATCAGTATACCAGACAAGCAAAAGTCAAACAGAAAATTACAAGTCCACAGCACAAACAGATAACAAGCATCTATGCACATAGGTGCAAGCCACAAGGCCTAAGCATAAGTCTCAATGCCTACAAAACAAACTCAAGTTAGTCATAAACAAGCAGTAAACCAATCCCAATTGAGTGCACATCATCAAGCATAAGCAATTGTGCTCTTTGACCTGAAACAAAGCTCAAATGTGAGAACACAAACCACTAGTACAAGACTAGGGTCAAAATAGGATCAACAAGTCAAAACAGAACATGAAACTTATCCCAAAATCAAGATCAATCAAATAAGAATCAAATCCAATTGGTCTCATGTTCATATCATCAACCATTATCATTTCATGAAAAAAATAGTGCAAAGCATGTCATTTAGAAGCTCATTGGACCAAACAGAATGAATCAATTCAAACTCAATCCAAAACAATTCAATAAATCCCCAAAAAATTCACAGCTAAACAGCATTCATTACATGTCAATCACACCAAATTTCAAGCCAATTGAACAATGGGAAGCAAGTCAATTAAATTCATCAAGCTAAAGCATGCTCATACAAGTCCAAACAAGGCACAATATCATGTATCAACTTCAAGCAAGCATAAAACAGTGTAGGAACATGATAAATGAGTGAAACCAAAACCATGGCAAACTTCAAGATGTCTGTAATCACTCCACAAAATTTCAAGTCCATCCAATGCATATCCAGAATTTCACAGAACAAATAAAATCATATCTCACAAAAGATCCACAATTGGTCAAACAGGGGAGAAATTATCAAACAAATAGGAAATGCACTCAAAATTCCAGGAAAATTCTCAAGTGAACTTAACATCCCCAAGCATCATCATGCAAAAACTCAGCTCAATTCAAATTTATATGGCATGGTAACAAAAATCAGGAAGTTGGACATGAAATGGTGTGACACAAATTGTCACACCTCTAAAGATCATAGCATATCTCACAATCCAGGAATGCAAAAATCACAAACCACATACCAAAATTCTCCTTAAGGTGTCTAGAATGTGCATACAAAATTTCAGGAATTTCCAATTAAGCATCATCATTTCATGAGCAAAATACCAAGCAATGTGCAAGAAAGAACATACATGAACAAACCCTAGGCCATTTCAAAAACCACACGTGCACAATTTTTGCAAAAATCATCATAAAATAGTAGAGATTACAAGGATCATGGTGGAAAAAATCTCATGTGATTTGGATTAATGGTTTGGAAGTTATGAATTTTGGAAGTAATGGAAAAAATAAAAAAATGAAATAGCAAGGCATGAGAAGCATGTGAACATATGGAAATAAATTGCCAAGCCAAAATGAAAATCGTCCTCAGCAAGGATCGAAGGGAGGCGCTTTTTGAATCCTGAGCGCGCGCAAACACCAACCAGCGTGAACAGTAACGCTGTTATGGATCAAACGCACTTTTTTGGAAATTTTTTAACGTTCTTCACATGTTCTTCATCATTCATCACTCATGAACAAACTTTCACCAAATCACGCAAACCTTATATCAATGGAAAGGTCTCACAACGTACATCATGAATATCACATCAATTAAGCCTAATTCTTGCTAATTTAAACGGATTGATCCAAAACATGTTCATGCATCAAAATTCAAATCATCATAACTTGACCAATTCTTAATGAAAATCAGTGGTTCAAAGTGCAGATTTACCTACTCTAAGAGATCTATCTAAAGCATCAAACAATTT
Organism: Lathyrus oleraceus; assembly: GCF_024323335.1. NCBI lineage: Eukaryota > Viridiplantae > Streptophyta > Magnoliopsida > Fabales > Fabaceae > Lathyrus > Lathyrus oleraceus. Next base: position 388,664,782 of record NC_066579.1, read on the forward strand.
CATGAATTATTAAGGTCGAAATCTGACCTTCTTTGAAGCACAGGTGTTGAATCGCGCGTTTTAAGCCTTGAAATGTGAAAACAGAACTTCTATGATGCTTGGATAGATGAATGGAACAAGGTTTGTTGCTCAATTACGCACGATCTTGATGAAATCTCCATTTGCCATTGTTGCACCTCACTTTAACAGTCCACGATTTGGCTTGATGGTGATGATTCCTTGCTTCAATTAGCTTCAACAATGATTGTAGATGATGAAACAATGAAGATCTTAACTAGGCTTGTGAAGAAATTGCAAAAAAGTGAAGATGAAAAGTTGAGAGAATTGTGCAATTTTGGATCTAGATCTGAGATGAATGAATGTTAATCTCAAAAACAGTTATGATTAACCATTTATATGATGCACTAATCCATTTTGTTAATCAAGTTTAGCCAAATGTGAGTGATTAGTGAAAATGCACTTTTATGCTAAATGGTAATTAGCCAATCCACCCTCACTTATGCAAACCCAATGTAACAGTAGAATTTTTTTGTTGCAGCAAGTTTCAAATGGTATTTGTGAGCTATTGCAAGTGGAATCATGTGAAAACAAGGCTTATTTCTCAAAAACACCTTTTTCCCTCCCTTTTTCAAAATTGGCCCACTTGAAAATTGGACTTTTTATGTGATGAGTTTTCATGACAGGTAATGCTTGTTTTGGATAGAGGACATCAAAAGAATTTTGCTCAAAGAAACCTCACTCCATTTGGCCTTGTGAATCAAAAGTTATGCCACTTTGAAATTCAACTTTTTTGGACAATGATCAATCCATAACTTGCCAACCACAAATGAGAAATTCATGTTGAACAAAATTTCATTTGAAGCATTTTTGGACATGTAATTTTGAGGAGAAAAACTTTCCATTTTTGGCAATTTTCAATTACAAGTCACTTTCTATTTTTGGAAAGTTTTCATCTGACTTTATTTTCTTCATTCTTGATCTTTGAAATGTCAAATGAAACTTGTTTGGACATGAATGAAGTGTCTCTAACCCTCTCCCACCTCCAAATCCATCAATTCAGGCACAGTTGACCACAATTGACTTCTTCTGACTGATAGATGAATTTCAGCTTGACTGATGAACTTGAGCCTCAAACTCCTGATGCCATGGCTCAATGATGAAACCCTAGCTTCCATAAGCTCAATATAATCATATGATGATCCCCATATCCATTGAAAACCCCATCTCCTTGACAAGCCCTGATTGGCCCAATGCAGATGATTAGGGTTGACCAGTGGTCAAAACCTAATCTCAAGGTATCTGATCATGAACAATGAATCTCCTGGTGATGACAAAACCATGATGATGATGATGTACCATTTATACCAAGATAAAGCTCAACCCTCCTTGAGAACCAAGAAACCCTAATTTGAATCACAAACCCTCAGATGATTAGTGATCAGTTCAATGAAACCCTATCTTGCATCTTAACCTCTTTATCTTCTGACCAAGACCTAGGAGGATGACTTACTCAATGTAGCCATATGATATGCAAATATGCAATGACTAATGACCTACAAAATGATATGCAATATGCTAAGCTAGTCCCAAGAGAGGAGGGCAAATTTTGAGGTGTTACACATGTATTAATAGAAACATTATTATTGACCAAACTCAGATAGTTGTGACTACTGCATAAGTCCAATCACAGTTGCTTAACATAGCACTGAATTTGTCCCAAAGGCAATGGCATTTTTATAAGTGAGATTGTAAGTCTCCTATTCCTCATGGTATTGCGTGAAAATTTTGCTCCTTTTTAATTTGTGAGAGTTAGTGGCATACTTATTGATTTTATCCAAGATAGAGTCATTCTCATAAATGATGTATAGGTTCATTTTTTCATGCTTGTGAGTGAATAGTTGAGTTTTCTCCAAAAAGTGACCAAAACCTCTTTTCTTCTTTCACTAAGACTTACTAACATCTTATTGTATTAACTTTATTTTAGTCTCATTTACTTCATGCTTTTTATTTCTTGTTATTTACTTTCTGCTTTTATTTTATCATCTCATATCATATTTGCTCTTTGTCTATTTGGACCTTTGTTTATGTTTATGCTTTTTTTTTACTTTGTCCATCTGAACTTTCATTTTCTTTTAAAATACATTAATAAAGGAAAAACCCCTAAAAGGAAACCTGTCTCTCTTATTTCATGGACTTGTGGTTACTATCCTTGGCATCTTTGTGGAGTTATGGAGTTAGAATTAGGATTTTGACCTTTGCTTTGGGACTTGGGACTTGAGACCCTATAATCCATCTGATACCTTTAACTTTGGACTTCTCTGTGAAGACTTGACTTGTTTACTTTGACTTCATCTGGCACATGGATTACTATTTTCTTATTTTGCTTGCTTGAGGCTTAATCCAAAGGAGAGAATTCTTGCTTGACTTGTGTCATAAAGCTTACTATCTCTTGGTTAGATCTTTCTTCTTTAACTTTTACTTTACTGCTTTAGGATAGTCTCTTCTTCTCCTTCTCCTTCTTTAATTTTCAAAATCTTCTCTCTTTTTCAAAACCTTATTGTTTTTAACTTGAATCATTTTTCTCAATAAAACTTGACTTTTGTCAATTGATTTTCAAAATATTTTTCTTAATAAATGTCAATCCATCTTAAGCATACTTAGACCAATTTCAAAGGACTTAAAAAATGTCTAACTCATTCAAACCATTTTGTGCCTTTTGTGCACTTTTCTCTTTTAATTTTTTTTCAAGGCATTAGACATGAGTCATTTCCATAGTTGAGTTGTAATCCTCCTATATCTATAGTATTGATGATAATTCTTTTCCATCTATGAGAGCTAGTGGTATACTTGTTGATCCTTATCCAAGTTGGAGCCCTTCTCATGATGATGCAAAGTTCTCATACTTGTGGGTGACTAGTTGAGTATTCTCCTTAAAATAACAAAATGTATTTTTCCATAAAAATGAATCAAAACAAACTCCTTTTGTTATTTTTACCATGAGCTACGAGGTTTTGATCCTCCATTGCACCTTGTGGTATGTAGGCATAAGACTTCAAAAGTCTTGGCAAACACAAAATCATAATGAAAATGCTTCTTTCCCCATCCCTCCAATCTTTTAATGACCAACACCTTTTTTAAACTAAAATGTACATATTTTCAAAGAGGTTACCATGGAGTACCATGGATATTTAGGGTGTTAATACATTTCCTTTGCATAACTAACCCTCGTGCCCTTGTTCTCTTTTTATTAGTTTTGTTTTAAAACTTCTTTGGGTTTTGTTCGTACTTTTTCCCTTTTCCCTTGGAAACAATAAAAGTGCGGTGGTGACTCTTGCTTTGCAAGTTAAGTTAATCAATAGCTTAATCTCAAATTTTTTACCGCTACAGAAAAGTGGCGACTCTGCTGGGGAGTAGTCCCTAGTGGGTTAAACCCATCTTTGTTTTTATGTATATATTATGTTTGCTATTGGTTGTTATTGTTTATTCTGTCTGGTGCTTGGTGATATCTGTGTGGTAAGATAAGTTCTATACCTGGACTTGGGAGATCTTATGATATGAGGGTGGTATAGTCATGTTTGGCTTACATGGAGTTAATACTTAAAAAGCTGATTTGAGATCCCCCACTCAGTGGAGGCCCCTATGGGATTACTGATGTCACACGAGTAATCGTAGTTGGCATTACTTTTTCCAACCTGAGAGCCCGAGAAGCTGAGGACCTTAGAACCCTTAACCCATCTTGGCCTTTTAGGACGTAGTGTGGTGGCTATTCAGGTGTAGACTTGAATTAGTTGTTACGCGATACTACACTCAGACGAGTTTCTCTTGAGAATATTATTGGTTGACGAGTATAGACCGATAATATCCAAAATATGGAATTACAACTCTAGGAACTTTTTAGAACCTTGTTCCACATGTGATTATACCCTTAGTACATACATTGTGGGTTAGTTCTTACCTTTGGCTCCATGCTCGTGACTCCGAACCTTTGGACCTTGTTGGTGTGCTTTGTGTGACCTTGTTTGTGATTGTTGTATCATGCACTCATGACATTCATAATAAGTTTACTCAATTTTCAAGGAACTTAGGGGCTCTTTTTGAAAACATCGCATATATTTTGATCATGGATATTGGAAGAAGGAATACTCGGAAATACAATTGCATATGTCTCAATCTCGTGGAATTAAGGAAGCTAGCATATTTTGTGGATAATCCTAAGGGTTTCAGAGGCCATTTCAGAAGACTTTTATCTGTGTTATCTACTGATATTGAGGATGGTCTTCTCTGCACTTTGGTTCAGTTCTATGATCCTGTCTACTGATGCTTCACTTTTCCCTGATTATTAGTTGTTGCCTACCATGGAGGAGTATGCTCATCTTTTGGGTGTACCCGTTTCGGATAGAGTTACTTTTAGTGGGATGGAAGGAATTATTGAATCTCGGGTTATTACCGAAGCCATTCATATGAAGAGGTCTGACATAGATACCAATCTCACTATCAAAGGAAGTATCATAGGATTGACTTCAAAGTTTCTATTTGAGAAAGCCTTTTCTTTTGCCAATGCTAATAGAATGAGGGCTTTCAAAACTGTCATTGCCTTACTCATCCATGGTTTGATCTTGTTTCCTAACATTGATAATTTTATTGATGTTAATGCTATGAGGATCTTCTTGATTGGGAATCCGGTTCCAACTCTACTCGGCGATACTTATTTCTCCATTCATCACAGGAATTCTAAAGGGGGTGGAACTATAGTTTATTGTGCACCTTTACTATACAAGTGGTTTATTTTGCACTTGCCGCAATCTCCTGTCTTCTAAGAAAACAAGGGTTGTTTGAGGTGGTCTCAAAGACTTATGTCTCTCACCAATAATGATATAAGTTGGTATTCTTCCATTTGCGATGATGTTGATATTATTGATAGTTATGAGGAATTATTTAATGTACCTCTTCTTGGTACACAAGGAGGAATCAACTATAATCCGACTTTGGCAAGACGTCAACTTGGGTTCGCTATGAAGGACAAACCTAATAACACTTTGTTAGAAGGTTTATTTTTCCAAGAAGGGGAAGACACTCAAGGGTTGAAAGCTAGGATAATGCATGCTTGGCACAATATTCATAGGAAGAGAAAAGGTGAGCTTGGATTAAGGTATTGTGTAGCTTTGGAGTCTTACACTAGTTGGGTGAAGAAGAGAGCAAAAGAATTTAAGATGCCATACGCTTATGAAAGACATATGTACTTAGTAATGGTTGAAACTCCCAATATTAAAGGTATATAGGAGTTACAAGAGGGTTTAAATAAGATGAGGCAAGAGAGGGATGATTGGGAAAACAAATTTCACACCTCACACCTTGAGAAAGTAGAATTGCAGAAGCAGCTAAAGGAAAAGGACGACTTGATAAGATTACTCGAGCAACATGCTGTAAAGAGATCCATAGGCCAAAAGGATTTATTTTCCTCTAACAGGTAATCGTCTACCCATCTTCCTACTTCCGACATTTGGAAGGGCATTTTGGACCAGATCGTGATAGAGAAGGATGCTATGAAAAGCAGCTACGAAAGAGAGATCAAAAGACTTTGCAAGAAGTGTCAACTTGGAGTTGGGTCATCATCAGACATGATTCCATAAATCTAGTTTCTTTCCGCTTATGATCATTGAAATTATATTTCTGATCATAATCCTTTCTATTATTAATAAAATGAGATTTTTACATGAAATGTGTTATTCTTATGTTTGCAACTTATGTCTTAAAGTTCCTTGGAAAATAAACAATACAACATTTGCATTTGCATATCATGCATCATGTTACATCTTGGTTTTGCTTTGAGCAAGTTAGCCAGTGGTCTTATTTCTTTCTTGGTCTTCATTCAGACAAGCTGTCTCACCGGTACAATGCTCGAGCTAATCAGTTGAAAAAGATGGACCGCCTAGAGCAAGAGAATCATGAGCTATATGAAGAGGTGACAACTTTGAGGGACGAATATGAGAGGCTTACTGCTATGATGGAAGCTTTGGCGGATGCTCAGAATCAACCTCCACCTCCTCCTCTAACTCCGCTTCAGAGAACCGTAATTTTTGAGGTTGTCTCTACGTCCGTCTCTGTGGCTCCCATCAGTGCTCCGCAACACCATATGCCTTCTGGTTTCCCTTGGGTCATGCTTCCCAACTTTATGCCTGAGGGGTACCAACCTGAATTTCCAGTGACTCAACCTGTGATGTTTGTACCATCTCTTGTGGTTGATGTTGTTCCGTATGTTGAAGAACCTATTTTTCACGTGGACCAAAGCAAGACCATTGGTGTATATGAGAGAATGGACGAGTTCCAAGATTAGTTTCAAGATATGCAGAAGGAGATTTAAACTTTGAGGGGGAAATATCTGTTTGGGAAGAATGCTCATGATTTGTGTTTGGTCCCTAATGTGAAGATTCCGCACAAGTTCAAGGTTCCAGATTTTGAAAAATAAAAAGGCAACTCCTGTCCTCTGAGTCATCTGGTGATGTACGCTCGTAAGATGTCGACTTAGACTGGTAATCATCAATTGTTGATCCATTACTTTGGAGACAGTTTGATCGGGGCTGCTCTGAAATGGTATATAGGGCTCGACAGTACTCAGATCCGAATGTTCAATAACCTAGGTGAAACTTTTGTTCGCCAGTACAAATATAATGTTGACATGGCACCGAACAAGGATCGGCTCCGTGCCATGTCTCGCAAAGATAAAGAGACCTTTAAGGAATACACACAAAGGTGGTGCGAGATTTCCGCACAGGTTAGTCCTCCGTTGGAGGATAAAAAAATGACAAAGATGTTTTTGAAGACATTGAGTTCGTTCTATTACGATCAGATGGTTGCAAGTGCGCCTAATGACTTTACTGAAATGGTGAATATGGGTTTGAGGTTAGAAGAAGGTGTCCGTGAAGGACAGTTGAAAAAAGATAGTTCGTCTGATGGTTCCAGAAAATATGGGAATGGTTTACCCAAGAAGAAGGAACACGATGCAAACTTTGTCTCGCGAGAGAGACATGGAAGGCTTCCGAGGAACAGTCAACATCATCAGCACATGGCGTCTGTGCCTCCAGTTATTAATTCTGCTCCAGTTGCTCAAGCAACACCGAGTTATCAACCACCTTTCCAACAACGCACGATCAACAGAATCAACAAATCGTACCTAGAGGCATGTACAATTTGACCCGATTCCAATGACTTATACAAAGTTGTTTCCTGCTTTAATTCAAAAGAATTTGGTGCAAACAAGAACTCCACCGGCTGTTCTAAAAGAGCTTCCATGGTGGTATAATGCTGACCAACATTGTGCATTCCACTAAGGAGCACCTGGCCACGATATTGAAAATTCTTTCGCCTTGAAGGTTGAGGTAAGAAGTGTTGATGTAAGCCCTAGAGGCCAATACTTTTGGTACTTGTATCGAATTATTTATTAATAATAAAATGATTTTTCTTTATTATGTTTGTTTAATAAAGTCCCTAGAATAGCTAGTCCGTTTAATGTATAAAGTGTGACTTAATCATGAGACCCCATTAAACATAAGGACACTATTTTTAAAGTATCTGTAGTCGAGCTTTATTGTGAAGTGGGATAACATTAAAGCATTAAGACTATCACTACGCCAAAAACTGGAATAGACAGCGCACCTTAGAGGGCGCTTTCTTAAAGAAGCGCACTCTAAAGTGAAGAGAAAAATAAGGAGGAATAGACATCGCACTTTAGAGGGCGCTTTTGAAACAAAGCGCCCTCTAAAGTGAAGCAAAAAAATAATGAGGAAATGGAGGGACACCAATAGAGGGCGCGTTTATGAAAGCGCCCTCTAAGGGTACCCTTAGAGGGCGCTTTTAAAAAAGCGCTCTCTAAGTCCATGTACAACAGCGCACTTTAGAGAGCGCTTGTGTAACAAAGCGCCCTCTAAAGTGAAGCGAAAAAATAATGAGGAAATGGAGGGACAACAATAGAGGGCGCGTTTATGAAAGCGCCCTCTAAGGATACCCTTAGAGGGCGCTTTTAAAAAAGCGCTCTCTAAGTCCATGTACAACAGCACACTTTAGAGAGCGCTTGTGTAACAAAGCGCCCTCTAAAGTGAAGCGAAAAAATAATGAGGAAATGGAGGGACAACAATAGAGGGCGCGTTTATGCAAGCGCCCTCTAAGGATACCCTTAGAGGGCGCTTCTAAGGAAGCGCTCTCTAAGTCCATGTACAACAACGCACTTTAGAGGGCGCTTTATTACAAAAGCGCTGTCTAAAGTGAAGCGAAAAAATAAGGAGCAATAGACAGCGCACCTTAGAGGGCGCTTTTTTTCCACAAGCGCCCTCTAAGGTCCCGTTTAGTAAACATTAAAATTATAACATACTGCGCGTTTTGTTATTTCACTCTCTGTTATTTTCGTTCTTTTTCACGTTAGGGTTCTAAGGCGTTCTCCTTCCACCTCTGTTAGATCTACGACGTTTCCTCCTTCTGGCACCAAAGGTACGTTTGTTTCGTTTTAGCTTTGCCCTATTTCTTGCTTTGTTTTAGCTTTGCCCCATTTCAGTTTTTTGTTATTGTTGTCTATGCGTTGTCTATGCTACGTTTGTTTCAACCTGTAAAGTTTCAATATTCATAATCATTTTAAATTTGATAGCGCATGCGTTAAATTTCAAGCCCTACGTTTGTTTGGGTTTATTAGGCAATTTCAAGCCCTATGAATATCTGATTTTGTGTCAACACCAATATCATTAGAAACCTAGGTCCGAATGTGTTTGAACTCTTCTGAAATTGTTTTTTGTTTATTCTAATTAGTAATGGATAATACATGGATGTCTTCCAATCGATTGTCGAGAGAGTACGAGAATGGGGTATTAGAATTCGTTAAGTTTGCCGTTGCGAACGCCGAAGACCCCAGTAGAATGATATGTCCTTGCTTGGGTTGTTGTTATGGGAAACGGGTTGACGCAGTTCAGTTGACATCGCATCTAATGAGGCATGGAATTGATCGAAGTTATACATGTTGGAATTTGCATGGTGAGAAAAGTAACGAAAATGTTGAACCGGGGGATAGTACGACCTATGCCTCAAACTATAGTGGCGCAGATACATACGATTGTGATCGAGTTGAAGAGATTGCAGAAGCACTTGAAGGAGATCTTAAGGATTGTCCCGAAATGTTTGAGAGGTTGGTAAGTGATGCAGAGAAACCTTTGTATGATGGTTGCACTAAATTCACAAGATTGTCTGCGGTATTAAAGTTGTACAACTTAAAGGCGGGCAATGGGTGGTCGGATAAAAGTTTCACAGAGTTATTAGCCCTTTTGAAAGATATGCTTCCTGAGGATAATGTTCTTCCCAATCGAACATATGAGACCAAAAAGATGTTGTGCTCTATTGGCATGAGCTATGATAAGATACATGCATGTCCAAACGATTGCGTTTTGTTTCGAAATGAGTATGCATCGTTAAATGAGTGTCCTAAATGCGGTGTCTCGCGATATAAGAACAAGTTGTCTCCAGCAAAGGTCTTGTGGTATTTTCCTGTTATTCCGAGATTTAGACGCATGTTTCGTAGTGAAACCGATTCAAGACACTTGACCTGGCATGCAGATGAAAGAATTATAGATGGAAAGTATCGACATCCGGCAGATTCACCACAGTGGTTGAAAATTGATAATGATTATCCTGAATTTGGAGAAGAATCAAGAAACCTTCGCTTGGCATTATCTACTGATGGAATGAACCCACACGGTATCCAGAGTATCTCACACAGTACATGGCCTGTGATTATTATGATTTATAACCTACCTCAATGGCTATGTATGAAGCGTAAGTACATGATGTTGTCTATGTTGATTTCTGGACCTAAACAACCAGGGAATGACATAGACGTGTACTTGAAGCCCTTAATCGAAGATTTAAAGATTTTGTGGGAGACCGGTGTGGAGGTTTATGATGGATATAGGAAAGAAAGTTTCAACTTGAGGGCGATGTTGTTTGGCACAATTAATGATTTTCCTGCATACGGAAATCTATCAGGGTATAGCATAAAAGGTCAATGTGTGTGTCCTATTTGTGAAGATAAAACAGATTGGAAGCGCTTGGAGTTTGGTCAGAAGAATGTCTTTCTCGGTCATCGGAGATTCTTAAATTCAAATCATCACTACCGTGGATGGAGAAAGGGGTTCAATGGAGAGACAGAACAAGGCAGAGCTCCACCTATATTGACGGGTGATCAAATTTTTGAAAAGGTGAAAGATTTGGATACTCAGTTTGGCAAGCCTTTTGCCCACACACTTGTCAAAAGTGGGTGGAAGAAGAGGTCAGTTTTTTTTGAATTGCCGTATTGGAAGTCCTTGTATGTGAGACATTTTCTTGATGTTATGCATATTGAAAAAATGTATTTGAAAGTGTTATTGGCACGTTACTCAATATACAAGGAAAGTCTAAGGATGGCCTTAAGGCAAGAAAGGACTTGATAGCGATGGGAATAAGAACTGAATTAGGACCCTTGAAGAAAGGAAAACGAACATATCTACCGCCTGCTGCTTATACTCTATCTAGAAAGGAGAAAAAAACATTGTGTAAGTTTCTAAGTGAAGTTAAAGTTCCAGAAGGGTACTCTTCAGATATTAGAAGACTTGTGTCTATGAAAGACCTCAAGTTAAAGAGTTTAAAGACCCATGATTGCCATGTTATAATGGAACATTTTCTCCCAATAGGTATACGTTCTATTCTTCCAGAAAAAGTAAGAAGCTCTATAACTAAGTTGTGTTCTTTCTTCAAGTCAATTTGCAGTAAGGTGATCAATCCTGCGATCTTACCAATGTTGCAAAAAGAAATCGTTATTACTTTGTGTGAGCTTGAAATGTTTTTTCCTCCATCATTTTTTGACATAATGGTACATCTAGTTGTTCATCTTGTGAAAGAGACACAATTGTGTGGACCAGCTTATATGAGATGGATGTACCCTGTTGAACGTTATATGAAAATATTAAAAGGGTACGTGAAGAACCGAAGTCGACCAGAAGGTTGTATGGTTGAAAGATACATTGTTGAAGAAGCGATTGAGTTTTGTACTGAATATTTGTCTAATGTTCAGTCAATCGAACTCCCCAAGTCTCAGCTTGTCGAAAAGAAAGAAGGAAAAAATCTAATTGGAAATAAAATCGTGGCAGTATCAAGGGTCGAACGGGATCAAGTGCATTTGTATGTTCTGCACAATGAGAATGAGGTTGAGCCGTATGTTGAAATTCACAAGGATGTTCTCCGAGGTTTAAATCCCAATAGAAATGAAAATTGGATAGTACGAGAGCACAATCGATGTTTTATACCTTGGTTTAAGGATCATATTTATTCAAAGTATTATTCAGATCCCGCTTCAATAACAGAAAGGTTGAGATGCTTAGCATATGGTCCAAGTTTCCATGTTTTTTCTTATAGCGCATACGCGATTAATGGATACACATTTTATACCAAAGAACAAGATGATAAAAGTACTATGCAGAATAGTGGTGTCACCGTGGTAGCTGAAGCAATGCACATATCAAGTGTGAAGGACTTAAACCCCAAATTTGCAAATCTGTCGTATTTTGGTGTTATCGAGCGCATTTGGGTGTTTGATTATGAGAAGTTTCAGATTCCTATATTTGGTTGCAAGTGGGTTGAAAATAATAACGGCATTCAAATGGATAAGTCAGGATTTTTGCAAGTGGATCTTAATAGGGTGGGATACAAAGATGAGTCTTTTATTCTAGCCTCTCAAGCTAGACAAGTGTTCTATGTCAATGATCCGAAAAGTACGAAATGGTCTATAGTTCTTTTTTCCAACAAAGTAATTGATGAAAACACTGGAGATCAAGGTGATGATATTGATGTTGAGATTGAATCGTTTACCAGAAATGATCAAGATGAGAATAATATATCAAATGTTTCATATATTAGAAATGATCATAATGAGGGTATTTGGATCAATCCAACCGTCCGTGTTGTTAAGAGACATGTAGAACATATTCCAACCAAGAAAAGAAAGAGAACTTAGTGAAAAAGGTACAGGTCAAATGATTTTAATTGTTTTCTTTATTACAGGTAAAATGACTTTTATGATTTTAATTGTTTTTACATTTGTCATCTGATTTTAATTGTTTTCTTTTTTACAGGTAAAATGGCTATTATGAAGTCAATCATTTGTGCAAGGGGCAAGGGATGCTCGAAAGTATCAATTGATATTTGTTTAGATGATGATGCTGGATATTTGAAAGTATCCCTCTACGACATTGGTTTCCTTGTTCAACAACATATTCCGATTACATGTGATAATTGGAGAAGTCCGGACTTGAAGGTTGGCAAAGAAAAAATATGGTCGGAGATACAGGCTTGTGTCTCAATAGAGGATGGGTATCTACTTAAAGTTACTTTTGTAGTGGTCCAAAAGAGACATCACACCCGTCTCTTTCCTGTCAACCCCAAAGAGACCGATAGAAGTGGAAAAATTATGCCAGGTTTTTTCAATATATTTCTCAATGCAGCTGGTATATATTATCATTTGAATTTATCACTTTTTGCTGATTTTGTTGTTCTAAATTGTCAAAGGAACCGTGGTAGACACCGGCATTTGTCACCCTAGGGAATTTGATTTTTACCTTAACAGCCATGCAGGAATTCAGGTAATATTAGCTATGTCATTTAACTTTATGCCATTGTTTACTATTTGTTGCTCAATCGCCTTTTGACAGTTCTGTGTTATTTGCATTTGGACGTGTTCTTTTTGTAGGGGACTACTTATGCTGCCATCTGTTGTTTTGGTTGAGCCTTATTTTGTATGGATGTGCGATAGAACTACTAGACAGCTTTTGGATATACAGAACATGTTTGCCACCATGGGTGGATGGGCGTTTTTGTTTAGTATTGGTTAGAACTACTAGACATCTCATAGATCATGGATAAGGAGTTATCAAGTCTTAAACATAGGTATGAATATTAGGAGTAATATTTATACTGGATTGACCCTTTATGAGAATACTATATATAATGTTATGCAAAGTGTCATAAGTTATTCTCATGGTGATAGTGGTGTATACCACCCTTCGACCTGAAACCACTATGGACCCTAGATGTAGAGTTGAGTGCTTTATTGCTGATCAAATGTTGCCCGTAACTGGATGACTATAAGTACAGTTGATGGGTACTCCACGAAGCATACTGAGGGACATGAGTGACCTAGATGGAATTTGCCCATCCTGCGTAATAGGATAAATGTCTAAGGGCCCAATATTGAATTGGACAAGGATGACACGGTATATGCCTTGTGTTCAATATAAACATAAGGGTAAAAGGGTAATTGTACACACAAGTATTATCACAAAAAGGGATTTGTCAGATCACATGACATTTTCGTACCTTGGGTAGCAGTGATGGGTTGCTAGATACCGCTCACTGTTTATTATGTTAAATACGTGATTTAATATAATTCCCAATGTCACAAAAACCTACAGGGTCACACACAAAAGGATAGATTGATGAGAGATAGAGTAAATAAGGAACACCATAAGGTACAGTGCACTTAAGTGAATTGTGGAACATCGTAAGGTACAATGCACTTAAGTAGAATATGAAATATGGTAAGGTACCAGGCACTTAAGTGATTTTTCGGTATACCATAAGATATAAGCCACATACACTTAAGTGGGCTTTTTAGCTTGCAACCCACACAAGTGGTTCTATAAATAGAACCCTTGTGCAGAAGCATTTCATTAGATAAAATTTCATTTCTCTCTCTCTCTCTCTCTCTCTCTCTCACTCATTCAAAGCCTTCATTCATAGCAGCTAGCACTGAGAATGAAGGAATCCGTTCGTGTGGACTGAGTAGAGGCGTTGTCACCATTCAACATTCATGATCACTCCTTATATCTGCACCAAAGGTTTCAATCTCCACAAGAGGTAACGATTTCTATCACTGATCATGCCCATTCGTAAGGATCACTAAAGGAGAAAATTTTAATTTCCGTTGCGTTTTGGATCGCCATTCTCCTTCAGTGGTATCAGATTCACTTACGAAACCATGCATCTGATAGTTGTTTATTTTCTATATTTTCTGTATTAATACGATTAAAAGACATAATGAATTAAATAATAAATGAGTAATTAAATTTGGCCACATGTGTGTATAATTTGGATGATTGATGTTGACTATGCTTTGGAATCCGATGTTAGTATGGTGAAGCAACGATACATCGATCGTCCACAGGTTACACAATTGAGATCAATCAAGTTATATATATGATATAAGTAATTCATATGCAAAATACGGTATATATGATATACCTTTTCTATTTCATTCATTCAAACACTTAATGATTGATATTCCTTTGAGTGCTCAATGGTCATTTGCTTCGGAATCCGACATTAGTATGGTGAAGCAATGATGTGTTGATCAATCATACAGAATTATCAATCGAAGTGTGTTTGACGGTATGAAATTGCTGCATTAGGGTTCATGACGGTACAGGGGTTGTGCTGTCAAAGAGTTATGCGATTAGGGTTGTGACTGCACAAGAGTTGTGCTTTAAGGTATCAAGTGCTGATGCAAAAAATGGCGCCGGTTTCAAATGAATTATTCATAGCTGCCCCTACAACCCCGCAGGGGGCGCTTCCCCCTTGACCCCCGTCCGCTGAACGGTTAATCAGTCGCCAATTCTCCTTGTTTTCTGACACTCATTCAGCATCTTTGTAAGAAATCGGTAACACATTAGTCACTTATTTTATTATTTTGTTGCGTTATTTATATGTTTGATATTATAGTCTCTATTTATGGAGCACGTATTATATGCATCATCATACTCCATTTTATGGCCTTTTGTGGTAGTTCTTTTGATTTCAGGTATAAACAAGTGCACCGGGGGGATAGACAGGCAAACACGGGCCGTGTCAGGAGAGAAGGTGGAGAAATCGAAAATAGGGAGCTGATACGGCTGCCCGTGTCAGCCTCCCTGAAGGGGCGTGTCACAACATATTTGTGCCCAGAGGCCAACACGGCCAGGCGTGTTTCCTGACACGGACAATGTTGGATTGGGCACTTGAATTTCCAATTTTTTTGCTGTTTTTGGCACGACTTATCCCGGAGGGCATTTTGGAAAGGAAATTTGTCATTAGGATCTATTTACAATGGACTTGAATTGGAATAAAGGGACTCTTTCCACGATAAAGAATTGGAAACGATCAAGATTGAAGAGAGGACAAGAAGCGGAGAACGGGGATCCTTCAAGGGCGGAAGCGATTGAAGATCAACGAAATTCCGACCTTTTTGTAATGTCTCAATTTTACTTTATATCTGATTTGAATAATATGATAGGCTAAACCCCCCAATGTCAGGGGGGTGTCCCTGAATTGATCATGTAATGACTCCGATGTTTGTTTTCCCTTAATATATCTTATTTGATTTCAATTTCACTGTATGATTTGCGTAATGCTTTCTTTTTGGCAAAAATTAAGATTGATGTATGGTTAACGATTAGCAGGACTACAATGGTTAAGGTTTTCATATAGTGAAACCATAGTAAAGATCACCTAGGACTAGGGATACCCTATGGTTACCGGATTAATCTTGTTAATTTAAAATGCTTGATTTCATCATAATCACTTAAGGATTAGAGGTTAGATTGAATACCAAAGGTTTCCCTCCAAGGACTTAGGGGGAAATAATCTTAAGATCCGGTAATTGAAATAATATTCAGTATTAAGGAGATATACACTCAAGGGGTTATTACAGGAGATATTTACACACCTACCTTGGCATATCATATTAACTTGTGAAAATATTTATTTGTTATATTTTTCCTTACAGTGAATTCTTCAAAACCATAACTATAACTTTTGTTCAATTGAGTCACTATTTACGTTTATATTGCTGCGCAATCCTCAAGATCGATCTTTGGGAAACTTCCCTATTATTACTACATCGACGAAAATAGTTCACTTGCTATTTTTCCGATCAAGTTTTTGGCGCCGTTGCCTGGGACTGCCAAATATAAGTTTAAAATTATCTCAATTGAAATTTTGTTGCTCAACAACTAAAATTTATTTACCGTATTTTGAATATTTTATTTCGATTATATCAGCTAATCTGTGTCTGATATTTGTACGCGAGGTAAGGCCTCAACTGATTTCCCTTTTGACGCAGAAATCGAGAGAACCTTGAGGGCAAGACTCCGACAAGCTCGATTAGCCAGATTGGAATCAGACGAAGAACAACTTCCCATCCATTCAAGCTCAGATTCAGGTTCCGGTAGAGAGATCGAAACTATGTCTGATGTTCCACCGCCAGCCGAAAGACTGTTGGGAGACTACGGAGGGGATAATGCTCAACCTGGAAGATTAACTATTGTCAACCAACCAGTGAATGTGGCTAATTTCCAGCTGCACCCAAGTACCATTAATTAGCTTGAAAGGAAGCATTTTACTGGAAAAGTGAATGAAGATGCCAACAAGCATTTGCAGAGGTTTCTGACCATGAGCAACACTCTAAAAATTGATGGTCACACTGAAGAAGCCAAGAAGTTGAGAATGTTCCCGTTTACCTTAGCGGAAGAAGCTAAATAATGGTTTTATTCTTTACCTGCCGGGAGCATCACAACTTGGGAAGAAATGGAAAAGGCATTCTTGAATGACTATTTTCTAGCGTCAGTATTTCTGCGGAAGAGGTATGAAATTCTGAATTTTAAGCAGAAGGATGGGAAAACTTTGGGAGATGCCTATAAGAGATTCAAGAGAGTCCTGGTAGCCTGTCCAACTCATAATATGGATGCTACCGAAAAATGCAGATGTTTGTGAATGGTCTAAAAATAAAGACCAAATAGCTAATTGATACTGCAGCCGGTGGTTCCACAAATTTTTCAACAACCACCGGTATCAAGAAGATCATTGAAGCTATTGCTGCTAATGAGCACATGGAGTTGTATGATAGGTGTCAAAGCAAACCAGAAGGGGTGATAGATTTAAAGCTGGAAACTAATAAAATCCGTATTGAAGACACTATAGCTGCTGAAGTTGATAAGAAACTGAAGGCAATGAATATAGGCACACACCCGATAGCACATATCCAACCGGTCCCTGTTGTATGTTGTGAGATTTGTAGTGGTCCTCACAAAACGTGTTATTGTTTTGCGACTCCTCAACAGGTGGAAGAAATCAAATTCTTGAAGCAAAATAATCCTTACTCCAACACATACAACCCATGATGGAAAAATCATCCCAACTTCTCATGGAAAGATAAAAAAGGAACCACCCCTCAACATGGTCAATACCAAACTCAATATCAACAACAACAGCAGCAACAAGCCCCTAAGAAAGCTGATTGGGAAATTGCTATTGAGAGAATGGCTGCCCACAATGTCCAATTTCAAGAAGAAACCCGAAACAATAAAAAAATTACCACGACATCTATAAAGAATCTTGAAGTTCAAATGGGGAAAATCGCTCAACAACTAGCTTCAAGTTCTCAAGCATAAGGTGCTCTACCTAGTGCAACCGTGACAAATACTAGAGAGCATAATAATGTGAGTGTTGTGACAACCCGAAGGGGTAAATCTGAGGAAGTTGTTGAGGAAGTTGATGAAGAGAGAGACCAATTGATCGAAGTGGACCTTGAGATCAAAGAAAATGAAGTGGTTAGAGAAGAAGTAGCAACACCGAAACCAGTGGTGAAAGAAACAGGCATTAAGCCCAAACCGGTTGTTAAACTCCCATTCCCCACCCAAAACAAGAAAAAAGGGCAACATGAGATTTTTTTTGAAAAGTTCTTAGAGTTGTTCAAGAAGCTGGAGATTAATATTTCGTTGTTGGAGGCACTTGAACAAATGCCTACATATGCAAAGTTCATGAAGGTTATCATTTTTAAGAGGCGTACCGCCGACACTAACCCAATTATCCTCACTGAAACTTGTAGTGCTATTTTGCAGGGTATGAAGATCCCTATCAAAAAGAAGGATCGCGGAGCTGTCACTATCCCATGCACTATTGGAGATAGGTCATTCAACAAAGCTCTAATTGATCTGGGATCTAGTGTGAGTCTCATGCCGTTACCTATCTACAAAAAGCTGGGTATAGGGGCTGTGCAAGATACCAGAATGACACTCCAATTTGCCGATCATTCAGTCAAGAAACCGTATGGCATTGTTGAAGACATTCTGGTAAAAATTGATAAGTTTGTTTTTCCGGTGGATTTTGTAATTCTCGAAATGCCGGAAGATGAAGAGATCCCTCTCATTCTGGGGAGACCCTTTCTGGAGACGGGTCGGTGCTTAATAAACATAGAAGAAGGAACAATGACACTAAAAGTTTATGATGAAGAATTAAAAATCGATGTTCGAAACACCATGAGGTACAAGGATGATATTTGTACAAGTCACACTATAGAGGTTTTGGATCAAGTGACGACATTTGATAACCTTCTGCCTACACCCCAGTCACCTTTGGAGAAAGTGTTGAGTTTGTCCATTTTCGAGTCGGATAAAGAGGTATATAACGAAGACTCTGAAGTGCTTTCCTTGTTGGACACGCAAACCCCGTGGAAAGGATCTAGACCACGCCGGTGGGAAGAGTTATGCCTACCTTCATCTAGTGAGGAGAATGAAGAACTTAAAAAGGAAACAAAGTTGAAACAACTTCCTGACAACCTTAAATATGTCTTTCTCCAACCTGGAGGGAAATGTCCTGCTATCATAAACTCGAGCCTTCAGGACATCCAAGAAGAAAAGCTCATCCAAGTCTTGAAAAAGTACAAAACTGCTATTGGATGGAAAATTGAAGATTTGAAGGGTATTAGCCCTACTGTGTGCATGCATAAAATATTAATGGAAGACGACCCCAAGCCAGTAGTCCAACCGCAGAGGAGACTCAATCCGACAATGAAGGAAGTGGTTTGGAAAGAGGTAGTTAAGCTGTTGGATGCAGGTCTTATATATCCCATTTCGGATAGTCAGTGGGTGAGCCCAGTGCACGTTGTCCCCAAAAAAGAAGGCACAACCGTGATAAAGAATGAAAAAAATGAGCTAATTCCCACACGGACAATAACCAGGTGGCGCGCATGCATTGATTATAGAAGATTGAACACATCAACGAGGAAGGACCATTTCCCTTTGCCATTTATTGACTAAATGTTAGAGAGGTTGGCCATGCATGACTACTACTGTTTTCTAGATGGATACTCTGGGTATAATTAGATTGCTGTAGCACCAGAAGACCAAAAGAAGATGACATTCACCTGCCCGTATGGTGTTTTTGCTTACCGAAGAATGCCATTCGGATTGTGTAATGCCCTGACCACCTTTCAACGATGCATGACGTCTATTTTTACGGACATGCTCGAAAAGCATATGGAAGTCTTCATGGATGACTTCTCGGTGTTTGGATCCTTATTTGATAACTGTTTGACTAATCTCTCTCTTGTGTTAGACAAGTGCCAGAAAACCAATCTAATTCTGAACTGGGAGAAATGTCATTTCATGGTTCGCGAGGGGATAGTTGTGGGACATAAAATTTCATATAAAGGAATTGAAGTGGACCAAGTGAAAGTGGAAGTGATCTCTAAACTCCCACCCCCGATGAATGAGAAAGGCATCAGGAGTTTCTTAGGACACACAGGTTTTTACCGTAGATTTATAAGAGATTTCTCAAAAATTGCTAAACCACTAACCACTCTGTTGGTTAAAGATAAGGCGTTTCTGTTCGACAAAGAATGCACCATGGCATTTGAGACATTGAAAAGAAAGTTGATTTCTGCACCCATTGTTATTGCCCCATATTGGTCTCTACCATTCGAGATCATGTGTGATGCTAGTGATATTGCTGTAGGGGCAGTTTTAGGACAGAGAAGAGAGAAGTTGTTACATGTCATCTACTATGCGAGCCATGTGTTGAACCCAACACAGATGAACTACGCAACCATGGAAAAAGATTTATTAGCCGTGGTTTACGCGTTTGATAAGTTCAGGCAGTATCTGTTGGGATCAAAGGTTATAGTGTATATGGATCATGGCGCTTTGAAATATCTGTTTGCCAAGCAAGACTCTAAGCCGAGACTCCTCAGGTGGATCTTACTGATACAAGAATTTGATGTTGAGATCCGAGACAAAAGAGGGTGTGAAAACACACTGGCGGTTCATTTATCCCGCATGTCACCTATTGAAGAAACAGAAGAAAAGAGACCGATAAAAGATGAGTTCGCTGATGAACACATACTTGCTGTTATCGGTGTCCCGTGGTTCGCGGACTACGCGAATTATTTGGTGGGGGGTGTAATGCCTAACAATTTTGATTCTAACAAGAAGAAAAAATTTGTTCATGATTGCAGGTTTTACTTGTGGGATGACCCATTCCTTTACAAAAGGGGAGTGGGTGGGCTGATCAGAAGATGTGTCCCGGAGGAGGAGCAAAGGGATGTTCTTAGAGCTTGTCATGATTCGGAATAAGGAGGACATTTCAGTGGAGACCGAACAACAGCCAAAGTTCTTCAATCAGGTCTATATTGGCCTACTCTATTCAAAGATGCCCATGACATTGTCAAAGGATGCGACAAATGTCAAAGAACAAGGAATATCTCAAAGAGAAATCAAATGCCACAAAATGCTATGTTGGAGGTTGAATTGTTTGATGTCCGGGGAATAGACTTTTTGGGGCCATTCCCGCCATCCTGTGGAAAAAATTATATCTTGGTAGCAGTTGACTATGTATCCAAGTGGGTAGAAGTTGTGGCATTACCTTCCAATGATGCTAAAGTGGTGGTGACATTTTTGAAAAACAATATCTTTTCGAGATTTGGAGTGCCAAGAGCACCTATCAGTGATGAGGGTACCCATTTTTTGAACAAATTGATGGAAAACCTGCTGAAGAAGTATAATGTTAAACACAAGATCTCCATTCCGTATCACCCTCAAACGAGTGGCCAGGTTGAAGTATCCAATAGGAAAATTAAGCAAATATTGGAAAATACTGTGTGCGCATCTAGGAAGGATTGGACACTAAAATTAGAAGATGCACTATGGGCATACAGAACAACCTTCAAAACACCCATAGGGATGTTCCCGTATCAGTTGGTTTATGGTAAAGCTTGTCACTTGCCATTAGAGTTGGAACACAAAGCATTTTGGGCATCCAAATTCTTGAACTATGACCTGGCCAAAGCAGGCGAGTCCCGCATCCTTCAGCTCCATGAGTTAGAGGAATTTCGTAATGAAGTGTATGAAAATGCTAAGATGTACAAAGAACGGACAAAGAAATGGCACGATCAGAAGCTGCAGAGAAAAGAGTTCATCGAGGGACAGTTAGTGCTCTTGTTCAACTCCAGATTAAAGTTTTTTCCAGGAAAATTGAAATCTAGTGTTTCCCCATGGAGCAATCGAACTGGAAAATCCAAATAATGGGGACACTTTCAAGCTAAATGGACAACGGTTGAAGCACTACTATCAGGGACAAGAAAGTGGTCTGATTGAGAATGTTCATCTCCAAGGATGAGGGTGACGACCGTCGAGCCATGTGACGTTAAACGTAGCGCTTTGTGGGAGGCAGCCCACATGGTTTTTATCTAACTATTTTCATGTTTGGTGTGTTTACAGGTTCACTCGTAGGTTCGCGATTACATCATGCAATTCAGAAGAGAAGGGTTGATTAAGATTGTTGGACACCAAAAGAATAAGGTTAAAATCGAAAAACAGTGAAAAAGTCAGAAAATTTTGGAAAAATAGGGCCCTGACACGGGCTCCCGTGTCTGCTGACACGGCCCGTGTCAGGAAAGGAAGCAAAACCCACATTTACAGTAGGCTGACACGGCCGCCCATGTCAGCTGACATGACCCGTGTCAGCCCTACTGAACCAAGCCTCAAGTTCCAGTGGCCTGACACGGCCGCCCGTGTCAGGCCCAACAACCATATTTTTCAAATTTTTGATTTTTGTGTTTTGTGGGTCCCAACCAAACTTTTCACCAATTAAACACTTTTTACCCACTATCCACCAATAAATTATGATTTTTCTTCATCACCTTCCTTCATTACTTCATTATCTTTCTCCTTCCTCACACTTTCTCCACATTCCTCCATAACCTAACTCACAAAAAGCTCCAAACTTTACCGCCATTTCCTGTCCAAAGTGCTGGCATCCTTCACGAAAGTTATTCTAATCACCATCCTCTACAACGCTACGGTAATATTTTTCCATTTTCCTTAAAAAAAAATTGGGTGATAATTTATATTTCAGGAAGCAAGAATGCCGCCAAAAAGAGTCTCTAAAGGGAAGCAAGCGGACACGGAATTATCCCATCCAAGGAAACAGACAATCCGTCATCCCAATTCACATGACATAATTTTTGATAACCCGGAGCATGAACGGAGGTACGCATCGCGTGTCAAACGGAAAATAACTCTGACTAGGTACCTTTGCTCCGACACTCTTTTCCAATTAGGTTTGTCTAAAGAACTGGATAGGATGTTTCATGTGCTTAGAATGATGGAGTTTGTCCATTGTGAAGCGCCAACCTTTGAGCGTATCACATTAGAATTTATGAGCACAATTGAGTTCAAGCTCAAAAAGGGTTGGACTATGTCTTTCAGGTTGTACAATGTCGAATCCGTTGGGTGAAATTCTTCGCCTGCCCCCTTTATGGCCCTGGATCCGTACCAGACAGCTTCGATGCTAAGACATTCTGGTTGGCCATTACGGGACGCTCCGACTACCAGGCTAAAGGAGCAAAGGCGTCAGACATTCAAAACCCCTGCTTCAGGTATGCCCAGAAGGTGTTAGCCTTCACACTATTTGGCAGGGGTGATAGTACAGGTGTAGCCACCCAGAGAGAGTTGTTCTTTTTGTTTTCCATGGAAAACCGGGTAGCTGTGAGTGTTGCAGCATTTGCTGCAGATTATCTGGGTCGTGTGGGGAGAGCAGCCCAAGGAGGAATCTCCATAGGAGGCATCATAACTCAAATTACCCAATATTTTGGATATGACCCGACTGCACTTAATGAGACACCGGTAGCAGGTAAGAGAAAACTGGACATGAACGCTCTGGTCCAGCAAGGTATGATTTCACAAGTTTATGATTATTATGCCTTAATGAGTTCGGGTCAGTTTATTATGGCTCTACCTGACCCGACACGTATTAGCATCTCAAATACGACCAATTGGCTTTATGAAAGTGTCGTCCAAGATGATATGGACGTGCACAATGCTGATACATTTTCTGCAGGTAACCCATTGGAGGAAGAAATGCAGGAAGAGATGTAGGATCAGGAGCAACTTGCTGTCCCACCAGAAGAATCCATGCACCCCAGAGCCGGTTCGTCATATGTGATGTCGTACCAATGGTCATGGATGCAAACAGAAATTGGCGATCTACGAGCGGAGAAAGCACGCCAAGGTGTAGAGCATGCCCGTCAAGGGATGATGCAACGTCTGATGCACGCGATGATGCAACGTCTGATGTTGCAATTTCCGCCGCCATAGTGAGCCGGTTTGAGCACCCCTCTATCTTGGATGCAAACATTGCTGACAATGTTTAGTTCAAGTGTGGGTTTTTTAAAATTATTTATTCTTGTTTTTGTTTGTTTGGTTTGTTATTTGTTTTGATTCTTAATATTTTTGTTTGAATTAAGTTGTGTGTACTCTATGTGTTACAGATAAAGGACATTCGTGCTGGATGAATGATGAAGCTTGGAACGATTGGATGAAAGACACACCCCTCTACTTGCTCTTCTGGAAACCCCCGAAGATTGATGCTACCGACTCGAAAAATCGGACGTGACTCTCTGTCACTGGATTTTGTAGTGATACTCTGCAACTGAAGAGAAGACGAGGCTACACCGCACTGAGAAACATCTTGGAACCCTGAAAGCGAGACAAAACATGGTGAGAACTAAAAAAAGCCAAACACTTATCATCATGAGAGCTATTCAGGTATGTCTTTGTCTCTCTGGGTTTGCATTAGAGCTATTCAGGCATTGTTTTTGTATTTTAACCCTGAGCCTTTCAAGCCAACCCGTCATAATTACCCGTTGTTCACCAATATTGAGCCATATTTCCTTTTGTTTCTATTTTCACCATTATATATAGCCATAAGCCCATACACTACCACACCATACTTAGACAAGTGTTGTTTACCCTGAAGCTACCGAAAAGCTTAAGTTTGGGGTTTCATCAAAATTTAGGGACACCAGCAAACCTTAGATAAGTGCAAAAAGATGAAGAAAAATGCAGAGAAAAAGAAGAGAAAGAAATAAAAAAAGATAAGTCTTGAAGCACTTATCTAGGAAGTCTATGCTTGGCAAAACGTTTGCATAAAGAGAGCAATAAAAGAAATAACCCCGAGTTTGAAAAAAGAACAAACGGCACAAGGGTAACAACACGAAATATGAGCCTAAACCCCTAGTATTCCTTTTTATTGTTTCTATTATCCACCTTACACCTTAGCCCCGTTACAACCGAAAAAGTCCTCAAATAGTGTGTGTTGTGTGTTGCTTGTTATGAAGGTATCTGTATTTCAAACCTAAGAGCTGATTTTGCATACTCTGTTTTCTTGAGTGTAAACACTTCGACCCCGAGAGATTTGGTGAGAGTGTGAAAAGCTACAAGCCAAAAGATGTGTCAAAGTTAATGTGGCTAAAGTCGGAAATCGGGAAAGAGTAAAACTATGATTGAAAGTGAACAAGAGAACGTGAAATATCGCGGTAGCATTGTGGATTCATTCATTTGGGGGCAACCGTCCTGATGTCTCGAGCATCACTTGAGGACAAACAATGAGATAAGTTTGGGGTTGTGATCAATCGTCAATTCTCCTTGTTTTCTGACACTCATTCGGCACCTTTGTAAGAAATTGGTAACACATTAGTCACTTATTTTATTGTTTTGTTCCGTTATTTATATGTTTGATATTGTAGTCTCTATTTATGGAGCACGTATTATATGCATCATCATACTCCATTTTATGGCCTTTTATGGTAGTTCTTTTGATTTCAGGTATAAACAAGTGCACCAGAGGGATAGATAGGAAAAACAGGCATTCCGGACCCGACAGAAGAAGAAAAATGGACCTACAGTAGTCCTGACACGACCAGTGTTGGCTTGGGCACTTGAATTTCCAATTTTTTGCTATTTTTGGCACGGCTTATCCCGGAGGGCACTTTGGCACGGCTTAATTTGGTTTATTTAATTAACAAAATTTAAATTAATAATAATAATGTGTTTATTATTATTGTCTTGTGGTGATCGGTTATGACCTTAGTTTTCCTTTATTTTGTTTTTGGGATTTTAAATATACGGTCTGCGTGTCGTGCCTCTCTTTTAATCTCTTAATGTAACTTTTTTTCTCATCTCACTCCCTCGTATGTAAAACGAGTTTCTTTTATGTAATGTAATATTATGAAGAAAGAGAAGAATACAATACCAAAGGAGGTCAACCTTGAAGATCTTGCTTAGAGAAGCTTAGATCGTCATTAGGTTAGCTTAGGTTCTCTCATTGGCTTGGAAGAACAATTGTGCTAGGGGCCATAACTGCTTCATTTTGTATGTATGTTGATGCATGTGAATGTATGTTGATGCATGTGAGAGGCGATTTATCTGAAAAATAAGCCACTGAGATCAAAATAATTGCAAATTCCCTCAAATTAAATATTAAGTTTATGCTTTCGAAGCTTTAGCACTCACCAAGACTAGTATCAAATAATGTAGGTTTCACCTACGCGAGGTGCATGTTCTATATTAGTAAGGTGCGATGGGATGATTGTATTATCCAATTGCTAAAACAATGGGTCAAACTTAACTAAACAAATTATAATAAGATTATATAAGTTTAGAAGCAAGAGTTGGAAAGGATCCATATGGTGGATTGGAATAAGGAGTTATTCACCCAACTAAAATATTTGAGGGTTGTATTGGATACAATTGGAAGGAGTTCCTACCTAAATAACCTAGTTTTGTGTAATCCACCTATGTGGACTTAAAACAAAGTGAAATGTGGATCTCGACCCACTAGAAAATCTTCCAACGGGATTTTTCGAATCAAATGGTGAGGGTCATTTGTTTTGAGTAAAATAGTGGGAGCATATTTAATTAAATGCCTAATTAAATATGTTATTTTAGTGATACTTATATTTTCATATTTTTCATGTAGATTACCTTGATAACAAACACCTCTAACAACATTTTGCGATCAATCCTTGATAAGGAAAAGTTGTCTAGGATACATTTTTTGGATTGACACCAAAATCTGAGGATTATCCTCAAGCATGATAGAAAGCTGTATGTCTTGGAGAAACCTGTTCCTGAAGAGGAACCTCCTAGTTATGCACCTAATGCAGAAAGAGATGCTTATAAGAAACATGTTAATGATGCCAATGAAACTTCTTGCCTCATGCTAGCTACCATAAATTCAGAGTTGTAAAAGCAACATGAGAACATGGCAGCGTTCGATATGATCGAACACCTGAAGATGCTCTATCAAGAGTAGGCAAAGCATGAAAGGTTTGAAGTTTCAAAATCCCTTTTTCAACTATCCATAAGAAAGAACATCCGTTATAAAATAATGCCCCATTCCCTCGATTAATACGAAAGTCTTAAGCTTTTTGGTGATGGAAGTTCCTAACCTTAAAAATATCTCTTCTAGGGTTGCCTTAACTCTTCTCCTTTTTTTCTGACACGTTCTCTAAACTTCCCTCACCCTTATATAGAAAAATAAGCTTTATTTTTATTTTATTTATTTATTCTTACTAATTTTATTTATTTTATTAAATCTCATTATTTAACCCATAATTTTTAAATAACCATAACTCTTCATATTCTCTATTATTATTATTATTATATTAATAAACTGTTATTTTATTTTATTAATACTCTAAACAATAACGCAGTAAATCACAAAGCATACCAAAAATCCAAATAAAAATCTAATAAAAATCTAATAAAATTTCTGGGATATTACAGGTCAACTGTTAAGAAGATGTGTAACCAGAGAAGAAGCTCAAAGTATTCTATGACATTGCCACAATTCACCATAAAGAAGGCATTACAGTGAAGAAATAATTGCATCTAAAACTCTTGAATTAGGCTTTTATTTCCCCTCTTTGTTTAAAGACTCACATAAACACACTCAAAGTTGTGACACCTACCAAAAAGTCAGAGGAATTTCAAAAAGATATGAAATGCTACTTTAAAGCATGCTCGAGTTAGAAGTATTTGATTATTGGGAAATTCATTTTGTTGGACTATTTCCTTTTTCATACTCCAACACTTATATCTTAGTGGCAGTCAACTACGTGTCCAATTGGGTTAAAGCAATTGCAACACCCAAAGCAGACAAGAACACACTAGTAAATTTCCTCAAGAGAAATATCCTTGCTTGGTTTGGAACACCTCGGGTACTGATGACTTTATTAGCAAGTGTACTAACTCATTCGAAGTAATAAAATGATCCGTCTCCACAAGGATTTCAAATTTAAATAAGGTTATAATAATGATATTTAAAATAAACAAGGGGGTTTCAAATATGATTGGGAAGAAAAATAAGTGCGAGAAAGTTTTTGGAGTTAAGTTTCAATAATGAAGAACTATTAGATCTTTATTTCAAATCCCCTAATTATATATGTTGATGAATGTGTATTTAATGAATAACAATTACGCTATAATTATATGACGAATTAACACAACTAATGCACCCAATTCCTTGTTGTGCATCTCACTAATTAAGACGATAATTTCTCAATTTCTTAGGAAAATTCAAAGTAAAACTAAGTGTTTCTAATTTCGTTAATTCTACAACCACAACTTATAATTACCTATTCCTAGCTAATTACAAAGTTGGACAATTTCCCTAATTCAGATCGGTAGGCTTACGGTCAATAATCTCTACTCATCTAAAATCACTTCGCACGCTCGTCAACACACAAAGAGTAGTAAGAAAAAAAAACAATTGAATAATAGTTATAACATAAATGTATTCGGGTAATCTCAAACATTCTTATGACCCAACAAAGTAGAATTAGGTTCCTCACTAAAGGCCTAATATTAAAGAGCCTAGCTACTCATAGTTAAATAGATAATTACCATGAGTTGATAAGAAGAAATAATGAAAGTCAATGGAAAGTGAGCTCTCCAATGCTCTTAAAAATCGCAGTCCAATGCTCCTTGCCGTCACTTTTTTGCCTAAATTTTATAACCCTAAAAAAGTAGCAAAAGTCCCTTTAAAAAGCTGCCAAATCGCGTCAGGAAAAAGCTTCATTGCGACCGCTTTGGTCAATATCGCTATCATGATATTGCTGGATTGCACCCACGATGACATTGCCGTGGTCACGAGAAATCCAGAGGCGAATTCTTGTTTTTTTCTTCCTTTTTCTTCTGAGTTTTTCTAAGTCCCATTTTCTTCCTCTTTTGCAACTTTGCTAAATTCTTCCATATATTTTCATGGCTTTTGCTCATAATTCCAACTATTTCGTTGAAAATACTCACACATATTTTATAATGACAGAATGTCATCAGGTACTTATAAGTGATGAAAGGTATCTTTTTTGTATCAATCAACTAGATAAAGATCTAAAATATTATAGGGTTAGAAACAAGCTAGAATTTTTCTTATCATTACTAAATCAATGGGCAAGCTAAAGTATCCAACCCAAAAATTAAGAGAATCTTAGAAAAGACAGTATCCTCATCACAAAGAGAGTGGTCATCAAAATTGGATGAAGCTATGTTGGCCTATAGAACAATGTTTAAATCTCCTATTAGCCCCTTTCAAATGGTATATGGTAAATCATGCCATCATCCAGTAGAATTGGAACACAAAGCATATTGAGCAATCAAATTCCTGAACTTTGACTTGTCACAAGCGACACAAAAAAGAAACATACAAATCCATGTATAGGAAGAAATAATATTCCAAACATATGAATCTTTCTGGTTATATAAAGAGAAAGTTGAGAAGTACCATGTTCAACTCTTCATCAAATGAAAATTTAAGGCTTAATATCCTTTTTGGTCCCCTATGTTAACCTCAGGATTCATTTTGGTCCCTTAACTTAAAAAGGGTTCATTTGATCCCTTAGCTCTTCAAAATGTATCATTTAGTCTTTTTTGTTTTATTAGAGACGGAAAAACTCAAAAATCGATCGCTAAATTCATCGCTAATTAGATGAAAAGGACTAACATGATACGTTTTGAAAAGTTAAGAGACCAATATGAACCTATTTTAAGTTAAAGGACCAAAATGAACTTTGAAGGTTAACATACGAGACTAAACCTTAAAAGAATAATAGACGTCGAGCTAACGAAGTTAAACAAACACTTAGTTCCTTGTTTAAAGTTTTACTTTACTACTTATTTGGTGAAAACATGTCAATGCAAGTTAATAATCTTAAGCCTAAACCAATTGAGATGAGTGCATACTTCATGTTGTACATATATAAATAAGAGTAGACATGCATTCTAACTATGTTGATTTTGCATTATTCTTTCTATTACTTTTTATGTATGATGTCATGGATATGATAAAGACATTGTTTGATTATTGAGTGAAAAACTACTTCACCATAAAGCCTAACTTGTGATCCTAACTTGTTAATACATTGTCTTAAAGATATGAGTGCATTAAAAATTCAAGGGTTCACAATAATAATAAAGTTGGGGAGAAAGAAATGTTTTGAAAAAGAACAAAATCAAGTAAAAAATGATGATTGTGATCAAAAAGAAAAAAAACTACTTTGACAATAAAAAAGAAAAAGAAAGAAAATATTATTAAAAATTGTCAAAGCTTATAGAAAAAGAGAAGTCACCAAAAGAAGAAAGAAAAGGGATATTTTGAAAAAAAAACAAAGAAAGGCACAAATCTCGCTCTCTTGTCGGTTAGACACATTTGAATTCCAGAAAAACCAAGATTTTTGTAGCTCATCCATGTTACAACAAAAAATAAAGACCTTAATGATCATTAATTGATTATGTATCTTTTAATATTGCTTATATGAAGTGAAAAATATTAATACAATTGATGCATTGTTTGATAAATAAGGGAGACGCTAGCCATTTGAGTGATACATTGTGAGATCATGATTCTAATTAATAATTATTTGTTGATCTAAAAACATTTTAAAATCATACTTTGGTAAAGCAAAATTTTAACCTTCATGCTATAGTTTACGAATGCTTATAATGTTGATTATAAACTTGAATTTTAAGAAAATCACGCCCTACTTCAAAGCTCTTCCAAAAACTTCTTGCTTAAGTCTTGAAAACTCACATGAATTATGCATATTGAAAATTTTCGAACCAAATGTATTGATTTTGTTAGAGAACAAACAAAAATATAAGTTGAGAATAATTGATAAGTTCAAAAAATACATAAAATATATAAGCACTATTTAACTTACTTTGCAAATAATCAATGGACCCCCGCCCAATTTATTAGTAGAATACGATAAAATACATGTATGAATTTTTTGACAGTGCATTCATTAAGTATAGGTAAAAAGAACCAAGAAAACACAAAAAATAGTCAAAAAATAAGTTCCAACAACCCAAGCTCGCTAAGATAAGAACAAGGTCTCACTAAGCGAGCAAATCTCGCTTAGTGGAGTATCAAACTTGCTAAGAAGAATTCAAAGCCAAGTAACATCAAGACTAAGCAACAAATCTCGCTTAGTGCAATATCAAACTCGCTAAGCGATGTTGGGTGAAAATATGGAAAATAAACGATCTAAAGGGGGGGGGGGATGTTTGAATAGACCTCCCAATAAAAACTCATTTGAAAAATAGTTTGAAAAACTTTTATTAAAGTTTCTACAATAAAAGTTATTTTTGCATGGCGGAAACAAATTTAGCGTAAAATAGATTATGCTTATCAATTAGAATTATTATATGGCAACTCAAATAGTTCAAAGCTCAAACAAGATTGATACAAAATTATGACCAAAATGTACAAACTAACAATGTGTTGATCAATTGCTAAATTACACGAGAAGTGTGATTTAACAACAATTATACACAATGGATTCTACAACTATATATTTCAGGTTTAATCGACAACAAGACAAAATTGAATTATCAAATCTTACCAAACCTACACCTTTACAGTGAATTGCTACCAAAAGAAATCCTAATGGCATGCAATTTCTAGAAAGTAATAAGAAAATACCCTAATCATGCAATTAGAGAGAGAGAGAGAGAGAGAGAGAGAGAGAATTATACACTAGGATTTATAGTGGTTTGAAACGCCCGTGCTCACTTTGTGCTTAATCCACTCTCCAATGGTTTTCCATTGAAAATTTGTTGGTCTTCCACTATGATTCGTAACAAAATTACAATAGCTCATACAATTACAATATCCAAAATAAACATTGAGAAAATAAATTTCATCTTTCTGGATCTTTGATTTTTACACAACCTACAAACTAAAGCCTATGCA
Source organism: Lathyrus oleraceus (assembly GCF_024323335.1). NCBI lineage: Eukaryota > Viridiplantae > Streptophyta > Magnoliopsida > Fabales > Fabaceae > Lathyrus > Lathyrus oleraceus. The sequence continues at coordinate 388,696,186 of NC_066579.1, forward strand.
AAGTCTTTACTCGAATTCACTTCTTGAATCTTACAGTCCTAGCAATCTGCTCCTAAGTCTTTGTTCTATGGAAATCTTTACTCAATTCCATCGATATGTTAAGAATTAGTATGTCTGAAGATTGAGAAGAATTCCTACCCTGTATGTAGGCTTCCAAACAACACTACCAGGGTCAACCTTGAGAGAAGAACCTTCTTCCTTTTCACTGGAATTGTTCGAACCAGACACAACATCACACACCCTTACTAAGCTCTGAAATCTTAGACAAATCTTCAAAGAAAAATTAAATTAAAAAATAAATCACCTCAACAATCACGAGTATTCAAAGATAAGATTCGAATCCATGCAACAATGGAAAAACAATGAGGTAGAAGATAAAATAAATCGTTTGCAAGTGTTCACAAAATATCCAAAACTCTTTTGAAATAATGAAAGAAGAAGTGGTTTTTGAGTTTTCAAATCATCAATGGAAGTATGTGTTTTCTAACATTGTAAAAGATTTGAGAGAAAAAATGATTTATATATGCTAAAGATTTATCACAAAAAGAGTGAAAAAATTATGCTTGATTCGAGTCATGAACACTTGTGTGATTTGACTCAAGTGGCAAAGTAATTTGGAACAATATCAACTCTTATGAGAAACCCATTTCAGTCGTGATTCAAGTCAAGAAAGTTGTGACTTGAGTTATGCAATGCAGTGATCCGAGTTATAAACAAGCTATGTTTCGACTCAAACATGACAGGGGCAAACTAGAATTCCATGATTCGAGTCATGAACAAGTTGTGATTCGAGTCACATGGTTCCATGATTCTAATTACAACTTGTAATTCGACACACAAAATCATAAAATTCCTATTTTCACCTCTGTTCCTTGACTCATGGGGTGTATGATTCAAATCACACACCTAAAATTTCAATTTTGTTTTTCCATTTTTGAAGTTGTTTTGAGATTCTACTTGTGTCATGACTTGAACCAATCTCAAATATGGTTCTTGATCCAAACACTCGTCTACTAGACTTAAAGCATAATGTTCATACTTAAACACAACATTTTTGAATTATGCATGCTAAAATATATGGATCTAAAACTTGTTCCTCAATTGCAAAATTAAAGAGGAGACTCAATCATATAAGACTAAAATCAAAATAAAGCTTAAAGGATAAGAAACAAAACCACATAACAGAGACATGCATAGTCTTCCCCTTAATATAGCAGAGACATGTAACTCTAAGCAAGGTGTGGTGACTCGTAACTTCAAAGATAAGTTACTTCATGGGAAATGAAGGGTTTTTATCACTAAGTGAGCTTGGGTGGAGCTCTAAGCAAGCATATGTGACAACAACAACTTGCAGATGAGTTGTACAAACTTAGGGAAGAAGAAAGTAGGTGCGTTAAGTGATCTACACCCCTTACTTAGCGAGAATACCATACCAAAACCCTATAAATAGGGGTTCAGTTAGTTCATTTGAGAAAAGTTGGTGGAAAATTTGGTGATTTTTTAGTAGATATTGAGAGAAATTCGTTATATATCAAAAACACAACAGGAGGGGAAAAGAGAGAAATATTGAGAGCTAAAGTGATATAAGAGGAATCGTCATAAATGCTATTCAACTTCTTTCTTCTAGGTCTTAATTATAAAGATACGGTAAGTCAGTGTATCTAATTTCTATTTTGTTGGGGTTAGATGTAGTTGTCCTAATACTCATGTATTGATCACGATCATGACACCCTTAAAATTCTTCTTATGCGTTAATATTGATGAATTATTCGTTTGTAATGCTTATTTTGGGTTAGCTAACTAAACCATGTTTTCATGGTTTGATTCGATATTCAAAAGGTACTTGTCATTAATAAATCCAAGCTTTTCATCTATTATATATGCTAAATTATAGAGATAGATTAAGGTCTAATATCCGTATGAACTTTCAAAGCTTAATGCTATTATATCGGTTAATATGCTAAGAGATTATCCATTAGCAAATATGTTGAATCTTACATTGTTGACTCTGACATGAGCTACAAAGTAAAGTGATGGGCGATAATACTAATAGGTGATTAGAATTTCATATTACTTATCAATGACAATACACGAGGATAGGTCAATGAAATCTAACCCCAATAATTTTCTCAATTGTTAACACCAAAGTCCAATTTACTTTATATTTCGTGTCGGCCAAAGGCCTAGGACTCAACGTTGCGTGCCGACCAAAGTCCTAATAACGTGATGCTCACTTTTTCAACATGCTACACCAAGCCCAAGGTATCAATACCTTCACAAAGGGTTTTCAGATACTCAATCTCTAATCTCCACTTCCGTTACGATTATCTTGAAACCTAATTGACATGGGCGTTGGAACGTTAACCATACAAGTATCCCCTAGGTTCACCATATCAGAGATAACAAACAAAGATTCAAGATTGACACTGATCAACAACACCGATTCAATATCAACACACCCGATCCAAGAAGCACTGTGATCACTGTAACACCCTTCTAAAATACCCCAATTATTTAATTAAAATAACAACATATATCATCAGAGTAAGGTGCAATTAAGGGTGTCACACAAATACTTCACACCATTCACCATAATATTTAGTCATGCTCATTATTTAATTCAAAACATAAAGCATTGCACAATACGCAGCGGATAGAGATCAAATCGATCATTCAAAACATGTAGCATATTACATGTAACTGGTTCACAACCAACAAGAAACATTTAAAACATCCCATCCCGATGTTACATCTACCAGAGCATGACCCACTAAGGAACTACACTAGACTCCAAGCACTAGCTCCTACTCAATCACTGCTCGTTACCTGAAAAACAGTTGTAAGGGTGAGTTCCTCAATCGATATAATAAGCATTATAAAATATCATGCAATGTTAAGTAATTTAACACATTTCATCACCCAAATCAGATTACCCATTCAGCAACGACAATATCAACTCAATCATACTCAACATCAACACAACACACAACACACAACACACGTATAATACTGGAATACATCCATTCATATCATACGCCATACATACATTATGCAATGAGACTCCATGCATGCGGTACCGACTATTCGTGAACATATAGTTCAACCTCACCGACCAAATCCAGGTACGGCTACCAAGCCCACTAGTCCCACTCATTTGAGACCTAGTGACTCACTCACTAATTCCTCACCATGGGAATTAGCTACCACCCCAAGGGCCATGCTATGCACGCTAATCACCTAGCATGCAAACATCAACAACAATCTACAATGATTTACTCACTAATTCCTCACCATGGGAATTAGCTACCACCATAAAGGCCACAATATGCATGCTAATTCACCTAGCAATGCAACATCATCAACAACAATCCACAATGGACATATGCTCACACTCTAAGCCAATCAACAGTCCATTCACCAACACATGCATAATATATACATTCACAACATTATGCATATTTTCACACATCATCAGCATATTTATCACATAATCATATCATGTCATGCCAATAAATCAATCACAGTATTAACACACTCTACTAATACCTATACTACTCAAAACAACGGGAAATAATCCCTACTATATCACATACCGCTATAGGCCAACCATCAAATATGAACACAACATTTAAAATACCAATTTTCCCACTTTTCAACAGTGTTAACCGGTTAACGCCCTGGGTTAACCGGTTAACGCAGACCAAAACACGCTTCCTGGCCAAATTTAACAGTGTTAACCGGTTAACGCCCTGGGTTAACCGGTTAACGCAGACAGAACAGCAATTTCTCAGAAATCACAACAGTGTTAACCGGTTAACGCCCTGGGTTAACCGGTTAACGCAAGCAAAACAGCAATATTTCATAGTTCCTAACAGTGTTAACCGGTTAACACCCTGGGTTAACCGGTTAACGCAAGACAGAAAGCTGTTCCTGCGCTAACACAAAGCAGAATGCAGAATTCTCCGCATTTTCCGCCGTTGGAGGACTTCCGGACCTCCGATTCCGATTCCGTAAAAAGCTATACGTTCGGGAAATCACAACTCACACAAATACAGATTCAATTACAGCTTTAACACAGTTTATTCATCACAATTTTTCAGCACTCATCATCCCAATTAGGGTCAATTCAACGGCTTATCACTACCCATTACATGTTAATCCATAATACCCATTAAACGACGATAAACCCCCCTTATCTGAGTTAATCCGGCGAATCTTTAAGCTTCAAGCTTTTCTCTTCTCCAACCTTCTTCCTCTTGCTCTGCTCTTTGCCCTTTTCCTCTTTTTGAGCCGCTTCTCTGTTCTCACGTGAAAACCTTTTATTTACCAAATGGACTCTTTTTCTTATTTCCAACATATATATATTTTCCAATAATTATTATTCCAATAATAATAATAATAATCCAAAAATTCCAACTATTTAATCAAATTAATAAATATAATATTAACTTAAATTAAATAATTATCTTATTTTTATCGGGGTGTTACAACTCTCCCCCACTAAAAGAGTTTTCGTCCTCGAAAACATACCTCAAGCGAATAACTCAGGATAAGACTCCTTCATCTGACTCTCAAGTTCCCAAGTCACATTGCCACCTGCTGGTCCTCCCCAAGCTACCTTTACCAAAGCAATCTCTTTACCCCGCAACTGCTTCAACTCCCGGTCCTCTATCTTCATAGGTGATGTTTCAACAGTCAGGTTATCTCTCACCTGTACATCATCTACTTGGACCACATGCGACGGATCAGGAATGTACCTCCTCAACTGAGACACATGAAAAACCTCATGCAAATTCGCAAGCGACGGCGGTAAAGCGATACGATAGGCTACCTCCCCTATCCTCTCCAAAATCTGATAAGGACCAATAAATCGAGGTGTCAATTTCTTTGACTTCAAAGCTCGACCAACACCAGTTATCGGAGTAACACGAAGAAACACATGATCTCCCTCTTGAAACTCAAGTGCTTTCCTCCTCTTGTCGTGATAACTCTTCTGACGACTCTGAGCAATTCTCATCTTCTCCTGAATCATCTTAATCTTTTCCGTAGTTTGTTGAACAATCTCCGGTCCAACTACAGCACTCTCACCGGACTCATACCAACATAAAGGTGTCCGACATCTCCTACCATACAAAGCTTCAAACGGTGCCATACCAATGCTCGAATGAAAACTATTGTTGTAGGTAAACTCAATCAAAGGTAAATAACAATCCCAAGCACCTCCCTTTTCCAAAACACAAGCCCTCAAAAGATCCTCCAGTGACTGAATCGTCCTCTCAGTCTGACCATCAGTCTGCGGATGATATGCAGAACTCAATCTCAGCTTAGTTCCCAAAGCCCTCTGCAAACCTTCCCAGAACTTCGATGTAAATCTAGGATCTCTGTCCGAAACAATACTCGACGGAATGCCATGCAAACTTACAATCTTCTCAATATACAACTCAGCTAATCTCTCTAACGGATAATCCATTCTGATCGGAATGAAATGAGCCGATTTCGTCAATCTATCAACAATCACCCAAATAGCTTCAAAATTCTTAATTGTCCTCGGTAAACCAGAAACAAAATCCATACTGATACTATCCCACTTCCACTCTGGAATAGCCAACGGTTGCATTAGCCCAGACGGCTTCTGATGCTCAATCTTTGACTTCTGACAAGTCAAACAAGAATAAACAAAACTCGCAATTTCTCTTTTCATTCCCGGCCACCAAAATAACTTTTTCAAATCATGGTACATCTTCGTAGCTCCAGGACGAATACTCAGGCCACTACGATGTCCTTCCTCAAGAATACTCTTCTTAAGCTCGGTAACATCCGGAATACACACCCGATTACCAAATTTCAAAACACCATTCTCATCAACTCTGAATTCACCACCTTGACCTTGATTCACTAGAGTCAACTTATCAACCAAAAGCACATCGGATTTCTGACCCTCTCTGATCTCGTCCAGAATACCACTCGTTAACTTCAACATTCCCAATTTAACACTATTGTGAGTACTCTCACACACCAAACTCAAGTCTCTAAACTGCTCAATTAAATCCCATTCCTTAACCATTAACATAGACATATGCAGTGATTTCCGACTCAATGCATCAGCCACTACGTTTGCTTTACCCGGATGGTAATTCAAACCAAAGTCATAATCCTTCAGAAATTCTAACCATCTCCTCTGTCTCATATTCAGCTCTTTCTGATCAAACAAATACTTTAAACTTTTATGGTCACTGAAAACCTCAAATCTTGATCCATACAAGTAATGCCTCCATAACTTCAGAACAAATACCACGGCTGCCAACTCTAAATCGTGTGTCGGATAGTTCCTCTCATGAACCCTCAGCTGTCTCGAAGCATAAGCTATAACCTGCTTATTCTGCATCAACACACCACCCAAACCCAACAATGAAGCATCACAGTAAACCTCAAATGATTCCGACGAACTCGGTAATATCAGAATAGGAGCAGTAGTCAACCTTCTCTTTAACTCTTGGAAACCTTCTTCACATTTTGAGTCCCAAACAAACGCTTGCCCCTTTCTAGTCAACATCGTCAACGGTAACGCCAACTTAGAAAATCCCTCGATGAACTTCCTATAATAACCAGCCAAACCAAGAAAACTCCTTATCTCCGAAACTGACTTCGGAACTTCCCACTTAGATACCGCTTCTATCTTAGAAGGGTCAACAGCAACACCATCTCTTGAAATCACATGACCAAGAAAACTAACCTCTTCTAACCAAAATTCACACTTTGACAGTTTAGCAAATAACTTCTTTTCTCGTAGAACTCCTAAAACCACTCTCAAATGTTCAGCATGCTCTTCTTCAGATTTCGAATACACCAGAATATCATCAATAAACACCACAACAAACTTGTCTAGGTACGGATGGAAAATCCTATTCATATACTCCATAAATACTCCAGGCGCATTAGTCACACCAAAAGGCATTACAGAATACTCATAATGTCCATACCTTGTTCTGAAAGCAGTCTTCTGAATATCCTCAGTTTTCACACGTATCTGATGATAACCCGATCTCAAATCTATTTTGCTGAACACACTCGCACCAACCAACTGATCCATCAAATCATCAATCCTCGGCAAAGGATACCGATTCTTGATCGTCACTTTATTCAGTTGCCTGTAGTCCACACACAACCTCATAGTACCTTCTTTCTTCTTAACCAATAACACTGGTGCACCCCACGGTGACACACTCGGACGAATAAATTTCTTATCCAACAGATCTTCCAACTGACTCTTCAATTCAGTTAACTCAACAGCAGACATACGGTACGGAGCCATCGACACCGGCCTAGTACCAGGTACCAAATCAATCGAGAACTCAACTTCACGCTCTGGCGGTAATTCATTCACTTCTTCCGGAAACACATCAGGAAAATCACACACCACAGCTAGATCGCAAATCACCAGTTTATCTTTAGCCTCCAAAGTCGCTAACAGCATAAACAACTCTGCCCCATCGGCTACTTCCTCATTCACTTGCCTCGCGGATAGAAACAAACTCTTTCCTTCCTCAATCTCAGGAAAGATCACAGTCTTATCAAAACAATTGATATAAACTCGGTTAAACACCAACCAGTTCATACCCAGAATAACATCAATCTGCACTAGTGGAAGACACACTAGGTCCATCCCAAAGTCTCTACCAAAAATACTCAAAGGACAATTCAAACAAACTGAAGTAGTAGTCACTGAACCCTTCGCAGGAGTATCAATCACCATACTTCCATGCATCTCAGATATCTCTAACTTAAGTTTCACAGCACAATCCAAAGATATAAAGGAATGAGTCGCACCTGTGTCAATAATAGCTACAAGAGGAAAGCCATTAATATAACACGTACCTCGGATCAAACGATCATCTGCAGAAGTCTCAGAACCCGATAAAGCAAAGACCTTGCCTCCCGACTGGTTCTCTTTCTTCGGCTTAGGACACTGTGGGCTAATATGACCCAACTCTCCACAGTTGAAACAAGTCATAGTCTTCAACCGGCACTCTGCAGCCAAGTGACCACCTTTTCCACACTTGAAACACTTCTTCTCATTACTGGTACACTCATGGATACGATGTCCAGCCTGACCACATCTGTAACACTTAGCAGGGGCACTGGAGTCTCCCCCACTAGGTCTCCTCATTCCACTCTGTCTCTGGAAACCTTTGCCAGCTGCATACGGTTTTCCACGATCATTCTGATTCTTGCCTTTCCTATCAACCCTCTGCTGATAGCTCTCTGCTCTAGCCTTGGTATCCTGTTCAAAAATCCTGCAACAGTCAACCAAATCAGAAAACACTCTAATCCGCTGATACCCAATAGCCTGCTTGATCTCGGGACGTAACCCGTTCTCAAACTTCACACATTTTGAAAATTCCCCAGTAGCCTCATCATAGGGAGTGTAATACTTCGACAGCTCTGTGAACTTAGCAGCATACTCAGTAACAGACCGATTGCCCTGCTTCAATTCCAAGAACTCTATCTCTTTCTTTCCTCTGACATCCTCTGGAATATACTTCCTCAGGAATCTCTCTCTAAACACAGCCCAAGTGATCTCAGCATTCCCAGCAGCTTCCAACTCAGTGCGGGTAGCAACCCACCAATCATCTGCTTCTTCTGACAGCATATGCGTACCGAACCTGACCTTCTGGTTATCGGCACACTCAGTCACTCGGAAGATCCTCTCGATCTCCTTCAACCACTTCTAAGCACCATCTGGATCGTATGCTCCCTTGAACATTGGAGGATTGTTCTTCTGGAACTCACTCAGTTGACGAGCAGCTCCCATTCCCACAACATTCGGATTTCCTCCAAGTACTCCAGCTAGCATACCCAGAGCCTCAGCAATCGCAGCATCATCTCTACCTCTTCCAGCCATCTCTATTCTGAAAACCCAACAAGCTAAACAATAAGTACTGATAGGGTCATACAACACCTATCCCGTACAGGGGAAACAGAATAATTACGACTCGACTCGACCGACTATGCTCTGATACCACTAATGTAACACCCTTCTAAAATACCCCAATTATTTAATTAAAATAACAACATATATCATCAGAGTAAGGTGCAATTAAGGGTGTCACACAAATACTTCACACCATTCACCATAATATTTAGTCATGCTCATTATTTAATTCAAAACATAAAGCATTGCACAATACGCAGCGGATAGAGATCAAATCGATCATTCAAAACATGTAGCATATTACATGTAACTGGTTCACAACCAACAAGAAACATTTAAAACATCCCATCCCGATGTTACATCTACCAGAGCATGACCCACTAAGGAACTACACTAGACTCCAAGCACTAGCTCCTACTCAATCACTGCTCGTTACCTGAAAAATAGTTGTAAGGGTGAGTTCCTCAATCGATATAATAAGCATTATAAAATATCATGCAATGTTAAGTAATTTAACACATTTCATCACCCAAATCAGATTACCCATTCAGCAACGACAATATCAACTCAATCATACTCAACATCAACACAACACACAACACACAACACACGTATAATACTGGAATACATCCATTCATATCATACGCCATACATACATTATGCAATGAGACTCCATGCATGCGGTACCGACTATTCGTGAACATATAGTTCAACCTCACCGACCAAATCCAGGTACGGCTACCAAGCCCACTAGTCCCACTCATTTGAGACCTAGTGACTCACTCACTAATTCCTCACCATGGGAATTAGCTACCACCCCAAGGGCCATGCTATGCACGCTAATCACCTAGCATGCAAACATCAACAACAATCTACAATGATTTACTCACTAATTCCTCACCATGGGAATTAGCTACCACCATAAAGGCCACAATATGCATGCTAATTCACCTAGCAATGCAACATCATCAACAACAATCCACAATGGACATATGCTCACACTCTAAGCCAATCAACAGTCCATTCACCAACACATGCATAATATATACATTCACAACATTATGCATATTTTCACACATCATCAGCATATTTATCACATAATCATATCATGTCATGCCAATAAATCAATCACAGTATTAGCACACTCTACTAATACCTATACTACTCAAAACAACGGGAAATAATCCCTACTATATCACATACCGCTATAGGCCAACCATCAAATATGAACACAACATTTAAAATACCAATTTTCCCACTTTTCAACAGTGTTAACCGGTTAACGCAGATCAAAACACGCTTCCTGGCCAAATTTAACAGTGTTAACCGGTTAACGCCCTGGGTTAACCGGTTAACGCAGACAGAACAGCAATTTCTCAGAAATCACAACAGTGTTAACCGGTTAACGCCCTGGGTTAACCGGTTAACGCAAGCAAAACAGTAATATTTCATAGTTCCTAACAGTGTTAACCGGTTAACACCCTGGGTTAACCGGTTAACGCAAGACAGAAAGCTGTTCCTGCGCTAACACAAAGCAGAATGCAGAATTCTCCGCATTTTCCGCCGTTGGAGGACTTCCGGACCTCCGATTCCGATTCCGTAAAAAGCTATACGTTCGGGAAATCACAACTCACACAAATACAGATTCAATTACAGCTTTAACACAGTTTATTCATCACAATTTTTCAGCACTCATCATCCCAATTAGGGTCAATTCAACGGCTTATCACTACCCATTACATGTTAATCCATAATACCCATTAAACGACGATAAACCCCCCTTACCTGAGTTAATCCGGCGAATCTTTAAGCTTCAAGCTTTTCTCTTCTCCAAGCTTCTTCCTCTTGCTCTGCTCTTTGCCCTTTTCCTCTTTTTGAGCCGCTTCTCTGTTCTCACGTGAAAACCTTTTATTTACCAAATGGACTCTTTTTCTTATTTCCAACATATATATATTTTCCAATAATTATTATTCCAATAATAATAATAATAATCCAAAAATTCCAACTATTTAATTAAATTAATAAATATAATATTAACTTAAATTAAATAATTATCTTATTTTTATCGGGGTGTTACAATCGCAACCTTTAATCCACAATGTCGCATTGCAAAATCACCAAAAAAGATTCGTTCCATCGTGATTTCCGCAATATAATCCATTTATGGTTCCACAACGGAACAATGTCGTTATCTGTGGGAATCAACTTCTGATTTCTGCGATTTCCATGATTCCACGTTCGATTCTCTGATCTAAACTTAGAAAGCGTCTCAGGTGGATAAATCAAAGTCACGAGAAGCAAAAATCCCAAATCTACTCCGTTTAATCCACCGAGCTTCGATCTGATGCCGACTTCAAACTATCACCAAAGGAAAAATGTAGGTATCCACATATCCAGGCGTAGGACTATCGAGCCCCGACATGATTCAATTATAGCTCATGTCTGGAGGATAATACTAGAAATAATGTCCAGAGGGAACTTCTATTCAAAGATCGCCCTAACCGATCCCAGCCAGATATCTCATCATTGTAAATAACCCTGCCGACCATATCACCATCATAGAGGATGAGTTATGGAGTTGGTCGATGGCCGACACACGAAGGTTAGCAAACTCAGGGCTAGGGAGTTTGACATTTTGAAAGAACAAACATAACAAAGAAGGACCTTATTATTATTATTATTAGATAATTTGATACAAATATCAAGTTCAATATAAAACAATTGATCTATAAGGCTTACATCATCAATCTCCCACTAGCACTAGAGTCAATCATGCATACACCTAATACCCATAAATTTAGTATGGCCATCATGCTTCTACTACGCAAGAAGCTTTGTGGGTGGACCAACTATATTATCTAGCGTTGATACTCTACATATCTACATTTATTCTATCAACTATCTCTCGAATAAAGTGATATCACCTAAGTATGTGCTTGGATCTTTGGTGAGATCTAGGCTTTTTAGCTTTTGTGATGGTACCATTATTATCAAAATCGAGACCAATGAGATCCACAATGCTAGGGACTATGCTAAATTCATTAACGATTTCTTGATTCAAACAACTTCCTTTGAAAGTTCAAGGAATTTAATGAAATAGTTCTTGGGTCAATGGAGAACTCTTGCACCTTGAAAGAATGATTTATGAATCTTATTTTTCTAATTAATCAATAGCAGATCGAGATTCATTGTTAGGTTGAGAGCGTGTGTGTTTCTTCTTTCTTCTCTGATGGGTTTTGATTCGTCATTGGTGATCGGTTCTTAGACGATAATTTTTCTGAAGTTGTCTTATGGTAGCTTTCTTATTTTTGTTAATAGCATTGTAGTTCTTTTCTTTTGTTTTATTGTTTCACTTTTTTGTTATAACTTTTGATTAAGATACTGTCTGGTTTAGTTTTGTTTGGTTTCCTTTATATGCATTAGTTATCTGTCCAAATTAAAGAGGCTTGCACAAAAGCTTAAGAATCTACTTTGTAATTACTAGCATGAAAATCCATTAATCTCCAAAAGTAACAAAGACATATAAAGTGTGACTAATATATCTGCATATACTAACATATACACAGAATTGTCACATGTACAACAACTTATTCAATTCAAATTCCACCTTATTTCTCCTAAAAACTTCCATGGTTGAAGCTCAACGGAACTTCAAAAGGATTAATATCATAAGGCCTTTGTCCATTATAATTACCAGGTGGATCATAGTTACAACTAATAATGGTGCTACGACCATTATTACACTTTACCTTAGCACATCCAACCCGAACCGAATTGCGCCAAACAACCTGAGTATAGTGTCCACACTGATAACCAGCAGCACATGAGTTACTGTTGTAATTATAGTATCGCTTCTCTCCGATCCACATGTTAACAGCACCTGTTCCTGTTATGTCACCACTGCCCCATGCTAGGTTCTCACCATATGGACCCCTTGAGTGTACCATTTGGCAATTTGCTTTTAATTTGTTTATATAGTTTTGTGCATAGGAGGCAAGTTTTGTGTCCCAATTTATAGGGCCAACACCAACTTCAGAACGTGCTTTGTTGTGAATGTTGACGTAGTCTTGTGGTGAGTTTTGAGCATATGAGATTTGTGTTGATGTGGATAGTACTAGGATAGCCATGAGGGGAAGGAGAAGTGAGCTCATTGGCACTACCATGTCTAGAGAAGTTTGGTTTTGATGGATGTTGTTTGGTAACTCATTAGAGACCCTATTTATATACAATAAAATTTCAAAAGTATCACTTATAAACATATATTTATATCTTATCTTATATATATTAAAATATTGATTATAATACTCTATTGGTTTCTGTAAGTTAAGAAATTTTTTAATTTGATTACTGTAATTTTTTTGTCTGAGTCCTTATATCTGATTTTTTGTGTTGATTTTAATCTTTAAAATCGAAATCTGCATGTTTCCTACAAATAATTAGAAACTAAAATCAACACAAAAATGAGATAACATATACTTAGAATTAAAAAGTATTTAAACCTGCATGATTTTAATGTGGCGGCTAAGTATAGAAGTAGGATAGGATTATATGATAGGAGAGGGGGATTAAATTATACCATAATAGTCTAATAAATAGATATAATATACACTCAATTATTTAGATATAATATACACTCAATTGGGAAATATATCAATTATTTAGACATAATATACATTCAATTGGAAAATACATCAATTATTTAGATATAATATACACAACTTGCAAGAGCCATCGCATCTCATTATCACTTTAGGTAAAACAACATCTTGCTGAATTATTTATTTGAAGAGTAGACTTATCGATTTTTTTTTGTGTGGGTTGATTTTCAAAAAGTAATTTGATTGTAGTCGAAGAGAAAAGTTTGATACAATCTAGATAAATATTATTCGAGTGACTGTAAACTTCAAAAGAATTTAAGATGCAGCAAGGGAATTGTCAGAGAATAAAGTTTTCATTTATATTCAATATCCTTCAAAATTGTTCTCATTTATATAAAAGATAAAACTTCCTAACAACTTTGAAATCGGGGATTAAGTAACTGTTGTAAAAATTGGTAAACAATAGTTGGTTTTCCAAATCAAAGATACTTTAATTACTCACAGAATCAATCAGATTGATCATATGATATGTACTGTTGTTAAAATTATATCTAAAAAATAATGAACACTTCGACAACACTCATGTTTGAAGATTCTTTGTTTAAAAAAGTTTTAAAGAGATAAATTGCATAATGTAAAGGAAAATATAATAAAGATGCTTGAAAATAACTTGCAATGGAAGATAAATTCTGGAAAAAAATATAAATAAATTTTAATTGAAATGTAGAAAATGGTGTTATCAAATGTACCTTCTCAATGACACTCTTTTCTCAATACACTAGATACTTTGAGTAATTTTAAGTATTTGTACATCAATTGAACACCCAAAAATCCTAACAATAAGACCCTTATATATACTAAGTCGAAATAACCACTACCAACGACTTTTCTCTCAGGCAATGACACGTTGCACTCGGCGTGTCTTCAATCCATTATAACGTTTCACACGTCTTTTCTCAAAACTGGATGAGGACTAAATACAATTATCCATCATTTATTCAAATTCAAACATCTGTGTCGAACTCAACTTTAATGTTGCCTCAGTCGAATTACCATTCTAAACTTATAAGTATATCTAAACCTCATACAACAATTTCCTCTTACACAAGGATCACTTCGACTGGATTTCTCAAACAATATTTGTATGTCAAAGTCCATGACATCTTCAAAGATATTTTTCTTTCGCTCATTGAATCATGTTTGACGTCGAAACTTCCAGTTAACCAATTGCCCTCTAAAAAATATCTTTTTCGACGTAACAAAGAAAATGACATTTTTTGAAAATTCAATTCAACGTCACAAACTGTTCACCTGCTATGACGTCATTGCTATGATGACAACTTTTACAAAATGTCTCTTCAAAACACACGTGACGTGAGAATCTTTATGCAATCATCACTCCTCCTAGCCCCTATGAGATCGTGGCTAGCCTTTAACTGCCACCGTTCATCATGGTCACTCCAACTGACACACGTCCCACTTTCTTTTCAACCATTAATGCTTAATAAAAACCGCTTCCACTTCAGCAGCTTATAAATATGCATATTCATCACTTTTCCAACCTTTTCTCATTCTGAACTTCCTCAAAAACAATTTCTTCCACTCTTCATCTTCCTTAAACAAAAATCCATTTTGCTTCTTCTTTCAATCTCTCTGCAACAATGGTATCATCCGCAAAAACTACCAAAGAATTAACACAGAACACAAAAGATTTTAAGAAATCACCAGGTCTTCCTCTTGCTGACATGATATTAGGCCCAAACACTGTGGGTAATCAACAATATGTACCTGAGCCTCTTACTAAAGAATAAAGAAGAATTTTCTAGTCACAGGTATTGATCCCTATCTATATTTCTAGCAAAACTCATACTATGTTAGGACCATTATCAAATCCAAATGTTGATCATAATAAGCTCAAAGAGTTCTTCTCAACCTACCATAGGTACAAACCCATAGCATGTGCTAAAAAACCTAAGATTAGCGATGAAATCCATACTGAGGAAAACCCTAACCCAGATAACCAAGACAACCCTTCGACGGACGAACCCATTAATCTAACATACATGAATAATGATTTTAAGGTCTTTCGATCTTGCCCTTTATCTAGGGATCCATCTGATTATCTAGGCTGGTCAGAGAAAATAGAAAAAAAATAATCTCAAGTTTGGAAAGAAATGGGTATATTTGACTGATTCAAACTATTTAAAATCCAAACTATTTAAAATATGAATGGCTTATATGCAATTACTGTTGCACTAAAAACTAGTTAAATTGTTAAGAATTGAATAAGATACTGTCTGGTTTAGTTTTGTTTGGTTTCCTTTATATGCATTAGTTATCTGTCCAAATTAAACAGGCATGCACAAAAGCTTAAGAATCATGAAAATCCATTAATCTCCAAAAGTAAAAAACATATAGTGTGACTAATCTATCTGCATATACCAACATATATACAGAATTGTCACATGTCGAGAAAAGTTTGGTTTTCATGGATGTTGTTCGGTAACTCATTAGAGACACTATAAAACCTATTTATATACAACAAAATTTCAAAGTATCGCTTATAAACTTATCTTTGTACCTTATTTTATATATTAAAAGATTTTAAGTTAAAGTGGTATTACCAAGTGGATATTTATCTAATGTGGCGGCTAAGTATAGAAGTAGGTAGGATTATATGGCAGAAGAGTCTGCTAAGGGATTAAATTATATCATAATAGTCTAATAAATAGATATAATATACACTCAATTATTTAGATATAATATACACTCAATTGGGAAATTCATCAATTATTTAGATATAATATACACTCAATTGGGAAATTCATCAATTATTTAGATATAATATACACTCAATTGAGAAATACATCAATTATTGGTGGCGTGTAGGACACAACTTGCAAGAGCCATCGCATCTCATAATAATTTTATTTTATTATTGATATTTGGTTTATTGGACCGATTAATTCAGATCGGGGTCAGTTCTGACATCAAGTGATTTCTATTAGTATGTGAGATATTTTAATAAGGAAAGAAAGATAGAATGAAAAATAAAGATGGTTACTATTGAATGTGTTATATTAAAAATTAAATTATAAATAAATAAATAAATAAATAAATAAATAAATATATATATATATATATATATATATATATATATATATATATATATATATATATATATATACAAACACTTGTATACCAAGTAATTAACATAATAAACTTTAACTCTCTAATCAACTTGGACTTGGATTATACTCTCAACATACCCCCTTATAATCAAAGTTATTAAACACTGGCTAATCATAATTCATTTGAACTATTTTATAATCGGTGAAAATATGGTTAACTATGCTTCACTTAGATGTGAAATTAACATTTTTGAATGGCCCTCTAGATGAAGAAGTGTATGTCCCACAACCTCGTGGGTACTGGTGCATATACTTCACCTAGATGTGAAATTAACGTTTTTGACTGGTGCATATACTTCAGAGTAGTCAAGTCTTGCTCTCTGAATAATTTGAGCAACTAATCTTTCCTTATGTCTTGCTATCGACCCAACAACATTATACTTCAACTTGAACATTCACTTTACTTTGATAGCTTTTGTATGTGTTGGCAATTCGACTAACTCCCATGTATTTTATTTCTTTCGATCGCTTATAACTATTTGACCATAAATGACTTCCATTATTTATTCTTTAAAGCCCCACTATAGTTGATTGGTTCAACACCTGCAAGTGAAGCAAAATGAACTAATTTTCCATTTGTTCTGACTCCATCAACACCAACCACTTCATAGTCTTGAAGCCTTGGTGGGAAAACTCTAGTTATTTGAGTTCTTTCGCTTGTACTAGCCACACCCTCTTTAATTTTGATGGTGTCTGGAATATCAACAACTACTTGTACTTCGACTTCATCAGTTTCTTGGTCGATGCCATAGCTCATCAAAGACTTGTTAATTGCATCACCATAATTCCAATCCCAGGCAAAATTTTCATTAATCATGATATCTTGACTCTTTACGAAATTCTCATTGATTGGATTGAATAGACAGTTTAATGATATCCTACTAGAATCATAGGTTCACTTTTATCATCAAGTTCCCTTCTTCCTCCATTAGGAACATGCTTGTAGCAAATAGAGCGAAACATCTTCGGATGACTCACCGATGGTAGTTTGCACTCCACACTTCTTCATGAACCTTGTTCTTCTGCTTCTTGGTACGACAACTGTTTATAATATAAACAAAAATGGTGACAACTTCACCCCATAAGGATTTTGGGAAATACTCTTGTTTTTGCATGCATCTCGCCATATCCAATATGGTCCTATTTATTCTTTATGTTATTCCATTATGTTGCAGCGTGTAAAGAGCAATTACCTCATGATCAATATTGCGTTCTACACAGAACTCTTCAAATATCTTAGATGTGTATTCTGCGCCTCCATCTGTTTGCAGAATCTTGATCTTCTTTTCACTCTGGTTTTCGACAAGCATTTTGAACTTCTTAAGGATTGAAAACAAATTGTCTTTGCGCCTGATCACATAGATCCAAAGCTTTCGACTGCACTCGTGGATAAATGAGACAAAATACATGTTTTCACCAATGGTATGATCCTCGAACGGGCCACATACATCTGAATGTACTACTTCTAGTATGCAAGAGGACCTCATTGGCATATTCGAAACAAAAGACTTTCTGGATTGCTTCCCTACTAAGCAACCTTCATAGAGTTTATCGAGCATCTCAAGACTTGATATACATGTTACCATCTCTTGAGTAATTAGTTGATTGAATGACATAAATTCATATATCCAAATATTAAATTCCACAACCAACTGTTCTTGTGGTGGACAACTGTTTTGAGGCACTGTACCTCTGTCGAACTGATCATGGTCTTAAGTGTCACATTCTTTGACATAGAAGATTTTAAGACTAAACTATTCTGGGTGTCGAACTGTTCCAAGACTCCATCTTTCTTAACCACTGAGAAACCTTTTTCAAACAGTTGTCTAACACTTAGCAGGTTGCACTTCATTCTAGTTACATATAGTACATCTTTGATCATATGTTTAACTCCATTTCTCTATTGCTCCTTTGAATAACTATGTTGCAAGTACCTTGTGCTTGCAATGAGCTCTTATCTGCAAGTTTGACCATGCTCTTCTTCGACTCATCAAAATATTCCAACCACATTTTCCTACCAGTCATGTGACTCGAGCAACCTGTGTCGAGGAACCAAATTTTGGAGTCGACATGGTCATTTGCAACTACAGCCATAACCATCATATCTTCATAATCATCTGAATCTTGGTGTGTAAGGTTTGCTCCTTCCTAATTTCCCTTTGTCGCTCCCATGTCTTTTCTATACCAACCATTCTTGGCCAAGTGACCCCATTTTTCATAGTTATAGCATTGCACACATTTTTTCTCTTATTTGTCTTACTGATGGGAGTTTCCTTCTCCTCTTTTGGAGGATTTAGAAGCCATATCATCTACCTTATGCTTTTGAAGGTTCGACCAAGAGTACTTATGATTCTTGTCTCCTTTGTATTTGAACTTGTTGGAACCACCATGTTTCTATAATCTATGAGCATGTAGTGCTTGTATAGAACCTTGAACATATTTGCTTTCAACAATCCTCATCTCATGTGGCTCCAATGAACCAACCAAATCTTCCAGTTTCATGGTTTCAAGATTGTTAGATTCTTGAATGGCTACAATAATGTGATCAAAGTGAGAGGTCAATGTTTGCATTACCTTCTCAACTAGCATCTTATCAGTTAGGGTTTCACCACAACCTTTCATGAGATCAATAAGCTTCAGCACCTTTGAGACATAGCCTGCAATCTTTTCTTTTTCTATGATTTACAGTAATTCATAATGCCTTCGCAATGTTTGCAATTTGACAGATTTAACCTTCTCACATCCTTCGTAATACTTGACAAGAATATCTCATGCCTTCTTTGTCGATTCAGTATGAGATATCCGATTAAAGTTTGTCGCGTCTATATTAGTTATGGTAAAGGAGCAAGCAAAAGTAAGTATTTTGATTTTTATCGTCTCCATAGGGATTAGTACAATATCAATGTCGTTCAACGGTCTCTATGATTTTATACTTATGTTTGTAAGATTTATTTTAAAGCTAAGCTATGCAAAATGAATGAATAAATAAATAAATAAAGCTTCAGAGATATCTGAGAGCTTTACATGATTGAATTTCATTCACCATACGAACATGTAATTTACCAACCAGTTAAGCACAATCTAAACATTCATCAATATTATCATGTATCACTCACAATAGGTTTCATGTCTAAACCTCCGTCGAGAGTTCTATCGTATTGTTTAATCGATGATCTCTCAGCATATCAAACAATACGGAGCATCAAGACTTGATACTCACATGGATGTTAAACCTAAATCTATGTCCAGAGTTTAACGTCTAACAAATGATTATCCTAGATCTATATTCGAAGAGTATTTCTCAATAACGGTTCAAATCAATAGATAAACAAGTAAACAAGGATAACATCGATATAGATTATACATAACGTCATGATTAATAAATATACATAATATAAAAGTGAACTTACATACAATCCCCAAAATAAAGGTATTTAATAAAGGAATGAAGATGAACAAACATCAACCGCAATTTCCCAATGATAGAGGCAAATCCAACTCCGGATCTTCAAGAAGCACCCTCACTTGTTATTTTCTAAGTATCTATCTCTCCTAACTAAAAAATGGTGGTTGATGGAAATGGGGTTCAAAGTTCCCAAAATCATAACCTAAAATTCTGATTTGGACCTATTCATACAAAGTCGAGAATTTCCTATTTCTCTCGGTGAACTCATCCTCGCCCGGTGAAATCACATTTAAGTGTCTTCCACCTGGCTCAAACGTAGTAAGTTGTAATTGGTAAAAATATATTCTCTCGCCCGACGACCAAAACCTCGCCTGACGAACTCAAAATCTCAGATCCTCACCCGACAACCAAGGAAAGATTTTCCCATGGAATCCAATTTTCTGGCCTCGCCCAGCGATCTCGCTTCCTCTTTGCCAATGCTCGCCCGACAAGCAAGCCAGAACTTCCCAATTCAGCTTTATTCCTTCTTCTTAGTTTTTATCCCTTTATTATATGGTTTCCTACATACTTAGCACACACATCAAGGATATCAAATCCAAATTCAAAATATATAACATTCTATAAAAAACTGGGGAAATGAATCATTGAAATCGCAAATTAGAGCTGAAAAATGCCAAGTTTTTATGTACAAAAATAGTCAAAATTTGCATTTATCAAACTCTCCCCAACTTAAAACTTCACTACGCCAAAAATGACTTTTAACAGCGCATCTTAGACAGCGCTTTTAAAAGAAAGCGCTGTCTAAGGTTAAAATTAAAATAAAACACGGAAAATGTTCCAAAAAAATAATGAAAGCGCTATCTAAGGGGGGGTCTTAGACAGCGCTTTCTAAAAGCGCTGTCTAAGACCCCCCCCCCCCTTAGACAGCGCTTTTAGAAAGCGCTTTTAAATATAGACCTTAGTCAGCGCTTTTGATAAAGCGCTGTCTAAAGTCTTTAAATTAAAAAAAAAATTAAAACCAAAAGCGCTGTCTAAGGGGGGGTTTAGAAAGCGCTTTTGGAAAGCGCTGTCTAAGGCATACCTTAGAAAGCGCTTTCCACAAAAGCGCTGTCTAAGGTCTAATTAAAATAAAACCCTAATTTGTAGATTCAGAGAGATAACAAACGAGAATGGGAGGTTCACGAAGAAAATACAAGAATTCTCGACCTAAGGTTCGTGTGGGTCTTCCAAAGAAGAACCCTAAAGATTTGAAACCCGCTTTCACCATTCCTCCCAAACTGTTACAATCCCTTGCGGAAGACCCTAAATGGGATGAAAAAGGAAGCGTAACACAAAACTACAACTCCTTCGGTGTCGTCAATGACCCTAACTCTCTCACTGATTCTCTTCAAGCTCCTTCTGTTTCCGATGACCCCAACGATTTCGGCAGTGATCTCGAAGAAGACGGTATATTCTCCTCAATTCATTATCTTCTCTTGCTTCAACAATTAGTGTGTTTTTGTGTCAGAAATTGTTTATATTTTGTTGAAATGAGTGTAAATTTTGTGAATTTTGGGTTTGTAGATTTGAAATCGGCACTGGGAAAGAGGAGAAGAGATGGTAAAAGTGCACTTCCTCAACCTTTGACTTCAATTCAGCGTCTTTATATTAGTCGGCTAGTTGAAAAATATGGAGCTGATTTTCAGGTTTGATTTTCATTTTTGCTTTTCTAGGAGGACCTTTTGGTTTGGTTAAATGTTCTTTATTTTCTGTTTTCAATGTTCATTTCGATTGAAGATTGTAAAGTGATAAGGTTGCAATCGAGGTTAAAATCAAATTATAATTTCATATTATTAGTCTGTTTTTCTAGTTTTTAGGAGGATGTTTGATGTTTCGATCTTGTTATGGCAGAGAATGATGATGGATATAAAGCTAAATCCTATGCAGCATTCAGTTGCGACTTTAGAGAAATTGTGCATGAGCTATTACATATACAAGAACAAGAATCCGCTTATTGTTGGAAGATGAAATGCTTGGCTTAGGAGCAAGTGCAGTGCTGTTGAAGATTACCAACTACAGGTGTATGGGTCATGATGGGCAAAATGTTGTTACAATCCGGATTTGTTTTGTTTTGACACTTTGGATGTTGCTCGTGGAATATTGTTATGAAATTTTGCTGATGCCTTTTAATTTGTGTGGATTTTTGTTGGGGAAGATGGAGCGATATGGTCTTCTTGCCTGTTGCCGAAAATGTTTTAGTAGATGAATGTAATTTTTGGATGGAATGTGTAGTAGTTTGTTTTTGGTTTATGTATCACTTTTGTTGGGGAAGAGGAAGCAATTCTGGTCTAACTAGCCCGCGTAGGCCAAAAACTGTTAGGAAATAAGATGGCAGCAATTTTGAATGGAATGTGTTTAGAACTGTTAAGATAGTTTGTTATCAAACATGTTTGGCTAAACAAATTTTGCGGTCCTTTAACTTAGATGAGTGAAACTAATTTCTAAATTTGTTTCGATAACAAATCAGTCTTTTAAATTTATAAATGTGTTCTTCCCTCTCTTTTAAGTAAATTTTATTTTTTAGATTTATAGAATAAATGATGTATTTAGAATATATATATTCATCTCCAACTAATTTTATTTTCCAGGTTGGATATTCATCTCCAACTCAAGATGCTATCAGGAAGGATCTTAGTCTGTCTTTGGCAGAGGTTAGCCAGAAATTATTCAAAATTTGATTTTACTTCATTATCCTTAGATTAATGAAAACATAGGAAATAGACTGAAAATAACTCGTGATTACCGTGTACTAGAAAAGTTTGTATAGCTTCTACTCAGTGGATTTGATGTTGTTTTCTTTGGTTTTTGGTGATTGAATGTATGCAGTACTCCTTGTTTGGCTCCATCTTGACTTTTGGTGCGATGATTGGCGCAATAACAAGTGGTCCTATTGCTGATTTAGTTGGACGAAAGGGGGTAATATCAGTAAAATGATGAATTAACTTCCAAATTAATTGGAGTATTCATAAAAAGTTGGCTTTGGAATGTATATGCAGGCAATGAGAGTATCAAGTGCTTTCTGTATTGCAGGATGGCTTGTTATTTATTTTTCAAAGGTTCTTACTACAGAACCTATGAGATTTTCTTGGTCATAACTGTTCTCCAAGGATTATCTGAGTTTTCCTCTTTTTCTCTTATATATATTTAGGGTCCAGTTTCTTTGGATATTGGGAGACTAGCAACAGGATATGGAATGGGAGTTTTTTCTTATGTGGTTGGTCATACTTCTATTTTTCAATGAAATGATAAAAAAATCCATTTTAAAACACTCACATATGTTTAAGTTATTAAAATGACATTATATTTGATGTATTATACATATAAGGTTCCTGTCTTCATAGCAGAAATTGCGCCAAAAGAACGCCGAGGAGTCTTGACTACCTTAAATCAGGCATAGTTTTGTTACATATTGTAACTTCATGGTCAAGTATTTGCAATGAAGGTAGCACTGACGTATAAGTTTGTTTTTCATCTTCTTTTGTAGTTCATGATTGTTATTGGGGGATCCACGGCATTCATATTTGGAACAATACTTTCATGGAGGGCTTTATCTATAATCGGTCGGTAATAAACTTAGAACATTATACATTAATTGAAACTTTTCAATACTAAACAAGTGTTTGCAATTGCAGGCCTTATTCCCACTGCTGTGTTGCTTTTGGGTCTATTCTTCATTCCAGAGTCCCCTAGATGGCTGGTAAGTAACAAATTTCCATATAAAGTGATTAGCACATCATGAGGAGTGCCAAGTACCGACCAATTAATGACTGCAGGCAAAGAGAGGACTCACAAAAGATTTTGTGGCGGCATTGCAAATACTTCGCGAAAAAGATGCTGATATATCTCAAGAAGCAAAGGAAATTCAGGTTACTGTGTGTTGGTGTTGGATATATTTCTGTGA
Source organism: Lathyrus oleraceus (assembly GCF_024323335.1). NCBI lineage: Eukaryota > Viridiplantae > Streptophyta > Magnoliopsida > Fabales > Fabaceae > Lathyrus > Lathyrus oleraceus. The sequence continues at coordinate 388,720,253 of NC_066579.1, forward strand.
CTTTCCTGTCATGCACAATATTAAAGACAAAGCATTCCAAGTATAATGCAATTTTAAGCTGGTGCATCTGTCACTGCCACACAGGATTATATAACTAGTTTAGAAAAACTCGCAAAACCGAAAGTGCTGGATTTGTTTCAGAAAAGATATTTACGCTCACTCACGGTAGGTAACTATAGTTCCACTATTGATATCAGTTCAGTTTCTCTAAGGGTGTGTGTGGAAAATGATAGTTTATTTTCCACCTTCCCATGTTATTGTTGTATTAAGGCGTATAGATAACTAATTTTGATGTATGACCAGATTGGAGTAGGGCTTATGGTCTGCCAGCAATTTGGTGGAATCAATGGAGTTGGTTTTTATGCTAGCAGTATTTTTGACCTAGCAGGTTCTAATACTTACTTCTCTAATCGCAACTCTTCATTCAAAGTCTGACATTTGCATACAACCTATAACTCCCAATGAAATCATGTTTTAAAACTTAACTTCATGAAGAAGTCAGATTTTTATTTTGTTCCGGTGTATTTGTGTACTTTAATTTCGCTGTAGGATTTCCTTCCGCGACCGGTACTATACTTTTTGCTATCCTTCAGGTTCTTATTTCTAACTTATCCAATAATTCATGAAAAGTCTATTTTTTTCACCCTTCAAATTGAAACCAACTCAATTATGTTTTTTGATTTTGCAGATTGTGATCACAGGTGTTGGAGCAGCCCTCATAGATAAAGCAGGCAGGAAGCCGCTACTATTGGTAATTTTAACGCGCGAAATAACTTATCTTCAACCTTCTGTTTGCTTATCCTCTTCATGTATGATATTGTTATTGTTATTTCTTTGTTTCAATTAGGTATCTGGATCAGGACTGGTTACAGGAAGTATATTTACCGCAGTTGCATTCTATCTAAAGGTACATCTCGACTAAAAGCGCTTTTGTAAAAAGCGCTGTCTAAGGGGGGGATTAGAAAGCGCTTTAGGCAAAAGCGCTGTCTAAGGGGGGGGCTTAGACAGCGCTTTTTGAAAAGCGCTGTCTAAGGTATACCTAAAAAAATTAAAATAGGAGGGTCTTAGAAAGCGCTTTTGGCCAAAGCGCTTTCTAAGACCCTCCTATTTTAATTTTTTTAGGTATACCTTAGACAGCGCTTTTCAAAAGCGCTGTCTAAGGTATACCTAAAAAATTTAAAATAAGAGGGTCTTATAAAGCGCTTTTGGCCAAAGCGCTGTCTAAGGGGGGGGCTTAGACAGCGCTTTTAAGATTTAAAAAAGCGCTGTCTAAACCTTTAGCAGCGGAGGTTTAGACAGCGCTTTAAAGCGCTGTCTAAGGCTAAAAAAAGCGCTGTCTAAGGTCTTGTTTGTTGTAGTGCTTTGTGTGTCCTCAAACAATAATTTTACTAACCTAAAGAAACAAGAGCAACTACCAAGAAATCATGATCAATAAGTTTTTAGAAATGAAAACAAATGTATGGTTCAAACTTTCAAAAAGTACAAGTAAAGTGATGTTTAACACTATACTACAACGAAACCATGATTATGAAACAAATTCTAAGCACAAAACACATGTAAATAATTCTAATGCAACACAATTTCAAATATGAATCACAACTTCATTGATGTATGAAGAACAAACATGAGGGACTTAACTCACACCCAACAATCTTGTTAACATCTAGATCAAATTATGCATTCATAAAAAAAATTATATTGAAAGCATAAAACACAAATTACAAGGAATTTAAGGGTTGTAATGTGGATTGGATGACAAAGAATGGTCTTATCTCAAGGTAATTGAAACAAAAACTTGCCTAATCAAATGAGAGTGATCATTTCTCACAATCTAAAGCATTCAGAAATTTCATTCACCTTTTTCTCTTTTCTCAATTGTTACACTATTGCACACAACTTATAAGCACAATTTATTTGCTTTTTTTCAATGATTTTTCTTTTTCTTTTCTTTTTCTCTTTTCTTTTTCACTTTTCTCTTTCTTTTTCCAAAATTTTCTTTTTCTTTCTCGACCTCTTATCAACCAACTTTTTCCCCCAACCTGAATGCAACCAAACTTTCTAAGGCAAGGCTAAAAATTCAAACCACAATTTATGGTTGAGGGTTCAAGAAAAAAAGTTAAAAATCTAATCTAAAGTCAATAATGAACTAATTAGTTATGTACAAGCTCCAAAAGTTAACATCAAAATGGATCCTGATACAAGGCTCAAAGGGGGTAAGCAAATTCCCACTCACTCACTCACAAGGTAGGCTACTTTTTGGTCAAGTATTTATGCTCAAAACCAAACAAAATGCATTGATCATTTTAGTGCTTTCATACAATTCAACACGAATGAAAGATTAAACATAATAAAACCGAGTTAAAACAAGGATTGTTGGTATCCAGTGCATATAGTAAACAATGAAAGTTTCCTCACCTTTGGTTATGATCTAAAGTGATTCAAATATGAACATGTATTTCAAAATAATGAATGACATGATATTTGTACAAAGTCTAACTTTCATATTCATGTTATGTTCTAGAAAGCATTAAAAATGTACCTTGACAATGTAACAAATTTTTAGCTCATATCATTACCATACAAATGCAAGTTGAAACATTCAAACTTAAAATAATCACTCAATGCTTTTTCAAGCCATTTCAAAAATAAACTTTGAGAGCAAACACAAAAATTTCTATACTATCCACTTGAACAAGCGTTATAAAAAACAAGAATATATACAATATAAACAAGTACGGAAAACAAATACAAAGCAAGTATCTATACAATATACACAAATATATAAAGCTTAAAAAAGATAAAAACTATTGCAATGCTTTCAATATCTAAACACCAATCCTCGACAACGGCGTCATTTTATTGGTTGCAGTATAGCAACAAGTAAAAGTAAGTATTTTGATTTTTATCGTCTCCATAGGGATTAGTGCAATATCAATTTTGTTCAATGGTCTCTACGATTTTAATCTTATGTTTGTAATATTTATTTTAAAGCTAAGCTATGTAAAATAAATGAATAAAAAAATAAATAAAGCTTCAGAGAGATCAGGGAGCTTTTCAGGATTGAATTTCATCCACCATACGAACATGTAATTTACCAACCAGTTATGCACAATCTAAACATTCATCAATATCATCATGTATCGCTCACAACAGAGTTCATGTCTAAACTTCCGTCGAGACTTCTACTGTAGTTTTTAATCGCGATCTCTTAGCCTATCAAACAATATGAAGTATTAAGATTCGATACTCACACAAATGTTAAACATAAATATATGTGTAGAGTTTAGCGTCTAACAAATGATTATCCTAGATCTAGATTCGAAGAGTATTTCTCAATAACGGTTCAAATCGATAGATAAACAAGTAAATAAGGATAACATCGATACATATTCGTGAATAGATTATACATAACGCCATAATTAATAAATATACATACTATAAAAGTGAACTTACATACAATCCCAACAAGAAAGGGATTTAAGAAAATAATGAAAATGAACAAACATCCACTGCAGTTTCCCAATGATAGAGGAAAATCCAACTCCGGATCTTTAAGAAGCACCATCACTTGTTGTTTTCTAAGTATCTATCTCTCCTATCTAAAAAATGGTGGCTGATGGAAATGGGGCTAAAAGTTCCCAAAACCATAACCTAAAAATCCAATTTGGACCTATTTATACAAAATTGGGAATTTCCTGTCTTGCTCGAAAAACTCATCCTTGCCCGGCGGAATCACATTTAAGTGTCTTCCATCTAGATCAAAAGAAGCAAACCATCATTGGGAAAAATATCCTCTCTTCCCCTGCGACAAAGACCTCACCAGACGAACTCAAAATCTCATATCCTCGCCCGACGACCAAGGCAAGATTTGCCCATGGAATCCAATTTTCTGGCCTCTTCCCCGGCTCGCCAAAGCTCGCCCGACGAGCTCGCTTCCTCTTCCCTAATGCTCACCCGGCGAGCAAGCCATAAGTTCCCGATTCAACTTTATTCCCTTTTTTGTGTATTTATTATTTGGGTTCCTGAACACTTAGCACACACATCAAGGATACCAAAGCCAAATTCAAAATATATAACATTCTATAAAAAAAATCGGGGAAATGAATCATTGAAATTGTAAATTAGAGCTGAAAAATGCCAAGTTTTTATGTACAAAATAGTCAAAATTTGCATTTATCATCCTACCGTCGATTGAATATAAAATGCAGTCTTACAATCTTTCTTCTTGGCCTCCTTGTTCGCGACTCTTTGAGCATCAGTTGTGTTCTCAGCAAGCTCGAGGACACCATTAGTAACCACTTCTAGAGTTTCATGAAAGCCTAACATAGATTGCTTCTGTTTTCTCCATCAGATTCAATTCTTGCTGTAAAGAATTGGAAGAGAAATCAGAATGCCATTGTTACCATTCATCTTTGTATTAAACGCGATTAACAACCCATAATCCCGAAAACACGATCACCGACGTGTGATTCTTGAAAACACGATCAAGAAACTAATCGGAGCTCTAGATACCAATTTGTTAGTGCGTGAGACACTTTTAGTGAGGAGAGAGAGAGAGAGAGAGAGAGAGAGAGAGAGAATGAAGAATAAGAATTGCTATTATATATGTATGTGTGTTACTTGTATACTAAGTAACTAATATAACAAACCTTTTAACCCTAATCAGCTTGGGCTTGGGATTGGGATTAAGTTACGCAACTTGGATTATACTCTCAATAGTTTCATCCCCTCCCGATCACAGATGCAGGGATCGAACAGTGGTCCTCCCTACTAAGTCCAACACCAATCAACACTAGATCAACTGACGATTGGTTTACTCATTATGGGTTTAGGTAAAACAACATCTTGCTGAATTATTTATTTGAAGAGTACACTTATCGAATTTTTTTGTATGGATAAAACTTGTTGGGTTGATTTTCAAAAAAGTAATTTTGTTGTAATCGAAGAGAAAAGTATGACACAATCTAGATAATTATTATTCGAGTGAGTGTAAACTTCAAAAGATTTTAAGATGAGGAAAGAGGATTGCCAAAGAGAATAAAACTTTCTTTTTCATTCAACATTCTCAAAAATAGTTCTAAATTACAATATAAAGGATACAATATTCTAACAACTTTCTAAAATCAAGGGAATGACTAATAGAATGAGGATTTTATAAATAGTTTGTTGTCCTAGGGTATTCCTAATTATGCACATAGTCTTTCATCCAAAATGGTGGTTTAGTTTTTCTTTTCTCACCAAGTTGGATTATTGCTTCATTGCAATTACTAGGCTCTCTCTACTGTCTTATATTAGGCCTGATGCTTTGGGGTCTTATCATTCCCCCTAAATCAAAAGTCACTTTGTCCTCAAGGTGAAACTCAGGATAATAGTCTTGAAATCCAGTCAGGTCATCCCATGACACTTCATTTGGTGATGAGCCAAGCCATTTTAAGTGGAAACTTGCACAAGAATGGTCCTAGTGTCAAGAATAGAAGTTGGTGCACCTGCAAGTTAATTGTCAAATTGTTCAGTGAAAATTCATGAGGGTTCAGAGTGTCTATTCCACGAAAGGGGTTAAGAGAAAAGATGTGAAATACATGACGAATACGGCTTGCCAACAAAATTTGCAGTTTATAAGAAACTTTTCAACATGTTGATTAATTGGGTAAGAACCATAAAACTTTTTGGACAAGTTGTGTAAGCGATACGCGTGTTGTTGTATGTTGGTAAGGACGGAGGCGAACCATAACTAAATCACCCACTAATAATTGCAAGTCATGACGATGCAAATTTTCTTATTATACCATACAATTTTGAGCCGCTAATAGATTCTTCTTAAGAACAAGCAAGATTTTGTCACGAGTCAACAATGTCTCATCCAAGGTCTAGATAGTGGTGGAACCCCTTGTGTAGAGAGGAATAACATGTGGCTTGTGACCATACAAAGCTCTAAACAGAGACATTTCTAGTCCACTATGAAAGCTAGAATTTGAGTGCAATTTTTCCCACAGAAGGAAAGTAACCCAAGAATAAGGCTTGTGTTGAGTAAATACTCACAAATATTACTCAAGACCATGATTGACAACCTTAGTATGTCCTCTAGTTTGAGGATGATAAGCATTACTCATAGATAGTTTCATAGCAGTCAACTCAAATAAATTATGCCAATCCGTACTAAAAAAATTTGGGTCATGCTCAGAAACAATGGAGCGGGAAAATTCATGATGCCAAACCATTATAAAGACAAATAACTCAATAATATCTGAGGCAGTAAAATTCGTAGGTGGATCTCCAAAATGAGTAGATTTAAATAAACGATCCACCATAACCATAATGACTATAGAACAATGTGATGGTGGTTAACCGATAATAAAATTCATCGTAATATCCTCCTAAACGACCTTCAAAAGTAGAAGGGGGTTGCAACAAGCCAACAACCCAACAACCCAACATGAACTTGTGTAGAATGCTTGATTTATTAACATATAAGATAAGTAACAACATGTGATTCTACTGCACCACGCATTTGTGGCACAAAAAAATTTGGCAGCAACGCAAAATTTTGTCACGAAAACTAAAACTATTTCAAAAATAATATGTGATTATTGAATTTATTTATGTCACAATTTCTATTTCGTTTAAATTAATTTGTTTAATAGTTTAAAAATAATAATAAATGGTAATTAGTAAGATTAATATTTTCATTACCCATTTTATTATTTTCTTTGAAAAAATAATAAAAAAGAAAGCAAAACCAAGTATATTTAAAATTTTAATTTTCTAATTTAATTTAGTTATTTGTTTCTTTCTTATTTTACCAATTTTTTACACAAAAGTACAAAAAAATTCATTCTTGGTTTGCCTCTATTTTTGCTTTTAGAGTTTTTTTCCACACCATTCTGAGCAAGTTTTGCTCTCCAGTTCTCATATTAATGCACCACTCACCATGTTATATCTTTGTTAGCTCCCCACTATACATTTGGAAGGACAAAATTTGAACTTAGGGCCCGAGTAAAACACTAGTACATTTGAGTATAAAATGACAACATAATTGATATTGTGAAAATGGAGGGATTGATTTTTACAAAGGGGCTAAAAAAAGAATGGGAAAAAAGGAGGGAAACACTTTCTTTTCATCATTTTTGGTTAACAATAACACATGAAGACAAAAAAAGGTAGTGGATATTACTCCTCAATGTCATCTTCATCACATAATCATCAATAATACCCATTCATCAACACTCATACACTTAACATTTCATTAACACCCTCCTTAAATCCACCTCCCAAACTATTCAACAACTTCATTACCCTTTTCAAGAACATCATGAATCAACAACACAACAAAAACACATTCATGTTACACCATAACAAATTCAGAAAAATGAAACATATAAAGAAGGAGAAGGAGTCTAAAATGAAGAAAAAGAATGGAAGAAGAACAACACTACCACACCTCCACCTTCGGGCCTCTGTATCAACCTCTCTAACTATGGCCTTCAAGGTCGCGAAGCCACTAGCACTCCAGGAGCGCATCCTCTGCGTGCACCTCCGTCTACAATCACATTCCACCATCTCTCTCAACGTATAGTTTTTCTTCTCTCTCTCTCTCTTTGACTTTGTAATTTTAATTATTATTAAAATTTTATTTCATTTTGAATTTATAAATTAGTTAGCATTTTTATTTTACTCTCTTTCTTTTATTATATATATATATATATATGTATATATATATATATATATATATATATATATATATATATATATATATATATATATATATATATATATATAATTTAGTTTTGCTATTTTTTTAAAGATTTATAGTTCTAAGTAAATCATTAAGTAACTAAAAATGCCAACAAAATAGTATCAAATGATAATTTTTTATTTATTTATTCTTTTATAAAATAAAATCCTATTTGTAAAGTTAGTGATCTTTTGGTATTTGTCTACTTATTTATTTATTTATTTATTTATGAGTGTATATATGTTATACTAAGTTTCATTGTCGAATCCCAGTTCAATCCTATCGATTTAAATTTAAATCATATGTGATTATCTTGTATCCTTTTTCATTTATTCACGACCTTTAAGAAACTATAGGGTTATATTCTCTAGTGACTTCAAACTCGAATAAATCATGTTTATTCTCTTTTTCAATCAAAAGTCGGATGAAAAATGATTAATTGTATGTATATTCCTTTAATCTGTATGCATTCAGACAGAAGTTGTATATCTTGCTTGTTTGATTCCTTTAAAAAAAAGTAATTAATAACTTATCATTTTGAGTTCTTTGTCTTATCGGATTAAAAAGGATTAATTTGATGTATATCCCTTTGATCCCAAGCATTCACACATTAGTTGTATAACTTGCTTGCTCGAATGTCTGTCTTTCTTTAAGAAGTTACGACTCGATTCGTCTTGAATATTTTCTTTATAAACAAAAATGGATTAAAAAGGATTAATTAGATGTATATCCATTTTATCCCCGAGTGTTCGGATACAAGCCATATAGCTTTCCTATTCTAACACCCATCTTCCTCCTAAAAGCAATTACAACCAACAAACAACTTTCTTTCTGTCATAGCGCGAAAATATCCTCTCTTTTTTTCCGACCAAAGAACAACCTTCTTTTCGCCTTAGCGCGATAAAATCCTTTTTATTTAAAATCAATCAACGCACAATTTTTCTAATAAGAACTATGCAACTTTAAATTCTCCATCACATGGAAAATACATAGGAGCAAGAGTCAAATCTTGTCAAGCACCCTAACAAAAAGTTTTTTTTCCTTTCTTGTAAATCTGTCGTAATAATTACCAGAAATCAAATACTAGAGTTAACATTGTCTTCACAAAATAATTAGAGATAACCTTTACTTACAATCTAAAGCATTAAGAAATTTCATTCACCTTTTTTCTCTTTTCTCAATTGTTACACTATTGCACACAACTTATAAGCACAATTTATTTGCTTTTTTTCAATGATTTTTGTTTTTCTTTTCTTTTTCTCTTTTCTTTTTCACTTTTCTCTTTCTTTTTCCAAAATTTTCTTTTTCTTTCTCGACCTCTTATCAACCAACTTTTTCCCCCAACCTGAATGCAACCAAACTTTCTAAGGCAAGGCTAAAAATTCAAACCACAATTTATGGTTGAGGGTTCAAGAAAAAAAGTTAAAAATCTAATCTAAAGTCAATAATGAACTAATTAGTTATGTAGAAGCTCCAAAAGTTAACATCAAAATGGATCCTGACACAAGGCTCAAAGGGGGTAAGCAAATTCCCACTCACTCACTCACAAGGTAGGCTACTTTTTGGTCAAGTATTTGTGCTCAAAACCAAACAAAATGCATTGATCATTTTAGTGCTTTCATACAATTCAACACGAATGAAAGATTAAACATAATAAAACCGAGTTAAAACAAGGATTGTTGGTATCCAGTGCATATAGTAAACAATGAAAGTTTCCTCACCTTTGGTTATGATCTAAAGTGATTCAAATATGAACATGTATTTCAAAATAATGAATGACATGATATTTGTACAAAGTCTAACTTTCATATTCATGTTATGTTCTAGAAAGCATTAAAAATGTACCTTGACAATGTAACAAATTTTTAGCTCATATCATTACTATACAAATGCAAGTTGAAACATTCAAACTTAAAATAATCACTCAATGCTTTTTCAAGCCATTTCAAAAATAAACTTTGAGAGCAAACACAAAAATTTCTATACTATCCACTTGAACAAGCGTTATAAAAAACAAGAATATATACAATATAAACAAGTACGGAAAACAAATACAAAGCAAGTATCTACACAATATACACAAATATATAAAGCTTAAAAAAGATAAAAACTATTGCAATGCTTTCAATATCTAAACACCAATCCTCGACAACGGCGTCATTTTATTGGTTGCAGTATAGCAACAAGTAAAAGTAAGTATTTTGATTTTTATCGTCTCCATAGGGATTAGTGCAATATCAATTTTGTTCAACGGTCTCTATGATTTTAATCTTATGTTTGTAATATTTATTTTAAAGCTAAGCTATGTAAAATAAATGAATAAACAAATAAATAAAGCTTCAGAGAGATCAGGGAGCTTTTCAGGATTGAATTTCATCCACCATACGAACATGTAATTTACGAACCAGTTATGCACAATCTAAACATTCATCAATATCATCATGTATCGCTCACAACAGAGTTCATGTCTAAACTTCCGTCGAGACTTCTACTGTAGTTTTTAATCGGCGATCTCTTAGCCTATCAAACAATATGAAGTATTAAGATTCGATACTCACACAAATGTTAAACATAAATATATGTGTAGAGTTTAGCGTCTAACAAATGATTATCCTAGATCTAGATTCAAAGAGTATTTCTCAATAACGGTTCAAATCGATAGATAAACAAGTAAATAAGGATAACATCGATACATATTCGTGAATAGATTATACATAACGCCATGATTAATAAATATACATACTATAAAAGTGAACTTACATACAATCCCAACAAGAAAGGGATTTAAGAAAATAATGAAAATGAACAAACATCCACTGCAGTTTCCCAATGATAGAGGAAAATCCAACTCCGGATCTTTAAGAAGCACCATCACTTGTTGTTTTCTAAGTATCTATCTCTCCTATCTAAAAAATGGTGGCTGATGGAAATGGGGCTAAAAGTTCCCAAAACCATAACCTAAAAATCCAATTTGGACCTATTTATACAAAATTGGGAATTTCCTGTCTTGCTCGACAAACTCATCCTTGCATGGCGGAATCACATTTAAGTGTCTTCCATCTAGATCAAACAAAGCAAACCATCATTGGGAAAAATATCCTCTCTTTCCCTGCGACAAAGACCTCGCCAGACGAACTCAAAATCTCATATCCTCGCCCGACGACCAAGGCAAGATTTGCCCATGGAATCCAATTTTCTGGCCTCTTCCCCGGCTCGCCAAAGCTCGCCCGACGAGCTCGCTTCCTCTTCCCTAATGCTCACCCGGCGAGCAAGCCATAAGTTCCCGATTCAACTTTATTCCCTTTTTTTGTGTATTTATTATTTGGGTTCCTGAACACTTAGCACACACATCAAGGATACCAAAGCCAAATTCAAAATATATAACATTCTATAAAAAAATCGGGGAAATGAATCATTGAAATTGCAAATTAGAGCTGAAAAATGCCAAGTTTTTATGTACAAAATAGTCAAAATTTGCATTTATCATCCTACCGTCGATTGAATATAAAATGCAGTCTTACAATCTTTCTTCTTGGCCTCCTTGTTCGCGACTCTTTGAGCATCAGTTGTGTTCTCAGCAAGCTCGAGGACGCCATTAGTAACCACTTCTAGAGTTTCATGAAAGCCTAACATAGATTGCTTCTGTTTTCTCCATCAGATTCAATTCTTGCTGTAAAGAATTGGAAGAGAAATCAGAATGCCATTGTTACCATTCATCTTTGTATTAAACGCGATTAACAACCCATAATCCCGAAAACACGATCACCGACGTGTGATTCTTGAAAACACGATCAAGAAACTAATCGGAGCTCTATATACCAATTTGTTAGTGCGTGAGACACTTTTAGTGAGGAGAGAGAGAGAGAGAGAGAGAGAGAGAATGAAGAATAAGGATTGCTATTATATATGTATGTGTGTTACTTGTATACTAAGTAACTAATATAACAAACCTTTTAACCCTAATCAGCTTGGGCTTGGGATTGGGATTAGGTTACGCAACTTGGATTATACTCTCAATAGTTTCATCCCCTCCCGATCACAGATGCAGGGATCGAACAGTGGTCCTCCCTACTAAGTCCAACACCAATCAACACTAGATCAACTGACGATTGGTTTACTCATTATGGGTTTAGGTAAAACAACATCTTGCTGAATTATTTATTTGAAGAGTACACTTATCGATTTTTTTTGTATGGACAAAACTTGTTGGGTTGATTTTCAAAAAAGTAATTTTGTTGTAATCGAAGAGAAAAGTATGACACAATCTAGATAATTATTATTCGAGTGAGTGTAAACTTCAAAAGATTTTAAGATGAGGAAAGAGGATTGCCAAAGAGAATAAAACTTTCTTTTTCATTCAACATTCTCAAAAATAGTTCTAAATTACAATATAAAGGATACAATATTCTGACAACTTTCTAAAATCAAGGGAATGACTAATAGAATGAGGATTTTATAAATAGTCTGTTGTCCTAGGGTATTCCTAATGATGCACATAGTCTTTCATCCAAAATGGTGGTTTAGTTTTTCTTTTCTCACCAAGTTGGATTATTGCTTCATTGCAATTACTAGGCTCTCTCTACTGTCTTATATTAGGCCTGATGCTTTGGGGTTTTATCATTCCCCCTAAATCAAAAGTCACTTTGTCCTCAAGGTGAAACTCAGGATAATATTCTTGAAATCCAGTCAGATCATCCCATGACACTTCATTTGGTGATGAGCCAAGCCATTTTAAGTGGAAACTTGCACAAGAATGGTCCTAGTGTCAAGAATAGAAGTTGGTGCACCTGCAAGTTAATTGTCAAATTGTTCAGTGAAAATTCATGAGGGTTCAGAGTGTCTATTCCACGAAAGGGGTTAAGAGAAGAGATGTGAAATACATGACGAATACGGCTTGCCAACAAAATTTGTAGTTTATAAGAAACTTTTCAACATGTTGATTAATTGGGTAAGAACCATAAAACTTTTTGGACAAGTTGTGTAAGCGATACGCGTGTTGTTGTATGTTGGTAAGGACGGAGGCGAACCATAACCAAATCACCCACTAATAACTGCAAGTCATGACGATGCAAATTTTCTTATTATACCATACAATTTTGAGCCGCTAATAGATTCTCCTTAAGAACAAGCAAGATTTTGTCACGAGTCAACAATGTCTCATCCAAGGTCTAGATAGTGGTGGAACCCCTTGTGTAGAGAGGAATAACATGTGGCTTGTGACCATACAAAGCTCTAAACAGAGACATTTCTAGTCCACTATGAAAGCTAGAATTTGAGTGCAATTTTTCCCACAGAAGGAAAGTAACCCAAGAATAAGGCTTGTGTTGAGTAAATACTCACAAATATTACTCAAGACCATGATTGACAACCTTAGTATGTCCTCTAGTTTGAGGATGATAAGCATTACTCATAGATAGTTTCATAGCAGTCAACTCAAATAAATTATGCCAATCCGTACTAAAAAAATTTGGGTCATGCTCAGAAACAATGGAGCGGGAAAATTCATGATGCCAAACCATTATAAAGACAAATAACTCAATAATATCTGAGGCAGTAAAATTCGTAGGTGGATCTCCAAAATGAGTAGATTTAAATAAACGATCCACCATAACCATAATGACTATAGAACAATGTGATGGTGGTTAACCGATAATAAAATTCATCGTAATATCCTCCTAAACGACCTTCAAAAGTAGAAGGGGGTTGCAACAAGCCAACAACCCAACAACCCAACATGAACTTGTGTAGAATGCTTGATTTATTAACATATAAGATAAGTAACAACATGTGATTCTACTGCACCACGCATTTGTGGCACAAAAAAATTTGGCAGCAACGCAAAATTTTGTCACGAAAACTAAAACTATTTCAAAAATAATATGTGATTATTGAATTTATTTATGTCACAATTTCTATTTCGTTTAAATTAATTTGTTTAATAGTTTAAAAATAATAATAAATGGTAATTAGTAAGATTAATATTTTCATTACCCATTTTATTATTTTCTTTGAAAAAATAATAAAAAAGAAAGCAAAACCAAGTATATTTAAAATTTTAATTTTCTAATTTAATTTAGTTATTTGTTTCTTTCTTATTTTACCAATTTTTTACACAAAAGTACAAAAAAATTCATTCTTGGTTTGCCTCTATTTTTGCTTTTAGAGTTTTTTTCCACACCATTCTGAGCAAGTTTTGCTCTCCAGTTCTCATATTAATGCACCACTCACCATGTTATATCTTTGTTAGCTCCCCACTATACATTTGGAAGGACAAAATTTGAACTTAGGGCCCGAGTAAAACACTAGTACATTTGAGTATAAAATGACAACATAATTGATATTGTGAAAATGGAGGGATTGATTTTTACAAAGGGGCTAAAAAAAGAATGGGAAAAAAGGAGGGAAACACTTTCTTTTCATCATTTTTGGTTAACAATAACACATGAAGACAAAAAAAGGTAGTGGATATTACTCCTCAATGTCATCTTCATCACATAATCATCAATAATACCCATTCATCAACACTCATACACTTAACATTTCATTAACACCCTCCTTAAATCCACCTCCCAAACTATTCAACAACTTCATTACCCTTTTCAAGAACATCATGAATCAACAACACAACAAAAACACATTCATGTTACACCATAACAAATTCAGAAAAATGAAACATATAAAGAAGGAGAAGGAGTCTAAAATGAAGAAAAAGAATGGAAGAAGAACAACACTACCACACCTCCACCTTCGGGCCTCTGTATCAACCTCTCTAACTATGGCCTTCAAGGTCGCGAAGCCACTAGCACTCCAGGAGCGCATCCTCTGCGTGCACCTCCGTCTACAATCACATTCCACCATCTCTCTCAACGTATAGTTTTTCTTCTCTCTCTCTCTCTTTGACTTTGTAATTTTAATTATTATTAAAATTTATTTCATTTTGAATTTATAAATTAGTTAGCATTTTTATTTTACTCTCTTTCTTTTATTTATATATATATATATGTATATATATATATATATATATATATATATATATATATATATATATATATATATATATATATATATATATAATTTAGTTTTGCTATTTTTTTAAAGATTTATAGTTCTAAGTAAATCATTAAGTAACTAAAAATGCCAACAAAATAGTATCAAATGATAATTTTTTATTTATTTATTCTTTTATAAAATAAAATCCTATTTGTAAAGTTAGTGATCTTTTGGTATTTGTCTACTTATTTATTTATTTATTTATTTATGAGTGTATATATGTTATACTAAGTTTCATTGTCGAATCCCAGTTCAATCCTATCGATTTAAATTTAAATCATATGTGATTATCTTGTATCCTTTTTCATTTATTCACGACCTTTAAGAAACTATAGGGTTATATTCTCTAGTGACTTCAAACTCGAATAAATCATGTTTATTCTCTTTTTCAATCAAAAGTCGGATGAAAAATGATTAATTGTATGTATATTCCTTTAATCTGTATGCATTCAGACAGAAGTTGTATATCTTGCTTGTTTGATTCCTTTAAAAAAAAGTAATTAATAACTTATCATTTTGAGTTCTTTGTCTTATCGGATTAAAAAGGATTAATTTGATGTATATCCCTTTGATCCCAAGCATTCACACATTAGTTGTATAACTTGCTTGCTCGAATGTCTGTCTTTCTTTAAGAAGTTACGACTCGATTCGTCTTGAATATTTTCTTTATAAACAAAAATGGATTAAAAAGGATTAATTAGATGTATATCCATTTTATCCCCGAGTGTTCGGATACAAGCCATATAGCTTTCCTATTCTAACACCCATCTTCCTCCTAAAAGCAATTACAACCAACAAACAACTTTCTTTCTGTCATAGCGCGAAAATATCCTCTCTTTTTTTTCCGACCAAAGAACAACCTTCTTTTCGCCTTAGCGCGATAAAATCCTTTTTATTTAAAATCAATCAACGCACAATTTTTCTAATAAGAACTATGCAACTTTAAATTCTCCATCACATGAAAATACATAGGAGCAAGAGTCAAATCTTGTCAAGCACCCTAACAAAAAGTTTTTTTTCCTTTCTTGTAAATCTGTCGTAATAATTACCAGAAATCAAATACTAGAGTTAACATTGTCTTCACAAAATAATTAGAGATAACCTTTACTTAAAACAGATGTCGTAGGGTGTTAACACCTTCCCTACACATAATCGACTCTTGAACCTAAATTTGATTGTGATGACCATATTTTTGTCCTTTAAGGATTTTATCAATATTTTCTCTTTTAAAAAATAAACTTTGGTGGAGAATTCATTTCTTTCAAGCGATTTACTCACTCAAGTATGTTTTGCGCCATGACACCCCTCACTTGGTGTATCATGAAATTCTTTGTTGATGGTGGAACATAATGATGATTACAGATTGATCACATAATGACCCTTGTGAGTTACCAATCCATTGACAATGGCATATGAAGACTCTAAAAGTAACATGCTGCAACTTAGTATAGAATGACAGTAAAAAGGAATTTAAGGCATTTTCTTGTTGAAGTATTTGTATAATTCCAAAGGTGGTAAATGAAACTAAAACCATCACTGTTAAAGATCCGGTTTGATCACTTCTAAACCACTTTGAAAGAGCATCAACAACTTTTTTTAAGGAGTTTATATTTAATACGGAAATGAAAATCGAGTAATTACATACATATGTTTCTTTATATGGAGTTTGAAGGACCTATTGAAGGAGTTCCCTAATACTCTTGTGGTAAGTTCAGATTATAAAAATGACCCAATAGATATTGCCGCAAGGGGTGATAAAATGGGTCCGACCCGCTAGGTATGCCTATTTTGACCATAATTTTTCGCGGGGCATGCTAAGGTTTTAGGCACGCACCTTCTAATATGTCCATCCCATTTTTTGCAGGCTTTTGTGAGCATGAATATTAACATATTTTTTTTGTAAGATTTAGGCTTTAAAGGTGCATTGTTTGCGAGTCTGTCCCACCCGCCTTCATTTTTTACCAAACGAGCCAAGATTTTAGACTCGCTCATTCAATAGTACTCGCCCTACTCCATCTTTTGGAGGACTTTTAAAAGGGTCTAAAAATGGTGGGCATGCCCATTTTCCATCCCTAGTTGTCGTCACTTGAGGATTGCTTCAGTAATCACATCTAACTCCTTGAGGTACACCAAAGCAGCTTGCTTCTTAGGACACAATATTTTGCTAAACAAAGTTATGGGACGACCATCTTGCAAAAGAACAACTCCCATCCCGATATTTGAAGCATTGGTTTTAGTGAAAAATTCTTCCTAAAAATCAAGGAGACGTAGAATCGGGGTTGCCATCATAGCCTTCTTAAGATTCGGAAAATAATTTGTTGCAACAAGTGACCACTTGAATGAATCATGATGTGACAAATTTGTCAAAGGAACAATGATACTTTCATAATTGACGATAAAACTACGATATAGGTAAGACCAAAAGAACCACAAAGTTATTTCACTATTGAGGGCTACAAACAATATACCATGGCTTTAAGTAAACTTGGATTAGCAAGTAGTTCTCTTAAGGATACAATGTGGCCAACATACTCAAGCCATTCCTAATAAAAAAATTGACAGCTTAACATAAAATGAATTAGTCAATAAATAATTTAATACTAGCTCAAGGTGCTCCAATTGCTCCTCTTATGAAAGGCTATAAACTAGAATGTCATTCAAAAAGACAATCACAAATCGCCATAAAAACTGTGAGAATAATTGGTTCATTGTGGCCTAAAATGTAAAGGGAGCCTTTGTAAGACCGAATGACATGACTAGAAATTCAAAAGGACCATCATGTGGATCTACGTGCTTGCAGGTATATATTTAATGATCCTATTGACAACCTTTCTAGTGATTTGATGACGACAACACTAATGAATGTTGAAGTCGGTGGTAATATCTTTCAAACTCTTTGATGATGGTGATTAACTTAAGGATATATCAAGCCTCACCAAGTAGAATATTCAAGGTTCCAATGAAGTTCTTATATGATCTACGTATCTTGAAAAGGAAATTGAAATATTTAGAGTTATGAAAGAGAGAAAGTGTGAAAATTCACATGGTCTTGTTTG
Source organism: Lathyrus oleraceus (assembly GCF_024323335.1). NCBI lineage: Eukaryota > Viridiplantae > Streptophyta > Magnoliopsida > Fabales > Fabaceae > Lathyrus > Lathyrus oleraceus. The sequence continues at coordinate 388,738,091 of NC_066579.1, forward strand.
TCTGTTTGACCAATAGTCTTGTGAAAGTAAGAGTAACTTCTAAGATACTAAGGAAATTCAGATAGACACACACGCACACACCTAAAATACTTTTAAGGACTCTTTTTACTTAACAAAATAATCTAAAAATGTTTTTAAGACCTAACTAGTTGATTAAGGGTTTGTCTTCTTGATTAGGGAATTTTTTTACACTGTCTAATCGATTAGATGATGTCTAATGGAGTCTAATTTATTGTGACAGACTCTTAATGATTAGTAATGACTCTATATAAAAAAATTATTTTGGGTTATATTAATCGATTATTTAATGCACGTAATCAACTAGACTAATCAATTAGGCCATTAATATTCGACCCATGGATTGTGCCCATTTTGAGCCACTTTTACTCTTATATAAAGGAAGCATCTCCTCACTTTATTTCACATCAGAATTTAGAGTTTTCCTAATTCTTTATAATTTACATTTATCTTCCCTCTCTTTAAATATTTTCTTTCAATAAAGTTTCCTTAGTGTCTTAGGAGTGAAAATTGATTGCGAGGAAAGAGTTATACTAATCACGTGTCAATGCTATTATTTTAAGTGTGTGATACTCTTGAACAATTGAGTTTGGTTCTTCGGATCAACCACTTGTAAAATATCTATTTGGTTATATAACTCAACCTGGAAATTTTAAGTTTGGTTATTGAGATCTTCCTGTAAAATCTCTTCATAGTTCATGAGTTCATCTTGTAGAAAAACTCTCTTTTGGTTGGGGGAATAAGCTATTGTAAAATCTTTCGATCGGTTGTATAAATGGTTCATGGGAATAACCTTTAAAATATAAATATTATATGAAATATCAAGAAGACCTCTTGAGGACAAGATTAGGTCAACGTTCGGCCGAACCAGGATAATTATTTTGTGCCATCTCTCTAACCCTTATCTTTTTAGTTTATGTTATTTACTTTACTATTTTCCTATGCGTTTCTCTATAATCTTGAAGAAAATAACACAATTTAGTTTTAAGTAATAAAATCTTTAAATTAATGGTAAATTTTGAATACCACAATTCACCCTTCTCTTGTGTTTAGAGTCACTTGTTCAATACATCATGTGTGCTAAATGTTGTTCTGGATGTGATGGTAACTAACTCTAACATCCAGTTTTGTGAAAGTAGCACCATTCAATTCATCGAGTAACTTTTCGATTTTTAAAATTGGGAACTTTTCCTTAACCACGATTGCATTCAAGGCACGATAGTCAATGCAAAAACACCAAGAACCGTCTTTCTTGTGGACTAGTAAAACTGGGAATGACGAGGACTATAAATTGGAATGATGATGCCTTGATCAAGCATTTACCTATTTAATTTCTTCATTTCGTATCCCTAAAATTAAGGATAATGATAAGGACGAATGTAAACCAGTTTGGTTCCTACAACTAAATGAATCTGATTGTCCATAGTGCGATGGGGCAAGAGGCCATATGGTTCCGAAAAAATAGTGTGAAATTTGGTGTATAACTCAGGAATTGGAGATGGAAATTTTTGTGTCAACTCTTGGTTTGTTATAGCTGTAGATGGGGTTTGTGGAGTGCTGGTGGTGATGGTAAACATACTAACAACTATTTCACTATATGAACCAAAGCTTACGACTTGTGCATAGTCATCGATTGAGGGCCAACTGTTGTATCACATTTGAGAGTTATTGTTGTGGCATTCCAAATAAATTCCATAGTGAGAACTGAATAATCATGAGCCACTTTTCTTGACAAATGTAACCAAAGGAATCCTAGAACTACATCTGGGCCTTTGATAGTGAGCACTAATAAATCAACAAGTAAGGTAATAGCTTGGAGTTAAATTAGATAAGCATTGAAACATAGGTTACAAAGTAAGAATGTACCATATCCTTTGGTGATGCAAAAACAATGACAGAGAGTCACTCTTAAACCCAATTGTTTAACCAAATTATTTTTGATGAAATTGTGTGTTGCTGCTATTAATGAGGATCCTAAAGTTCTGGTTCGTATAAAACCCAAAAACACGTAAGGAGCGACTTTGTATTTGACTAGAAAAAGTGTGTAAGCTAGAAATATCACCAGACGGAGGGTCCCCCAATAAAGGTTTTGATTTCCCATCGTCAACACTAAGGAGGAGGAAAACCTTACTAGCATAATGGTGGGAGGGGATCCATTTTGCATCTCATTTAAAACACAAACCTTTGGCTTGACACTCATGAATTTAGGATTGTGGAGAGTGGAAAACAACTAGGTTTGAAGTAGGTGTGAGGAGAAGTGATGGTTCGGTAGCTGATTCATATGGATCTTTGTGTTTGCATGCATTGTCAAGAAGTGATCAAATATGGTAAAAGTCATGGATAGAAATGATACAAGGTAAAAGTCATGGATAGAAATGATACAAGTTAAATTGTAGTTGCTTAGTTTAAATAATGACAACACTTGAAGTCAAGCAAATACTGAAGATAACTCTAACGATCAAAGCCGTTGTCGCGACACGAAAACTACCCGAGCGTAAGGAATGCTCGAAATATAAACAAAATAGAGTCAATCGAACTTTATTTATTCTCAAAGAGGGAAAGAGAAAATATCGAAAAAATCCACGAAAAATAAATAGAAACTCGCCATCGCAACCAAATCAGGTTTCAGAGTCGATTATGCAAGGGAAATGTATTAACACCTCTCACATCCATTGTATTTAACGAGGCCCATTGAGTAATTTCATGTAAGATTTTTAGCGTAATATTGTTTGCGATTTTCTACTTATCGAGTGAGAAAGAAGAAAGAAATAACATTTTTTTATTAAAGGGGTATCTGACAAGATTTCTTAATCACGCTTCTACGTATCTCGAGGTGCTTTGAAAAACTCAAGGCTACATAGTTCTACTTAGAAAGAACTACTGGGTTGATTGCTTTTAAGGAGTGATCTTTTAGACATATTGAATGATTAAATCTTTACTTGTTGCTTGCTCTTGTAGGCAGAAGTCTTTGTTTGTTTCACATCAGATATAGATAAAGCATACCTATTTATGAAAATGTTTTCGAAGTCACGCAAGGGTGGGAAATAAGTTTGATTGGTTAAGTTGCTTTTATCATGAAGATTTGATCTTTGTGGAAGGTGAGTAAACATTTGAGAAGAGATGTGCACCAAACACATATTTACTTGGGGTATGCATGGATGTAGTCTCATTGTCCCCGTATTCCCAATTTGTTTAACGTGTTTTTGATTTTAAAGACTAATAATCATTTTAAATTAGGTATGCTCCGAACACTCGACCAACAAGGGGTCTGAAGAGATGTGCATCTCTTGGTCCTTCATCTTTCAGTTTTTTATTACGAAAAAGGTTTTGCACCAATAACTTGACATTGTATAAAGTGTTGCTTGTTGATTTATGAAAAGAGTTTGGAATAATCATGGGAGATGCTCGACTTTGCATTCAATATGGATTTGATTTGGAAAAAATACTCGATGTTGGATCGAGTGTTAGTTTTTGTTCTTTTATAAAAAATGGTTGATTTTAATCTTTGAATTAACAATCAACTGACATAATAAAAACAAATGAAAATAGTAAACTTATTACACATCACAAGAATGAGGGTATAATTTATCGAATGGGGATATAGTATAATAATTAACAAAAACGATAAACAAATGTAAATAAATAAAAAAAATCTCGTTGCAAGAAGACCCAAGAGAAAGTCAAGGGATCAAAAATAAATCAGAATTTTGAACTACAAAATTTAGCGCTATGTTAAGCAATCGTAAAGTGATTCATGTGGGAATCACCCTATCTGAGGTCGTTCAACAAAACTATATGCGTTTAAGCAATTTCTGAAGTTAAATTGAATTTTTAACTCTAGATATTACAACATATCTGTGAGAAACTGATGATTTAAGCAACATTTTGAAAGGTAAAAGAAACGACAGTTAAACTAAAGAGTTTAGCACTATGTTAAGAAGTCGTAAAGCAGTTTAGGTAGGAATCACCCTATCTGAGTTTGATCAATAAAAATCTATATGTTTAAGTAGTTTCTGAAGTTAAACTGAATTTTTAACTCCAAAACTGCAATGCATATGTGAAAAATCGATGGGACAAATAAATCAAACTTTCTTTTTAACAACTTAAAAAAAATAATCAATTAAATTAATAAAGAATTAATAACAATAATAATAAACAAAAACGATGATAATAATAGTAATAAAATTATTAATAATAATTAGTAGAGGCAACGCCAGCCCACTCAAAAGCAAAATTGGCAGTTTGATCCTTAGGAAGTTGTCATTTTTGTTGGGAGTTAAACCATTTTAAAAAACCTTATTTGTATATGGGGGATTTTCTAAGTCTTTGTTTCGTTCGTGAGCTCTACGATTGTGAAGGCTTTCTTTTGGTTCACGAATATTTGTTAGTAAAAATATCCACAATAGTAATTAAGCTCAACTAGGTTAAAATCTCTATTGGTTTGAGATTAAACTAGTGTAAAATCTCTCTTGGTTTTTGAGTTCAGCCTGGTGTAAAAATGTAGTAGGTTCGATATCATCCTGATATAAATATCGGTTCGATTCGTGGTCAACTTGTAAAAAATCGCATTTTGATTTCAGAGAATAGCCAAATCAAAACTCTGTATTGGTTCAAGATTACCATATGACAAATATTTGCTTGGTTTAGAGACTAAATTCTTCAAGCCTCATTCTCTATTTGTTGTAAAGACTAACCACTTCAAGCAGTGTTCATTGTTTGATTAAAAGTTTGCTTGATACCCCATTTTCTTATATAAGGGGGATCATGGGCATAACCTTCTAAAATATCTCAAGCATAATGGATACTCTCAAGAACAACTCTTAGGGTCCAGATTAGGTCTTCTTGGGTGAACCAGTATAACCGTATGATGTTATTTGCTATTCCCTTATCTCTTTATTTTTCAGTTATTAACTTTGAATTTCAGTTGCATTTTCAAATGTTTTTATAAAATGGTTTTAAACTATGATTTCTCAAACGATTTTATTTTAAATTATCATTTTCAAACTCCTCTTGTGTATGGAGTCACATGTCAACAAGTGGCATCAGAGCCTAACTACTGTTTAAAGACTTATCGTCTCAGGAGGAAGATGACTTCTAACAATTCTTTTAACAAGAGGACTTTGCTAAACGCACCTCCATCGTTTAATGGTGATAGGTTTGAATTGTGGAAACCTATAATTAAAATATTAATTCAAATTTTTGATCTTTAATTGTAGGAAATAATAATTAACGACTCATTTATCCTTACTCACTGCATTACTGATGAAATGGTAGATAAATCATATATTCTTTTGGCCGAAGAGGAAAATAGAAAGTTTGAAAGTGATTTTAAAACTAAAAACTTTTTAGTTATGCATTTAAATGAAAATCAATTTCTTCATGTTCAAAATTGTTAATCCGCCAAGAAAATATGGAACACTCTTGAACTTATCTATGGGGTATATCCAAGTATTGAACAAGAGAGAATGAACACACGAGGTGAATAAGTTGAAACATTAGATAAATGTGAAGGTTGACTTCACAAATGGTGTTCAAGACTTATAAATTGTGGAAGCCATGTCATAACTTTTGTCGCTAACAAATATCTAAGAATTGATAATGAGAACCAAAAACCCGATCCAATCCTTAATTCGAGAGATGATAATGTTCAATTTTCAGGAAAATCCAAGAAGGAAGGAATCATCTAGAAATAGCATGAGTTGATTCACCTGTTAAAAGATGAAGGGATGAGCTCAAATATACAAGAATCTCTAATAAAATCATCAAAGAACTCATGTGAAGAATAAGAAGAAAATTCAAATCCAGTAATCTCCTATAAAAGAACAATCACGGTGATTGAACGATCCTCTGAAGATTCAACATTTAATGAACAAACTTCATCAAGAAGATAAGATGAAGTTTCATCCAGTGTAATCTTTGAGAGATGAAATGAGGAAAAAGTCTTAACGAGGAATATATCCAGAGACTCAACATCAAGAAGAAATCGTGAATAATCAACCTTTGGTAGAATCTTCGAAGATTCAACTTTGCATGAGAGCGTTTTCACCCATTTCTTCAAAAATGTTAAAAACTCATACATTTTATTAGCAATAATATTTTTTAAATAATGAAAAATAATAAACCACTTATTTGGAGGATTAATTAGAATTTTCTGATTATTCAAAGAGCAGAAATTTTGGAGGATGAAATCCCTCCTACTTTTTATTCCAACATTATCCTTAACAACCTCGTCTAGAATCAGCAAGAAATGACGAGGATGCAAATTAGGACTAATTCAAGAATTTTTTGTCTCACCGACAAGCTCGCAGCAACCCAACTCATATATATGATCATATCCATCGATGATGATGAGAATGCAAATGAGTTATTTGCTTAGTTGTTTACCTATTTGCTTATGGATAACAAGGATGCAAGTAAACTAGTTGTTGCTTAGTTTTGATGAGTACAACACTTTAAGTCAAGCAACTACTGAAGATAGCTCAAGTGGTCAAAGATACACAAGATGGTTGATCTTGCTATCCTCCTGAATCAAGATAAACACATGTTTAAAGTCAGAATTATAGTCCAACAACTCTCAAGTGAAAACTTAGGCTTACCGGTGGTTTAATCTTTCAAACTCTAAGATGACTGTAATCAACAAGAAGATATCTTAAGCCTCATCAAGAAGACTTAAATTTCTTGTGTGATGCTAAATTCAAAATTAATGATGCCAATATTCTCCCTTAAGAAGTTGTTATTTTGGTTGGGAGCTAAACCATTGAAAAAACTCTTGTTTATATTTTGGGGATTTGTCGAAGTCTCTGTTTGGTTCGTGATCTTTTCCATTGAAAAAACTATATTTTGGTTTGTGAATATAAGTCTGTTAAAATCTTGACAACGGTTCTTGAGCCAAGCTAATTTAAAAGCTCTATCAGTTCAATATAAGCTCGGTGTAAAATCTCTCTTGGTTTTTTAGTTCAGTCTGGTGTAAAAACTTAATAGGTTCAAGATAATCCCAGTATAAATCTCAATTTTGTTTGTGGCCAGCCAACATAAAATCCTGGTATGGTTCAAAGAATAGCCAACTCGAAACTCCGTATTAGTTTGTGATCAGCCTGTGAAAAAAATCCGTTTGGTTTTAAGACTAACCACTTCAAGCTTTTTTTCCTATTTGGTGTGAAGATTAATTGCTTGAAGCCATGTTTGTTGTTTGGTTAGAAGGTGTCTTGAAATTTAATTTCCTTGTATAAGAAGGTTCGTGGGCACAACCTTCTAAAAGGTCTCAAGCATAATGGTTACTCTCAAGATCAATTCTTGGGTACAAGATTATGGCTTCTTGGCTGAACCTCTATAATCCTCTACTGTTATTTCTCTTCTGTTTTCTCTTTATTTTCTAGTTATTTACTTTGAACTTCCACTACATTTTTAACTGTTTTTATAAAATGATTTTAAAATTTGATTTCTCGAGTTATTTTATGTTAAATTATTTTTTAAAACCTCCACAATTCACCCCATCTTGTGTATGAAGTCATATGTCCAATAAGTGATATCAAAGTGTAACTCCTGTTTAAAGACTAATCGCCTTAGGAGGAAGATGACTTTTTACACTTCTTTAATAAGATGACTTTCCTAAACTCACCTCTATCTTTTAATGGTGATAGTCTTGAATTGTAGAAAACTATATTTAAAATATTCATTCAGAGTTTCAATATTGAATTGTGGGAAACAATAATTAAGAGGTCGTTTATCCATACGCACTATATTAATGCTAAAACAATATATAACTCGATTTTTTTGGATCAAAAAGGAAAAGAGAAAGTTTGAAATTGATTTCAAAGCAAAAATCTTTTTAGTTATGTCCTTAAATGAAAATCAAATTTTTGTGTTTAACTGTAATTCCGCCAAGGAAATGTGTGACACTCTTGAGATGATTTACAGACTATGTCCAAGTAACGAACAAGAGGGAATGAACACACAAGACAAAGTAGATGAATCTAAATGCTTCTTTCACAAATGTTTTTCAACCCTGAGGAATTTTGAAAGCCATGATAGAACTTCCGTCTCTAACAAATATCTAAGAATTAAAATTAAAATCAGAAACTCAATCTCATCCTTAAATCGAGAGATGAAAAGATTTACCAATTTTAGAAAAAATATAAAAAGGAATAAATCATCGAGAAACTGAATATTCAGCTATGAAAAGATGAAAGCATGAGCTCAAACCTAGAAGAATTTATAGCAACGTCATCAAAGAACTTCTGTGAAGTAGAAGAAATGAGGAAGAAGTCTCAATGAGCAATATATTCAAAGAGTCAACATCAAAGAGAAATCTCAAAGAATCAATCTCTGATAGAATCTTGTTACAAAGAAGAAGATGAACAAGTTTTCTTGAAAGTCTCCCACAAAAAAAATGAATGTGAGGGAACAACTCTTCGTACAAGCAATTGTTTAAATTAAATATTAAGTTAATTGTGGAACATGATAAAATTGAAAAGCGTAATATCTACCACTTCATTTGTCTCGTATTAGGTGTTCTCTGTGTTATTATATTTTTTAAGATAATAATTATTTGTGTTTATTGCAATAGCAAAAGTGAGTGTTATTTATTAAAATAACCTTGTTAATAATAAATAATGGTGTAGTTATATGAATTAAAATACAACAAATAAAGATAAATTAGTGGCAAAAAATAATAATAAATATTATATTTATATTTTAAAAAGATAAATGATTTGAGACATTATGAGACAGAGGAAATACCTTTTAATAAACATTTTTGTTAGCATAATTATAATTAGAAATTTATTATTTATTTTTTTATATGTCATTTTTAAAATTTGATGCACATATCACCTTAATTTGTAAAAACATAGAAATAGGCACGTGGAATAAATATAACACTGGTTATGCTAACATTTATGGTTATAGCTTAGTACTTTTAAAATAAAAGAATTTGATGAGAAAATAATAAAGGTAGTTTATTGAATTTCCTTATTTAAGCTATAAATTTAGAACTTAAAAATTATTCTAATTTTAACAGAAAAAAACAATTTTCGGTAAAAAAAAATCTTCTTTAAAAAGCACACTTTAATGCAAATTAATTTTTCTGGACAATTTATTGAAAAAAACAACTTTTTCTATAACAAAAAAAAAGTGATTTAGGAAATATTTTCCCCTATACACTTAATAGAATCTGTCATGCAAATAACATCCTCTTTTCACCCTCGTGGTAGAAGCATTTATGTTTTATATTTCTCAAATTTCACACTTCCTCTTCAACACTAAAATGAAACTTTCTTCTATATTCAATCACCATTTTCTGATTCAAATCCTCTCCTTTTTCCCACAAAAATTCACAATGTTACCCTCATATCTCAACCTCAACAACATTATGTATCTGACACCAAAATCACACACATCAACGTACATTACTAAAAAAACTGTTGCAAGAACCACTTCTTCCTTCTTCAAATTCATGCTCTTTTACATAGTCTTTTATGTATCAATATGTTCGTAAAGGGGCCTTAAGAGTCGACATGTGTTCAGTCTCTCTTTAATTAGATTGGTTGTCTTTTTATTAAATGTATCACCTTTTTTTATAGATATATGAGTCTTCCTCCTCTCACGACATAAAAGAAGTCTTAAGAGAGGTAGATCGTGCTCTCCTGAGATTTAGGCCTGAGACAAATATAAATATCCCATCATGGTGATTGAAGTAAAGGACTTAACTACTACGAAAATACATATAAGAGCTTCTCACCCCATGTGAGCTAGCTCTCAACCTCATAACAACCTTAAAGTCTCTAACAACTCTTAATCACTGGGAATTATCACACATTTGTACCTTTAGCAAATACCATTGACATCCACCACGGGGTCCGATAAAACTGAATCATGCATCATCACAACAGTCAACCGAACAAATTTCCTTATGTTGGTCCTCTATATCCATCATGGTCAACAAAAATATGACAACTCTTCCTAGCGAGGAGTTTGATGTCGAGGAAAGTGTCATTGGAGAGATGCGCGCCGCTATGGACGATCTTCGTCACCAGAATCAGACCCTAGAGGATAACGTCCTTCATATCTAGTAGCACCAGCAGGAGACACACATGGTGGACGAATTTGAGGTATTGGATCCCCAACTTTTATCGGAGGAGATATGGGAGGCGCCCGTCTCAAGGAACTTTAAGCCGCCATCATTGGCTAAATTCGATGGACGCAGTGACCTGTACAAACATGTAGCCTCCATCAACACTCATATGGCCATCATTGGGACACTAGACTCTTTAAAGTGCAAGCTCTTGTCTCCGTAAGCAGTCATAGAAAGTTGACCACCACAAGTCTATTCAACATTCACCAAGTTCCATTAGAATCGATGAGGGAGTATCTCGCATGCTTCAACAAAGAAAAAATAAGGGTAACCCATCCAAGCCATGTAATTTTAATAGGAGCATTCCAGAATGAGCTTATGGCAGGAAAATTCAATGAGTCCCTCACCCGGAGACAAGTAGAGTCCTTGTTAACGCGAGCAGAATGTTACATTAAGGGTGAGGAGAGAAATGTTGAAAAGAAGGATCTGGATGCAAACGAACACACTTCTAATACAGGAAGATAACGGAGGAACCAATACACATCACCCATGAGGGACAATACAACATTCAAGTGAAGTGGAAAGTCTATGGAGAGCTTTACGCCCCTAAACACTTTCCGCGATCAGATATGGTGGATGTTTCTTCATATGCATAACATCCCTCAACCACTATCCCAAAGGAATACATTATGGGGCCCGAGTCTAACTGTTGGTGTAAGTTCCATAAGGTCAAGGGGAACCACACTGAGGCATGTCTATAACTCAAGAAGGAGATAGAGCACCTGATCTAGGAAGGACATTTAATGAAGTATGTTAAGCGTAGCCTCGATGGACAAGCAAGGGGATCTAGTTCCCAGGTGCAGTACGTCCTTGAGAGCCTTAGATCCAGTAAAGGAAAGGTGCCAAGTAAGGATCACGGTGATAAGACTATCTGTTACACACTCAAAACCATCGTAGGAGGATTTGCTCAAGGTAGAGAGACTAGATCCTCCCGAAAAAGATATACCCATTAAATTTCAGGTGCAGTACATCTCTGGTAACTCCATATCTAGCAAAGGAAATGTGCCAAGTTTGTAGCACGATGACAAGATTATCCGTTACACACTCAAAACCCTTGTAGGAGGATTTGTTGGAGGCAGAGAGACTAGTTCCGCCTGAAAGAGATATGCCCATTAAATCCTAACCATTGATGGTTTACCCTTCGACCCCTTCTTTAACCATCTTCTAGATGGGAAAGTAAATCTAGAGGGACCAGGTGATTTCCAGAAAGTGCTATGTAGAAAGCTCGAACTTGAAGAAGGTCAGGGCAGTATGCATGGATGTCACGAGCTTAAAGGCAAAGACAAAGCCACCGAAAGAAGCTTCCTTAGAGGAAGGCTTAACGATTCCAAAAAAGGAAGACGCAAAAATTGTGGAAGAAGATATCCTATTAAGAGATGATTCCTAGCAGGATGAGCCTCATTTAGTTTGGATTGTTTGATGTTTATTTTGTTTAGGCAAATTACATTCTCGACAGTTATTGTAAGAACAATAATGTTTTTGCAGGATCAATTTTTCCATATGATGTTGAAGTAACACATGGTTTTTGGCAACACCCTCACATTAACAATGTATATGAAAGTTTTTAATTATTACTAATTTTACTGCAAGATGTCAAGGAGCGAGGGGATCTCGTGGAAGTTACCTCGAGGCACTTACATGTTGGATCCTCATGAAGGAATCCTTGTTGTCCCTCGAGACAATTACATGTTGGATCCTCATGAAGGAATCATTTCCTCCCTCGAGGCTATTACATGTTGGATCCTCATGAAGGAGTCCTTGTCGTCCCTCAAGGAAATTACATGTTAGATCCTCATGAAGGAATCTTTTTCGCCCCTCGAGGCAATTACATGTTGGATCCTTGTGAAGGAATCCTTGTCTCCCCTCGAGGTGATTACATGTTGGATCCTCATGAAGTAATCCTTGTCGCACCTCAAGGTGATTACATGTTAGATCCTCATGAAGGAATTCTTATCGCGCCTCGAGGCGATTACATGCTGGATTCTCTTGAAGGAATCCTTGCTTCCCATTGAGGCAATTACATAATGGATCCTCATGAAGGAATCATTTTCACGCCTCAAGGTGATTACATGTTAGATCATCATGAAGGAATCCTTGCTTCCCCTAAAGGTAATTACATGATGGATCCTCATTAAGGAATCCTTGGCACCCCTTAAGGCGATTATATGTTGGATCCTCAAGAAGGAATCATTGTCGTCCCTCGAGGAAATTACATGCTTGATCCTCATGAAGGAATCCTTGTCACTCAAAGACGATTTTATTATGGATCCTCATGAAGGAATCTTTGTCGTCCCCTCAAGGCGTTCGCTCATAGCGAATACTCATGAAGGAATGTCGGCATTACCTTGCGGCAATCATAAACATTGGAACTTCCAGGCACCTTTGGAGTCATATGGGCGTGTCCAGGTGAATTTCCTAAGAATAACATTTAAAAGTTATAATACAAAACAAAGATGGATTAAGAATACACTGGTCATTTAATTAAGAGCCCATTACATGAAAAGTATTTCAAAATTTCTAGGAGGAGGTAAGGGATAAAACACTCTACATAGCTCCATTACAAAGGGGTAGTTGAACAAAACCCTAAGATCATGGATCTTCTAGGGCGTCGCCGCAGCAAAGGGCATCTTCTAACTAGAATATTTTAAGGTGGTTTCTCCATCAAGTAGGACCTGCTCGTCGTCCGCCAGTTGGTCGCCACGAAACACCTTAAATAAATCCATCTGGCTCAAATCCAAACCCAAGTAGAGAAAGGTTATTTGTTCATTCGCTCGCTCAAATTATATATCGAAAGTGTCAACCAGGTCGTCTTTGAAAACATACACTTTCTCCTCAAGCTTTTTAAAAGAGTTAAAAGCCTCATCCAAGAAGCCCTTTAATATTTTAGCGACAGTAGTCTGAGTCCGAGCCTTTAATGCCACCAATCTTAGTAGAGCCTTCGAATCATATCTCTCTCTCGCACCAAGGTCCTTACTTTTTTTAGCGTTGTGTGATAGCTTCCTGAGCCATTGTGGACTTAGACTTCAGGACATCAACAATTTTAGTATGTTTTCCCATTGAAGTCGCCCGATCTAAAGGATCCCTAGAAGACGCGCTTCGGCCACATTGGATAACTCCATGAAAGATTTATTGTGAATGTTTCAGTAATTAGAGGGAAAATCCTCAAGGAAAGGGAGGCGACTCTTGGTGAACTTGACATCATCAAAAAGGGAATCCCTCGAGAGGGATGAGAAAGGGTGGGAACCATCGACCCTACAATCCTTAGTAACCATTAACTGTCTGCCCTCAGGAGCTTGATAAACCTTCTACCTTCTTGGGAACAATGGATGGTGGTTCGTATTAACAGGACATTCCTCAATGCGCTTTGTGTTCTCCTTTGAAATTTATCCGACCGAGAAGCTTTGAGGGATGAATGACGATTGACGCTTAACCCTCCTCCTCACAAGAGTTCTTTTCTCTCGGTTAATGGATTGTTGACATTGATCATGTGCAAAGAAGAAATAAAATTTAGGAAAATATTTGATCAATAACCTCGAAAAGAGATGTTATCCACACACACACAAATACACACACTCGCTCACTCACTCGCATGCATGCACACACGCGCATACACACACACACACATATCCCACTATCTTCCCCAACATCCAGAGAGATTAAGGTACAAGAACACATAAACTTTAAGTCAGACGATTCTTGAATCATGTCTCTCTCTCATAGGGGGTGAGATCGTCGGGAGAAAACTATTAGTGATTTACAAATTACTCGTCCCAAGACAATGGAAACGGAAGGTTTCATTCACCAAAGGCGTTACCATTGAAGTGTTATCTCGTCCCCTAATTCTCATAAACTTGTCTTTCCAATCGGTGTAAGGGTTAGAGTGGGGTTGCAATAACTTCTTCCTCAAAAGACTAAACAAAGTCACACAACCCCTTATGGGAGGTTGTCTGACACTATAGAAATAAAAGAATGCGCCAATAGTAAGAGGGACCTCCGACACAATCTCAAAGACCCTAATAATATCCCAAAAATTGGGCATAATTTGAAAGGGGGCAGCATTGGTGGTCGTCAGTAATTCTGCCTCGAACAATGTAAAGGGGATTGTAAAGCCCAATCTTCTGCCGAAAAGCCATTATTATTTCTACATCCATTAATTCCCAATAAGAATTAGAAGAGCAAGATAGTTACTATCAAAGACACATGAGCCTTCGTCTCCCCATAATCCTAGCTCGTGTCATCCACCTGTCGACATAGAAGAAGTTGTAAGAGAGGTGGAGTATGCTCTCCTAAATATCAGGGAATAAACTGCCCTCTTCCTGAGTGGTTAGTATTTTCAAGAAAGTCTACAATTCAGGCCCGAGACAAATATAAATATCCCATCATGATGATTGAAGAAAATGGCCTAACTACAGTACAAAAATACACATATTTAGGAGCTTCTTACTCCCCATGTTAACTAACTCTCAACCTCATAACAACTTTAAAAGCCTCTCACAACACTTAATCACTTAAGCTTGTCACACATTTATACTTTTAACAAGTATACTATCTTATCAACAACCTTAGTTTTTCACCAAATTCTGCACTAGAAACAACTAAAGAAGCCTGTTTCGACACTCTTATTTGATTTGGTTGTGAACTTATTCAAGAAATGGGGTTTTTCAAACACCAACTTGCACAACATAATTTCAAAGGAACCATGGTTACTTTCTTGCATCCTTAACAAAAGGGTTCTCCCAAAGTTTCAATTTTTACTCTCCAAAGGTTGTTTTGCTTCCGACATTGTCTACATTGTGAACAAAGCACCGATATTTCTTCGTCGAAGCCTAGAGAATCACATTGTTCCAACACATGAATTGTGTTGTTTGGTTACTTAAAATCAGATAAACTGACATTGCCTTGCATAGCAAGGAATCTATTTTCTTTTTGTTGTTCTAGGATGAGAACAAATGTTAAATTGTTGGTTTAATTTGGAGTTTCGGATTCGAACATTGCCACATTGCTTCATAAATGGCCTAGTGTGTTTTCATCAAACCAATTGCTAAAAGAAGTTGAAGAATTAAAGGCATTGGGTTTCAAACCCTTTAAAAACAGCTTTTAGTATAGCATTGCTAGCTAAACTAACTGTTAGAAAATCACATTGGGATGATAAAGTTGATGCCTTCAAGAAATGGGGATGGTGTGATGAAAACATTGCTGAAGCATCTAGGAGACAACCTAATTCTGTAAAAATAACAGGTTTTTAAAATTCTGATACAGTACTATAGCGCATCGCAGAAAAATGTTGATTTGTTCAAATCCTGCTACGCTATAGTGATGCTGTTTGACAACACTGTAAACAGAAATAAAGCAAAACTGATGAAACGCAAGCAAGTTTTTTTCTGTCAATACTACTTGACCTCGAAAATCGGTGAGGCTTTTGCATCTCCCTTATCGCGGTGCACTGCATTTTCTGTCTTTAAGCACCAAAATGTGTTGGGATTTTTGTAAAGATTGCCCCTAGGATGAGGATTACTTTGGTATATGTAGTTTGATGGATTAAAAACAGGACTTTCTTTCTTTGACACTGACTTTGTCCTCAGACAATTCTCTATCACCTTAGCTTCTTCCTTCAATCTTTCTCTCATGTCCAAAATATTTCTTCTAACTTTACTAGATATTGATTTGCTGGTAATGTTCCTTGCCTTGAAACTTGAAGCATTGGAATTGGTAGGGAGAGTGTTGGGTTTATATGGGATTCTGTTGCACTCAATGCAGAAGCTTCTGTGTCTTTCTATGTTGAAAGATTTTCTTTTTGCTGCATCAGATAGACATGTATACGCCTAGAAGTAAGAAAAAATATAGAAGGTTTAGTTGAGACTTTTATTCAATTTGTAAAAGCTTTTAAACAAGCATATATAGAGTAAGAATTATTTAAATAATCTCGTAATTGGAATAAACTTTTGCATTTCATTTTTTTTCTTATTTTAAGCTACCTGTATGATATAGGTAAAGAAAACAGTGGAAGGTGTCAATATTGATATAGTTATTCATTGTTTTGATTAACTCACACTGTGACGACCGTAACTAGTATCGTAATACCTATATATCTATCGAAATGCACTTTTTCATTTCATCTTTTTTCTTATTTTAAGCTACCATTTAACTTCATAAACACCTATAGCATGGGAAACTGTCTGGTACCGTAAAAACAACCGCGACATAACGGTATTAGAAGATGATACCATTATTTTTAGTTTGGTTATATACATCTTAATGACCACAATCAGTATCACAATACTTGTAACGACTAAAATCGTGAAAGGTTTTATACGATCACAACAAGACCACAATCATTATTTAAAACCTTAGCTAAGGTCTTTTTACCCTCGTTTAAAGAATGAATCATTAATGTTTTTTGATTTTTAACTGTATATTTCAAACTCTTCTTCTTTATCATATCGTCGTAATGTGCATAGCAATCGCAATGACCACAATTGCAACAGTGGCAACAGCAACAGCATTCGTGACTGTAATTTAAAATCATGGATATTTATGAGAGAAACAAACCTGAGAGACAAGCTTGAATGCAATTTCAGCTTTGGGATGTTTATTCTTATCTGGATGAAGTTGCAAGGCTGAAGCAACAAACAAATTCATAATAAAAAAGAAACAAAACCAATGCAAATTGCATAAAATCATAAACAAAAAAGATTAAAAAAACATTACCTAGTTTATGATATTTCTTACGAATGGTATTTAGCCCATCATTTTCTTCAACCTATGATATATATTTGGATTGAAT
Organism: Lathyrus oleraceus; assembly: GCF_024323335.1. Taxonomy (NCBI): domain Eukaryota; kingdom Viridiplantae; phylum Streptophyta; class Magnoliopsida; order Fabales; family Fabaceae; genus Lathyrus; species Lathyrus oleraceus. Next base: position 388,755,025 of record NC_066579.1, read on the forward strand.
CACATTCATATTCATATTCATATGATATAAGGTTAATTAATTAACAAAGAAAACGGTAATTAAAAAAACTTACACCAAGAATGCAATACCAATCAACGAAAGGTGCATTTGAGAAAAGTGTATGAACACAACGAATTGAACAGTTTGAAATAGAGCATATATCTAATACTAATTTGGTTTTGTAATCATATTCTTCTTCTTCCATTTTTCTTCTTCTTTTTCAAATTCTAAGTAACTCAAAAAGGGTTTTATAAAATACTATAAAACTGTGTTTTGTGAACTACTGAAAGAAACGGAAGTAGAACGGTTTTATTTATTTATTTGTTTTGGAAATAGAATAATAAAGTGAAAATATTTGGGAATTGATTATATAGATATTTTGAACTGGTTTATTATTATTATTTAGTGGATAAGAACAAAAAAAAATCAAAACAGTGGAAGGAAGGGTTTTAAATTTGAGTTGTCTCAAGAAAAGTTTGAGTTGTCTTTAAATGTTTTAGTTTTAATTTCCTTATAAACTTTCAATTGATCCTCTAAATGTTTTGTTATTAGTTTTAGTATTTATAGTTTTATAAAATTTATCCGGCATATTTATATTTATTCTTTTTTATAATATATATTATTAATAAAGTTATTATATATTAGGGTAAATTATAAATTTTGTTATCTATTTTACCTCATTCATTTGGAAATAGTCTATTACTAATTTTGTATTTTTTTAATGATGTGACTGACATGTTTTGTTTTTAAAGTTTTACAAAAATTTCTATATGATGATATATCATTCTTCTCAAATACCCTTTATTTAAAAAGAGGCAAATCATTAATTTTAAGTATGAGAGGGATACCAAAAATGTGGGAAATTAAAATATGAGAGTTATTTGCATTATTGAAATAGAATAGATGGATTAAAATTATAATTTTTATTAAATTTTATTAGTAAAACTATTTATCCATAACTTTAAAATAAAATTTAATTGTTAAATTAAGATTTAAATAATTAATTTTTTAAAATTTATTAATTTATAAATACTAATAACTTTTTTAAATTAATTATAAATATAAATAAATGTTATCACAAGCCTATATTAGCATTTTACATTCATTTAACACAATTTGCATATATTAGTGAAATATCCCAACTACACTAATTAAATTATTAAGTTAATATATTAAAAATCCTAATAATCATTTCATTTTAAAAAATTATTACTATGGTTTATATAATTTACAAACACATATTTAAAAAGATGATTTATTTGGTAAGTATTGTTTTCTCACAAAATTATGTTGCAACACAATACTGTACTATCGTATTCACATAATTTGTGTTTTAAAGACTATGGAATACTTTAATGATCATTTTAAGCAAAATAGTTGCTTAGAGTTGTTTTGGTTCTGGTCAATCAAATGATAGATAAATTGAAATTATGGTACTAATAATCAGAAAATTTGTTGGGATTAAATTTCATCATTCTTATCCTCATATATAATCATGGATTAATATGCTCTTCTACTATGTTATTAATATTTTCACCTAATGTTCTCATAGCAACTCATATATATATATATATATATATATATATATATATATATATATATATATATATATATATATATATATATATATATATATATATATATATATATATATATATATATATAAAAGTTTAATTGAAATACACTGACAGTGTAAAAAATTTTTACACCGTCCGTTAATAATAGACGTTGGATATTGAAACAAATTTGACTTTTATTTTACAAACCTATAAAGTAATGCAAACGGATGATGATGATGAATTGATAGTATAAAATTTTTTACATTGACAGTGTATAGTAATTAATCCATATATATATATATATATATATATATATATATATATATATATATCAATTATTAGTCTACATGTAGATATTAAATTGACCATATCTCTAGGCTTTAGCATTCAATAGATGGAGACTTAGATCTAGTAACAACCAACACCTCTCGAATGTCAAATCATACTATGAGCACATGTTTTAGGTAATTAATCTAAAACAAGTATTATAATTGTAGTGTTATATTTGGTAAAGTCCTAAGTTGAGGCGCTCTCGCCTGACACTAGGCCGCCCAAATGACACTCGAAGGAGTCGCCCATAAGACTCAGTAAACGTGTCAGTCAAGTAAAGAGAAAGTTCCCACTAACACCGAAAAGATAGGCGATCAATAACCTCCCCTAACATGGGGGAAGCGGTTAAGACTACGTCCATGAGGTAGAAAACCTAGGCCCACGATGCCTCTATAAATATACCTTCTCCTAGGAGAGAAATACAAACACTCACTCACATATGTTGCCAACTACTTAGAGAGCATCACGCTTCTGGTAGTCCTAATACCTTATCAACCATATTATCCTCCTCAACTCTAGCAGCGCTGACCATCATACATGGCCTTTCACCTCACATGAGTTAGTCCCTTAAATAACCTCGACAAACACCATGCAGGGCATCTCACCTACGAGGGAAATCCTTCACCTACCAAATTATAATATACCTACTAAGGTCTTTGAGTCTCCCTGCCCTTGCAACGGGAACATACACCTCATGTAATTTTTAACTAGTGCATTGTCGCCCACCATGGAGACTCCATAAAATTAACCTGGGTCACATCCTTCTAATCACCATCACCTTTTTCGCTGTCTGCCTTCACTTCTGACCTTAAACGCCCTCAACTATGGTTAACAGAAGGGCTTCATCCCCTACGCCAGAAGGTACCATAGGTAGTGGTGGTGATGTTGAAGCCCTGACGGAGATGCGTGCTATGATGGATGAATTACACCGACATAACCATACGTTGGAAGATGACGTCCATAACATTAGACAATGCCAACAGGGGGGCAATCCCCAAGAAGAGGTGGAACTGCTGGATCCCCAACCACTATCGGACGAAATATGGGGAAACCTCATCCCTAAGGGGTTCAAGCCTCTATCCTTGGCCAAGTTTGATGGACGCATCGACCCATATGTGTGCTCGCCCCTATCAATACACAAATCACCATCATAGAAGCCCTCGACCCCTAAAATGCAAGCTGATGTTGGGAACTCTCAGGGAGGCCTCCCACCGGTGGTACATGGGCATCCTCTTGCCTTAATCACTAGCTACCGAAAGCTGGTGAGAAAACTAGTGCACCAATTCGCTGTCAGTTTCCATAGGAAGATGTCCCCCACGAGCCTGTTCAACCTTCGACGAGGTCTGTCAAAATCACTGAGGGACTACCTCGACCGCTTCAACGAAGCCACCATTAAGGTAGTCCCGCCGAATCAACATATGTTCGTGGGGGGATTTTCAAGACGACCTCAGGGCGAGACACTTCAATAAGTCCCTAGCCCAAAATTTGACGCTCACGTTGGCCGAGGTAGTCACCCGTTCCAAATTCTATATTATGGGCAAGGAGAGGAACACATAGAAGAAGGCTTGTAATGTCAAAGAGCGCATCCCTAGATCCGAAAGATCGAACCATCCGAGGAAAAACAACTACACCTCGCCCGTGAAAGAAAGGCCAACATTCAAAAGAGTGGGGTAGGCTATGGAAAGCTTCACACCTAGGAACACCCACTAAGAATATATATGGTGTGAAGTGTTTCACCTGTACAACATCCCAACACAGCATGCTCGTAAGGCTAAGATGATGGGATCCAAACCGGGAATGTGGTGCAAGTTCAAGAAAGTCAAAGGGAATCATACCAAGGACTGGCTCCAGAAGGAGATCGAAAAGCTAATACAGGAGGTTCACCTCAAGAAATATGTGAAAGGTGACTCCTCCAGCCAGTCAGAGAGACATGGTTCCCGTGAGCGAGAATGTGTCAAAATCCCAAGGACTAACAAAGCTAAAGAAGCATCCCAAGGTAAAGCGTCACATGCTTAACACCATAGCCGGAGGGTACGCCGAAGGCGGCGAAACTAGCTCCTCCCGCAAAACGTACACCCTTCGAATACTGAGTGTGGAGGATCTTCTCGAGGATGAGAGCGGAGAAGCGCCCAAAGTCGTGATTAATTTCTCACAGAAAGATGTGTATGGTATCCACCCTCACAACGACGACCCCATGGTCATTGTGGTCAAATTAGAGGAATGTGAGATAAAAAGGGTCCTGGTAGACCAAGGAAGCTTCGCCTTCATACTGTATTGGGACATCTTCGAGAGATTGCACCTTGACCCTGAACACTTAAAGCCCTTCAAAGGATCATTATTCGAATTCTCGCGAGAGAAAATTCAGATGAAGGGGTATATGTTGGTGTAAGCTCTAGAGGCCAATACTTTTGGTACTTGTATCGAATTATTTATTAATAATAAAAGGCTTTTTCTTTATTATGTTTATTTAATAAAGTCCCTAGAATAGCTAGTCCGTTTAATGTATCAAGTGTGACATAATCATGAGATCACATTAAACATAAGGACACAATTCTTAAAGTATCCGTAGTCGAGCTTTATTGTGAAGTGGGATAACATTAAAGCATTAAGACTATTATGTACATAGACTGATGATCACATCTCATGGATCATGGATAAGGAGTTATCAAGTCTTAAACATAGGTATGAATATTAAGAGTAATATTTATACTGGATTGACCCGCTATGAGAATACTATATAGAATGTTATGCAAAGTGTCATAAGTTATTCTCATGGTGATAATGGTGTATACCACCCTTCGACCTGAAACCACTATGGACCCTAGATGTAGAGTTGAGTGCCTTATTGCTGATCAAACGTTGTCCGTAACTGGATGACCATAAAGACAGTTGATGGGTACTCCACGAAGCATGCTAAGGGACATGAGTGACCTAGATGAAATTTTCCCATCCTGCGTAACATGATAAATATCTATGGGCCCAATATTGAACTGGACAAGGATGACACGGTCTATGCCTTGTGTTCTATATAGACATAAGGGCAAAAGGGTAATTGTACATTTAAATATTATCACAAAAGGATTTGCCAGATCACATGACATTTTCGTGTCTTGGGTAGCAGTGATGTGTTGCTAGATACCTCTCACTGTTTATTATGTTAAATACGTGATTTAATATAATTGCCAATGCCACGAAAACCTACAGGGTCACACACAAAAGGACGGATTGATGAGAGATAAAGTAACTAAGGAATACCGTAATGTACGGTTCCCTTAAGTGAATTGTAGAACATCGTAGGGTACGGTGTACTTAAGTAGAATACGAAATATGGTAACGTACCACGCGCTTAAGTGATTTTGGCATATTATAAGATATGGGCCACATACACTTGAGTGGGCTTTTTAGCTTGCAGCCCACACAAGTGGTTCTATAAATAGAACCCTTGTGTAGAAGCATTTTTGCAGTTGCAATTTCGTTTCTCTCTCTCTCACTCAAAGCCTTCATTCGTAGCAGCTAGCACTGAGATTGAAGGAATCCATTCGTGTGGACTGAGTAGAGACGTTGTCATCGTTCAACGTTCGTGATCGCTCTGTAGATCTGCATCAAAGGTTACAATCGCCACAAGAGGTAACGATTCTATCACTGATCATGCCCATTCGTAAGGATCATTAAAGGAGAAATTTTAAATTCTGTTACATTTTGGATCGCCCTTCTCCTTCAGTATCTAACTATGAGGGTAACGTTCAGAGAACATGACCTGGCCAAGGAAATTAAGGTTAAGTGTTGTTCCTATTGGATTGGATGGATTTTTCAAAACAACAACATGGAGAAGTGTTCAAATTTACCAAGCTACTTCAAGATATATTTCTTGTGCAGAAGAGACACGTTCTGGAAGCGATGTCACAACATGTGTGTACGACATATGGGCCTTGCTCAATAGGCCAGATTTCTGCATTTTTGAATAAAATTTATGTTAAAAATTCAGTTAGATTTTATAGCTTTTATTTAACAATATGATTATATGATTTTTTGGACAGTTGTGAAGATCAAATTAGAGGCATTGAACAACATATGGTCTGTTGTTGCTTGTAAGACTAACTGTACTAAACTACTAATAGTGAATTTCCTTTCTTGGGTTGGAAGTCAACCCTTCAGACATAGGTGATGTTGCATCGAACTAGGTTACCAATTATTGTGTTATTTATTGTTTTTCTGCTTCATTATCTTGTACAATTGAATATGTATTAATTATGGTGATTATGGTTTAACTTGTCGAACCAGTTGTGTAGGACATCGCTTTCGATATATGTCATCTGAGTTACAAAATTTCATTAAGTACCTAGTCATTGAAGCTCCATCTTCTTATAATACGATTATTATGAGACCAACTTTTAACTGGCTAGGAACTGTTTTGTCCATTTTATATCTAAGCATGAAGTACTCGTTCCTCGAGGGGAGAGTGGGGGTTGTCCAAGAAGATTAGGAAATCTCCAGGAAGTGTTACACTGAAAGTCTCAAGATAAGGAGAGCACACTTTATAGGCGTGAGAGTAAAGAGGTCTAGCACGGGAATAACTACACCGGAAGAGATGGGCGAGAGTGAAGAAGCCATCCATCATAACTCAAAAGATAAGAAAATTTGAAGGCAAGGAGGAACGCCTATTTTTCTCATGAATTATTGAGGTAGTTATTCTTTTATTCTTATTAGTTCTTTTGAAAAATCTTTTAGGCGAGTAATGAAACTCTGCCAGTTGTAAGTACAAGCTATTTTGCCATGGTTCACTCTTTTCCCTACGCACTTTCAATAGGTTAGGGTTTTTAACAAGGCACCTTATTTTATTTTATTCATATATGTTGGTTACCCCCTAACTTTGCAAGAACTCCAAATTCATAAAGAAAGCCTACTATAGAGACGAAAATACAATCACATATGCTGGATTCCCACAAGGGATACTTTTTGCCCATAGTGGCAATATTTTACGCTGGATTTCCATGAGGGATCCTTTCCACCCACAATGGAAAACAAACTTGAGTTGGATTCCCACAAGGGATCCTCGCCATCTATAGTGGCAACATTTTACACTAGATTCTCACAAGGGATCTTTGTCGCCCATAGAGCCAATGTTTTATGCTGGATTCCCATGAGGGATTCTTGCCGCCCGTAAGTGGAAATAACTTGAGCTGGATTCCCATGAGGGATCCTTACCACCCGTAATGGCAATAACTTGAGCTGGATTCCCATGAGGTGTCCTTCTTGCCTGTAGTGGCAATAACTCGAGTTGGATTCCTATGAGGGATTCTTGTCGCCCATAGTGGCAACATTTTGCACTGGATTCCCACGTGGAATCCTTGTCGCCCATAATGCCAATGTTTTACGTTGGAATCCCATGAGGGATCCTTGCCACCCACAAGTGGCAATAATTTGAGTTGGATTCCCATTAGGGATTCTTGCCACCCGTATTGGCATTAACTTGAGTTGAATTCCCATGAGGGGTCCTTGCCGCCTGTAAGTAGCAATAACTTGAGTTGGATTCCCACGAGGGATCCTTGCATCCCATAGTGGAAATGTTTTATCTTGGATTCCCATGATAGATCCTTGCCACTCGTAGTGACAATAACTTGAGCTAGATTACCACGAGGGATCCTTGTCGCCCATAGTGGCAATATTTTACGTTGGGTTCCTTTGAGGGATCCTTAACATTAGTAAGTGGCTATAAGTTAAGTTGGAGTCCCATGAGGTATCCTTGCTGCTAGTAGTGAAAATAGCTTGAGTTGGATTCCCATGAGGGATCCTTGCCGCCCGTAAGTGGCAATAACTTGAGTTGGATTCCCACGAGGGACGCCTATAATAGAAAAGTTTTAAGATGGATTCCCATGAGGGATCCTTGCCGCCCATAGTGGAAACCACTTGACCTGGATTCCCACAAGGGATTCTTGTCGGTCATAGTGGAAATATTTTGCATTGGATTCCCATGAGGGATCCTTGTCACCCATAATGGAAACATCTTGCACTGAACTCCCACAAGGGATCCCTATCTCCCATTAATGGTAAATTTCTACGTGGGATCTGAAGGAGAATAGTGATCCAAAACACAGCGAAAATTAAAAATTTATCCTTTAGTGATCCTTATGACTGAGCGTGATCAGTGATAAAGTCGTTACCTCTTGTGGCGATTGAAACCTTTGATGCATATCTAAGAAGTGATCACGAACGTTGAATGGTGACAACGCCTATACTCAGTCCACACGAATGGATTTCTTCAATCTCATTGCTAGCTGCTACGAATGAAGGCTTTGAGTGAGTGAGTGTGTGTGTGTGTGTGTGTGAGAGAGAGAGAGAGAGAGAGAGAGAGAGAGAAACTAAATTTCATATGCACAAATGCTTCTACACAAGGGTTATATTTATAGAACCACTTGTGTGGGTTGTAAGCTAAAAACCCACTTAAGTGTATGTGGTCCATATCTTATGATATACCAAAATCACTTAAGCACGTGGTATCTTACCATATTTCGTATTCTACTTAAGTACGCCGTACCTTACGATGTTATATAATTCACTTAAGTGCACTGTACCTTACGGTGTTTCTTATTTACTTTATCTCTCATCAGTCCGTCCTTTTTTGTGTGACCCTGTAGGTTCTTGCGACATTGGTAATTATATTAAATCACATATTTAACATAATAAATAGTGAGCGATATCTAGAAACACATCACTGCTACCCAAGACACGAAAATGTCATGTGATCTAACAAATCCTTTTGTGATAATACTTATGTGTACAATTATCCTTTTGCCCTTATGTCTATATTGAACACAAGGCATACACTGTGTCATCCTTGTCTGGTTCAATATTGGGTCCTTATACATTTATCCTGTTACACAGGATGGGCAAATTCCATCTAGGTCACTCATGTCCCTTAGCATGCTTCGTGGAGTACCCATCAACTGTCTTTATGGTCATCCAGTTACGAACAATGTTTGATCAACAATAAGACAATCAACTCTACATCTAGAGTCCATAGTGGTTTCAGGTCGAAGGGTGGTATACACCACTATCACCATGAAAATAACTTATGACACTTTGCATAACATTCTATATAGTATTCTCATAGCGGGTCAATCTAGTATAAGTATTACTCTTAATATTCATACCTATGTTTAAGACTTGATAACTCCTTATCCATGATCCATGATATGTGATCATCACTCTTTATACATAATAGTCTTAATGCTTTAATGTTATCCCACTTTACAACAAAGCTCGACTACAAATACTTTAAGAATAACGTCCTTATGTTTAATGGGATCTCATGATTAAGTCACACTTGATACATTAAACGGACTAGCTATTCTAGGGACTTTATTAAACAAACTTAATAAAGAAAAAACCTTTTATTATTAATAAATAACTCGATACAAGTACCAAAAGTATTTTGCATTGGATTCCCATGAGGGATCCTTGTAACCCATATTGGCAACATCTTGCACTGAACTCCCACAAGGGATCCCTATCGCCCATTAATGGTAAATTTCTACGTGGGATCCCCATAATAGATCCTTGTCGCCTTCAAAGGGCAACGATGAAAGCCACTAGAAAAAAAGGCTTTGGCAGTATTAAAAGCCGAAATGAAACACAAACCCATGAAACAAGAAAATAACGGTAACAATACTTAGCATAATAAGACTCCCCGAAGGGGACATCGCTGTTTCAAAGGAAAAGTTTTACAAGCCCCTGAAGGGTTCAAAAGAAGTACAACCAAAGAAAAAGAACAAATGTAGAAGCCGCCGAGACTGATAATCACTATTCCACAATGAATATCTCTGACTGAGGACTCTCGGGGTGACCATCATCCTTAATATCACCCTCATGAATGGGGGAACACTCCTACACATGATAAGCCATTAAAAGGATCCATGGAACTGAAATCTAGAGTAGGATACAAGAAGAGGACTGACTCCATAGCCTGCTCAAAGTATACACTAGCAGTAACTACCATTTCATCATTCAGATCTACACCTCTTTCTCGTGGTCTTTTTGAAGGAGGAGGGACGCAACCAATAAGTCCTATAAAGACTTTTTCTTATTAGTGACCTCTTTCATCTTCTTTCTCCATCTCTCCTCCTCTAGTTGGAGGGACTGTAATAACCGTTGGCTCTCGTTATAAGCCTTCGTGTGCTCTTGGAGCCTCGCCTCTAGGTCACCAAAATTTTTGTTGTATCTCCCTTGTTCTACCTCTTGAAGCATCGTCCTCTCAGGATGGTTGGGTTGTTATGTGCCGGTGGACTTGAGCTTCTCCCACCTTTATGTGTGCTCCATGGCCAATATCTTCGCTATTTGATCTGCATAAACAAACATGGGTCAGTAAAAAGTATAAATCCAGAAGGTAAAAAGGTAAAGAAACATTATCTGCCTATATAGGTGGAAAGGTGTTCTCTCCCTTCTTGCCACAACCTGATTACTTCCCGATAATCCATAATGTTGAACTCTCGGAAGAAGTGCACAGTCCTTTTCTCCTCTAAAGTCAGGAACGCCTAGTCGTAGTCTATAACTACCATTGTGTCCTCTGTCCAAGACAACGGGAAAGAGGGAATGTCATCGGTATCCAACATCCCAAGATAATCTCCTTGACCCCCACCTATACAAACCTATCTTTCTAATATTTATATTTATTTGACTGGGGGTAAAAAGACCTCTGGCCTTGTGTTTATTCAGGTTCATCCAACTACCATTCGCAGGCTTAGTGGCGATGAAGGAAAATAAAACCCCAGTAGTAGGGTTGACATCCAACTTCTCACAGACTAACTCAAAAGCCCTAATGTAACCCCAAATGTTCAGAAACAGTTGTGAGGGGGCAACATTGAGCACCCAAAGAATATCCATGGAAAAAGCCGAAAGGTGAAAGAGGACTCCCATATCCCTGGTAAAAGGAGCGAAAAAGAAGATATATGGCGATGGGGTTAGGACCTTTTATACTATCAACACCCCCTACTGAATAGTCACAATAACTAGGTTTTATGGCCATTATAAAATAACAACTAATTATTCGTAACAGACTTAATAAGTACTTCTAACTGTTTATGAACATTAGTAATACGTAACTGATTCATTAATCATTCTGTAATAGTTCAAACCCTTGATTATTCCTTCAGAGCCCGACCGATTCAATCCGGGATGAGTAGAGAACTCGCTGTTTGGACTTATAATTATTTTCCGAGATACATCCCGGTCATATCTGGGTCCTAATAAAATCCGTGATGTACACTAACATTTCATAACGTTCATATGATCCTTAATCCGCCCTTTAACTTCTTTAAGGAACCTGTCGCCCAACATCAAGGGTCGGCCTATGTGTGCCAGTCTGAGGTTCCTACATGACCACCTCGACAAGAAATGGATATCTCGGTCAAGTTTAGAAATTTCGGTTTCATACCTCGGCCTACCAAATAATTTTTGGGATGTACATAAGCCCCTGGGGCATGAATCCTGAAAGGATGAAATGTCAGGACAAAAGAAGCCTAGAACATTATTCACCATTTGAAGATATGGTACAACTCGGCCTACTATAACCTGCCTGCACTTTCCAAATCGGCACAATGATGTGAATGATCGTGGTAAATATTTTATAACATGGGACATATCTTTTTACCATATTTTCTCTCTATTTCTCCCGCAAATGTTTTTGATCCTATTGAGGTCCTCAGATTTATAACAATTATGTATTTTGATTTACTTCTACTGATCTTTGATAACTACCTTACTTTTAAGCCTAAAACGTATTTTTGTTTTGCTAAGGAGAAGGGTAAGCTCCAAGCGTATCTTGGGAAGATCTATGATTTTAATGTTGTCAGAGAACACTACATCTTTTATAAAGAATCCGAAAATTCCTAGTAGATTCTTAACATAGTGTTATCTTAGAACCCGGTGGATTCTTGTCATAGAGAAGTCGGAGAGCCCCAGTGGGGTCTCGATCTATTGAACTTTGTTTTAATCACTCAAATGCTTGATCTTGTTCTTAGATTTATGCTACCCCGTGTAGATTTTGAGTGTTGTGGTAATCCGAGTTCTATTACCCGATTCCTTCACAGTACTATGATTAAATAAGATCTGGTCAACTCTAGACCATTGAAGTCGGGTCATACACCCTAGCCGGGATATATGTAGGATAATGATTCTTAACGAATCAATGATTCTCTCTTGAACTCAAATCCAACTCTTATAAGATTGTTTTTAGTTGTGACCGCGTTAATCCTTTTGGATATGTAGTCCTAATATTTTTATCTCCTTAACAACAACTTATTTGTTCGAATGCAAATCAGATAAAATGGCCAGCTCCGAGCGAGTGAGCTTGTCTTTTTAGTTGGAGTTTGTATCGTATAGGTTTTAAGCCCTAACCCCGGACCTTAATGATTTGAGGGGTCTCATTAATCCCAAACACAGACCAGCTAACTCCGAGTAGATTATGTCGGATATTTGGTCAACGGTAAGTTAACCAAACCTCTTAAAGTCAGATGTATGTTAACTTTTTCTGAACGACATTCAGAGTCCCATGGGGAGTTGATGTTAAATGGAGGTCAGAGGATTTTATTTTGCATGAGCGACGTTCAGAGTCCCATGAGGGGTTGACGTTAAATGAAGGTCAGAAGCTTTTATTTTGCATGACCGACGTTCAGAGCCCCATGGGGGGTTGACATTAAATGGAGGTCAGAGGCTTTTATTTTGCATGACCGACGTTCAAATCCCCATGGGGGGTTGACGTCAAATGGAGGTCATAGGCTTTTATTTTGCGTGATTGATGTTCAGAGTCCCATGGGGGTTGACGTTAAATGGAGGTCAGAGACTTTTATTTTGTATGAATCGGCCGAAGACGATTATGCCAGAGGCTTTAAGTGTGCTTGAACTTCAATTAGGTCAAAGGTTTTATTAAACGTTACCCGACCGAAGCCGATTATGCCCCTTGTGGAGGTCTTCGTCGTTCTCGGTCTCTACTTTTCGTAGAGGGTAAGTTTATGTCCGGTCTTTGTTCCAACAACTACCCAACATAATTTTAAAAGTTTAGAAATGAGGAGATGTCTCCCGCCCTCACATGGGAAAAGAGTGACACTCGTTTGCCTAGCGTAAATTCTAAATTGGTTTACAAACGATATAGAAATTAACTCGCCTCATCCGACATGATTAGTTAAAAATATACACTTGAATTTGTCTTGCTTGTTGGCTTCGTTGATGGTATTGCTTGATAAATGCATGTTTCCAAGACTATTTTTATCCACTCGAATTTTGGTTTACGGTCGACTTGTTGTCTCTCCAGAATCAGGATCTTGGTTGATGTCTTCATCTGCCTCGTCAATCTAAAGCAATCAATAATGATCTTTTTTTCAGCCTTCCTTACTGCTTGCTGGATAAGCTATGTTGATCTTTTCAACCTCAAAAGAATTCCTATGATAGAAAAGCATGGCATACTGCTCATAAACTTTGGATTGCTTCAATATTTCACATGAAAAATTATAGATTGGACCAACAGTGAATATCAAGCAAACTGGCTCCTGCCTTACTTTCCTCCTAGCTCGGAAAACAATCTTCTAGAAGTTCTGGCTGTTCAAAAGGACTACGGAGTGTCTTTGCTGCTCCTAACTCATTTGTCCTTTCTATGATATCTAACTCCACTATACATGCAGGAACAAAGTCAGTTACCAAATAACCTTCCATCTATTTAAACAAGTTAGCCATTTTTCATACTTGATATCATATATAATATGATAATCTTTTTCTTAGTAATTCATTATGCTAGTCTATCTCGCTTCGAAATTCTGTTATGACAGTAATATGTTTGCATTATTTATTTTGATAACATGCATTATCCATAAACATCCATGAAGATATGTTCAAATTTGGACTTTCAAAATAATAGTCACCACTATTGTGAACATATTCCTTCGGGATTTCGAACTGCTGTTGCCGAATAATGATCACCTTCGGCGGCATGACTATTATCCATATGTAAACCTGCCACCATTGGTAAAACTTTGGGGACAAAGATGAGGATGAACGTGGATCTAGAATCCTTGGTCGAAGCCACTCTGTAGCTATAGGATCATTGCTTAGTTCAACAATTCTCTACTCACTTGATACCGTCAGGTGCTTTCCATTTACCAAGGCCTGGAAAAAAGTGGATATAAATTCATTGGAACAATAGCAAACTTGTTAATTGCTACTGCTGCCGGTGAGAAGGCTCATAGAGTGATATATTTGATGGCCTTAGCACTTCCTTGCTTCTGACCTCAAACCTGTAACCTATCATGCTCAAATATTGAGAACTGTTTTGAGCTCGACACTGTTCTTGATGATCTAGGAATATATCCAGGCAAATGTTTTGTTTTATATTTGTTAGAACAATATTTAGTTTTGCATCTATACCTTTGAATTTTTATAATAATAATTTGGTATTTGTGTAAGAACAATTTTGATACTCTAACAGTTTGTTATTGTTTAGTTTTAACAGTTAGTTCTGATTATGAGTTCATGACGTGCAACATCATCAGATTCTGAACATTTGTTCCGAATTTCGCTTATGCACTAAATCACTTATTAGAAGTTCTGAAAGACGCTATGTTGCTGCTGCAATATTCTTTCTGCTTATGCGCTGATTCACTCTTAAGAAGTTTTGAAAGACATTATGTTGTTGTTGCAATGTTCTTTCTGCTTCTGCGCTGATTCACTCCTGAGAAGTTCTGGAAAGACGCTATGTTGTTGCTGCAATATTCTCTCTGCATCTGCTTTTGGATATGACTCTGATTATCAAGCTTCTGAAGAATGACTATCTTTTGAAGTTTTGTTACTTAACTGAAGACTCTGAAGATCTCAAGGCAGACGTTGACGTGGTCAAGATTCTGACTGAAGATTTTGAAGATTCTGATTTCAGCTGTGTGTTTCTTCTCTTCACGCTTCATCAATTTTTCATCATAAGTCAATGAATTTGAAGATAAGAACAAAGAGGATACATGATCAAATAGTACATGATACAAATCGAAAATATTCCTTCCACTACCTGAAAACGTGGGCGAAGGACAATATTATTCTTCACACCTGTCACTAATTCGTTAGTGGACAACTGCTCTTTTGGTATCCTCAAATTTCCCTCCAACGGTCCATTTTCTTATGCTATATAAGTAGGACTTTGAGACTTGAAGAAAATGCTACTACATTTGACAAGACTGTTTCCACGTGAAAAGCTCTCAACTTTGTGCATATTTTTTCTTTAAGTGTTTGTATTTCATTTGTGTAAAATATGCTTGTGTAGAAGCAACTTGTAACACAAAAAGCTATATTCAAACGTGTTTGTTTGTATTTCCTTAAGGAGACTAGGTTATAGTCAAATCCTTGAGAAGACAAAGAAAATTGTTCTTTGTGGTTTTCCTTAAGGAGATTAAGTTGTAGTCGGATCCTTGAGAAGATAAAGAAAGTTGTTCTTTGTGATTTTCTATAATCTGTTTGGTTATAGTGGATTAAGTCCTTGTGTATAAGACGAAATCACCTTGGTGGGTGAACTATAGTAGCTTTTATTTCAAGCGAACAAAGATAAAAATCCTTATGTTTTTCTCTCTTTTTTCTTTTAATTGTGTGGAGTTTTTGAGTTGGTAAAAATCTTTTGTTTTTAAAACCCAATTCAAATCCCCCAATTTCTTGTGTTTTTCACACCTTCAATTGGCATCAGAGCTCCGGTTCTGATTGTGATAAAGTTTTGTCAACAATTTTTCATACCCTAATTTTTCATCCTAATATCCCACATGTCATTTGCATCCTTGCATACAAACAAGATCACATCTTTGTCCTCTCCCTCCCATCTTTGGATTTGTCTTTTGCAGGGATCATCAAGCACCTATTTGTTGATGTTTTAACTTTGTGTTTATATGTTCGTTACTTATCTAACCACTAATCAAAATAGGAAAAATATGTCTTGTTTTCTTTAAGTTTATTGGGCAAGGTAGGGTTTTTCATCAAGAGCATCAACCATGGTTTCTCAGCTAGGGTTTTTGTTGATTTCTCAAGTCAAAGTGTGGTCAACCATTGATTCTTAAGGGGGCTTATCTCTTAAAACATTATCTCTAAGGTTCTCAAGCATCTTTCAATCTTATTTTGATCAAGAGTATCTTAAAGTTTTGTTGCTTATTTCTCAAGAGAAGTCAAAGGTTCATGTGCTTATTTCCATGTCTTCTTCAACAAATTACCTCAAACTTTGAGCAATACAGTCAATATATATTCAAGGAAACCTTATTTTGAGTTCATATGATCATCCATTTACCTTGAAATACAAGAATAGTCCAAGTACACAAGTTTATTCCAAGAGGTTTGACCAAAAAGTCAACATTTAAAGTTAAAGTTCAAAGGATAACAACTCTTTCAATTCTCAATATTTTTAATGCTTCTTTTTTAATATGACTCTTATCAATATCCTTTACAACTTCTCTTTTCATGGCAAGAGTCAACTATGCTTGTAGGATCATCAAAAGTTTAAAGACATTATAGGTCATTTGTGGACTTAGTGAAATTTGACTTATTTTCAAGTGACTTTTTCTCAACTTTCAAGGTTCCTAATTTCTTCAACTTTCAACATTTGAGGCTAATTATTTTTGCAAAATATCATTTGTGATGCCCTCTACAATTTTTCTTCAAGTATCAAAGTCAAATTATGCTTGGAAGACCATCAAATTCTTTGAGACATTATATTTCATTTTCAGCCATTTGGGACTTAGAATTTTCCAAGTTACGTTACCAGATTTTCGTGCCAACTTCAACATGTCATACCTTTGTGCTCAAGCATCCAAATGCAACATTTATTGGCACATTGTGATCTTTCATGTGATGTCAACAAATTGTAAGAAGAATGAGATCAAAAAGCCTCCTAAGCAAGATACCCCATTGAGTTAAACATGGTGACTTGGGACTGAAGAAATCACCATGATCAAAATTTTGAACTTCATTAATCATCAATTACAAGCCAAATTACCATGCTTTTTGGACCTAAACATGTTTGATCAAGTCTCTAGGAGATAAATGACTCATAAAATGCATGATTTGTCTGAGTTTTGATGGTTTTGCAAGTCACATTTTTCACACATCATGAGAAAATTCATTTTGCACGAATTGAGCATCATTTGGCACGTATGAGATCACCAATCACATCCCTATAAATAGAGCAACATATTAGCTTCATTCCTAAGATTTTGAGAGCCAAGAAACCTCTACTTCACTCTGAAATGTTTCCAAAAAAATTGAGCTATCGTGTTTTGATTTTTAGCTTGTTTCAATCCAATTTCTTGATTCCATTAGCATCTTCGATCTTCTCTGAAGATTTTGCAATAATTTTCAAACTCTAAGACCTTATGAAGTAACCTGACTAGATCAAGCTTCATCAACTTCTGATCATCATTTGGACAAGGTAGTTATGAACATCATTTGAACTCAAACAAGTTACCACAATGTAGTCCTTCATTATCTGATGTTTTCCCCTAACTTATATGGTATTGATTGATCGTGTTCATCATTTAATTTTACTTTTCGTGGCTTACTTGTTTTTTAAACTTTTCTAAAATTCTCCATGCTTAGTTTAGATAAATGAATTTTGAGCATGAAGTTCAATTCGTGATGAGGAGGCGATCACATTGGTGGTAGTCTCATGTTCTCAATTTGCCAAACGATGAAACTCCGATGAAGGATCACCAGAGAATATGAACGGAGTGTTTCAGGTCATATGAATTGGCTATACATATTGGCATTTTGAAATGTTCTGATTGATCCATTTTGAATGTGATCCCGTGTTTCATTCTGGTTATTTTCCATCATGCACCCTAGCTTGATGGTTGTTGGATCTGCCACGTCAATTAATGAGGCCAGATCAAACGCCTCCTATTTTTTCTAAGTTTTATTTCTTTTTCTTTTTTATTTTAAATTGAATTTTATTTAAAAATTCATAAAAAAAATCATTTTTCATCCAAAAAATCCCAAAATAATTTCTAAATTTTTTCATCTCATTTTTATTTTTTTCACATTTTATTTTCTTGAAATTTCTCTTTTCCTCTTTGTTTTAATTGGTTTAAAAATACTTTTAAGCATTTTCAATTTCTGAAATTTTTATTTTATGCTTCTTATTTTAATTTCAACCTTCCATAATTTTCTTGGTCATTTATTTGGTGTTTTGAAGGGCTTTATGAATTTTCTCTTTTATTTCCCTTTTAAAATTCATTTTAAAAATATTTTTGATGCATTTAATTTTATTTTCTTGCATTTTATGTTTGTTTGACCTTTGTTGACTTCTGTTGGCCTTGGGTCTTGGCTATTTTGATCATAGGTCTCATCAAACTCAATGAATCTTAGGTGTTGATGGGATAAAAACCCTAATCCACCAAAATGGATGATTGATTTTGATGATGACTTGATCAAGCCTTTGATCCAATTTGGATTTGGTTTCTCTTATCTTCTTATTCATCCCTTTCTCTTCCTTTTTACCCATTGATCAATTGGATGGTTTATGTCCATCTTGTTCATGATGTGTGGATTGATACTTGATGAACTTTAATCATTTCAAATCTACCTCTTAATTGATCATGGATCATTTAAGGTACTTTGGATTGATGCATAAGTTTATTCTAAGTATCATGAAGTATTGATTTATGTAATGAACCACTTTCATAGCCTTTGTGCTTGATCAATCCTCTTTTATTTTTTTTGTGGCATAACTTTAGGAGAATGATTTACATATCATTTATCTAGTATGTATTAACACAAATATTTTTATTGACCGGCCTCAGATAGTTGTGTCTTCTACATAAGTCCAATTAAGATTGCTTAAGATATCGCTAAATTTATCCTGAATCTGAAAGTAAGTCATTTTCATAAGTGAGATTGTAAGTCTCCTACTCCCCATGGTATTGTGTGAAAAATATTGTTTCCTTTTCACCTAATAGCTAGTGGCATACTTGTTGATTTTATCTAAGTTGGAGCCCTTCTCATGGTGATATAGAGGTCCATATTTTCATACTTTTGGATGAATAGTTGAGTGTTCTCCAAAAAATGACAAATTGCCTTTCTATTCTTGATTAGTAACACAACTCACCAAGATATTATTATATTAACTTTACTTTAATGTCATTTACCTTATGTTGTTTATATTTTGTCATTTATTTCTTGCTATTTACTTTATGTTTTTATTTTAGCATCTCATATCATATTGTTTGTGCTTATGCTATTTGCTCTTTATCCACTTGGACATTTGTTTATGTTTATGCTCTTTTTTCTTTGTCCATTTGGACTTATTTTTATTTTTAAAGACATTAATAAAGGAAAAAACCCTAAAATGTTGGTTCTCTTGATTCATGGACTTTAGGTTACTATCATTGACATTGTTGTGGAGTTATGGACTTAGAACTAGGATCTTGACCCTTGCTTTGAGAGTTTGTGATTTGAGACCTTGGGATTCATTTGGTACCTTTGACTTTGAGCTTCTTTTGAATACTTGGCTTGGTTACTTTGGTTTCATCTGACACATGAATTATTCTTTGTTTATTTTGCTTGCTTGAGGCTTAATCCAAAGGAGAGAATTCTTGCTTGACTCATGTCTTCAAGCTCGTCATCTCTTGGTTAGATATTTCCTCCCTAGCTTTTACTTGATGTTCTAGGATAGTCTCTTCATCTCCTCCCCTTCTTTATTTTTCAAAATCTTCTCTCTTCTTTTCAAAAACCTTATTATTTTCAAACTTGAACCCCTTTCTCAATAAACCTTGACTTTTGTCAAGTGATTTTCAAAACCTTTTCTTAATAAATGCTAATACATCTTAAGCATAACCAATTTCAAAATACTTACAAAATGCATAACTCATTCAAACTATTTTGTACCCTTTGTGCATTTTTTCCTTTTAAAACATTTTCTCAAAGTTTAAACATGAGTAATTTTCATAGTTGATATGTAATTCTCCTATCCCCATAGTATTGATGATAATTTTTTTCCACCCAACAGAGTTAGTGGCATATTTTTTGATCTTTATCCAAGTTGGAGCCCTTCTCTGTGGTGATGCAAAGTTCTCATACCCGTGGGTGACTAGTTGAGTGTTCTCCTTAAAATGACAAAATTTCTTTTCATTAAAAAATGAATCAAAACAAACATCTTTTTTATTTTTACCATGAACTACGAGGTTTTGATCCTCCATTGCACTTTGTTGGTATGTAGGCATGAGGCTCAGGAAGTCTTGGCAAACACAAAAATGATAAAAAGCATGTCTCTTCTCATATCCCCAATCTTTTGCAAACAACACTATTTTAAAGCCAAAATGCACAGCTTTTCAAAGAGGTTCCTATATAGTACTATAAATGTTTAGGGTGCTAGTACCTTCCCTTTGCGTAATCAACCCCCAGGCCCTTATCTCTTTTTATTAGTTTTGTTTTAAAACTTCTTTGGGTTTTATTCGTTCTTTTTACCTTTCCTTTGGAAATAATAAAAGTGTGGTGGTGACTATTGCTTTGTAAGTTAAGTTAATCAATAACTTAATCTAAATGTTTTTACCGCTACAGAAAATTGGTGACTCTACTAGGGAGTAGTTCTTAGTGGGTTTAACCTATCTTTGTTTATCTGTATATTATGTTTGTTGTTGTTTGTTATTATTTGTTTTGTCTGGATGCTTGGTGATCTCTGTATGGTGAGATAAGTCCTATACCCGGACTTGAGTGCTCTTATGATAGGAGGGTGGTTTAGTCTTGTTTGGCTTACGTGGAGTTAATCCTTAATAAGTTGACTTGAGATCCCCCATTCAGTTAAGTCCCCTTTGGGATTACTTATGTCTTACGACTAGTTATAATCAGCATTATTCTTTACGACATGGGAGCCCGAGAAGCGGAGGACCTTAGAACCCTTAACCCATCTTGGCCTTTTAGGACGTAGTGTGGTGGCTATTCAGGTGTAGACTTGAATTAGTTGTTACATGATACTACACTTGGACGAGTTTCTTTTGAGAATATTATTGGTTGGCGAGTAGTCATTTAAGTCAGTAATATCCGAAAGATGGAATTATGACTTTGGGAACTTTTTTAGAACCTTGTTCTATACCCTTAGTACATACCTTAAGGGTTGGCTCTCACCCTTGGCTCCATGTTCGTGACTCCGAACCTTTCGACCTTGCTTGTGTGCCTTGTGTGATCTTTTTTGTGGTTGTTGCATCACGCACGCATTGCATTCATGACAATTTTTCTCAATTTTCAAGGAACTTAGAGATTCTCTTAACAAACATCGCAGATATTTTGACCATTAATATTGGAATAAGGAATACTCGGAAATACAATTTCAGATGTCCTGATCTTAAGGAATTGAGAAAGCTAGCATCTTCTGTGGATGATCCTAAGGATTTCAGAGACCATTTTGGAATACTTTTGTTTGTTCTATCTACTGACGTTGAAGATGGTCTTCTTTGTACTCTGGTTCAGTTCTACGATCCCGTCTACCGGTGTTTCACTTTCCCTGGTTATCAGTTGTTGCCTACCATGGAGGAGTATGCTTATCTTTTGGGTATACCAGTTTCTGATAGGGTTCCTTTTTGTGGTTTGGAAGGGATTATGGAATCTGAAGTTATTGTTGGAACTATTCATCTGAAGAAATCTGACGTAGATGCTAATCTCACTATCAAAGGAGGTATCAGAGGGTTGACTTTAAAATTTCTGATTGAGAGATCCTTTTCTTTTTCTAATACTGATAGCATGTGGCCT
This sequence comes from Lathyrus oleraceus, assembly GCF_024323335.1. Classification (NCBI taxonomy): domain Eukaryota; kingdom Viridiplantae; phylum Streptophyta; class Magnoliopsida; order Fabales; family Fabaceae; genus Lathyrus; species Lathyrus oleraceus. The sequence goes on from NC_066579.1 coordinate 388,776,657, forward strand.
TTGAAGTTATTTTTTCCTTACTCATCTATAGTCTGGTCTTGTTTCCCAACATTGACAATTTTGTTGATGTTAACGCTATTAGGATCGTTTTGGTTGGGAATCATGTTCCAACTTTGCTTGGTGACACCTATTTCTCCATTCATCATATGACTTCTAAGGGAAATATAACTATTGTCTGCCGTGCACCTCTGATGTACAAGTGGTTTATTTCGAACTTGTCGCGATCTTCTATCTTCAAAGAAAAAAAGGGTTGTTTAAAGTGGTCTCAAAGACTTATGTCTCTTGCTAATGATGGCATCACTTGGTATTCTTCTGTTTATGACAACATCGAGATATTGGTAGTTGTGGGGAGTTCTCTAATGTGACTCTTCTTGGTACACAAGGAGGAATCAACTACAAACCGGTTTTGGCAAGACGTCAACTTGGGTTCGCTATGAAGAACAAACCTAATAACACTTTGTTAGAAGGTTTATTTTTCCAAGAAGGGAAAGATACTCAAGGGTTGAAGGCTAGGATGGTGCATGTTTGGCACAATATTCATAGGAAAGAAAAAATGATCTTGGATTGAAGAATTGTGTAGCTTTGGAGCCTTACACTAGTTGGGTGAAGAGGAGAGCAAAAGAATTCAAGATGACTTACGCTTATGAGAGGCATATGTCTTTAGTAGTGGTCAAATCACCCACTATTCATATTAAAGACATAAAGGAGTTGCAGGAAGCTTTAGTTAGGATGAAGCAAGAGAAGGATGCTTAGGAAGACAACTTGCATGCTTCAAACCTCGAGAAGATAGAATTGTAGAAGTTGTTGAAGGAAAAAGATGACTTGATAGAGTTTCTTGAGCAACGTGCTATGAAGAGGTCAAGGAACCAAGAGGATTTATTTTCCTCTAACATTTCATCATCTACTCATCTTCCTACTTCTGGTGTTTGGAAAAGCATTGTAGATCAGCTCGTAATGGAGAAGAATGCCATGAAGAGCAACTATGAAAGAGAGATCAAAAGACTTTGCAAGAAGTATCAGCTTGGAGTTGGGTCATCATGGGATATGATTCCATAAACCTAAATTTTTCCATCTTACGTTTTAGGATTGTTGAGATTGTATTTCAGATTGTAGTCCTTCCCATTATTAATAAAATGAGATTTTTTAGTATTTCAAAATGTGTTATTTCCTTTATGAGGTTTGCAGTTTGCTTTATATCTTGAAGTTCCTTGAAAACTTTGCATTTGCATTTGCATATCAAGCACCATGTTGCGTCTTGTTCTTGCTTTGTGTGAGTTTGACAAGTGTCTTATTTCTTCCTTTTCTTGGTCTCCATTCAGATAAGTTGTCTCACCAGTACAACACTCGTGCTAATCAACAAAAGAAGATGGATCGTTTAGAGCAAGAGAATCATGAACTCCACGAAGAAGTGACTACTTTTAGGGAAAGTTTGGAAAGGCTCTCTGCCATGATGGAAGCTCTAGTAGCTGCTCAGAATCATCCTCCTCCTCCTCGGACTCCGCTTCAGAAGACTGTGATTTTTGAGATCACTTATGTGCCCATATTTTTGGCTTTGATCAGTGCTCCGCAGCACCAAATGCCTCCTGGTTTCCCTTGGGGGATGCCTCATAACTTTGTGTCTGAAGGATATCAACCAACTGTTGAAAATCTCGTTGCTCAACCTATTATGTCTATACCACCTCATGTGGTCCATGTTACTCCTTATATGGAAGAACTTATTTTCCATGCTAATCAGAGTGAGAGTGTTGGTGTCTATGAAAGGATGGATGAATTTCAAGATCAGTTTCAAGCAATGTAGAAAGATATTCAAGCTCTAAGGGGAAAAGAATTGTTTGGAAAGAATGCTCATGATATTTGCTTAGTTCCTAATGTAAAGATCCCTCATAAGTTCAAAGTACCATATTTCGAGAAATATCAGGGCAACTCTTGTCCTTTGAGTCACTTGGTAATATATGCTCGCAAGATGTCAACTCAAACTGATAATCATCAATTGTTGATTCATTACTTTCAAGATAGTTTGATTGGTGCTGCTTTGAAGTGGTACATGGGACTTGATAGCACCCAGATTCATACTTTCAATGATCTAGGAGAATCTTTAGTTCGTCAATACAAGTATAATATTGACATGGCGCCGGACCGAGATCAACTTAGTGCTATGACCCAAAAGGATAAGGAAACTTTCAAAGAGTACGCGCAAAAATGACGTGAGATTGTCGTGCAGGCCAGTCCTCTGTTAGAAGAGAAAGAGATGACAAAGCTTTTCTTGAAGACTTTGAGTCCATTTTACTATGACCAAATTGTTGCAAGCGCTCCTAATGATTTTACCGAGACGGTCGACATGGGGATGAGACTAGAAGAGGGTGTTCGTGAGGGACGATTGAAAGAGAGTGGTTCGTCTGACAGTTCTAGGAGATATGGGAATGGTTTGTCCAAAAAGAAGGAACATGATATTAATTCTATTTTATAAGAGAAGCTTATGAGATCTTCGATGAGCAATCAACGTCATCAGCATGTGGGATCAGTTACCCCGGTTATTAATCCTGCTCCAATTGTTCAAGTAGCACCAAGTTATCAACCATGTTTTCAACAACATACTCATCAATAGAATCATCAACAGAGCTGTGTCCAAATACAAGCTTAATTTGATCCAAATCTGATGTCCCATGTGAAATTATATTCTACTTAGATACAAAAGAATTTGGTATAGACGAGGACTCCACCATCTATTCCAAAGGAACTTCCATGGTGGTATAATTCTGATCATCATTGTGTATTCCATCAAGGTGCACCCAGTCATGACATTGAAAAATGTTTTGCTTTGAAAGTTGAGGTGAAGAGACTAGTACAAAGAGGTATTTTGTATTTTGCATACTCCAGTCCTAATGTTCAAGCCAATTTGTTGCCTAAACATGGTGGTACAACTATGAATGTGGTCGAGGGATGTTCTGGAAAATACCATGTCTTTGATGTCAATCTGATTAGAAGATCCTTGGTCGAGATGCATGCAACTTTGTGTGAGCTGAGTCATTATGAGCACGGTCATGTTTCTTGTCGTACCTGTTCAAGAAACCCTCGAGGGTGTGTTGTGGTAAAGAGAGATTTACAAGAAATGATGGATGGAAATCTTATTCAGATTACCAGAGATAGGGATGAAGATGAGCATGGTGTGAGTGCCATACTTTCCCAGTTGAGCATGGTGTGCTGTGGTAAGACGTGTAGTGTCCATTAAGGCTATTCACAAATTGAAGGGATTAACTTTGATGGAACTTTTTCTCCAGTTGCTCATCTTGAAGCCATCAGATAGTGACTTACATTTAGCGTATAAGTGTCTCCAAAAATAGGGGGTGAATTGTGTGGCTTTGAAAAACGGTTTACAAAATAAAATCTTTGACAAACTTAAGGTTTAAAACAAATTTATAAACCAAACGAGAGATAAGTAGTAGACTAAATAAAAACATACAAAAGGTAATTCAGCAAAATAAATAATCAAAATTTAAAGAGATAAGGGAAAATAAAGATGCACCATAGTTTTATAGAGGTTTGGCATAATTATTTGGCCTACTTCTCTCCCCAAGAATTGCTTTTGAGAGTTCCCACTATGATATGAGCTTTTGACAGGTTTATCCCACGAACCTCCTTACAAAAATATTGGAGTTTTGTAAAGGTTTTACGCCCAACTAAACACGACAATTAACTACAGAGAATTCCCAACCAATAGATTTTACCACCAAGACAATCTCGCACATACATAGAGCTTTTAAAACTAGGCTAAGCTCTATAACCAAATGAAAATTTTAACTACGGAGACCTCCCAACCAAAAAAAATGTTTTATCAGGTTCAACTCATCAACCAAAAACTATATTTTCAATTGGTTTAAATCACAACCAAAACAAAATTCTCATTAAGGAGATATTACAACAATGCACTCACACCAAAACCAAAAACCCTCACAGATAATAGATTCATTCTTAAAAGCACTAAGGCATAAGTGAAGCAATATATATATATATATATATATATATATATATATATATATATATATATATATATATATATATATATATATATATATATATATATATATATAGAGAGAGAGAGAGAGAGAGAGAGAGAGAGAGAGAGAGAGAGAGATAGATAGAGAGAGATGGGGGGGGGGTTATTTGAAATACATTTTCTAGTGTAAAATGAAATGAGAGGAAACCCTCTATTTATAATATTTAATTTGGCTCAAATATGGAAAGGATCCATGGGAATTTTAATGTCAATAATCAATTATGTCATAGGTATAATTGTTTATGTAGTACCAAAAAAAGTAGATTTTCAAAAGGTGATGCCACTAATCGATTAAGAAACTAGTAACCAATTATTTGGGTTACAAATCTTAAAATTAACTAATCCTAATGGGTTAATCAGGTTTTTATGTAAAGAACCCTTCTAAATGATTATTGAGCCTCTTATTCATTATTTTGGCACAAAACCATTTTTTCAGGTTGATTTAATAAAATAAGAGAAGCTTTATGATAATTCAAATTTGTGTGTGTGTGATTTTATTTAGTTAATTGAAGAGTTAATCTTATTATATTACAAATAAATGTCACTCGACACAAACACAATGAGCTTACACCTTTCATCTCTCCCACAATGCTGAAGTTTCAGGTTACTTGATACATTATCTTTGACTTTTGTACTTCACTAGAATCTTGAATCTTCTTCCAGATGAGGCTTTACATGATTCTTCATGATAGACACAATCATCAAACACACAACTAGATCAAAGATCTTCATTGACTTCATGAAACACCGCTTGATATTAGGTATTTTCCTATAGACATAAGCTTTGATATCTTTCTCTCTAAGCACCATAAATTGATTATAAAACACCTACCGAAGCCCTTGAGGATATCCTTCTTCTACCTACTGATGGGCATTGTGATGTCCCTAATTCCTTTAATGCCAAAAGTTCCAAAGTTTCTCATATCCAAAACCTCATTTTTAGATACATTCACAAAATTCTGACTCATACTATATTTTCCAAAGGGGGTAGTACGGGGTCATCCACCTTGAAAGAGTTATACTTTTTTGACGCCATGATCAAGGGTTATTTAGTTAATAATTTTTTATATTATGAAATAGTTTAAAAGGATCGTAACCTCATCTACTAGAGACATAGTAATTGGGGGATTGATTACCCCCACCATATAGCATGTTGGTTTGCTTTTTAATGAAGAAAATGAATCCCCATTATTATGAAAGTCTATATTATATATGGATTCCCTTATTTCTATGGGGATGATATTTCATTCATGGGATTCTTCTTATGCTCTTATATGTCACAAAAAACCCATCTTGTATATGTCACACATAAGAAGGGTTAGGGTTGATTTGGATAGAAATGAGTTGTACACCTAAGATACCCCTCCTCCGATGATGCTTTAGAGGATGAGGGTTTTCCTAAGTTTGATACTAATATTGCAGAAAATGATATGGATGCCAATACTAATTCACGATCCCCTCCTACCTATCATAAAAGTGGTACTTCAAATGCATATCATAATCAGTGGGATTGGACCAAATCAGAGGTTCAATATCTAAGAGCAGAGTCGGGTAGACAAGGTGTCATGGTTGATGATATTTAGTAATTGTTGTAGAAGCTTCTATTGTGCTTTCCACCTCCACATTGAAGTTTTTGTGAGTTTCTCAATACCTTTCTCTACTTTTACCAAAACATGTAGGACAATATCCAATTTAAGTTTTATTTAGGGGGGGGGGGTATTTCCCTTTTTATTTTTTGTATTTTTATTTTGTTGTGTTTTGTGTTATTATCTATTGTGTGCACCTCTGTCTAATTATGTCAAAATTAACCCAAGTGAAAAAAAATTCAAAAACTTTGTTATCTTGATTTTACCAGGAAAGTATATAGAACCCGAGTGAAGATAAGTTGATGCTTAGGACCCCTAAAATATTTGATGAGTTAGATATTATTTAAACACCATTGTAAGACCCCAATTTTTGCCCTAAGATCCCTCATATCATCATATCATATCATTGCCTCAAGGATCATTGTGCACCTTGCCTTCTTTCTAGTGGGTGGGTTATCATTGTGAGTGTGATTCTTGATCACCAAGCATGTTTTGCATTTGTATATCATTGCTTTTCATTTGTTTATTAACCAAAAGTACAAAAATATTGTCATCTAACCACGTTACTTGCAGCTTAAGCAAAACTAGGTCAAACAGTCAAATCATTCATTGAGCTATAGATGGTGGCCATTCTTGAAGAATTTGGGCACCATGATCATTCATAAGAGATTCATATGAGTTATGGTATCATTTGGTATCAAGATCTCAGGTGGTAGAGGCTTGGAATTCATCAAAGCATGGCTCAGTCAACCAAAACCCTAGCAAAGTCAACTGTGGTCAACTGTGCATTTAATCAGTGATTTGAAGGTGGGAAATGGTTTGAGAGGTCTCATTCATGTCCATATATGCCTCATATAACATGTCAAACATCATCATTGAGGAATTGGAGGTCAGACAAAAAGTTTCCCAAAATAGCAAGGACCTGTAATTTTCAACTGCCAAAAATGGAAAGTTCTTCCCCTCAAAATTACATCCTCAAGCAAGCTTCAAATCAAATTTTGTCCAACATGAAAGTTGAATATCTTGCTCTTGCCTTTCCAAAAAGTCCAAGAACACTCATTTCTCATTTATGGTTGGCAAGTTATGATCAAATCATTTTCAAAAAATCTTGAACTTCAAAGTGGCATAACTTTCAAACCATTTGGCCAATTTGGGTGATTCTTTTTTGAGCAAACTCCATTTGACATGTACTATCATAATGCATCATTACATTTCATCAAAAATCATCACATAAAAAGGTCATTTTTCAAGTGAACCATTTAAATTTTGGTGGGAAAAAAGGCCATTTTGAAAAATACTCATGATTTTCATGCCAAACCACTTCCAATAGCTTCTAAACAGAAAATTGGATTTGCTTCAAAAGAGTTTCTACTGTTCCATTGGCTGCACAAGCATAAGGGCATTTTGGCCAACTTGACATAAAGCTCATTTTTCACTAATCCATTTGGTTTGTCTTAATCATGATTAAACAGGTGATTAACAAGGACTATATAGTCCTAATCATAACAGAAAATCGAGATCCACAATCACAATCTCAGATCCAAATCCAAAAATCTCCAAATTCTCTCAAAATTCTTCAAACTTTTTTTCACTTTTCCTTCAAATTTCATGATTCTTTTTGGTTTTCTCTTGTGTTAATCATCATCTGTAGGTGCTATTGAAGAACTGTTGAAGAAGAAATCGTGAAGAATCTTGCTAAATCACCACTGTTGCACATTGAAGGTTCCCATGGCAGTTGTGAATTTCACTGGATTCAAGCATTGCTGAGCTGAATTATCACTTCCATTCATCTTCCACAACACCATAGGTCATCTGTTTCGGCAATTGGAAGCTTGATTCGCACGATTTCAACAGTTGCATCTCCAAGAGGTATGAATTCAAATCTTCCGATTCTTGAAGTTAGCATGTGGTTTAGGTAGATCTTAGTTAGTAGAACACACTGCAACTTGAATCGTGCCATTCCATTAAGTATTGATCAAGATATCTGGATTTATATGTTTGATTGTGAAAACTTCTTGTGCTCGATTCTTTTGCCATGAGTAATGTTAGAACAAATGAATGCTGGATTAGTGTTGTACATGTCGAGAGGATTCGATCCATATAATGTTTGTTGATTTCTGTGATGAAATGTTCTTGACCATGATGAACAGCTTGAATGTGTGATGAGCGCGTTCGATTTCATGTCCAGACCTCGTTTGATCTTCTCTGTTTCATTTTGCATGCGTTTGTCCGTTTGTTCGCCATGCTACCAGTGGCATCGTGCCACGTAATTAATGAAACGGGGCGTTTCATGCCGAAACACGCCCGTGTGAGATGCGCAGGGGTTCGATCCCCATCCAGGCCAAATCCATTTACCTTGTTTTATTTTTTAGGTGATACCTTGTATATTCATGCATAGCTTTATCTTGCATTTTTAATTTCTTTTCCATATTCAAAAATTGATAAATCATAAAATAATGATCCAAAATTCATGATTCTTTTTTTGATTTGTTCATCATCATGTCTATTATTTTATGGACAATTTTATTAAATTTGTGCACGGTTAGATTTTTAAAATGCTTAGGGTTTGTTTGTGTATATCATTCATTGCACCATGCTCACATTTTCTTTCATGAAATCTTGATTCCTAATTGAAAATGGTTGAAATTTTGTATGCATGATCTTGACTCATTCCTGGTCATTTTGGTATATGGTTTGCTATTTTTTAGATTCTGGATTGGGAGATATGATGTGATCTTCATGAGTGTGACAATGTATGTCACACTATGTTTTGTCCAACTTCTTGAATTTTGTTTCCATACTTATGCTATGCTAATTGCCCTGGATTTTTGCATGCTAATACTTAGGGATGTCTAGTTTGCTTGTGATTTTTCCTGGAATTTTGGAATGCATTTTTCTATTTGTTTGAGAATTTTCCCTCTATTTGGTCAATTGTTGACATTTTGTGAGTCATGATATCATATGTGTTGTGAAATTCTCATGCATTATTGGATGGATTTGAAATTTGGCATGTGCATTATAGATATCTTGAAGTTTGCCATGGCTTTGATTGCATTCGTTTATCATGTTTGGTCTCTGTTTTATGATTGCTTGAAGTTGATGCGTGGTTTGGTGCTTGGTATGAGCTTGTATGAACATGCTTTGACTTGTTGATTTTAATTTCCTTACTTCCACTTGTCCAAATGACATGAAATTTGGTGTGCTGCTCATTCAATGTGTTCTGTTTAAGCATGACTTTTCCTGGAATTATTGAACCATTTTGGTATTGATATGCTTGTGTGCATTCTGTTTACATCATTGAGTTCTCAACTTGCCTAGTTTGACATGATTTGCTTATGAAATGCAATTGATGAATGCTTTTGATGTGGGACCAGCTGGAATTTGTTCTTATTTGATTAATCTTGATTTTGATCAAGTTTCATGTTCTGTTTTAAATATCTTCCCCTCCTTTGACCCTAGGCTTTGGCCTAAGGGTTCACTTCTCACATTTGAGTTGTTTTTTCAGGTTAAAGAGCAATTGCTCTAAGGAGATTAATTCAAGTTGATTGAGTTTGGTTTATTTGATTGTGATGAACTAACTTGGTTTGTTTTGTAGGATGCTAACTCATTTGATTTGAGTTTGTGCTTTGCACATGTGATTGATTGTGTTGACTGTTGGTTCATAACTTATCTGTTTTGACTTTGTGATTGGTATACTGATTATATTTGATTGATTTCAGGTACCATAGTTTCTTTAGTTCCATTGAGAACTTGCTATTGCCTTGCTTTGCTTAAGCATTGAGGTAGAATCTCTTGTCTCCATGTAGTCTGGAAGACCTGGCTTGTTACTTAGCCAGGCAACTGTCTGAAGTCCTCCTTAAGAGGCAATGTTTGTGATTGTTTAACTTTGTCCCCAAGCAGGAAAAGACCTCATATGAGGCAATTGGTAGACAAAAGAGATATGTAGCCTATCTCCTACTATTCTGTGAGTCACTCACCTTGCTCACACCACATGTGTTGATGCATAGTGAGTAAAAGCCCAAGATCTATCGAGTCTTTAACTTGTGGAGAGAGTTCCATCTTTCTGAACTCCCACACCTTCTGATATTCAATGCTCTCCCTGACCAGGGATAAGAGTGATGAGGCACGCCCCTCATATCCTTTCATCTGCTTCACCTTGGCTCTCAATGTCAAGGTTAAGAGCGCCATTTACCCTATTCCAGTTGACTTTTTAAGTCTAACCCTTTGATTGAGCCTAATTGTTTGGTTATAGTGTGTGCTAAATGACTTTGTTTGATTGATTGCTTGTTGCATTTGTACATGTTTGCTTGCTTGCCTTTGTGCACTTATCATCATTGATTGTTCATTATTGCATGATCATCATTGCATATCTTTGTGATCCATGTTTGGTTTACCCATTGAGGACAACTGTAAGTCCACTCATTGGCCATTGTTCCTATGATTTGGAAAGGATGAAGTGTAATACCATTTCACTTGGCTACTCATGTTCATTGCTTAGTGCATTTTTTGTTTGTTGTATGTGAGGATGCAATTGTAAGACCATGTTGTTGGCATTTGTACTCCCATGATCATCCTTTGGAGGTTGGTATAAGTCCAGACAGATTGGCATCTGACATCCATGTTTTGTTTTATTTTAGGAGATTGGTGTAAATCCATTTATTGGTATCCGATATCCGCTTTTGTTTGTGAGATTGGAGTAAGCCCATTTATTGGCATCCGGTATCATTGTTTTGTTTTAGTAGATTGGTGTAAACCCATTTATTGGTATCCGGTATCCGCTTTTGTTTGTGAGATTGGTATAAGTCCATTGATGGCATCCGGTATCACCTTGCTTTTATTTGCTTACCTGCATTGTTGCTTATTCCTAAGGATACACTTGAATCATCTTCTATATGATTTAAAGAGGTGAACCTTTCTAAGAAGTTTTACGTTCCATCATCCATACCCTCTTTGTCTTAAACCTTTTCACACTTTGCTTTCAAAAAACTTTTGACTTGTTGTGCAAACATCTTCATGTCTTTTCATATTAGAAACCTGGACCATAAGTCCTTGATTTTTCAAACTTCACTCTTCATAACACTTCTTTGAGTCAATCTTAACCATACCTTGACCATATTCTGTGAATACTCATAATCAATTAACTTCACACATTCAATTGTTTTGTGGCTTTGTCCATTGTTAATATGTTTTCATACATTAGCCATAGGTTTCAATTACCATGGCGGTTGATGTAAATCTTACCTTGTCCTTAGTGAGTCAATTGTAAGACTTCCGTACTGAAAACAGGGTTAACCCCTCTAGTACGTCAAAGTCGTCCCCGCATGGTGGATTGTTGATTCAGGTTGAGTTTTCTCCCATTGGTAATGAAAAGCCTTAGTGCTTGTGTTTTAAAATGAACTCACTAATTTTTGGGAATCTTTTAGCCGAACTACGGCGTTTTGATCCTTACCTTTGATGGAAGGTACATAGGCAACGGGTTCATCCGTTCAAACACAAAAATAACTAACTTGTACATTCTTTTCTCATCTTCCCATTCATGTTTGCACAATATGTCAAAAACAAATAAACATTTTTATACAACAAGTGTGAAAAGGGCTCCCTAGGAGTACCTAGGACGTGATGGGTGCCTAACACCTTCCCATTGCATAATTTACCCCTTACCCAGACTCTCTGATCTTTTATTGGTTTTCTACGTGTAAAACTTCTTAGGTTTTTGTTCGCTTTTTAACCAGTCCTTAGGATAAATAAAAGTGCGGTGGCGACTCGATTCATTGTATACATTGCTTATGGTTTAATCAATAAATCATATAGCGACGAATACACCGCTACAGGAAAGTGGTGACTCTGCTGGGGACGATGAAATAACATTAGACCTTCCCTGGTGGTATTGCCTACTTTTCACCCTTGTTGTATGATACTTGTTTATGTGTTATTTGACATATTTTTGTACAATTTGGGATAACTGTATTGATTGTAATGTTTGAATTGCTTGATATACAATTGTTGTTTTCTCTGTGAGATGAGTTCTATACCCGAACTCGAGTGCACTCTAGGATAGGAAAATGGCGTAGTCTTGTTTACTGGTGTGGAGTATTCCTTAGCCAGTTGACTTGCGAGTCCATTCACTTGGTGGAGGTCATGTTGGATTAATAATGTCACACAAGTTATTTGTGGTTAGGCATTATTCGTTCAATCATGTACCTTAGAAGCCAAGGACCGTAGTTTACCAAGCCCATCTTGGCCTATTTTTTAGGACGTAGTGCGGAGGTCGTTCAGATGTAAGATCTGATGCGATTGTTACGCGATACTACACTCATAAGAGTCTCTCTCGAGAATATTTTTGGAATATGAGTATTCGTTTCTCCGATAATATCCGAAAGATGGGACGATGATTATGGGAACCTCTGGTAGAACATATCTGGCAGGTTTAAACCCCAGTACACTCCCATTGGGTGGTTCTTAACCGAGACTCCATGCTCGTGACTCTCAGCAAACCCGTGATTCGTGGTTGAGTCGTTCAAACATCGTTAATATCAATGGAACTTGGGCGTTGATAAGGTGTAAACCATAATCCACCAAAATGGATGATTGATATTAAGGATGTTAGAGCCGGTTCATGTACCGTTAATATCAATGGAACTTGGGTGTTGATAAGGTGAAAACCTAAATCCACCAAAATGGATGATTGATATTAGGGATACAACGAGCTTTCCCACGACCTTTGTTTGGTGTGACTTGCTTGATCCTTGAGTGTGATTGTTGCATTCATGCATTCATCTGCATTTCATGTCATCAGAAAAGAGAAAATTTTCAAGGAACTTAAAAGGGTTTATTTGCAAAATTTTCAGACATGGAAAGACCAAAAAGGCATACAAAGAAGTACAGCTTTAGACAGCCCGATGTGAAAGAGTTAAGGAATCTGACATCTTATGTATTAGATCCCTTGGGTTTCAAAGCGCGCTATGGGAAGCTTCTGCCTCTGTTGACTACTCAGGTTGATGAGGGATTGATGAGTACTCTAGCTCAGTTTTATGATCCTCTGTATCACTGCTTCTCATTCCCGGACTTCCAGTTGCTGCCTACTTTGGAGGAGTATTCTCATCTTATTGGGATTCCAATTCTGGATCAGGTGCCGTTCAGTGGCCTAGAGAGTATTCCGACCGCTCGAGAGATTGCAGATTTGTTGCACATAGATGAAGCTTTGATTAAAGCTAACCTGGCTACCAAAGGTGGAATTCAGGGTTTTCCTTCCGAGTTCCTCGTCGCTCAAGCTACCATCTATGGGAAGGCCAGGAGTGAGGATGCCTTTGAGGCTTTATTTGTGCTGCTCATCTATGGGTTGGTCTTGTTTCCCAACTTCGACAAATTCGTGGACATGAACGCCATTAGGATCTTCTCAGTTCTTAATCCCGTTTCGACTTTGTTGGGTGATGCCTATGTCTCTTTGCATCTGAGGAATGCAAAGGGTGGAAGAGTTATTGTCTGCTGTCTACCTTTGCTGTACAAGTGGTTTATTTCGCACTTGTCGTAGACTCTTGCCTTCAAGGAGAACAAGGGATGTCTACGGTGGTCTCAGAGACTCATGTCTCTCACTAATGATGATATCTCTTGGTATGATCGCGTGTATGATACCGTCCAGATCATTGACTATTGTGGTGAATTCCCTAATGTGCCTCTTCTTGGTACATGTGGTGGGATCAGCTACAATCCCATTCTCGCACGTCGTCAGCTTGGGTTCCCCCTAAAGGATAAACCTCATAACATTCTGTTAGAAGGTGTATTCTTTCAGGAGGGTAAAGATCCCCAAGGCCTGAAAGCCAGATTTGTTCGCGCTTGGTGCAAGATCTGCAAGAAGAGTAGGAACGAATTGGGTCCGAAGAATTGCATTGCTTTGGAGCCCTATACCTCTTGGGTTAGACAGAGAGCTGCCGTGTACTTGATGCCATATGATCATCCGAGACCTACACCTTTGGATGTGGCTGGGCCTTCAACCCTCCCTAACCAACGTGTAGAGGAGTTGAGAGAAGAAGACCTTTCACGTGCTTGGATCCGTGAAAGAGAAGAATTGCTGCAACAGCTGAAGGAGAAGGACGCTCTGATTGAATTTCTCGAGCATCGGGTGATCGACGATCCCAACGATACTTGGACTTCCTTGCTTCCTCAGTCTTCCAAGTTCTGGAAGAGGAAGTATGATCAGCTGGCTAAGGAGAAAGCAGATATGGAAGCTGCCTATGAGAGAGAGATCAAGAAGCTGTGTGTTTCTCGTCTTCCAGCATCCCGAGCTACTAGGGATCCATAGGATATTATTTTCCTTTTCTCCTTGTAATATGATCAAAAAATGCTGTACTTCTTTGTCTCGATTATATTGAATAAGATATTTTCCATAATGAAGTTAAATGCTTTAAAAATTCAAAATTTCAAATAATACCCTAAGGGTTCCTTGAAAATAAATAAAAGCATATGCACAAGCACTTCATGCATCATTTTGCATAAGCAGGTACCTTGTTTCCGGTCTTCTCGTTCTGACCCTGTGTTCTTCATTTATTTTGAAGACAAGCTGACTCACCGGTACTATACTCGAGCCAATTCTGCAAGAGTAATGGATCAGCTAGAGCAAGAGAACCGTGAACTGAAGGAAGAGGTCGCCAGACTTGGCGCATTGATGGAGCAACTCCTTGCTGCTCAGAATCAGCCTGCTCAACCGCCTGCAACTCCTGTTCAGAGGACAGTTATCTCTGAGATTGTAGCTCCGGCCGTGCCAGTCGCCAGTGCTCATTTCGCATCTCACGCAATGCCAGTCGGGTTCCCTTGGGGTATGCCTCCGGGTTTCATGCCCGATCTGTCTGCTCCAACCTTTGCTCACATGCCGACATCTAGCCGGTCCCTGTTGCTGCTCCTCCTGTCGTGCATACCATGCCGAGGGTAGATGACACCATCTATCATTCCGAGCCGTCTGAGGGCCCGGATGTTAATGAGAAGATGGATGCCATAAATGACCAATTCCTTGAGCTGAGGAAGGAATTGAAGACCCTCAGAGGTAAAGATTTGTTCGGCAAGTCTGCTGCCGAATTATGCTTGGTTCCCAATGTGAAGATTCCGGTGAAATTCAAGGTACCTGACTTTGAAAAATACAAAGGGAACACCTGCCCACTCGCTCACCTGGTCATGTACGCCAGGAAGATGTCAACCCAAACTGATAATGATCAGCTTCTGATCCATTATTTTCAAGACAGCCTGTCCGGTGTTGCGCTTAGATGGTACATGAGTTTGGACAGCGCTAGTATCCGATCCTTCAACGATCTTGGCGAAGCCTTCGTCAAGCAATATAAGTACAACATTGATATGGCTCCTGACCGTGATCAGCTCAGGGCCATGTCCCAGAAGGAAAAGGAAACATTCAAGGAGTACGCCCAGAGGTGGCGAGAGTTGGCTGCTCAAATTACTCCACCGCTAGAGGAGAAGGAGATGACTAAGAACTTCTTAAAGACTCTTAGCTCATTCTATTACGAGCGGATGGTTGCAAGTGCTCCCTCTGATTTCACCGAGATGGTGAACATGGGGATGCGACTTGAAGAAGGTGTCCATGAAGGACGGTTGGCAAAAGACGAGAGCTCTTCTTCTAAACGGTATGGGGCATTTAAGAAGAAGGATGGGGAGGCACATGCTGTGCAATCCCATGCCAAATCCAAGAGACCCTCTGTTCAGAGGAAGTCAGCACGACATAACAACAATCAGCACCAGGTGGCTCATATAGCACCTGTATTCAGAGACAGTGCTCCATATCAGCAACCTCAGCAATATCAGCAGCAGCAACACAATCAGCAACAATCTTCTCAACAGTATCGTCAACAACAGTCTCGTCCACAGCAACAGGCCTACCAGCCTCGTGGTAGTACCAGTAATCAAGCCAACATGAACTATGATAGGAAAAAGATCAGCTTCAATCTGATTCCCATGTCGTATGCAGAGTTGTATCCCTCTCTAGTAGAGCGGAAGCTGATTACTCCAAGAGATCCTCCGGCTATACCGATCAACCCTCAGTGGTGGTATAAGCCTGACCTGCACTGTGTCTATCATTCTGGCGCTCCGGGCCATGATGTAGAGAACTGTTTTCAACTGAAGACCAAAGTGCAAGATCTGATGCGATGCGGTATTCTGAGTTTTGAAGACTCAAGCCCGAATGTCACCAAGAACCCATTGCCCGCGCATGGGAAATCTGTTAATATGGTCCAGGGGTGCCCTGGGAAATACAAGGTCAAATATGTAAGCCATATTAGACAATCGTTGGTCGAATTACATCGGTTGCTGTGTCAATACAGCCACATGGAGCATGACCACGACAAATGCCGCATCTGCTCTGTGAACCGTCTGGGTTGCAATCAGGTACGAAGAGAGCTTCAAGAATTGCTGGATGAAGGTACCATCGAGATCCTCCAGAATCGGAATGTTGACGAGGATGAACCGGAGGTGAATGTTATTTCACCAGTGTTCAAATTGCCCGAGCCTGTTGTTATTCGCCATGATAGCAGCAAGCCGAAGGTCTCTCCGTCTTTGGTGATCAAGCCTGCAGGCCCGATGCCTTATGTTTCAGACAAAGCTGTGCCATTCAGATATAACCCTGTTGCTGTGCAGGATGGGGTAGAAGTGCCTTTGCCTTCAAGGTCTGTAACTAACATTGCTGATGTGAGCGGGTTGACCCGTAGTGGTCGCGTGTTTTCTGCACCTCCCAAGGCTCCTGTTGCTTCTGATGCTGCTGAGCGTCCGGTAGGGACTGCTGTTAATATTCAGAATCCGGCACTTATTGCCAAAGCCTCCTCCTCTGTACAAAAGACTCTTGATTCCTCAGTTGGCCCTAGTGGCACTTTGAATGAAGAATCTGATGAGATGCTGAAGCTCATCAAAAAGAGTGAGTACAACGTTGTAGACCAGCTTCTACAAACGCCATCCAAGATTTCCGTGTTATCTCTGCTGTTGAATTCAGAACCCCATAGGGAGGCTCTGCAGAAGGTATTGGATTTGGCGTATGTTGATCACGACGTCACGATTGAACAGTTCGATAGTATTGTTGCAAACATTACTGCTTGCAACACCTTGAGTTTTTGTGACGCTAATCTCCCTGAGGAGGGAAGAGACCACAACATGGCTTTACACATCTCCCTGAATTGCAAATCTGATGCCATGTCCAATGTGCTAGTGGACACTGGATCATCTTTGAATGTATTGCCAAAATCCACTCTTTCAAAACTGTCGTATCAAGGGCCTCCCATGAGGCAGAGTGGTGTTGTTGTGAAAGCATTCGATGGGTCTCGCAAAACTGTGATTGGGGAAGTTGATCTCCCAATCAAAATTGGACCAAGTGATTTCCAAGTTACCTTTTAGGTAATGGATATCCACCCATCGTATAGCTGTCTCTTAGGCAGACCATGGATTCACGAGGCTGGCACCGTGACATCCACCCTACACCAGAAGCTGAAATTTGTCAAGAACAAGAAACTGGTTGTGGTAGGGGGAGAAAAGGATCTCTTGGTTAGCCATCTGTCTTCTTTCTCATATATTGATACTGAGGATGAAGTTGGGACTCCGTTCCAAGCTTTATCTATTGATGAACCAATCGAGAAGAAGTCTCATTCATTCACTTCCTACCGTGATGCGAAACTGGCCATTGAATGTGGTGCAGTAGCTGGTTTAGGGAAGGTGATTGAGCTTGAAGACAACAGATCCCGGGCTGGCATTGGCTACTGTTCTGGGGCATTTAATGAGCAAGGTTTGTTCAAGAGTGGGGGATTCATCCATGACGATCAACCTGAGGAAGAAGCTGCTGCTATCTTGGAAGAGGATGCAGAGGACTTGAACAATTTCATCATACCTGGTGGTGTCTGCCACAATTGGGTCGCTGTAGATGTTCCTACAGTCATCCATAGATCAGAGTAATTGTTCACTTTGTTCAAAACCCTTCTCCCATGCCAAAAGGAGAAGTGATGACATTGTTGGCAGCATTTAATACAATGATGTTTCATTCAATTAATGCATTGTTAAACATTTGTTTTTCCATTTGTTTTCACTTTTTGCTTTTTGCATGAAATCAGTGATCACAAAAAACCCATAAAAACAAGAATAAAAGCAAACATTTTTCATCTGCATAATGATTTGCTTGTTTAGTTTCTAAAGTTTTTCATTAACCAAAATCATTATGCAGGTTGATCTCAAAACCCATTGAACATAATGATCCAACGCCATCTCCCAATTTTGAATTCCCTGTATTCGAAGCAAAGGAAGATGATGTTGAAGGAATTCCTGATGAGATTTCCCGTCTCCTTGAGCACGAGGAGAAGGTCATTCAGCCGCACCTTGAAGATCTGGAGACAGTCAACTTGGGGTCTGAGGATTGTGTTCGTATGGTGAAGATTGGGGCACTTCTTGAAGAGTCTGTTAAGAAGGAGTTGATCAGCTTGCTACGAGAATATTCTGATATCTTCGCTTGGTCATATGAAGACATGCCGGGTCTAGATACAGATATTGTGCAACATTTCCTGCCTTTGAAGCCTGAGTGCGTGCCTGTGAAGCAGAAACTCAGAAGAACTCATCCTGATATGGCAGTGAAGATCAAAGAGGAAGTTCAGAAGCAAATTGATGCGGGGTTTCTGGTGACTTCTACATATCCTCAATGGGTGGCCAATATTGTGCCTGTTCCTAAGAAGGACGGAAAAGTCCGTATGTGCGTTGATTACAGAGATTTGAATAAGGCTAGTCCTAAAGATGATTTTCCTCTACCACACATTGATATATTGGTAGACAATACAACCAAATTCAAAGTCTTTTCCTTTATGGACGGATTTTCCGGATATAACCAAATCAAAATGGTACCCGAAGATATGGAGAAGACAACATTCATCACACCTTGGGGAACATTCTATTATCGAGTGATGCCCTTCGGTTTGAAGAACGCCGGAGCCACGTATCAGCGAGCTATGACTACCTTGTTTCATGATATGATGCACAAGGAGATAGAGGTCTACGTTGATGACATGATTGCCAAGTCCCGAACGGAAGTTGAACATGTTGAGCATTTGGTGAAGCTTTTTCAGCGTCTGAGGAAGTTCAGACTTCGTTTGAATCCGAACAAATGTACATTTGGAGTCCGTTCCGGCAAGTTGTTGGGTTTCGTGGTCAGCGAAAGAGGTATTGAAGTTGATCCTGCCAAGGTCAAAGCAATACAAGAGATGCCTGCACCCAAAACTGAAAAGCAAGTCCGAGGTTTTCTTGGCCGCTTGAATTATATTTCCAGATTTATATCCCACATGACTGCCACATGTGCGCCGATATTCAAGCTCCTTCGGAAAGATCAGTCTCATGATTGGACCGAGGATTGCCAGAAAGCTTTCGACAGTATCAAAGAGTATCTGTCTGAACCCCCGATCTTGTCTCCGCCTATAGAAGGAAGACCTCTGATTATGTATTTGACTGTTCTTGAAGACTCGATGGGTTGTGTCCTCGGTCAGCAAGATGAATCAGGGAAGAAAGAATCTGCTATCTACTACCTCAGTAAGAAGTTTACTGATTGTGAGTCTCGGTACTCCATGCTTGAGAAGACGTGATGTGCTTTAGCTTGGGCTGCTAAGCGTTTGCGCCAGTACATGATAAATCATACAACTTGGTTGATATCCAGGATGGACCCAATCAAGTATATCTTCGAGAAGCCTACTTTAACTGGGAGGATTGCCCGTTGGCAGATGTTGTTGTCTGAGTATGATATCGAGTATCGGGCTCAGAAAGCTATCAAAGGTAGTATCTTGGCTAACCATTTAGCGCACCAGCCGATTGAAGCTCATCAGTCTGTTCAGTATGACTTCCCTGACGAGGAGATTCTGTATTTGAAAATGAAAGATTGCGATGAGCCTACACTCGATGAAGGTCCGGAACCTGGTTCCAGATGGACGATGGTGTTTGATGGCGCTGTAAATCAGTATGGAAATGGTATTGGGGCAGTAATCATTACTCCTCATGGCACCCATATTCCGCTTACAGCAAGGCTAACTTTCAAATGCACGAATAATATGGCTGAGTATGAGGCCTGTATTATGGGACTTGAAGAATGCATTGATTTAAGAATCAAACATCTTGATGTATATGGTGATTCGGCCCTGGTTGTCAATCAGATCAAGGGTGAATGGGAGACGAATCAACCAAGTCTCATTCCATACAGAGATTATGCGAGAAGAATTTCAACATTCTTTACAGAAGTTGACTTTCATCATATTCCTCGAGAGGATAATCGGATGGCAGATGCTCTTGCTACGCTTGCTTCCATGATTGTTGTCAAGTGGTGGAATGAAGTTCCCAATATTGCCGTGGTGCGCTTGGATAGACCAGCTCACGTATTTGCAGTCGAAGAAGTGAATGATGACAAGCCTTGGTATTTTGATATCAAGAATTTCCTCCAGAACCAGGTCTACCCGCCTGGGGCATCTGTGAAAGATAGGAAAACTTTGAGAAGGTTGTCAGGCAGTTTCTACCTCAGTGGTGAAGTGTTGTACAAGAGAAATTTCGACATGGTTTTGCTCAGATGCGTGGATAGACACGAAGCAAACATGTTAATGACTGAGGTCCATGAGGGTTCATTTGGTACTCATTCCAATGGACATGCCATGGCTAGAAAGATGTTGAGAGCAGGCTACTATTGGCTGACAATGGAGTCTGACTGCTGCAAATATGTGAAGAAATGCCACAAGTGTCAGATTTATGCGGATAAGATTCATATTCCTCCGACACTTCTGAATGTGATTTCATCACCATGGCCTTTCTCTATGTGGGGAATTGACATGATCGGCATGGTTGAACCGAAGGCGTCCAACGGACACAGGTTTATTCTCGTAGCAATTGACTACTTCACCAAATGGGTTGAGGCCGCTTCGTACGCGAACGTGACCAGGCAGGTGGTTGTGAAGTTTATCAAGAACCAGCTGATATGCCGTTATGGTGTGCCAGATAAGATCATTACTGATAATGGATCTAATCTGAATAATAAGATGATGGACGAGTTGTGCGCTGAATTCAAGATTGCACACCATAATTCCTCTCCCTATAGACCCAAGATGAATGGGGCTGTTGAAGCTGCTAATAAAAATATCAAGAAGATCATCCAGAAGATGACAATTACGTACAAAGATTGGCATGAGATGCTGCCATTTGCTTTGCATGGATATCGTACATCTGTACGCACTTCAACAGGGGCAACCCCTTTTTCTCTTGTTTACGGCATGGAAGCTGTTCTCCCAGTAGAGGTGGAGATCCCATCAATGAGAGTCTTGATGGAAGCCAAGTTGACTGATGCTGAATGGATTCAGAGTCATTATGACCAGTTGAATCTGATTGAAGAGAAGCAATTAACTGCCATGTGCCATGGTCAGTTATATCAGCAGAGAATGAAGAAATCATTCGATAAGAAGGTCAAGCCTCGTGTGTTCCGAGAAGGTGACCTCGTGCTCAAGAAAGTCTTGTCTTTCGTGTCCGATTCCAGGGGCAAGTGGACTCCAAACTACGAGGGTCCATATGTTGTTAAGAGAGCCTTTTCAGGCGGTGCTTTGATGCTTACAACAATGGATGGGGAGGATTTCACTCGTCCTATTCAGATACAGTCAAGAAATACTTTGCCTAAAAAAAAGTATATGCAAATGAAAAACAGAATGGCTCGCTAAGTTGAAAACCCAAAAGGGCGGCTTAGGCAAAAATGAGCGTCTCGGTGGAGAACCCGCAAGGGTAATCCAGGCAAAAATTAGAGACTTGAAAAAAGAGAATATTTGCATCCCGCTAGATTGAGTACCTCACCCTGGGGCAATCTAGGCAAAAATTAGGGATTCGGCAAGTAACTGCATCGTGACAAGACTTTCTGGCCACCAGCTGCCTGTTTGTCAGAGGATTCTCGATTCGTCGTCAACTGAAGCTTCGCATACATCGAGATTCAAATTGGTAGAGAAAGGATCATTATGTTCAATGTAGCCCTCTTCCAATATATATCACTGATTTCAAATTTGTACAGATCTATGGAGTCTTGCCATTTGCAGGCTACCATTCCCTCAAATCAATTTGCGCCTTTTATCCAATTATTTGCACTCTTATTTGTTTCAATTCAACAAATGTTTTGCATGTTTTAATTGGTAAAATGTCATTGTTTTAAACGAATAAATTTTTCAAATTGTTGTTTTAAACAAAGTGAACATTCACAATGACAAAAGGATACTTAAGAATTTCTCAGTGCTCTCCCAAGGGTGGCATGATTTCCAACAGGTAAGACATTTAAATTCATCATCCATCGTGCTTGTTCTTGTGTGATCCATCTTCTGCAGGTACCTGTGAACATCTGTTGAGCAAAATTGTGGCAAGAACATTGGAGAATCGCAGCTGTTGCATCCAAGCATTCACATGGCATTTTGAAGATTCTTCGAGCTGGAGCTGTTTCGAGCTGAATAACCTCTTTCATTCATCTCCTAAAGCATCAATCAACATCTGTTTTCAACTTTTGAGCCCTGAATCCACCAAATCGCGAACTGCATCATCACTAAGGTTGGATCTCGAATTTCACCATTGCTAGAATTAGGTTATGACTTTGATAGATCTCGTATTGGTGAGCATAATGCAAGTTGAATCGTGCGTTTTCAGTAGGTTTTGAGTGAGATATTTGAATTTGAAGTTTGATGGTGAAAACTTTCTTGGATCGATTTGTTTAGCATGATGAGAATTAGGTCCAATTATGTTGATATTGTTGTTGTGCTTGAGAAGACGGTTCGATCCATATGCTATTTGTCCATTTTCGTGAAATTTTGTTCATGCTGGAATTTGCTCAAGAACGCGTGTGTTTTCGTTGAAGATTCCGGAAATGCTGTTTAGATCTTTGTTTACGCTACTGTTCACGTGTTAAAGTGTTTGCGCGCCACATTTTTTAAACTGAACTCCCTTCGATTCCGCTTGAAGCCACTCCCATTTTTTGGCTTGGCAATTAATTTTCCACATGTTCATATGTTCATCCATGCCTTTATTCATTTTTTTATTTTTCTTTTGCATTCAAAAAATGATAACTCATTCAAAAATAAGCCAAATCATGTGCAATTTTTTGCATTATTCTCCTTGTGATGTGCTGGATTTTATGGTGATTTTTAATAATTTTGTGCACGGATGGATGTTGAAAAGGCTTAGGGTTTGTTTGGATATGTCCTTTTGTGCACCATGCTCACTCTTGTGCTTATAAAATCTTGATGCCTAATAAGAAATTTTTGAAACTTTACAAACATGATATTGACATCTTAAGGAGCATTTTAATATGTGGTTTGTAATTTTTGAGTTCCTGGATTGAGAGTTATGACATGATCTTTGGAGGTGTTACATTTTGTGCCATGCCATGCTTTGTGCAACTTCTTTATTTTATTTGCTATGCTTGTTGAACTTGAATTGAGCTGGATTTTTGCAGGAGAACACTCGTGAATGTTGAGAATACATGTGAATTTTTCTGGAATTTTTGAATCCATTTCCTATTTGATTGGGATTTTGTTTGCTGTTTAGTCATTTGTTGACTTTTTGTGATACATGTTCCCATTTGATTTGTGAAATTCTGGTTATTAATTGGATGGATGTGAAATTTGGCATGAGTATTGTAGACATCTTGAGGTTTGCCATGGTTTTAGTCCCATTCATTTATCATGTTTGATTGCTGTTTTATGATTGGTTGAAGTGGATGCATGTTTTGATTCTTTGTATGAGCTTGTATGAATTTGTGTTGACTTTATAAATTTCATTGACTTGCTTCCCTTGGTCCAAATGAGCTGAAATTTGGTATGGTTGACATGTTATGAATGCTGGTTGATCATGAATGTTTTGGTGATTTATTGAAATGTTTTGGTATTGATTTGATTGTGATCATTCTGTTTGGTCCTTTGAGGTTCTAGATTGCATGTTTTGTACTCTTTTCCTTATGAAATGATAATGATGAATGATATGAATGTGAAACCACTTGGATTTGTTTCTTAATTGATTGATCTTGACTTTTGATAAGTTTCATGTTCTGTTTTGACTTTTTGATATCATTTTGACCCTAGTCTTGTACTAGTGGTCTTGTGTTCTCACATTTGAGATTTGTTTCAGGTTAAGAGCACAATTTGCTTATGCTTGATGATGTGCACTCAATTGGAGTTGGCTTGTAGCTTGTTTATGACTAACTTTAAGTTTCTTTTGTAGGTTTTGAAATTTGAGTTTGTGCCATGTGGCTTGCACCTTTGTGCATTGACTGTTGTTTGACTGTATAGTTAACTGTTGACCATTGTCTGTTTGCTTATTGTTTGAGCTGAGTACTGATTATATTGGATTGATTTCAGGTACCTTAGTTGCTATAGTTCCTTTGTGAACTTGATTGTGCTTTGCTTGCTAGCTTGAGCACTGAGGTATAATGATCTCTTCTCCATGTAGTTTGGAAGACCTGGCCTGTTACTTGGCCAGGCACCTGTCTGAAGTCCTCCTTAAAAGGCAATGTTTGTGCTTGTTTATTTTTGTCCCCAAGCAGGTAAAGACCTTTGTTAAGGCAATTGGCAGACACAAGAGGTGTGTAGTCCACTTCCTGCTATTCTGTTGAGTCGTCCCTTGGCTCACATCACATGTTGATGCCTTGTGGACATTAACCCAAGATCAGTTGAGTCAGTGTCATAAGTGTAGAATGGTTCCCACTTTTTGGACCCACACTTCATTGTCTGAAGCTCTCCCTGGCCAGGGATAAGAGCTGTGAAGTCTTACCTTCACTCACCTTTCATCTGGCTTCACCTTGACTCTCAATGTCAAGGTTAAGAGCTAACATTACCCTTACAGATGGCTTGCTCTTGCAGCCTCACCTTTTGTTTGAGCCCCACTTGGTGTCTATATAGTGTGTGCTATTTGTGATTGTTTGCTTTGTTGTTTGAGCTGATTAGGATAGGCTTGCTTCCTGTGCAAGTTAGGTAGCAACCTTGACTTAGGGATGATTATGCATGATAACATCTAGGCTCGAGTTAGTCTCCCTAGTTGTGTCTCCCTCTGTCATCTGGTTAGGCTAGCCTTGTGTCCCTTCGTAGGGGAACTACGTCGCCCTGATCCTCATACCAGATGAGGTACGTAGGCAGGAGATGAGCTGATCTCTCTGGGCGCCCTTTTTGTTTTGTCTTTGTGTGTGTCAGGAGACGGATGTAAGCCCAGCGATTGGCATTCCGTATCCTCTTGTTGTGTGCTTGGAGTCCGGTATAAGTCCATCAAGTGGCATCTGGTTTCCAGTGTGGGTGCATTTTGGTTCGGAAGCTGATGTAAGTCCAGCGATTGGCATTCGGGTTCCATGTTTGCCCGTGTTTGTGTTGTTTTGTTTGGTGTGCGTGTTAGCTGAGCTACGGATGCTCTGATTCTTCTTCGTCCAAGAAGATACGTATGCATAGGATGCGACATCCTAGCGAGCATGTGTTTCCCCCAGTTCGAACTACTTTGACTCTGATGTCTATGCCTGATAGACTAAGTAGGCCCAGGACGCGATGTCCTGCCGAGTCAGTCTTGTTTGTTTTCTTGCGTCTCTTTCAGCCAGTGTTTGATGTGTGTTTGAGCAGTGATTTTAGCAACCATTTTCCTTCCTATTGTGCGTGGATCCCGTCGAGTACGACGGATGCGTAGGGGTGCTAATACCTTCCCTTCGCATAACCGACTCCCGATCCCATTCTCTTTGGTCGCGAGACCATGCTTTTTCCAGGTTTACTTCGAGCGTTTCCTTTCCCTCTTTTGGGATAAATAACGCACGGTGGCGGCTCTGTTGTTCTTATTTCCCGCCGGTTTTTCGCGTAATGCGACACCTGGTGAGTGAACTACTCCGATGGATCGTCTTTTCTTCTGTGCGAACCATATCCCCACAGAGTTTGTGTCTTTTGCATGCATACATTTGCATCATGAGGTCTCTTAGGGACCAAAATTTGTCTCATTACTGTTATTTAAGCCCATTCTACCGCGTCGATATGAAGATTTCTAAACTTCACTTCTCCGGCTAGAATGACCTTAAATAGGGGCATCTGTAAGACCCCAATTTTTGCCCTAAGATCCCTCATGTCATCATATCATATCATATCATTGCCTCAAGGATCATTGTGCACCTTGCCTTCTTTCTAGTGGGCGGGTTATCATTGTGAGTGTGATTCTTGATCACCAAGCATGTTTTGCATTTGTATATCATTACTTTTCATTTGTTTATTAACCAAAAGTACAAAAATATTGTCATCTAACCAAGTTACTTGCAGCTGAAGCAAAACTAGGTCAAACAGTCAAATCATTCATTGAGCTATAGATGGTGGCCATTCTTGAAGAATTTGGGCACCATGATCATTCATAAGAGATTCATATGAGTTATGGTATCATTTGGTATCAAGATCTCAGGTGGTAGAGGCTTGGAATTCATCAAAGCATGGCTCAGTCAACCAAAACCCTAGCAAAGTCAACTGTGGTCAACTGTGCATTTAATCAGTGATTTGAAGGTGGGAAATGGTTTGAGAGGTCTCATTCATGTCCATATATGCCTCATATAACATGTCAAACATCATCATTGAGGAATTGGAGGTCAGACAAAAAGTTTCCCAAAATAGCAAGGACCTGTAATTTTCAACTGCCAAAAATGGAAAGTTCTTCCCCTCAAAATTACATCCTCAAGAAAGCTTCAAATCAAATTTTGTCCAACATGAAAGTTGAAGATCTTGCTCTTGCCTTTCCAAAAAGTCCAAGAACACTCATTTCTCATTTATGGTTGGCAAGTTATGATCAAATCATTTTCAAAAAATCTTGAACTTCAAAGTGGCATAACTTTCAAACTATTTGGCCAATTTGGGTTATTCTTTTTTGAGCAAACTCCATTTGACATGTACTATCATAATTCATCATTACATTTCATCACAACTCATCACATAAAAAGGTCATTTTTCAAGTGAACCATTTAAATTTTGGTGGGAAAAAAGGCCATTTTGAAAAATACTCATGATTTTCATGCCAAACCACTTTCAATAGCTTCTAAACAGAAAATTGGATTTGCTTCAAAAGAGTTTCTACTGTTCCATTGGCTGCACAAGCATAAGGGCATTTTGGCCAACTTGACATAAAGCTCATTTTTCACTAATCCATTTGGTTTGTCTTAATCATGATTAAACAGGTGATTAACAAGGACTATATAGTCCTAATCATAACAGAAAATCGAGATCCACAATCACAATCTCAGATCCAAATCCAAAAATCTCCAAATTCTCTCAAAATTCTTCAAACTTTTTTTCACTTTTCCTTCGAATTTCATGATTCTTTTTGGTTTTCTCTTGTGTTAATCATCATCTGTAGGTGCTATTGAAGAACTGTTGAAGAAGAAATCGTGAAGAATCTTGCTAAATCACCACTGTTGCACATTGAAGGTTCCCATGGCAGTTGCGAATTTCACTGGATTCAAGCATTGCTGAGCTGAATTATCACTTCTATTCATCTTCCACAACACCATAGGTCATCTGTTTTGGCAATTGGAAGCTTGATTCGCGCGATTTCAACAGTTGCATCTCCAAGAGGTATGAATTCAAATCTTCCGATTCTTGAAATTAGCATGTGGTTTAGGTAGATCTTAGTTAGTAGAACACACTGCAACTTGAATCGTGCCATTCCATTAAGTATTGATCAAGATATCTGGATTTATATGTTTGATTGTGAAAACTTCTTGTGCTCGATTCTATTGCCATGAGTAATGTTAGAACAAATGAATGCTGGATTAGTGTTGTACATGTCGAGAGGATTCGATCCATATAATGTTTGTTGATTTCTGTGATGAAATGTTCTTGACCATGATGAACAGCTTGAGTGTGTGATGAACGCGTTCGATTTCATGTCCAGACCTCGTTTGATCTTCTCTGTTTCATTTTGCATGCGTTTGTCCGTTTGTTCGCCATGCTACCAGTGGCATCGTGCCACATAATTAATGAAACGGGGCGTTTCATGCCGAAACGCGCCCGTGTGAGATGCGCAGGGGTTCGATCCCCGTCCAGGCCAAATCCATTTACCTTGTTTTATTTTTTAGGTGATACCTTGTATATTCATGCATAGCTTTATCTTGCATTTTTAATTTCTTTTCCATATTCAAAAATTGATAAATCATAAAATAATGATCCAAAATTCATGATTCTTTTTTTGATTTGTTCATCATCATGTCTATTATTTTATGGACAATTTTATTAAATTTGTGCACGGTTAGATTTTTAAAATGCTTAGGGTTTGTTTGTGTATATCATTCCTTGCACCATGCTCACATTTTCTTTGATGAAATCTTGATGCCTAACTGAAAATGGTTGAAATTTTGTATGCATGATCTTGACTCATTCCTGGTCATTTTGGTATATGGTTTGCTATTTTTGAGTTTCTGGATTGGGAGATATGATGTGATCTTCATGAGTGTGATAATGTATGTCACACTATGTTTTGTCCAACTTCTTGAATTTTGTTTCCATACTTGTGCTATGCTAATTGCCCTGGATTTTTGCATGCTAATACTTAGGGATGTCTAGTTTGTTTGTGATTTTTCCTGGAATTTTGGAATGCATTTTTCTATTTGTTTGAGAATTTTCCCTCTATTTGGTCAATTGTTGACATTTTGTGAGTCATGATATCATATGTGTTGTGAAATTCTCATGCATTATTGGATGGATTTGAAATTTGGCATGTGCATTATAGACATCTTGAAGTTTGCCATGGCTTTGATTGCATTCGTTTATCATGTTTGGTCTCTGTTTTATGATTGCTTGAAGTTGATGCGTGGTTTGGTGCTTGGTATGAGCTTGTATGAACATGCTTTGACTTGTTGATTTTAATTTCCTTACTTCCACTTGTCCAAATGACATGAAATTTGGTGTGCTGCTCATTCAATGTGTTCTGTTTAAGCATGACTTTTCCTGGAATTATTGAACCATTTTGGTATTGATATGCTTGTGTGCATTCTGTTTACATCATTGAGTTCTCAACTTGCCTAGTTTGACATGATTTGCTTATGAAATGCAATTGATGAATGCTTTTGATGTGGGACCAGCTGGAATTTGTTCTTATTTGATTAATCTTGATTTTGATCAAGTTTCATGTTCTGTTTTAAATATCTTCCCCTCCTTTGACCCTAGGCTTTGGCCTAAGGGTTCACTTCTCACATTTGAGTTGTTTTTTCAGGTTAAAGAGCAATTGCTCTAAGGAGATTAATTCAAGTTGATTGAGTTTGGTTTATTTGATTGTGATGAACTAACTTGGTTTGTTTTGTAGGATGCTAACTCATTTGATTTGAGTTTGTGCTTTGCACATGTGATTGATTGTGTTGACTGTTGGTTCATAACTTGTCTGTTTTGACTTTGTGATTGGTATACTGATTATATTTGATTGATTTCAGGTACCATAGTTGCTTTAGTTCCTTTGAGAACTTGCTATTGCCTTGCTTTGCTTAAGCATTGAGGTAGAATCTCTTGTCTCCATGTAGTCTGGAAGACCTGGCTTGTTACTTAGCCAGGCAACTGTCTGAAGTCCTCCTTAAGAGGCAATGTTTGTGATTGTTTAACTTTGTCCCCAAGCAGGAAAAGACCTCATATGAGGCAATTGGTAGACAAAAGAGATATGTAGCCTATCTCCTACTATTCTGTGAGTCACTCACCTTGCTCACACCACATTTGTTGATGCATAGTGAGTAAAAGCCCAAGATCTATCGAGTCTTTAACTTGTGGAGAGAGTTCCATCTTTCTGAACTCCCACACCTTCTGATATTCAATGCTCTCCCTGACCAGGGATAAGAGTGATGAGGCACACCCCTCATATCCTTTCATCTGCTTCACCTTGGCTCTCAATGTCAAGGTTAAGAGCACCATTTACCCTATTCCAGTTGACTTTTTAAGTCTAACCCTTTGATTGAGCCTAATTGTTTGGTTATAGTGTGTGCTAAATGACTTTGTTTGATTGATTGCTTGTTGCATTTATACATGTTTGCTTGCTTGCCTTTGTGCACTTATCATCATTGATTGTTCATTATTGCATGATCATCATTGCATATCTTTGTGATCCATGTTTGGTTTACCCATTGAGGACAACTGTAAGTCCACTCATTGGCCATTGTTCCTATGATTTGGAAGGGATGAAGTGTAAGACCATTTCACTTGGCTACTCATGTCCATTGCTTAGTGCATTTTTTGTTTGCTGTATGTGAGGATGCAATTGTAAGACCATGTTGTTGGCATTTGTACTCCCATGATCATCCTTTGGAGGTTGGTATAAGTCTAGACAGATTGGCATCTGACATCCATGTTTTGTTTTATTTTAGGAGATTGGTGTAAATCCATTTATTGGTATTCGATATCCGCTTTTGTTTGTGAGATTGGAGTAAGCCCATTTATTGGCATCCGGTATCATTGTTTTGTTTTAGGAGATTGGTGTAAACCCATTTATTGGTATCCTGTATCCGCTTTTGTTTGTGAGATTGGTATAAGTCCATTGATGGCATCCGGTATCACCTTGCTTTTATTTGCTTACCTGCATTGTTGCTTATTCCTAAGGATACACTTGAATCATCGTCTATATGATTTAAAGAGGTGAACCTTTCTAAGAAGTTTTACGTTCCATCATCCATACCCTCTTTGTCTTAAACCTTTTCACACTTTGCTTTCAAAAAACTTTTGACTTGTTGTGCAAACATCTTCATGTCTTTTCATATTAGAAACCTGGACCATAAGTCCTTGATTTTTCAAACTTCACTCTTCATAACACTTCTTTGAATCAATCTTAATCATACCTTGACCATATTTTGTGAATACTCATAATCAATTAACTTCACACATTCAATTGTTTTATGGCTTTGTCCATTGTTAATATGTTTTCATACATTAGCCATAGGTTTCAATTACCATGGCGGTTGATGTAAATCTTACCTTGTCCTTAGTGAGTCGATTGTAAGACTTCCGTACTGAAAACAGGGTTAACCCCTCTAGTACGTCGAAGCCGTCCCCGCATGGTGGATTGTTGATTCAGGTTGAGTTTTCTCCCATTGGTAATGAAAAGCCTTAGTGCTTGTGTTTTAAAATGAACTCACTAATTTTTGGAAATCTTTTAGCCGAACTACGGCGTTTTGATCCTTACCTTTGATGGAAGGTACGTAGGCAACGAGTTCATCCGTTCAAACACAAAAATAACTAACTTGTACATTCTTTTCTCATCTTCCCATTCATGTTTGCACAATATGTCAAAAACAAATAAACATTTTTATACAACAAGTGTGAAAAGGGCTCCCTAGGAGTACCTAGGACGTGATGGGTGCCTAACACCTTCCCATTGCGTAATTTACCCCTTACCCAGACTCTCTGATCTTTTATTGGTTTTCTACGTGTAAAACTTCTTAGGTTTTTGTTCGCTTTTTAACCAGTCCTTAGGATAAATAAAAGTGCGGTGGCGACTCGATTCATTGTATACATTGTTTATGGTTTAATCAATAAATCATATAGCGACGAATACACCGCTACAACCATGGGTCTCCATAATTTGATATTATGCTTGTGCAAAATTTTCAATGCGGGCAAGTTGCTTGAGAACAAGCAACAATTTCAGTTTGAGGGTGTTTGATATGTGGTTCATACACGTTATTTTTATCTCGTTTTCTTTCCAATTTTTGTGTGTTTTTCCTCTTTTATTTCCGTTTTATACACTTGGATGTGTTTAAATGTTTTTAAGTAATACGGGAGTATCGAACCAAGCTAAAGCAAAAAAGATCAAAACTTATGCAGAAAGGAAGTCTCTCGGTACTAAAAACATGTGCCCAGCAAAGTTGTATCGTATCACCTGACACATGTCGTGTTGGCCTAAGAAGCAACCCCTATATGTGAGACCTAAAAACAACATGGGCATGCCGTGTTTCCTGACACGGTTTGTGTTTCCCAACACGCACCCACACCTCGTGTCAGCTACCATGGTCGTGCTAGTCTCAGCTGCATAAGCATTGTTTTTCACATTTCGTAACGTTTTTCCAACTTTTGGTGTTCAAAACTGATCCATTAAAGTCCTTAAAGATTCATACAGTTACTAGTACAAATTTAGGGCTCTTTATTGTATTTTTATATGTAATTAGGCTTTAAAATCATTGGATTAGGGGAGTTCGTTGTGTGGAATTATTAGATAACTCTTTGGAATTCATCTTTATTTTTTCTAGTTCTACTTTTTCTTTTGAATTTTTTTTCAAGCATTGTGTAATGAAGTTTTACTTTATTAATAAAAGTTTACTTCCTATTTTTATTCAGGTTATATCTATTCCTTAATTATTATCTCTTTACTCTTATTTTTAAATCATGAACTCTATTTGTGTGAATGCTTATTTTTCTTTGTTTTTAATCATGTCTAAGTAGTCCATTAGGGACTAAGGGTCATGGGACTTATCTCATGACACATCCCTTTTGAATCATCCATAAATAAATTATGATAAATTAGGGTTAAAAGTTATTTTAGAGTCTGAGGTCTTAAACTCTTTACATTATTTGTTAAAGTTGAGGCAACTCAGATACCAATCATATACTGAAAGGGTGTGCATTGGTATCTGAGATCAGATTTCTAATTAACTAAGTTTGAGGCGACGCTTAAAGGGTATCTCAAACTTAGTTGAGAAAGTTACATCTTTATAGTAGTACAAAACAATGCCCTCAAATGAATAGCTCAAGCTAGCGAACGTAGATGAATTATCCACCAGAGATAGTACAACACGCTGACGTAAGTGGGTGTTGTACATTTTTATCTATTTTCTATAACCTTGCCTATTTCTCATAATTGGATCCGAGGATCGATTGGGTATGTTGAGATAATGAGTCATGTACAATGAGTCATGTTTATCATCTACTAATTTTATCTTTCAAACTGAAACACTTAAATATTCAATCGTTCTAGCTTTACAATGATAGAATAGAAATCGGTACTCAATAATTGGTCTATGAAGTTTGACAACTTTTTGTACTACTTCGCATTATCGTACACCTGGCGTGTCACATAGCTTGGATGAAAGGGTTTTTAAAGAATATGATTTCTTCAAAACTTTAAATAATCAAACTTAAAGGTGTTTATTTGCAACTCTACAAGAAAGGTGTATCCATCCTTGGTCAAAATGTTTTATTCAAATATCTACTTCAAAGATGGAATTATTTATTCCTATGTTAGAAAGTACAATATATCTTTACATTTGTAGGAATTTGCTGAAGAATGTGACACTACATTTATAAAAGTGTTGCTTCCTCTTTTCTATTAGATTCAAATTCTCGTATCTCTTCTCTGTTCATAAAGGCTTTGTGCTTCCAAATACTCGTCTAATTCATTATGTGACAAACCACATACTCTTTCTAAAAATGAGTAACTTCACCCACTTAACCAAATCTAATGTTACTGCAGTATGGTTACTTGCCAACAAAGTTGAGACAAATTGGGCAAATGCATCGATCCAACACATGTTGGGGAGAAGAAGGAAAGGATTATTTCTATCATATGGTGATTTCATCACAAAAATGTTGGGACACACGTGGTTTAACTTTTAAGGATAAGAATTAGTGCAAAATGTAATAAAAATAGGAGAGGTAGCATTGAGGTTGGTGCAACTCAAAATTGTCAATGGGGAGATAGTTCAAAAGTCTCCAAGAGGAAATAAAAGGTATATATAACCGCAAGCATCTCCTCAATAAGAAAACCTTGTAAATATGGAATATTTTGACTATTATATCCATGAAATACCCTCTGTTGAAGCTGTACTCAAGGACATCATCAAGAGATAGAAGAATATTGATAAGAAGATCGATATTCCAGCTCATCATTCGCTCGGGAATTAGAGTATTTACTTCATTGGCTATTCAATGATGATGATAAGGATAATAAATAGTAGTATCACTTATGTATTTAGTTTTAGCTTTACATGTTCTTGATTTTCGACTCCTCTTATCACTTTTGTACTTTGAATTCTCATTAATGTAATGAGGCAATGTTTTTCCTTTAAATTGTGTGTGA
Organism: Lathyrus oleraceus; assembly: GCF_024323335.1. Classification (NCBI taxonomy): domain Eukaryota; kingdom Viridiplantae; phylum Streptophyta; class Magnoliopsida; order Fabales; family Fabaceae; genus Lathyrus; species Lathyrus oleraceus. The sequence continues at coordinate 388,810,344 of NC_066579.1, forward strand.
TCAATGTGAAATATGTGCTTTAATTCTTATCATTCATTTCCAGCGTCTTTTTCCCTCCTTTTTTGTTATTCCAAAGGGGGAAAACTATATTCTCAGGGGGATTAAAGTATACTCTCTACTCATGTAATGAGGAGTTTAACCATTCAAAACTTTACATTTTTTATTTTCTCTTTTACCACCTCATTGAGAGATGTTTGTCATCATCAAAAAGGTGGAGAATGCAAATCAATGTTCTTATAGGTATTGTCAATATGATCTAAAGTGGTAAAGTTCGTTGATAGAAAAGTTATAATCATATGTTTGGTTATTTGGTTTTGATGATGACAACACCTGGTATGAAATGATATATTTTGAAGTCCTTATCTCTTGAAGATAGTTCAAGAGGTCAACGATGCTATTAGATGTTTCATCAATCTATGCTCATGAAGATGCTCTTGAAGATCAAGTCATCTCTTTGAAGTTAACAGTATGGTTAAACAACTTTCAAGTGAAGACTTCTTGTGGTTTATCCTCTCAACTCTCTGATGATTGTGACAAACTTGAAAATATCTCAAGCCTCATAAAGATATATGATTCAAGGGTCTTGTGTGATGCTAAAGTAAAATATAATGTTGATAGGACTTGAAGCTTCAGAATTGTGAAAGAGAGGAAGTCTGAGAGCTTGTCTAGTCATGTCCATTTGAGTGACCAATGCCTTGTAAAGGCACAAGGATACTTCTGGAAATACCAAGAAAAAATCACACACACTAAAAATCTTTGAGAAGCCTATATTATTTTGGTAAGTACACTTGAAAAGGCTGTTATGCCTAGCTAACTCATTAGGGAATTGTTTGATCTATTTGAGGCTTTTTACAACTGAATAATCAATTAGCCATAAGGCTCTAATCGATTATTTTAACTTTTTGAGTCTAAAATCAATTGGGCCTGTCTCTCAATGATTTGTAACGACTAAATATCAAAACCTTCTATTTGTGGCTTGAACAATCGATTATTGAGATGCATTAATCGATTTACCTAATCGATTATAGTAGTTAATTTTCTCATGGATTGTTTCCAAATTAAAACAACAATTTGACTTATAAATAGATAACTTATCTATTGTTTTCAAATCATTCAGAAAGTGATCCTTGATTTTACTTTCTCATTCTCTCATCATTTTCAAAAAAACTCTCATTTATCCCACATATATTATACCTTAATGCTTTGAGAGTGTTTTGGGCTTAGTGAGAATCATTGTTCTAGGAGAGAGCATTATCTCTTGAGTAAAATATTCTTCTATAAGAAGTTATATGGTTGAGAGATAAACCAGTAAAGCTCTTGTTTGGTTTGTGGATTGTGTAACACACTAAACCCTAGAAAATAGATTTTAAATAAACATAACAGGAAAAGGATGTTACTCCATCATAAATACTTCATAAACCATAAAACAACAGATATTGCACAACATAAATTTATTTAGAAACACCATAAAACATGTCTGAATAGAACCGAATCAATATATCATAATCAAAATCTCATAATAGTTGATTGCAAACAAATCAAAATAATGCAAACGAACACCTTTATCCCTAGTGTTACAAATCCGAGCATTCTTATTTGAAAACTAGAATGTACGGAAGATAAAAGTCTACTAAGAGGCAACATCCATCTCACTGCAATAATGAACCTCAATCCTGCTAATCACCTGTGCAAAGCACACCACAAAACCAAGCAAATAAGAAAGGAGTTGGAATATACTTACATATAGTAACAATGTGATTTCAGTAACAAAATGGCATTAAAGAAACACAACAATCATACATAAATGATATATATATATATATATATATATATATATATATATATATATATATATATATATATATATATATATATATATATATATATATATATATATATATCAATTACAATCACACATCACAACAAAATGCAATGTTATGATCCATCAACTCCATCATCTATATGCATGTGGTACCAAAAATATATTGTGGAATCAGAAGAATGTTACTGATTTTATTCCACTAGTCCCTGGTCCTTCCCACCTAGACCAACGATATCCACCTAGACCAACGATACCCACCAATGGATATGAGACTCGCCCCTGATCTTTTCCACCAAGACCAACGATCCCCACCAATAGATATGAGGTCACCAAAATGGATCGAAGTCCCACATAAACTCCAAAATACATGAATGCATGGTAATATGACTCACGAATATGCATTTCATGGACAAACATCATAATTCACCAAAATTATGTATAATAATACTCATAAACACCAAAATTATCCCAATGAATATCACCAAAATAGCTTCCATTCACGAACTACAAGTTATCCAATAAGGGTCACCCGAATTCAAATCACCTAAAATCCTATTTATTAAACAATATATTTACTTTTCTTACACCCAAAATTATTTAGTTAATTATATTCCTAAAAGTGAGTTAAATATATTAATATTTAATAATATTTTATAAAAGGTATATTTAATTATTTTAGGGCTATTTTATCACAATTTTAACTAAGAACAAAGATTTTGTTAGTCTTAACTTTATTTATAAAAATTATTATTATTCACCAGAAAGATTAAATAAAATTTGAAATTTATTATAATCAAAAGATTAATCTTTATGGCATTGTCAAAGGTCTTTAAATACATAAAATAAAGAAACTTTAATGAGTCTTATGGGCTTTTAATCATAAATAAAATAAACAAATAAATAAAATAAAACATAAATTGCTAAAATTTTAGAAAATAGTAAAACGTTGTTTTCAGAACTTAAATAAGCTTAAACAACTTTAAAAATGAATAATCACTGCATATTAGTGTGTTTGATTTCTAAGACGATTCTCTTTCCGAAAAGAGATAATAAGACTTATTCTGACATCGAACATTAAACTTGCGCAAAATTATGTTGAATCACTCTGAAGCATGATTTCTCCTTCGATACGTGCAATCAGCTCTCCTATCTCAGATTTTCCAAGTTTCCGTCTCCCAATGTCGAATTCTTACGGTATACAATTCCCAATGACGAATTCACAAAAGTTATGATTTTTCCAAAAGATTAAGTTTAAGGTTTTTATATTTTCCTCAAATGGGATTACTATTAACAGAACCATAAAAAAAAAGGACAAAGATTGACCAAATGAGATTATCCCTATAATTGACCAAAAGAGTTTATCACCAACATGTAATTTTATATTATATTGTGATTTAACATCAAAATTCAATTTTATTAACAAATCATCAAAAACCATTTTATACATCAAAAAATAATATCGATCACCAAAAGTGGTCAAATGAGATTATCTCATTTGAGCACAGATTGTAACTGTAATACCCCGTTTTTTATTAGGTATCTTATTATATTTTAATTGTTTGAATTATGGATTTTGATGATTTATTTTATGGTTGAGTGTTAGCGGGGTATGTATCCTTGAGTTAGGGGTATAGAGGGATGATAGAAGTAAGTAGAATAATTTAGAATTGTTTTGATAATTAAAAAAATATATTTATTTTTATTATATTAATTAGTGAAGATGGAATAATTGGGCCACATATGAGAAGTTGAAAAAGTTAGCGGGAGAAAGGAATATGAGATAATTAAGTTAGGGACAAGTTGGTGATTTGGAAAAGTTTACCCTAAAAATAAAAAGTAAAGAGGAACGTAGGTTTAGGGAGATTTTCAGAGTACGTTATATTTGAGAAAAAAGAGTAAAAAGGCAATAGGAAAGGTGATCAAGGGAAGAGAGTGAAAGTTTCAATTCAGAATTTTTGCAAGGAATTCAAGTAAGGATGGGAACTTGTACCAATAGTAATGGGTATGGTAGAAGGGTAAAATGGAGGAACCTTTAACCTCCTTAGGGTTAGGTGTTTTGATTCATAATTTTGAATTTGGATGTCATGATGGTTATTATATGATGATTATATGATGAATTTCGTGTCCCTTTTATGCATGTATTTTTTTGTTTTTAAGATTGAACATATATCCACCATTACTGCAATTTCGAAGGTTTTAGGCATAATCTTAAAACTGTGATTAAATGATTTAATCATGCTAAAACTGTAAATTAACTTTAGATAATTAGAGTATTGCATATGTTGTAATTTTCTGAGCGTTTGACTTTTTACGGAATCGAAATCGGAGGTCCGGAAGGCATCCAACGATGAAAAATGCAGAAAATTCTGCATCCTGTCTGTCACGATCGCGCTTAGTGCGGGAGTCTTTTTTGTGTTTCTCGGTCGAAATTGTTTTGGTCATAACTTTTGATCCGTAAGTCCAAATCGAGTGCCGATTGAAGCGTTGGGTATCAAAAATAGAGGAATATAAGTTTGATTCATGGATAAAATAATTTTGGTAACTATTTCATGGACTTTTTTGGGGTTGAAAAAGATGAAAATTGTGTTGGAAATTTTTGAAAACAACAACTTTTTTAGTAACGCCTTCATGCACAGTTTTAATCATAACTTTCAACTCGTGAATCATTTTGGATTGGGGTTTGAAGCATTAGAAAACTGACTCTAAGAGATATAATATGATAGTGATAAGTGAATTGATTGAGTATTATTCCTATGACTAATGTGTTGGTGAAGGTTTTGTTCATACGTTCGGTTAAGGAATTGTTGACACATCCCGACGTTTTTGATCATAACTTTCATTTCGTAAGTCCGATTTTGATGGAATTTGAAGCGTTAGAAATATAACGCTCAGACCTATAACATGGTAGTGATTATTGAGATGTTTAAATAATATTAACATGCCTACTATGTTAATAAATGTATTAGTTTATATGTTTGGTTGATGAATCGTTGCATTGTTGTAATATCATTGTGTGATAGTTATGTTGTTATGTAGATGATGTTAAGATGTTGACGAGTTGTTGTTGTTTGTTGATATTATTCATGTGGTAACATGAATTGGTTGTTGCATGATGAATGGTGTGATGCATAAATGATGAGATGTGTGTGAGGATCCTTTAGGTGAACCTTGTTGTGTTAATGCATGTTATTTGAGAGTCGTGCATCTTGGTGTACGGGCTTCAGTCCAATTTTGGTGAGCCTTGATTCTATGGTGATGGATCGGGTGAAAGTTGCTAATTATTATGAGAGATTAGTGAAGCGTTACCTATGTCGATGGTAACGAGTTGTGGTGAGCCTCGATCCCTTTGTGATGGATTGGGTGTGAATAGCTAGTTCCTATTATAGTGGATTAGTGAAGTGTTACCTATGGTGATGGTAGCGATTTCGGTGTTCTTCGGTTACAAGAGGGAATCGATCCTATGGTGGGGATCATGGTGTGAGATGAACCTGAGTGTTCATATTTGGTACCACACGCATGTCGAGTCGGTGTTGAGTACATTACATAAGTGTTGCATTTGTATTGGTTGTTGTTGATGTGTTGTGGGATGAGATGTTGTTGCATATGATGTTAATGATAACTGAGATATGGTTTTGTATGATATTGATCATAATTGAGATATTGTCGTGTATGATGTTGATTATGATTTGGATGTAAGAATGTGATATATTGTTGTGCATCATTGTGTAGATGTTATACTCTATTCTTCATTCTATATCGTTATTATTGAAATGAATTCTCATCCCTTCTGTTTGAATGTTGCCTTTACATTGGCATCGTGCAGATACTCAAGAGTGGTATTGTTGAAGTAAGTGGAAGGTAGTTCTTGGATTACTTCTTTATTTTGTCGCCTTTACTACTGGTACCTTGCTCTGATCATGTAACATCGGGTTGGGTTAAACGCTTATTTTATTCCTTATGTTTGATTATGTTGAAGTCATAAGACTAATTTTGTTGTTAAGAATTCTTAAGATGTTGAGTTGATTGATTAGAACTCTCTTATTTTGTCAATACAATTGAAGTTGAGACTAGATGTTATTACTTGGTTTATCTTCCATAATTATGATGATAATTCCACTATGATGATAATTTAAAATGGAAGCGAGCATGCAGTTACAAGTTATGAATGTCTTATTTTGTGATCTATAATACCGATCAGATGAGAAGGATGTTGTGTAAACATCCCAGGTATGATTCAGATAAGTGGGATGTCGTGTAAACATCCTTATTACAAATGTGTGTATTGAAATTTACTTTTGAAACCCGTGTTTCGGACCAGGTCATGTGTGTTATGAATGTGTGACACCCTACGTGATTTTATTTTATATTTAATTTACACGATAAATTATGTATGACGTTTAGGGTGTTACATTAGTGGTATCTGTAAGACCCCCAATTTTGTCCCTAAGATCCCTCATGGCATCATAGCATTGCATTGCATAGCCTCAAGGATCTTTGAGCATCTTGGCTCCCTTTCCCTTTGGGTAGGGGTCTGTAAGACCCCAATTTTGTCCCTAAGATCCCTCATGGCATCATATCATAGCATTACATTGCCTCAAGGATCATTGGACACCTTGCTTCCTTCCCTGTGGGTGGGATATCTTGAGAGTGGTTCTTGATCACCAAGCATTGCTTGCATTTGTATATCATTGCTTTTCTTTTAATCACTAACAAAAAATGTACAAAAATATGTCATCTAACATTTGTCTTGCAGCTTAAGCAGTCAACAGGTCAAGGCAATTCAAGTGAATCCTTTGTGCAAGAGAAGGAGTTTCCATTGAGATATGGATCATGTGATCATTATTTTGAGCTTATGTGAGCTATAGGTTCATTGTGAAGCAAATTCCCCAGGTGGTTGAAGCTCAAGTTCATCAGAACATTTTCAGGTCACCTAAGGGCCTATGCCAGTCAACTGAAAGTCAATTGTGGTTTCTGAGTGTGGGAGTTGAGTTTCTTCATCACATTCATGTTCCAACAATGTTTATTCATCATGTCAAACATCTACATTGAAGAATTTGAAGCCAGTGCAAAAGTTTCCCAAAATGGAAAGTGACCTATAATTTCAAGTTTCTAAAAATGGAAAGTTTTTGGACCAACTTCAACTCAACTTTCCAATATCAAAGAAGCTTCAAATGAATTTTTGTCCAACATGAAAGTTGAAGATTTCTCTCTCCCATTTCCAAAAACTCCAAGATCATGAGCATTTGATGAATGGTTGAGGAGATATGATCAAATCATTGCCAAGTGTGCATGGAACTTCAAAAGGCCATAACTTTTGAACCAAAACTCCAAATTGAGTGCTCCTTTTTGCATAATTCTTCTCATAACATGAACTTTTCAAATCATTCATCACATTGCATGAAAATTCATCACATGGCTATTTATTCTTTCATGACTATTTTGGAGGGAAAATGCTAAATTTAAAATTGGTGCATTACATGAACTAATTTCCATTGCCATTGTGTTCATAAAATGATTTTGAGTGAATTTAATCATGCATGTGGTACTGTTCACGTCCACATTTGCCATGCACCCTCCATTTTCAATTTTTGGGCACACACCCCATTTTCACTAATCACAATTAACCAATGCTTAATTTTAATTAGGATGAGATTAGGACAGAGTATATAAACTAAAACCTAACAGAATTGTAGAGGATTCACCATTTCTAGATCTAAATTCATCTTCCCTCCAAATTTCTCTCTCCATTGAAATTCAAATTTCTTCCACATAAACTGTGATTTTATTGCATATTCTTGTTTCCTGATGATGATTGAGTGCAGATCAAGCTCTTGATTGGAGAATTTGGACCAGAATCGTGTTGTGCAAGCTCAAGGACAATGAACATGGAAGCTTACATCTGAGCTAGATCCAAGCATCTTCAAGCTTCAATTCACACATCAAGCTTCATAACATCAATATAGGATTGGATCTGCAGCTTGCCAGGCCTTGAATCGTGCGTTTACTCATACTGCTCTTCAAGAGGTAGGTTTTTTGAAGCTCTTAATTCTCCAATCTTTTGCCATGATAGTGTAGATCCTTGCTTGCTGATCATGCTGATGAAAATTTCGTGTGAAATGGTTGAGAAATGGCTGAGATATGCTGAGATAAAGTTTTATATGTCATAATGTTTTTGCTCGAATCTCTTAATCCATGGCTTGTTTTGATTAAATGTTGATTGATCTATAATGTACATGAGAAGAGCTTTCTGTTGATGTATTCATTTCGAAATTCTGGAAAAAAAATTGTGTGAGGTTACTGTTCCTTCATCGTCTTCATGAAGAAGACAATGTTTTCCACCGTGCATGGCTGCGAGTGCCGCCGTCTAGTTCAGGATGAGTTGGCTAGGGCTTTGTCCTCATGTGCATGCCTCGTTGGCTATTCCATTGGCTAGTGTTCTCTTGACTAGCGCCACATGCGCTTTGACTGATGACTGGATGCCAGCAGGATTAATGAAACTCAGCGTTTCATCCTGGCATCGCTTCGATTCCGTGCCTTTGCAGTTTTAATATTTTATTTCATTTCAGCGCATTTTTAAATGTGACACGCTTCGATTCCGCCTGGCCACACTTTTTCAAATTAATTCCTTCTTTTGCCTTTCCCTCCATAATTTCCTATGCATGATCATTTTCATTTCAAATACTTTTGCCAACTTCAAAAATTCATATTAAATTGAAAATTCATCCAATTAAATCCATTCTTTTTGATAAATGTTCACATGAATGTCTATTATTTTTTGGTGTTGATTTCATGATTTTACCATTTCTGGATTTTGAATTGTGGACTGTTAATTGAACATGTATGCTTTTGTGACATTGCTTCATTCTTTCCATTGTGAAATGCTCAATAGTGATCCAATTGCCATGAAATTTTATATGATGATTCCCAACATGTTGCTTGACCTTTGAGGCTTGATTGTGCATTTTTACCATTTTTCATCTCTGTTTTAGACACATGGACATTATTGTGCAACATTTGGTGTCACATTCTTGGTCTCATACTTATGCATTTTTATTTGTAGGTCAATTGAACTCTGTTGATTCTGATTTTTGGCATGATGATTATGTTTGACATGTTGTATGATCATAAAAATTTCCAGACTTGTTTGCTTCATTTCTGTTTTAATATGGAATTTTGATTCTTAATGTCCAATTGTGTGCTTTGAAATTGCCTTTTTCTTCTCTTGCTCACTACATGACTTTGTTTGATGCTTTTGACTTGGTCCTTTTTAGGACATGTTCTTACTTGATTAAACATGCTTTATGTTGAATATTGGTTGCTGTTTTGACTTTTTTCTCCACCTTTGACCCTAGGTTTTGCCCTAGGGGTTTGAACTTACAATTTGAGCTTTGCCTTTCAGGTTCATGCAATAAGTCCTAATGGATGATGTGATCTCTTTGCTTGAGATACAATTTGCTTTGTTTAACTAATGTTGATTGTGTTGTAGGTCCTTGGGTGGCTAACTCACTTGAGTTTGACTTACATTGTGTATATTGGTTGTCTGACTGTTGACTGTCTGTTTAGTTTGTCTGAATGTAAATATTGACTTGTTTGATTTTCTTACAGGTACTTTAGTAGCTTTAAATCATTACTTGAGTTGCTTTTCTTTTCTTGTGGTTGGCATACCACTTAGGTAATCTCTTGATCTCCATGTAGTCTGGAAGACCTGCTATCTTTGGCAGGCACCTTTCTGAAGCCCTCCTTAAGAGGCCATGTTTTTTATTGTTTACTTTTGTGCCATGTACTTCAAGTCCTCCTAAGTGAAGAGGCATTGGCAGATAGAAGGGATGTGCAATCCATCCCCTGCTATTTAGTTGAGTCTTTCATCTTGCTCGCACTAAGTGCTGATGCATTTGAATAAACAACCACAATCTTGTATATAGAGTCAGTCATTGTGGAGTAGAGTTCCTCATTCTGGACTCCCACACTTTCATTGATTCAAGCTCACCCTGGCCAGGGTCAAGAGCTATGAGGTCTAACCCTCATCTCCCATTTCATCTGCTCACCCTAACTCTCAATGTTAGAGGTTAAGAGTCTGAACACCCTTACATATCTGGCTTGTTTGTCAAGGTCGATATGACCCCTTGACTAAAGCCCAACCTTGTATGAGCCTTTTGATTGTGTATAGAGTGTGCTAATTGATTGATTGTTTGCTTACTTGTGCATCCTTCATGTTGCTTTTGCATATTGTTTGCATTTTGCTTTTGCATTTGTTATTTGTTTTGTTTGAGGAGTCAGGTGTAAGACCATTGATTGGCTATATGTTTCCTGTTCCTTTTGGGGAGCTGGATATAAGACCATTGATTGGCACTCCATTTCCTATATTGTTTTGTTTTAAGGAGTCAGATGTAAGACCATTGATTGGCTATCTGTTTCCTGTATTTGTTTCTTTTATGGAGTTAGATGTAAGACCATTGATTGGCTATCTGTTTCCCATGTTGCTTTGTGGAGTTGGACGTAAGACCATTTATTGGCACTCCGTTTCCCATTTGTTTTCGGAGTTGGACGTAAGACCATTTATTGGCAATCCATTTCCAATTTTGTTGCTCCTTTGAGCTTGCTTATTTGCTTTTGCCTTGTGTTGCCTAATTCCAAAGGAACTTACTTGAATCATTTCTATGATTTTGAGAAAGCAATCCTGCCTGTGGATTTGTCCCTTAACCTTCACCCTCTTTTATGCTTAACCTTGATCCATGTTTTTCATCCTTAACCCAAAACCAGAAAACTTTGTGCAAACATTTTCATTTGTTTTCAAACTAGAAACCTAGGCCTTATGCCTTTGATTTTCAAACTTCATTTTCACAAGACTTCTTATGAATTGAACTTAATGTCAACTTTTGACCATTTTTGTGAATAATTCTAATTGATTAAGTTCACTCACTCAATTGCTTTTGTGGCCCTTGTCCACTTCTTGATAAGTTTTCATACATTAGCCATAGATCTGAATTATCATAGTGGTTGATGTAATTCTCACCGCATCCTTAGTGATTGAATTGTAAGACTTCCATGCTTATTATAGGGTTAACCCCTCACTAGCGTGTTGAAGCTGTTCTCACATGGTGGATTGTTGGTTCAGGTTGAGTTTTCTCCCGTTGATAATGGAAGACCTAAAGGCTCTTGTTTAAAATCAATCCACTCACTTTTTGGAAATCTTTTAGCCGAACTACAGCGTTTTGATCCTTATCTTTCATGAAAAGGTACGTAGGCAATGAGTTCATCCATTCAAACACAAAAATAATAAAAATTGTATATTCTTTTTTCATCCCTTCAATCAATGTTTGCACAAAAAATATTTCATAAACAAATAATTTTACAACAAGTTGTGAAAAGAGGTTCCCTAGGAGTACCTAGGATGTTGTAGGTGCCTAACACCTTCCCACAACATAATTACCCCCTTACCCAGATCTCTGACCTTTTATTAGTTTTCTTTGTGTAAAACTTCTTAGGCTTTTGTTCGCTTTCTAGCCATTCCTTTGGATAAATAGAAGTGCGGTGGCGACTCTATCTTTGTATGTTTTGCTTTTGATTTAGTCAATAAATCATAAAGTGACGAATACACCGCTACAGAAAAGTGGCGACTCTGCTGGGGACAAATCTTCTTGGTGGGTTTGCCTACTTTTCACACTTGTTGTATTATATTTGTTTATGACATATTTTTGTACAATTTGGGATTACTGTATTGTTTGTAATGCTTGAATTGCTTGATATATCAATTGCTTGCTTGCTTTGGTGATCTCTGTGAGATGAGTTCTATACCCGAACTCGAGTGCACCCTATGATAGGAGAATGGCATAGTCTCGTCGACTTGTGTGGAGTTATTCCTTAGCAAGTTGACTTGCGAGTCCATTCACTTGGTGGAGGTCATGTTGGATTAATGATGTCACACAAGTTATTTGTGGTTAGGCATTATTCTTCCGATATGTGCCGTAGAAGCCAATGACCTTAGTTTACCAAGCCCATCTTGGCCTATTTCTAGGATGTAGTGCGGAGGTCGTTCAAATGTCAGATTTGATGCGATTGTTATGCGATACTACACTCATAAGAGTCTCTCTTGAGAATATTTTTGGAATACGAGTATTCGTTCCTCCGATAATATTCGAAAGATGGGATGATGACTATGGGAACGTCTGGTAGAACATGTTCGGCAGGTTTAAACCATAGTACACTCCCTTTGGGTGGTTCTTAACCGAGACTCCATGCTCGTGACTCGCAACAAACCCGTGATTCATGGTTGATTTGTTCAACTATCGTTAATATCAATGGAACTTGGGTGTCGATAAGGTGAAAACCATAATCCACCAAAATGGATGATTGATATTAAGGATGGTTGAATCGTTCGTATATCGTTAATATCAATGGAACTTGGGTGTCGATAAGGTGAAAACCATAATCCACCAAAATGGATGATTGATATTAAGGATGGTTGAATCGTTTGTATATCGTTAATATCAATGGAACTTGGGTGTCGATAAGGTGAAAACCATAATCCACCAAAATGGATGATTGATATTAAGGATGGTTGAATCGTTCGTATATCGTTAATATCAATGGAACTTGGGTGTCGATAAGGTGTAAACCATAATCCACCAAAATGGATTATTGATATTAGGGATAATACGAACCATCCCATGACCTTTGTCTGGTGTGCTTTGCTTGATCCTTGAGTGTGATTGTTGCATTCATGCATTCATGCATTCATCTGCATCCATATCATCAGATAAAAAGAAAATTTTCAAGGAACTTAAGGGGTTTATTTGCAAAATTTTCAGATATGGAAAGACAAAAAAGGCATACAAAGAAGTACAGCTTCAGACAACCCGATCTGAAAGAGTTAAGGAATCTGACATCCTATGTATTCGATCCCTTGGGTTTCAAAGCTCGTTATGGGAAGCTTCTGCCTCTGCTGACTACTCAGGTTGACGAAGGGTTGATGAGTACTTTGGCGCAGTTCTATGATCCTCTGTATCACTGCTTCACTTTTCCAGACTTTCAGCTATTGCCTACCCTTGAGGAGTATGCTCATTTTGTGGGTATTCCGATTCTGGATCAGTTGTCGTTCAGTGGCTTGGAGAGTATTCCTACTTCTCAAGAGATCGTAGACTTGTTGCACATAGATGAATCCTTGGTTAAAGCGCATATGACTACCAAAGGTGGAATTCAAGGTCTTCCTTCTGAGTTCCTCATCGCTCAAGCTACCGTGTATGGGAAGGCCATGAGTGAGGATGTCTTTGAAGCCATATTTGTGCTTCTCATCTATGGATTAGTATTATTCCCCAACATCGACAAATTTGTGGATGTGAATGCTATTAGGATCTTCTCTGTTCTTAATCCCGTTCCGACTCTGTTGGGTGATACCTATGTCTCTTTGCACCTGAGGAATGCAAAGGGTGGTGGCGTTATTGTGTGCTGTTTGCCTCTGTTGTATAAGTGGTTTATTTCTCACTTACCGCAGACGGTCGCTTTCAAGGAGAACAAGGGATGTCTACGGTGGTCTACGAGACTCATGTCTCTCACTAATGATGATATCTCTTGGTATGCTCGCGTATATGACACTGTCCAGATTATTGATTCTTGTGGTGAATTCTCCAATGTGCCTCTTCTTGGTACATGTGGTGGGATCAGCTACAACCCTATCTTAGCACGTCGTCAGCTTGGGTTCCCCCTAAAGGATAAACCTAATAACATTCTGTTAGAAGGTGTGTTCTTTCAGGAGGGTAAAGATCCCCAAGGCCTGAAAGCAAGGATGGTCCGCGCTTGGCGCAAGATTCACAAGAAGGGTAGAAGTGAGTTGGGTCCGAAGAACTGCATTGCTTTGGAGCCATATACTACCTGGGTAAGGAAGAGAGCATCTGAGTATCTCATGCCTTATGATTATCCGAGACCTATACCTTTGGTTGTGGCTGGGCCTTCAACCCTCCCTAACCAAGGCGTAGAGGAGTTGAGAGACGAAGACCTTTCACATGCCTGGATCCGTGAAAGAGAAGAGTTGCTTCAACAGCTTAAGGAGAAGGATGCTCTGATTGAGTTCCTCGAGCATCAGGTCATTGATGATCCGAACGATGCTTGGACTTCTCTACTTCCTCAGTCTTCCAAGTTCTGAAAAAGGAGGTATGATAGACTCGCCAAAGAGAAGGCGGATATGGAAGCAGCATATGAGAGAGAGGTTAAGAGGCTTCGTGCAGCTTATCTTCCGGCATCCCGAGCTTCTAGGGATCCATAGGATGTTTATTTTCCTTTTCTCTTATAATAATTGACAATGTTGTACTTCTTTTCTCAAATATATTTGATGAGATATTTTCCACATGCGATAAAATGCTTAATATTTCGAAATTTGCAAATAATACCCTAAAGTTTCCTTTGAAATAAAAACAAAGCATATGCACGAACATTACATGCATCATTTGCATAAGCAGGTGTTTGTTCTGGTCTTCTTGTCTGTGGCCTAACTCTGTGCTCTTCATTTATTTTGAAGACAAGCTGACTCATCGGTACTACACCAGAGCCAACTCTTCTAGATTGATGGATCATCTTGAGCAAGAGAACCGTGAGATGAAAGAGGAAGTCGCCAGACTGAGCGCTTTGATGGAATCTTTCCTAGCTGCTCAGAATCAGCCATCTCCAACACCTGTAACTCCTCCCCAGAGGACTGTTATCTCTGAGGTTGTTTCTGCTACTGTGCCAGCTGCCAGTGCCCATTTCGTGCCAACAGCCATGTCAGCCGGGTTTCCGTGGGGTATGCCTCCTGGTTTTATGCCTGACATTCCTGCACCAACATTTGCTTCCATGCCGGCATCTAGCCCGGTCATTGTTGTGCCTCCTCCTGTCGTGCATACCGTTCCCAGGGTAGACGACACCATCTCTCATTCTGAGCCATCTGAGGGCCCAGATTTTCATGAGAAGATGGATGCTATGAATGACCAATTTCTTGAACTCCGCAAGGAATTGAAGACCCTTCGAGGAAAGGATTTGTTCGGCAAGTCTGCAGCCGAACTCTGTTTAGTTCCCGGTGTGAAGATACCTGTCAAATTCAAGGTCCCAGACTTTGAGAAGTATAAGGGGAACATCTGCCCTCTCAGCCACCTGGTTATGTATGCCAGGAAAATGTCTACTCAAACGGATAGTGATCAGTTGCTCATTCATTATTTCCAGGACAGTCTGTCCGGTGCTGCACTGTGATGGTATATGAGTTTGGACAGTGCAAACATTCGTTCCTTCAATGATCTTGGCGAAGCTTTCGTCAAGCAATACAAATATAATGTGGATATGGCTCCCGATCGGGATCAGCTCAGAGCCATGTCCCAGAAGGATAAAGAGACATTTAAAGAGTACGCCCAGAGGTGGCGAGAGCTGGCAGCTCAGATTACTCCTCCGCTGGAAGAGAAGGAAATGACCAAGATCTTTCTGAAGACCTTGAGTTCATTTTATTACGAGCGAATGATTGCTAGCGCTCCTTCTGACTTCACCGAGATGGTGAATATGGGGATGCGACTAGAGGAGGGAGTCCATGAAGGATGTCTGACTAAGGATGAAGGCTCTTCAAGCAAGCGATATGGGGCGTTTGCAAAGAAGAAAGATGGAGAGGCACATGTTGTGTAATCCCATATCAAACCTCGAAGACCCTCTGTTAAGAGGAAACCTGTGCGTTCAGCCAGCAACCAGCACCAGGTGGCTCACATAGCACCTGTCTTCAGAGACAACAATCAGCAATATCAGCAGCACAATAATCAGCAACAGTCTCAGCAGTATCAACAACAGCATCGTCCTCAGCAACAGGCTTACCAACCTCGCAACAGTAATCAAGCTAGTACGAGTTATGAGAGGAAGAAGATCACTTTCGATCCTATTCCTGTATCATATGCAGAGCTGTATCCCTCTTTGATAGAGCGGAAATTGATTACTCCCCGGGATCCTCCGGCTATACCTGCTAACCCTCAGTGGTGATACAAGCCCGATCAGCATTGTGTTTATCATTCGGGTGCTCCGGGTCACAATGTGGAAAACTGCTTTCTGTTGAAGACTAAGGTTCAAGACCTTATGAGATGTGGAATTCTAAGTTTTGAGGACTCAGGTCCCAATGTTAAGAAGAACCTATTGCCCGAGCATGGGAAATCTGTTAACATGGTCCAGGGTTGCCCTGGTAAGTACAAGGTCAAATATGTTAGCCATATTCGACAGTCACTTGTAGAGCTGCACCATCTGCTGTGTCAATACAGTCATTTAGAGCATGATCATGATAAGTGCCGAATTTGTTCTGTTAACAGATTGGGTTGTCGCTTAGTAAGGAAAGATCTGCAAGAATTGCTAGATGATGGGACTATCGAGATTCTTCAGAACAGAAACGTTGATGAAGATGAGCCAGAGGTGAATGTGATTTCTCCTGTGTTCAAGATCCCTGAGCCTGTTGTCATTCGATATGATGGTAGCAAGCAGAAGGTTTCTCCTGCCCTGGTTATCAAGCCTGCTGGCCCAGTGCCTTATTCATCTGATAAAGCAATTCCATTCCGCTATAATGTTGTTGCCGTTGAAGATGGGAAAGAAGTGCCCTTGCCTTCTCCCTCTATTGTGAATATAGCTGATGTGAGCGGGTTGACCCAGAGTGGTCGTGTGTTCTCTGCACCCCTGAAGCCTCAGGCTAAGGCTGATTGTGTTGAGCGTCCGGTTGGGAATGCGGTTAATTCTCCGAATCCGGCACCTGTTGCTTAACCCTCCTCTGTACAAAAGACTCCTACTTCTTTTATTGGCCCTAGTGGCATTGTGAATGAAGACTGTGATGAGATGCTGAGGCTCATCAAGAAGAGTGAGTACAATGTTGTAGACCAACTTCTACAAACGCCGTCCAAAATCTCCGTGTTATCTTTGCTTCTGAATTCAGAACCCCATAGGGAGGCTCTGCAGAAAGTTTTGGACTTGGCTTATGTCGATCATGATGTCACTATAGAACAGTTTGATAGCATCGTTGTGAACATCACTGCTTGCAACACTTTGAGTTTCTGTGACGCTGATCTCCCTGAGGAGGGAAGAGACCACAACATGGCTTTACATATTTCCATGAATTGCAAGAGCGACTCCATGTCCAACGTGCTGGTGGACACTGGGTCATCTTTGAATGTATTGCCGAAATCCACTCTCTCTAGATTGTCGTTTCAAGGGCCTCCCATGAAGCAGAGTGGAGTTGTTGTGAAAGCTTTTGATGGGTCGCGTAAGACTGTGATTGGGGAAGTTGATCTCCCAATCAAGATTGGACCAAGTGATTTCCAAGTTACCTTCCAGGTTATGGATATCCACCCATCTTATAGCTGTCTCCTTGGTAGACCATGGATTCACGAGGCTGGCGCCGTGACATCCACCCTACACTAGAAGCTAAAATTCGTTAAGAACAAGAAACTGGTTGTGGTAGGGGGAGAAAAGGCTCTCCTGGTTAGCCACTTGTCTTCTTTCTCATATATTGATGCTGAGGATGAAGTTGGAACGCCTTTCCAAGCTTTATCTATAGCTGAGCCTATTGAGAAGAAAACTCCTTCATTTGCTTCCTATCGAGATACGAAACTGGCCATTGAATATGGTGCAGTTGCTGGTCTAGGAAAAATGATTGAGCTTGAAGATAACAAGTCCCGGGCTGGCATTGGCTATTCTTCTGGGGTCTTCAACGACAAAGGGTTGTTCAAGAGTGGAGGTTTCATCCACGCCGATCAGAGTGAGGAAGTTGCTGCTATTCTGGAAGAGGATGCAGAGGATACTGGCAATTGTGTTCGGATGGTGAAGATTGGGGCACTCCTTGAAGAGTCTGTCAAGAAGGGTTTGATCAGTTTGCTACGAGAATATTCCGATATCTTTGCTTGGTCGTATGAAGACATGCCGGGTCTAGATACATATATTGTGCAACATTTCCTGCCTTTGAAGCCTGAGTGCGTGCCTGTGAAGCAGAAGCTCAGAAGAACTCATCCAGATATGGCAGTGAAGATCAAAGAGGAAGTTCATAAGCAAATTGATGCGGGATTTCTGGTGACTTCTACGTATCCTCAATGGGTGGCCAACATTGTGCCTGTGCCTAAGAAAGATGGAAAAGTCCGTATGTGTGTTGATTACAGAGATTTAAATAAGGCTAGTCCGAAAGATGATTTTCCTCTACCACACATTGATATGTTGGTAGACAATACAGCTAAATTCAAAGTCTTTTTGTTTATGGACGGATTTTCCGGATATAATCAAATCAAGATGGCACCCGAGGATATGGAGAAGACAACATTCATCACACCTTGGGGAACATTCTGTTATCGAGTGATGCCCTTCGGTTTGAAGAACGCTGGAGCCACGTATCAACGAGCTATGACTACCTTGTTTCATGACATGATGCACAAGGAGATAGAGGTCTATGCTGATGATATGATTGCTAAGTCACGAACAGAAGTTGAACATATTGAGCATTTGTTGAAGCTTTTTCAGCGTCTGAGGAAGTTTAGACTTCGTCTGAATCCGAACAAATGTACATTTGGAGTCCGTTCTGGCAAGTTATTGGGTTTTGTTGTCAGCGAAAGAGGTATTGAGGTTGATCCTGCAAAGGTCAAAGCAATACGAGAGATGCCTGCGCCCAAAACTGAAAATCAAGTCCGAGGTTTTCTTGGCCGCTTGAACTATATTTCCAGATTTATATCCCACATGACTGCCACATGTACGCCGATATTCAAGCTCCTCCAGAAAGATCAATCTCATGATTGGACCGGGGATTGCCAGAAAGCTTTCGACAGTATCAAAGAGTATTTGTCTGAACCTCCGATCTTGTCTCCGCCTGTAGAAGGAAGGCCTCTGATCATGTATCTGACTGTTCTTGAAGACTCGATGGGTTGTGTACTCGGTCAGCAAGACGAATTCGGAAAGAAAGAGTCTGCTATCTACTACCTGAGTAAAAAGTTCACTGATTGTGAGTCTCGGTACTCTATGCTTGAGAAGACGTGTTGTGCTTTGCCTTGGGTTGCTAAGTGTTTACGCCAGTACATGATAAATCATACAACTTGGTTAATATCCAGAATGGATCCGATCAAGTACATCTTCGAGAAGCCTGCTTTAACTGGGAGGATTGCCCGTTGGCAGATGTTGTTATCTGAGTATGATATCGAGTATCGAGCTCAGAAGGCTATTAAGGGTAGTATCTTGGCTGACCATTTGGCTCATCAACCGATTGAAGATCATCAGTCTATTCAGTACGACTTCCCAGACGAGGAGATTCTGTATTTGAAAATGAAAGATTGTGATGAGCCTACACTTGACGAAGGTCCGGAACCTGGTTCCAGATGGACGATGGTGTTTGATGGCGCTGTAAACCAGTACAGAAATGGAATTGGGGCAGTAATCATTACTCCTCAGGGCACACATATTCCGTTTACGGCAAGGCTAACTTTCAAATGCACGAATAATATGGCTGAGTACGAAGCCTGCATTATGGGATTGGAAGAGTGCATTGATTTGAGGATCAAGCATCTCGATGTTTATGGTGATTCGGCCCTGGTTGTCAATCAGATCAAGGGTGAATGGGAAACGAATCAACCTGGTCTCATTCCGTACAGAGATTATGCAAGGAGGATTTCAACGTTCTTTACTAAAGTTGACTTTCATCATATTCCTCGAGAAGATAATCGGATGGAAGATGCTCTTGCTACACTTGCTTCAATGATTGTGGTCAAATATTGGAATGAAGTTCCCAATATCACCGTGATGCGCTTGGATAGACCATCTCACGTGTTTGCAGTTGAAGAAGTACAAGATGACAAGCCTTGGTATTTTGATATCAAGAATTTCCTCCAGAACCAGGTCTACCCGCCTGGGGTGTCTGTGAAAGATAGGAAAACTCTGAGAAGGTTGTCAGGCAATTTCTACCTCAATGGTGAAGTGCTTTATAAGAGAAATTTTGACATGGTTCTGCTCAGATGCGTGGATAGACACGAAGCAGACTTGTTGATGACTGAGGTCCATGAGGGTTCATTTGGTACTCATTCCAATGGACATGCCATGGCTAGAAAGATGCTGAGAGCAGGCTACTATTGGCTGACAATGGAGTCTGACTGCTGCAAATATGTGAAGAAATGCCACAAGTGTCAGATTTACGCGGATAAGATTCATATTCCTCCGACACTTCTGAATGTGATTTCATCACCATGGCCTTTCTCTATGTGGGGAATCGACATGATTGGCATGATTGAACCGAAAGCGTCCAACAAACACAGGTTTATTCTCGTAGCAATTGACTACTTCACCAAATGGGTTGAAGCGGCGTCGTATGCTAATGTGACCAGACAGGTGGTCGTGAAGTTTTTCAAGAATCAGCTGATATGCCGTTATGGTGTGCCTGATAAGATCATTACTGATAATGGATCTAACTTAAACAACAAGATGATGGAAGAGCTGTGCGCTAAGTTCAAGATTGCACACCATAACTCATCTCCTTACAGACCCAAGATGAATGGGGTTGTTGAAGCTGCTAACAAGAATATCAAGAAGATTATCCAGAAAATGACAGTCACGTACAAAGATTGGCATGAGATGCTGCCATTTTCTTTGCATGGATATCGTACATCTGTCCGCACTTCAAAAGGGGCAACCCCTTTCTCTCTTGTTTACGGCATGGAGGTTGTTCTCCCAGTAGAGGTGGAGATCCCATCAATGAGAGTCTTGATGGAAGCCAAGTTGACTGATGCTGAATGGATTCAGAGTCGTTATGACCAGTTGAATTTGATTGAGGAGAAGCGATTGACTGCCATGTGCCATGGTCAGTTGTATCAGCAGAGAATGAAGAAGGCATTCGATAAGAAGGTCAAGCCTCGTGTGTTCCGAGAAGGTGACCTTGTGCTCAAGAAAGTCTTGTCTTTCGCGCCCGATTCCAGGGGCAAGTGGACTCCAAACTATGAAGGTCCATATGTTGTCATGAGAGCCTTTTCAGGCGGTGCTTTGATGCTCACAACAATGGATGGGGAGGATTTCACTCGTCCTGTGAATTCAGGTGCAGTCAAGAAATACTTCGCCTAAAAATAAAAACAGAATAACTCGCTAAGTTGAAAACCCGAAAGGGCGGCTTAGGCAAAAATAAGCATCTCGGTGGATAACCCGAAAGGGCGATCCAGGCAAAAATTAGAGACATGAGAAAAGAATGAATTTGCATCCCGCTAGATTGAGTACCTCACCCTGGGGCAATCTAGGCAAAAATTAGGGATTTGGCAAGTAACTGCATCCTGACAAGACTTTCTGTTTCACAACTGTCTTTTCGTCAGAGATTCTCGCTCAGTCATCATCAACTGAAGCTTCAAATACATCGGATTCAAATTGGTAGAGAAATGGTCATTATGTTCAATGTAGCCCTCTTCCAATATATATCACTGATTTCAAATTTGTACAGATCTATGGAGTCTTGCCATTTGCAGACTACCATTCCATCAAATAAATTTGAGCTTTTAGCCAATTATTTGCACTCTTATTTGTTTCAATTCAACAAATATTTTGCATGTTTTAATTGATAAAATGTCATTGTTTTAAACAAACAAACTTTTCATAAAAATTGTTTTTTAAACAAAGTGAACATTCACAATGATGAAAGGATACTTAAGAAACTTTCAGTGCTCTCCCAAGGGTAGCATGATGTCCAACAGGGTAAGACATTTGTTCATATTCCTGGCATGGCTGTATTCTCTTTCTCCAGATTGTTGTTGGGGTTTCTCCCCAAGCAGAGCCTCTATTGAGATTTTCTCCCCCGAGCAGGGTGTTTGTTGGGATTTCTCCCGGACGGATTTGTGTTGAGCAGAGCCTTTATTATGACTCCTCCTCATTCAGAGTGCTTGTTGAAGACTTCAACTTTCCTCTCCAACATTATTCTCTCCCTAGCATGGGTGCTCTTCTTTGGCAGATTTGGTAGTTGGTGGGTTGACATACCAGTACTTCGTCATTTTCCTCGGATAGATCCCTAGCGGAGTTGTTGGTATGATGAATTTCATCTATGCTATCTATCCCCATTAGATATCTGGTTGCTTCCTGGCGTCTCTGATCCCTAGTGTGAGTTGTTATTGTGGCGTTTCTGCCTGTGCATTGAACTCTTTTCTCCGGTTGTGACTGACGATCCCTCCGGAAATCTCTTGAGGCCTTCCTCCCTGCAGAGATTTGGTGATTTCCTCATATCTTCGATCCCAGTAGAGTGGCTTGTGTGGCAGAATCTACTTGTGTGATCTTTTCTCCCTCAGCGGGTTTCCCCCAGTGGAGTTGTTTGGAGTTGCTTTTGTGGAAGTTTTTGCCTGTGCAGTGAACTCCTCTTTCCCAGTTGAGACTGATGATCCATCCTTGCAGAGATCTTGTTGTTTTCCTGATCCCGTCAGAATTGGTTATTCTTCGGCGATCCTGGCTTTCTCTCCTGTGGTGTAGTACCGGGCGTTTGTTTCCTAGACCTGTTTGTGTTAGATATGTCTGTTTTGTCAACATTCATCAAACATAAATCACGCATATTCATGCATACTTTCAACATTCAGATATTCATGTTGCATTTTTTGCCATATATCTTTTGTTTGTTGTCTCTTGCTAATGGTGATATAGATCTCCCCAGTAGATCTCCACAAGCAGATGTCGAGTGTCTAATCTCTCAATATAGAGTCAGCCCCTTAAGCAGAAAGTGTCTATCATTCCTTCTGCATTTCCCCACTGAGATATATCCTCGTGGATGACGGTTGTTCCCGTTTCCTTCCAACACATATATTGGGATGGGTTTCCCTATTGAGTTATATCCTCATTAGGACGAGTCTTGATTCAGCTTGCCTTTTTGGTTTGATCCTGAATTGGCCTTTTTGCAACTGTCTCTTGTGCTTCCCTGTGGAATAAATGGATAATTGCTCAGTAACCGGCAATCATTCACTTTATCCTCAGCGGAATTTGTGGCTTCTACCCAGTAACCGGTAGTTGTAAGTCCTATCCTTTGTGGCTTCTACCCAGTAACTGGTAGTTGTAAGTCCTATCCTTTGTGGTTTTTTACCCAGTAACCGGTAGTTGTAAAGCCTATATACCTTTTTTCCCTCTATACGGAATCTGTGGTTGTTTACCCAGAGATTGGTATTTGTGAACCTTTTGTTCCTTAGCAAGAGTCGGTGGTTTTCTACCCAGTACCCGATAGTTGTAAATCCTATTTTTCTTGCTCTCCAGCAGAGTTTGTGGTTTTATACCCAGTAACTGATAGTTATAAACCCTATTTGTTTTCCCCGTGCGGAGTTGTGATCTTTTCGCTCCCCACGCAGAGGCTTTGGTCTTCTACCCAGTATTCGGTAGTTGTAAACCCTACTTTTTTATCCCTATCTTTGTGGTTTTCTACCCCGTATTCGGTAGTTATAAATCCTACTTTCATCCCCTAGCAGAGGTAACCTTTGTGGATTCAGTCTGATTAATGGCGGATTTTGCGATCTTCTACCCAGTATTCGGTAGTTGTAAATCCTATGTGGTTGTTGTCTCCCCATGGAGTCTGTGCTTTCTTGTGGATAATTGTCGTATGCTAGCAATTTTATCCTCAGCTGAGTCTTTGGTCTTCTACCCAGTATTCGGTAGTTGTAAATCCTAATCTCTCCCCTTTGCAGAGTTAACCTTTTGTGGCTCATCCTAGTTGATAACGGTTACTCTTGGTGGTTATCAATATCCAGTATTCGATGTTGATCTTTCCCCATCCTCTTCTGGGTAATTGCTCTGAGTAAGCAATTGTATCCCCAACGGGTCTTTTCCCTCCTTCTTGTGGATAATTGTTGTATGCTAGCAATTTTATCCTCAGCGGGTCCTTTCACCGTTTGCCAGTGATATGTTCCCCGGATCATTGAGTTTTTATCAATGCATCCCCAGTGAGTCTCTCTCATTTACCCTGTTGTTGGTAATGATTGTTGCTCCCTTTGATTGGTCATCATTATATACCTAGTTTTGGTATCCCGATGCCTTTCTTTTCGGATGATTTGTCCTTTATTAACCCAGTAACCGGTTGTGGATAATCTTCCATGCGAGTGTATTATCTACGTTCTGACGGTAATAGATAATATATCTCATGCACTCTTCAGTCGAAGCCTATTGTGTTTCATCAGTCGAGTAAGATTCGTGTTTCCTTTGCGGAATCGAATATTCATTTCCCCCTTTTTTGAGCGTATCTCCCAGTAACCGGTGATATGTTTCTTGGATAATTTCCATATGCTTGCAATTTATCCCCAGCGAGTTATCTTTCGTCTACCCTGTTGTTGTTGGTAACGATTGTTTCTCTTTTCGGTAGGTCACCTTTTATATACCCAGTAACGGTATCCCTGGTGTTCCTTCCTTGCGAGTATATTATCTACGTTCTGACGGTAATAGATAATATATCTCATGCACTCCTTGGTCAAATCTTTTGATTGTTTCTCCAGTGGAGTAAGATTCGTATTCTTTGTAGAATCAAATATCCATCCTTTAATAAGTTTGTGTTTTACTCTCTTCAGAATGATGAGTGTTTTGGCAGTAAAAACCAATCCACGTTTTCGGTCGGCCACCTATTATATACCCAGTAACCGGTATCCCTGGTGTTCCTTCCATGCGAGTATACTATCCATGTTCTGACGGTAATGGATAATATATCTCATGCGCTCTTTGGTTGAAACCTTTTGTCTTTCCCCATTTGAGTAAGATTTGTTTTCCCGTTGCGGAGTCGAATGTCCATCCTGTAAGTCGATTTGCTTTTTCAAGCCCTCCTTTCGGATGATGAGTGTTTTGGCAGTAAACCAATTCACGCTTTGGTTGGTCACCTATTATATACCCAGTAACCGGTATCCCTGGTGTTCCTTCCTTTCTACTCCCTATTATGACCTTGGTCCCCTGTGGAGTCAGATTTTCCTGAGTTGACATTCCTTTTTCAGGTCTTCCTCAGATGTTTGGTTGATTGATATCTCTCACCCTTATACCGGTATTAGATATTCATTCTTCCTGAGCTTGTTGTTCTTTCACCCAGTAACCGGTGTTCAGATCACATGTCTCTTTGAGCTTGTTACCCAGTAACCGGTAACACCTCATCCTTTTGCTTCCTCTGGAGAGTCTTTGTTAGACATTCCCCAGCGGAGTTTCTGTTGTGATTCACCCTTTTTGCTGCATTGGTGTTTTCCCCAATATATGCAATTTCTCCCCGGCAAGGAGGTTCTGTGTGAATCTTTCCCCAGTCTGAGTCCGGATTTTCATCCGAAGTATCCTTTGTGGATAGTTTTGTTGTGTTGGCGTTTTCCCCAATGCACGCATTTTTGAGTCAGCTTGAGTCTTTCCATCGGATTTGTCTTCCTTTGGAACTTTTTTTCCCAGTTTGAGTCCTTTACTCCCCAGTAAGGTCTCCAGTCGAGTCGTGTCCTGCTCACGCAGTGTCAAGTTCTTTTTTACCCTAATTCAGAGTCGTGTCCTGCTCACGCATTCTTTCTTTTTATCCCCATAAGAGTCCCGTTAGAGTCTCTGTTCCTGGTGAGTGTATTACTCCGATGGATCGTCTTTTCTTCTTTGTGGACCCATTTTCCCCACAAAGTTTGTCTCTTTTGCATTCATACATTTGCATCATGAGGTCTCTTAGGGACCAAAATTTGTCTCATTGTTGTTATTTAAGCCCATTCTACCGCGTCGAGATGAAGATTTTAACCTTCACTTCTCCGGCTAGAATGACCTTAAATAGGGGCATCTGTAAGACCCCAATTTTGTCCCTAAGATCCCTCATGGCACCATATCATAGCATTACATTGCCTCAAGGATCATTGGACACCTTGCTTCCTTCCCTGTGGATGGGATATCTTGAGAGTGGTTCTTGATCACCAAGCATTGCTTGCATTTGTATATCATTGCTTTTCTTTTAATCACTAACCAAAAATGTACAAAAATATGTCATCTAACATTTGTCTTGCAGCTTAAGCAGTCAACAGGTCAAGGCAATTCAAGTGAATCCTTTGTGCAAGAAAAGGAGTTTCCATTGAGATATGGATCATGTGATCATTATTTTGAGCTTATGTGAGCTATAGGTTCATTGTGAAGCAAATTCCCCAGGTGGTTGAAGCTCAAGTTCATCAGAACATTTTCAGGTCACCTAAGGGCCTATGCCAGTCAACTGAAAGTCAATTGTGGTTTCTGAGTATGGGAATTGAGTTTCTTCATCCCATTCATGTTCCAACAATGCTTATTCATCATGTCAAACATCTACATTGAAGAATTTGAAGCCAGTGCAAAAGTTTCCCAAAATGGAAAGTGACCTATAATTTCAAGTTTCTAAAAATGGAAAGTTTTTGGACCAACTTCAACTCAACTTTCCAACATCAAAGAAGCTTCAAATGAATTTTTTCCAACATGAAAGTTGAATATTTCTCTCTCCCATTTCCAAAAAGTCCAAGATCATGAGCATCTGATGAATGGTTGAGGAGATATGATCAAATCATTGCCAAGTGTGCATGGAACTTCAAAAGACCATAACTTTTGAACCAAAACTCCAAATTGAGTGCTCCTTTTTGCATAATTCTTCTCATGACATGAACTTTCCAAATCATTCATCACATTGCATGAAAATTCATCACATGGCTATTTGTTCTTTCATGACTATTTTGGAGGGAAAATGCTAAATTTAAAATTGGTGCATTACATGAACTAATTTCCATTGCCATTGTGTTCATAAAATGATTTTGAGTGAATTTAATCATGCATGTGGTACTGTTCACGTCCATATTTGCCATGCACCCTCCATTTTCAATTTTTGGTCACACACCCCATTTTCACTAATCACAATTAACCAATGCTTAATTTTAATTAGGATGAGATTAGGACAGAGTATATAAACTAAAACCTAACAGAATTGTAGAGGATTCACCATTTCTAGATCTAAATTCATCTTCCCTCCAAATTTCTCTCTCCATTGAAATTCAAATTTCTTCCACATAAACTGTGATTTATTGCATATTCTTGTTTCCTAATGATGATTGAGTGCAGATCAAGCTCTTGATTGGAGAATTTGGACCAGAATCGTGTTGTGCAAGCTCAAGAACAATGAACATGGAAGCTTACATCTGAGCTAGATCCAAGCATCTTCAAGCTTCAATTCACACATCAAGCTTCATAACATCAATATAGGATTAGATCTGCAGCTTGCCAGGCCTTGAATCGTGCGTTTACTCATACTGCTCTTCAAGAGGTAGGTTTTTTGAACCTCTTAATTCTCCAATATTTTGCCATGCTAGTGTAGATCCTTGCTTGCTGATCATGCTGATGAAAATTTCGTATGAAATGGTTGAGATATGCTGAGATAAAGTTTTGTATGTCATAATGTTTTTGCTCGAATCTCTTAATCCATGGCTTGTTTTGATTAAATGTTGATTGATCTGTAATGTACATGAGAAGAGCTTTCTGTTGATGTATTCATTTCGAAATTCTGGAAAAAAAATTGTGTGAGGTTACTGTTCCTTCACCGTCTTCACGAAGAAGACGGTGTTTTCCACCGTGCATGGCTGCGAGCGCCGCCGTCTGGTTCAGGATGAGTTGGCTAGGGCTTTGTCCTCATGTGCATGCCTCGTTGGCTATTCCATTGGCCAGTGTTCTCTTGACTAGCGCCATATGCGCTTTGACTGATGACTGGATGCCAGCAGGATTAATGAAACTCAGCGTTTCATCCTGGCATCGCTTCGATTCCGTGCCTTTGTAATTTTAATATTTTATTTCATTTCAGCGCATTTTTAAATGTGACACGCTTCGATTCCGCCTGGCCACACTTTTTCAAATTAATTCCTTCTTTTGCCTTTCCCTCCATAATTTCCTATGCATGATCATTTTCATTTCAAATATTTTTGCCAACTTCAAAAATTCATATTAAATTGAAAATTCATCCAATTAAATCCATTCTTTTTGCTAAATGTTCACATGAATGTCTATTATTTTTTGGTGTTGATTTCATGATTTTACCATTTCTGGATTTTGAATTGTGGACTGTTGATTGAACACGTATGCTTTTGTGACATTGCTTCATTCTTTCCATTGTGAAATGCTCAATAGTGATCCAATTGCCATGAAATTTTGTATGATGATTCCCAACATGTTGCTTGACCTTTGAGGCTTGATTGTGCATTTTTACCATTTTTCATCTCTGTTTTAGACACATGGACATTGTTGTACAACATTTGGTGTCACATTCTTGGTCTCATACTTGTGCATTTTTATTTCTAGGTCAATTGAACTCTGTTGATTCTGATTTTTGGCATGATGATTATGTTTGACATGTTGTGTGATCATAAAAATTTCCAGAATTGTTTGATTCATTTCTGTTTTAATATGGAATTTTGATTCTTAATGTCCAATTGTGTGCTTTGAAATTGCCTTTGTCTTCTCTTGCTGACTACATGACTTTGTTTGATGCTTTTGACTTGGTCCTTTTTAGGACATGTTCTCACTTGATTAAACATGCTTTATGTTGAATATTGGTTGCTGTTTTGACTTTTTTCTCCACCTTTGACCCTAGCCTTTGCCCTAGGGGTTTGAACTTACAATTTGAGCTTTGCCTTTCAGGTTCATGCAATAAGTCCTAATGGATGATGTGATCTCTTTGCTTGAGCTACAATTTGCTTTGTTTAACTAATGTTGATTGTGTTGTAGGTCCTTGGGTGGCTAACTCACTTGAGTTTGACTTACATTGTGTATATTGGTTGTCTGACTGTTGTCTGTTTAGTCTGTCTGAATGTGAATATTGACTTGTTTGATTTTCTTACAGGTACTTTAGTAGCTTTAAATCATTAATTGAGTTGCTTTGCTTTGCTTGTGGTTGGCATACCACTTAGGTAATCTCTTGATCTCCATGTAGTCTGGAAGACCTGCTATCTTTGGCAGGCACCTATCTGAAGCCCTCCTTAAGAGGCCATGTTTTTTATTGTTTACTTTTGTGCCATGTACTTCAAGTCCTCCTAAGTGAAGAGGCATTGGCAGATAGAAGGGATGTGCAATCCATCCCCTGCTATTTAGTTGAGTCTTTCATCTTGCTCGCACTAAGTGCTGATGCATTTGAATAAACACCCACAATCTTGTATATAGAGTCAGTCATTGTGGAGTAGAGTTCCTCATTCTGGACTCCCACACTTTCATTGAATCAAGCTCACCCTGGCCAGGGTCAAGAGCTATGAGGTCTAACCCTCATCTCCCATTTCATCTGCTCACCCTAACTCTCAATGTTAGAGGTTAAGAGTCTGAACACCCTTACATATCTGGCTTGTTTGTCAAGGTCGATATGACCCCTTGACTAAAGCCCAACCTTGTATGAGCCTTTTGATTGTGTATAGAGTGTGCTAATTGATTGATTGTTTGCTTACTTGTGCATCCTTCATGTTGCTTTTGCATATTGTTTGCATTTTGCTTTTGCATTTGTTATTTGTTTTGTTTGAGGAGTCAGGTGTAAGACCATTGATTGGCTATCTGTTTCCTGTTCCTTTTGGGGAGCTGGATATAAGACCATTGATTGGCACTCCATTTCCTATATTGTTTTGTTTTGAGGAGTCAGATGTAAGACCATTGATTGGCTATCTGTTTCCTGTGTTTGTTTCTTTTGTGGAGTTATATGTAAGACCATTGATTGGCTATCTGTTTCCCATGTTGCTTTGTGGAGTTGGATGTAAGACCATTTATTGGCACTCCGTTTCCCATTTGTTTTCGGAGTTGGACGTAAGACCATTTATTGGCAATCCATTTCCAATTTTGTTGCTCCTTTGAGCTTGCTTATTTGCTTTTGCCTTGTGTTGCCTAATTCCAAAGGAACTTACTTGAATCATTTCTATGATTTTGAGAAAGCAATCCTGCCTGTGGCTTTGTCCCTTAACCTTCACCCTCTTCTGTGCTTAACCTTGATCCATGTTTTTCATCCTTAACCCAAAACCAGAAAACTTTGTGCAAACATTTTCATTTGTTTTCAAACTAGAAACCTAGGCCTTATGCCTTTGATTTTCAAACTTCATTTTCACAATACTTCTTCTGAATTGAACTTAATGTCAACTTTTGACCATTTTTGTGAATAATTCTAATTGATTAATTTCACTCACTCAATTTCTTTTGTGGCCCTTATCCACTTCTTGATAAGTTTTCATACATTAGCCATAGATCTGAATTATCATAGTGGTTGATGTAATTCTCACCGCATCCTTAGTGATTGAATTGTAAGACTTCCATGCTTATTATAGGGTTAACCCCTCACTAGCGTGTTGAAGCTGTTCTCACATGGTGGATTGTTGGTTCAGGTTGAGTTTTCTCCCGTTGATAATGGAAGACCTAAAGGCTCTTGTTTAAAATCAATCCACTCACTTTTTGGAAATCTTTTAGCCGAACTACGGCGTTTTGATCCTTATCTTTCATGAAAAGGTACGTAGGCAATGGGTTCATCCATTCAAACACAAAAATAATAAAAATTGTATATTCTTTTCTCATCCCTTCAATCAATGTTTGCACAAAAAATATTTCATAAACAAATAATTTTACAACAAGTTGTGAAAAGAGGTTCCCTAGGAGTACCTAGGATGTTGTGGGTGCCTAACACCTTCCCACAACATAATTACCCCCTTACTCAGATCTCTGACCTTTTATTAGTTTTCTTTGTGTAAAACTTCTTAGGCTTTTGTTCGCTTTCTAGCCATTCCTTTGGATAAATAGAAGTGCGGTGGCGACTCTATCTTTGTATGTTTTGCTTTTGATTTAGTCAATAAATCATAAAGTGACGAATACACCGCTACAGGGTCTCCTGTGAGTGGTTTAAGATCACCAAGCATGCTTGAATTGTATATCATTGCTTTTCTCATTTTGTTTACTAACCAAAAGCACAAAAATATGTCATTTACATTTTTTTTTGTAGCTCAAGCAAGCACCAGGTCAAGAGCTTCAAGGAGATCCTTTGTGCAAGAGATGAGGTATTTTCTTGAGATGAAGACCACATGATCATTACAAGGAGCTTACATGAGCTAGGGTTC
The DNA here is from genome assembly GCF_024323335.1 of Lathyrus oleraceus. Taxonomy (NCBI): domain Eukaryota; kingdom Viridiplantae; phylum Streptophyta; class Magnoliopsida; order Fabales; family Fabaceae; genus Lathyrus; species Lathyrus oleraceus. The sequence goes on from NC_066579.1 coordinate 388,841,169, forward strand.
CATTTTGGAGCAATTTCATCAGGTGATAAAGGCTCAAGTTCATCAAGACATTTCAGGGTCATCTGAGGACCAAAAAAGTCAACTGTGCAGTCAACTGAGGGCTATGAGGTGGGGAAATGAGTTGAGACACCTCAATCATGTTCAAAAGAGGCCTATTCATCATTCTAATCATCCATCTTGAAGATTCAAAGGTCATGGCAAAAGTTACTAAAAATGGAAAATGACCTGTAATTCAAAGTTTCCAAATTTGGCAAGTTTTTGGTCCACATTCAACTTGACTTGTCAACATCACAGAAGTTTTAAATGGATTTTTGGTGAACATGAAAGTTATAGATATTTGTCTCCCCTTTCCAAAAAGTCCTAATTCATGTCCATATGATGAATGGTTGCAAAGTTATGGTCATTTGATCACAAGGTGTGCATGGAAATTCAAAATGGCCTAACTTTTGATACAAAGCTCCAAATTGGTCCATTCTCTTTGCAAAATGCTCCTCATGTTCAAGACATTTCAAATGAACCATTGCCATGCATGGGAAAAGTGTGTATGCTCATCATTTATCATGTGATCATTTTGGAGGGAATTTCCATAATTCAAATTTGGCTTATGATACAAGCAAAATACCAATTCCATGATGATCCTTGGTTGATTTTAAGTGAATTCAAGCCTTGCATGGAGCTTATCACGTGTAGCATGTGCATGGGACCTCATTGTGCATTTTTGCAAATTATTCCAATTCTCACTAATCATGATTAAACAAAAGCTTAATTTGGATTTCAGTGTGATTAGCATGCCATATAAATACCAAAACCCTAATTCTAACAACCATAACAGAAAATTTCAGATCAAAAATTCAAGAATTCTCTCAACTTTCTCTCACTTCGAATTTCATTTTTCTCCACCTAAAACCCAAATCTCTTTGCATATTCTTGTTCCTGGTGCAATTCTGAGCAAGATCCATCCATTACTTGAAGCAATTGAGCAAGATTTCGTGCAGATTCAAGAGCATCTTCATGTGGATCGGTTTTGAAAAATGAAGAGGATTAAAGAGTTTTCAACTGTTGATTCTTGCTTGGAGCTTCAAAGGAAGTAAAATAGAGTAGATCTGGAGCTTATGAACACTTGAGAGCACGAATTCAGCAACCTGCATTTCCAAGTAAAGTGAAATTCGATCTCTCCTTTTGCTATTTTATGTACATAAATGTGTAGATCTTGCTTAGTAGAGCTTGTGCATATGTTTAGATTTTGAAATGGTTGAGAAATAAGCATGTATGATGAACTTTAAGTTTGGATCTACAAAATGTTTTTGCTCGATCTGGAAAGTCCATGATGATTTAGGATGATTTGAATTGATATTTGGATTATATGTTGCATGACGGTTCGATTGATGTATGGTTTGATGAATTATGGAAATTTTTTGCCTGAGCTCGCCGGAATTTGGTCGGGGAAGACGACCGGAGACTGTAGCTCCGGCATCTGGTTCATCTTAGGGTTTTGCCTATGTGTTTGCCATGCGAGTGCTTCGTGTCTGTTTGATTGGATGTCATGCCTTTGACTCGCTTGCGTGTGCGTTTGACTCGCTGATTGTGTTGATGATGTGTTTAATGAAACACATCGTTTCATTTATGCTTGTGTGTGTTCCGTGTGTACACTGGCGTGTGTGTTTGATTGGTTAGGAACGTTTGACCGGGCCAAGTGTGGCGTTAAACTGCTGAGTGTGCGTGCCACCGTGTTTAATGAAACGGTGAGTTTTGTTATTTGAATGAGGACCGTTGATGTGGATTTCGCGCCTGATCGTGTGGATGATATATTTTCTGGATTTATTCAAATATTTATTTCCCTCCTTTTCTTTTTATTATTTCAATTATTTTGCTCATCTTTGAAAATTCAAAAAAAATAGAAAAATGATCCAAATTAACTCCAATTTTTTTTTCATAGATTTGTTTTGATGTCTAGTTTTTTTTAGTATTATTTTCATGAATTGTTGATGTTTGATTTTTAATGTGTGAATTTTTTGATCCATGCCATGCTATTTTGATATGTTGCATTCAATGCTTTGTGAAATCTTCATCTTTGATCCAATTGATCTGATTTTTTGTATGCTTGATCTTCATACATGATGTGAACTTTTAAGCACTGGTTTGGAATTTTTCTCATATGCTATCATTGTTTTTGACACATGAAGATGAATGTGACAATTTGTGTCACATTTTTGACATTGAATTTGTGCATTTTTGATCATATAGCATTTGAACTTTTATGGATTTGATTTTTTGCATATTACTTGTTCATGACATTAGAAACTTGCATAAAAAATTTCAAAGCCTTTGCATTCATTTCTGTTTTGATTTGGATTTTCTAATTTGGAATTTCACTTTGTGCACCTTTTGTGGTCATTGCATTACATGATCCATTTGAGATATTTGCTTATTGAATTGATGCTGGTCCTTTTGAGGACATTTTTTGACATGTTTGAATGTGCATTATGTGGAAGATTGAGTTATGTTTTGATCATTTGGTTTGGTTTTGAACTTAGTCTTTGTACTAGTGTTTTGGGCATAAACTAACTGTGCTTTGTGTTTCAGGTTTGGACATTTAGCATTGATGGTTGATTTGTTCTCACTTTGTGAGATGCAAATGATTTGAGTTCTAACATATGTTTGTTTTGTAGGTTCTAATTGATGTGCTTGAGCTCATGAGTTCATTTGAGTGCTTGAGCATTGTTCATTGAGTTGTGTAACTGTGAATGGTTTCACTGTTTGTCTGTTGGTTTTCTGACTGAAATATTAACTGTTTAGCTTTTGTACAGGTACCTTAGTTGCTTGCTTTTAGCTCTTGCTTGAGCTTTGGATTGTGGTTGATACACCACTTAGGTAGTTATCTTCTTACTTCATGTAGTCTGGAAGTCCTGTCACCTTTTTGGCAGGCATTTTGCTGGCAAGTCCTCCTTCAGAGGCTCTATTTGTGTTTGTTTACAATTGTGCCAAAGACCTCCAAGATGAGGCATGTGTTATCTGATAAGACCTCCAAGAGTTGAGGCAATTGACGGATAAAAGAGATTAATAGCCAATCCCCCGTTATTCAGTGAGTCATTCTTTATGCTCGCACTACATGCTGATGCTTATGAACATGTACCCAAGATCTTTGTCCAGTGTCTGCCAAGTGGAATAGGATCCCACTTTCTGGATCCCCACGCTTTCTTTGTCATGAGCTCACCCTGGCCAGGGTTAAGAGCGTGAGGTATCATCCTCATTATCATTTTGATCAGCTTCACCCTAACTCTCAATGTTAGTGGTTAAGAGCTACAAATTACCCATTACAGTTTGGCTTGTTTGTCGAGGTTGATATGACCCCTCTTGACTAAAGCCCACCCATTTGTTTTGAGCCTCTTGTATGTATATAGCTTGTGATGTTTGCTTTTGATGTGTTTGCTTTTGATGTTTGTTTGTTGTGGTTGGGAGTCGAATATAAGTCCATGTATTGGCATTCTGTTTCCGTTTTTGGTTGGGAGTCAGATATAAGTCCATGTATTGGCATTCTGTTTCCTTTTTGTTGTTAGGAGTCAGGTGTAAGTCCATGTATTGGCATTCTGTTTCCTTTTTGTTGTTAGGAGTCGGGTGTAAGTCCATGTATTGGCATTCTGTTTCCTTTTATTGAGGATCTCTTATGAGACTTGGTTGATTGCTTTTGCTTTGTGCTTGCTTATTCCAAAGGATGGGAACTTACTTGGATCATCTATATGATCTCAAGAGAGGAACTCCTAGTGTGGTTTCATTTCTTAACCCTCACCTTTTTGTTCTCTTAAGAACTTACCCCTTCTTCTTCATATTTTCATCCCTAACCCAAATCAAAACCATTTTTGTGCAAACATTTGACTTTGTTTTCAACATTAGAAACCTAAGCCTTAGGCTTTTGATTTTCAAACTTTCTTTTCATAACACTCATTGTGAATTGAATCCTTAAGTCAACTTTGACCATTTTTTGTACATACTTCTAATTGGTAAATATAACCCATTCAAATGTTTCTTTTGTGGTTCCCATGTCCACTTCTTAATCAAATTTTTCATAACCTTTAGCTATTAGGTTTGAGTTATCTTTGTGGTAGATGTAATACTCACCTTTGTCCTTAGTGATGGACAATGAGCCTTCCATGCTTATTATAGGGTTAACCCCTCACTAGCATGTTGAAGCTATCCTCACATGGTGGACTTGTGGTTTTTCAGGTTGAGTTTTCTCCCTTTGATAACAAAAGACCTTAAGGCTTTTGGACCAATCAATCCACTCATTTGTTTTTTTGAAATTTTTTACTCGAACTACGAGGTTTTGATCCTAATCTTTTTATAAGAGGGTACATAGGCAATGGGTTTATCCATCCAAACACAAAATGTAAATAAACTTGTATATTCTTTTCTCATCTCTTCAATCATGTTTGCACAAATAAAATTTTCACAAAAACAATAACCTTTGCAACAAGTGTGAAAAGGGCTCCCTAGGAGTACCTAGGATGTTTTGGGTGCCTAACACCTTCCCATTGCATAACCAACCCCCTTACCCAGATCTCTGTTTCTTTTACTAGTTTTGTTTGTAAAACTTTTAGGTTTTTGTTCGCTTTCTAACCATTCCTTTGGATAAATAGAAGTGCGGTGGCGACTCGACTTTGTATGATTTACCTTAGATTTAGTCAATATCTCCAATGGTAACGAATACACCGCTACAATATCAAAGTAGGTTGGTCCATCCGCCCAGGTTGTTTAATTATGTTTGTTTCCTAGTATGCGACATGTGTGTGAGAACACTGTCGATGCTTGTTTTGTTTTCCATTTGCAGGTTTAGAATGAAACAAATGGGGGAGAAGCGCCTACTTCTCTTGGATATTCCAACTGTATAGAGATTGGACATCATGTTGCTGCATGTAAGAGTGCAGTGTTGGCTAGTTAAATATTTTGAGAATGTTGTGCTTTTCCTGAACTCAAAGAGTGGTCGGATTCGAGGATGGTGTCGGTTAGCAAAAAGGTGTGATCCTTGAGGGAATACGGTCATGTGTTCTCGTTGATCACTTCCTTGTGAGGGGGAAGGCGATGTTTTAGCCAGTGGTGTGTTAAGTATCGTGATGTATTCCCTGAGGATGTGTATGATTTATTTTGTTGGAACAAGTTGACATTATTCTTAGAATGAATTGGTTGGAGTTAAAACAAATGTTTACCTATTATTTTGATAAGTTGGTGCAGTGTGACGATGATTGCAAGAGCTCAGGCTATGGTAAAATTGTGTTGTTCCTAACACTGAAGATGTTGTGGATTTGAGATTCTTTACTTCCGGTCAAGTTGGGAAGTCTTTAGGGAAAACGATCAGATATTCTTAGTATTGTTTCTCAAAGAGCATGGAGTGATATGACAATTAGTGTTATGCTAGTGGTGAGCGATTCTTGATGTTTTCCTAAAGATATTTACGACTTTCCTCCATAGCATGAATTTGAATTTGATGGAGGTGAAGATTTGTCGTTTGTATCAGCTAAGCAAGTGGGAGAGTCCATGAAGGATATGGCACAAGTGTTTGTGATGTTAGCTTCGTTAGAAGCTAGAGGAAAGGGAGTAGTTCGGGATCTTCCTGGAGTGTGTGAATTTCCTAAAAGTGTTTCTTGAAGACATCAGTAATTTGCCTCCAGAGCACGAAGTGGATTTTTCTATAGACTTAGTACCTGGTACTAGTCTGGTGTCGATGACTCCTTATAGGGTGTATGTAAGAACAAAAACTGTTCTACAACAGATTCCAAGATTTTGATGATAACAAAGGATGAAACCAAAAATGGCACTCTAACGAAAAGTTTCTAAGTGTGCAGGACTCTAAACAAAAAGAAAGGAATCTGATTGCATCATCAGATACAAAATCATATCAGATACAAATTACTAGAAGATCAGAAGCATCTGAAGTAGAAACACGCTCAAGAAGTTCTAACTCTGAGCAAAACAGCAGAATATCAGAAGCATCTTAAGAAGGAGTGCACTCTAGAGGTTCTGACTCTGAACAACGGTATATCATTCCAGAAGCTCTCAGCGTCATCTGAAGACTTCATCAGAACTCTTAAAGATTCCCAGAGCCACGCAGACTCTGATAATGGACTTCCTTATAGAAAGAGTAACGACAACTTCAATCTCAAATGGAAAGAAACTATTATTGGAAAGAAGTTATTCAGGGAGACAAAGTTGTTTTGGCAAGAAACAACAGAAGTTATGGCATTAATTCCTATTCAAGACAAATCATCTGCCATCAATTTCAACGGTCCTTTCACCTCTATATAAAGGACAGCAAACAACATTGAGAGACACACCAACGCACATAAATGTTTTACTCTCTCTCTCTCAATCTTTCACGAAGCTTTTGCTTAGAACGTGAAACATTCTTTTGATCTTACTGTTGTAATATTTTGCTTATCCTAGAAGCACTCTGTAGCACCTCAAATTTGCACCCTACCTTTTGTACATACATTCTCATATTAGGTCATAGCATTAACATAGTCCACTTCATAACATTGCATTGTCCCTTTCAAATTTGCACCCTACCTTTATGGATTTCAAGGTGGGTGATGGTTTGAAAAGGTTCATTCATGTCCACACAAGTCTCATTTGGCATTTCAAAGATCAAGATTGAAGATTTTGAAGTCAGACAAAGAAGTTTCCAAAAATGGTAGGTGACCTGTAATTTTCAACTGCCAAAAATAGAAAGTTTTTCTCCTCAAATTTACATCATCATACAAGTTTCAAATGAAATTTTGTCCAACATGAAAGTTGAAGATCTTGCTCTAACCTTTCCAAAAAGTCCAATAACACTCATTTCCCATTTATGGTTGGCAAGTTATGATCAAATCATTCTCAAAAATTTTTGAACTTCAAAGTGGCATATCTTCCAAACCATTTGGCCAAATTGGGTGGGGTTTTTTGCTACAAGTCCTATTTGATGTGCTCTATCCAAATCTTTCATCACAATTCACCAAGAACCTACCAATCAAAATGGCCTTTTTCCAAGTGACTTGAATTAAAATGAGTGAGGTAAAAAAATGAGTTTTCAAATTAAGCCTTTCCAATGCATTCCATCAATTGATAATGTTCAGAAATCATGTTTTGGATGTGCTCTCACCTTTCCAAAAAGTCCAAGAACACTCATTTCCCATTCATGTACATACACCCCATGCATTTGGAGTGATTTTTAGCAAAATTGGCAAAACACTCATTTTAAGCAGATTGTGATTACCACTTCATTAACCAACTTAAACAAACATTAAACAGAGTATATATTTCACATTTCCAATCTGCAAAAACCCTAGCCACACCTTGCAAACAGATCAAAAATTTCACTCTCTCTTAAATTCTCACTTTTGCTCATTTGAACTTTTGGTTGAAAACCTTCAAAGAGCACGAGCCTTGGTTAGTTGTTCCATCATCCACCATCATTTTTGAGCCCCTTGCAAGCAACAACATACAACTGTAAAGCTGTTCTCGTGGACTGTTTTATTGAGCTTCATCCATGGCAGATTTTATTTGGAGCTGTTTCGAAGATTGTTGAGCTAAAGTTCATTCTCCATTCATCATCTGGGACCTTCATGTGCATCTGTTTCAACCAATCACGGTCAGAAAACCATCAAATCACCACTGCTCTTCAAGATCAGGTGAAATTCGAACTTAACCTTTGATGAAATCATGTAGTGCATCTTGTAGATCTTTTCACCGTGAGTGTACTGAGCTTTAAATCGAGGAAAATGGCTAGGTATTGAGTGAGAAACGTGGATCTTAAGTCTGATTGTCAATTATGTTCTTGCTTATTTCTTGGTTGTTGATTTGAATTGATAGAAATTAGGGTTAGATTTGGTTTGTGCATTGTTAGACGAGTTGATTGGCATGCTCGATTCCCAAATCTGGGAAATTTGTTCATCATTGATGAAGAACACGACACTGTAGCGAAAAACCCTAGAACATTGCCCAGAAAATGTGTTTTGATCGTGTTTTGTCGTTTCCTTGCATGAAGTCACTATTTCATTCCCATGTAGCCATTCCCTGCGTGACACATCCTTAAGTGAAACGCAGAGTTTCACTTAAGGGATCCCTTATTTACGACTTTGCCACTGCCATTTTAATTATTTAATTAAATCATTTTCTATTTCAATTTTTATTTCATTTGCATGGCCAATCTCCAAAAATTCATAAGTTGATCATTTCTTATCCAAATTTCATGGGATTTTTTATGGATTGATCCTCTTGACCTCTAGTTTTTTATGGTATTTTTTCCAGATTTTTTTCACGTGTAGATTTTAAAAGGTGCTAGGGTTTGTTCATGTTGTTCATTTTATGTATGTCTCACCAAATTGATTGTGAAATGATGATACATTAGCCAATGCTTCCCAAATTTTTTATGCTCAAACTAGACATGTTCATGGTGATTTTGGTGCAGAGTTTGTGAATTTATCTTTTCTGGTTGATGAGTTGGGATTTTTTGAATAGGGGTGTGACAATTTGTGTCACACCATGCATGTCCAACTTCATGATTTTAATTACCTTGCCTAATGAACTCCAAATGGTCTGATGTTTTGCATGAACATGCTTATGGATGTTGAGAATGTGTGTGAATTTTTCTGGAATTTTGGAATCCATTTTCTATTTGATTGATAATTTCTCCCTTGTTTGACCAAAATGTTGACTTTTGTGACACATGATGCCATATGATTTGTGAAATTCTCATACATTATTGGATGGACTTGAAATTTGACATGTGATTTGTAGACATATTAAGGTTTATCATGGTTTTAGTCCCATTCATTTCTCATATGTTGTCACTGATTTATTATTTATTGAAGTTGGTGCATGTTTGGTTGACTTCTTTGAGCATGCTTGAACTTGCTTTGACTTTCTGATTTTCATTGACCCATTTCCCTTTATCCAAATGAGCTGAAATTTGGTATGCCTATCATGTTGTGGATGATGTTTGATCATGTTTTATTTGAGGAATTTTTGAAATGTTTATGATTGGATTTGAGTTGAGTCATTCTGTTGACTTCTTTGAGGTTCTATTTGCCATGCTTTGACCTAATTTGCTTGTGAAATGATGATGAGGAATGATATGAACATGAAACCAATTGAGTTTGTTTCTTGATTGTTTGAAATTGATTTTGGACACTTGTCACTTGCTGTTTTGACTTTCTTATCTCATTTTGACCCTAGGCTTGTCCCAGTGGTCATGTTGCTCATGTCTAAGTTTGTTGTTTCAGGTTAAGCAACAAATACCCAAAGAGATCAATACAAATTGATTGAGCTTGATTGATTATCATGACTAACTTGTTTGTTTTGTAGATTGCTTGGCCCACATGCTTTGAGCCTTGTGCATTGCACATTTAACTGATTGTGTTGACTGTTGATCTCTATCTCATTTTGATTTAACTTTGAATTGTATACTGATGTTGTCTGACTGGTTTCAGGTACCTTTAGTTGCTTATAGTTCTTTAAGAACTTTGCTTTGCTTTTCTTAATAGCAATTTGCATTGAGGTATAACTTCTTATCTTCATGTAGTCTGGAAGACCTGGCCTGTTACTTGGCTAGGCACCTGTCTGAAGTCCTCCTTAAGAGGCAATGTTTGTGACTGTTTACATTTGTCCTTGTATATATTCAAAGACCTCCTAAGTGAAGAGGCAATTGGCAGATACAAGGGATGTGCAATCCATCCCCTGCTATTCTGTGTGTCATCTGCTTTGCTCACACCACTGTGTTGATGCATTGCAGATACTAACCCAAGATCTTGTACAGTTGTACAGTGGAGTCAGTATCAAATGTGTAGAAGGGTTCCCACTTTCTGAACCCACACATTCTTGTCTTAAGCTCTCCCAGGCCAGGGATAAGAGCTGTGAAGTCTCATCTTCACTCACCTTTCATCAGCTTCACCCTAACTCTCAATGTTAGGGTTAAGAGCTAACACTACCCAATTACAGTGGTTTGTTTGTTGAGGTTGATATGACCCCTCGACTAAAACCTAACCTTGTTTGAGCCCATTGCTTGCATATAGTGTGTGCTACTTGTGTTTGTGTGTTTGCTTTAGCTTGCTCCCTGTGCAAGTTAGGTTTAGTTTGGCTTGCTTCCTGTGCAAGTTAGGTTAGGTGTGGCTTGCTTCCTGCGCAAGTCATGTTTAGGATAGGCTTGCTTCCTGTGCAAGTTAGCTAGAAACCTTAACTTAGGGATGAATTTGCATGATAACATCTAGGCTCGAGTCGTAGTCTCCCTAGTTGTGTCTCCCTCTGTTATTTGGTTAGGCTAGTCCTGTATCCCTCCGTAGGGGAACTACGTCGCCCTGATCCTCATACCAGATGAGGTACGTAGGCAGGAGATTGAGCTGATCTCTCCGGGCGCCTTTTCTTTTCTTTTTAACCTTTGTGTCTCCACACCCTTGGCGTGTGTTTTGGTTCGGATGCTGATGTAAGTCCAGTGATTGGCATTCAGGCTCCACGTTTGCCTTTGCCTGTGTTTGTTTGTGTGCGTGTTAGTCGAGCTACGAATGTTCTGATTCTCCTTCGTCCAAGGAGATACGTATGCATAGGATGCGATATCCTAGCGAGCATGTGTCGTTTCCCCAGTTCGAACTACTTTGACTCTGATGTCTATGCTTGATAGACTAAGTAGGCCCAGGATGCGATACCCTGCCGAGTCAGTCTTGTCTGTTTTCTTGTGTCTCTTTCAGCTAGTGTGTGTGTGCGTGAGCAGTGTTTTAGCTACCAATTTCCCTTCCTATCGTGCGTGGATCCCGTCGAGTACGACGGATGCGTAGGGGTGCTAATACCTTCCCTTCGCATAACCGACTCCCGATCCCATTCTCTTTGGTCGCGAGACCATGCTTTTTCCAGGTTTACTTCGAGCATTTCCTTTCCCTCTTTTGGGATAAATAACGCACGGTGGCGGCTCTGTTGTTCTTGTTTTCCCGCCGGTTTTTCGCGTAATGCGACACACTCTAAATTACATTGTCTTTTTATCTATTGTTTTATTTCCTCAAGTGACTCTGCGCAGTCTGTATACTTGAGAGGACTAAGAGATCTTTCTCTTAGACGTTGGTTGTAAACTATCTTTCAAGAATAGTGGATTAAGTCCTTGTTGAAGGCGAAATCACCTTGGCCGGGTGGACTGGAGTAGCTTTGTGTTATAAGCGAACCAGTATAAATTCCTTGTGTGGTCTTTGTCTGAAAAAGCGCTTATTTTCCAAAACAATTCAAACCCCTCTTTCTTGTTTTTCTCACCTTCAATTGGTATCAGAGCTTCGGCTCTGTTATTGATTTTCTAATCAAACACTTAACAATATAGAGAGATCCAGAACGAGAAAAACCATGGCCCACACAAACGAAAGAGACAGTTACAATGCTAAGCCTCCTGTTTTTGATGGAGAAAAATTCGACTACTGGAAAGATAGGATTGAGAGCTTCTTTCTAGGCTATGATGCTGATCTCTGGGACATTGTCACAGATGGATACAAACCTCCTGTCACAGAGGATGGAGTTGAAGTTCCCAGAAGTAAGATGTCAGATGATCAGAAGCGTATTTTCAAAAATCATCACAAGGCCAGAACCATACTTCTCAATGCTATATCTTACAACGAGTATGAAAAGATCACCAACAGAGAAACAGCCAAAGAGATACTTGACTCTCTGAGGATGACTCATGAAGGAAACTCTCAGGTCAAAGAGACAAAGGCTCTGGCGCTTATCCAGAAATATGAAGCCTTCAAAATGGAGGATGACGAAGCCATAGAAGTAATGTTCTCTAGATTCCAAACTCTTATTGCAGGTCTCAAAGTTCTAGACAAAGGGTACACAACTGCAGACCACGTCAAAAAGATAGTCAGAAGCTTGCCAAAGAAGTGGAGACCTATGGTCACTGCTTTGAAGCTGTCTAAAGATCTGAACAACATCAGCCTTGAAGAGCTTGTAAGTTCCCTCAGAAGCCATGGGATAGAACTAGAGGAAGATGAACCTCAGAAGAAGAACAAGTCTATAGCATTAAAGTCCAGATCTGAAAGACGCAAATCTGACAGAACCAAAGCATTCCAGGCCGAAAAAGAAGATGCTGATGACTCTGAACCGGAAGATTCTGATGATGAAGAAGAATTGTCCCTCCTGACCAGAAGAGTTAAACAACTCTGGAAAAAGAGGAACAACAACTTCAGAAGACCAAGACCCAGAGGGGATCGATCAGAATCAACCTCAAAAGGTAAAACTAACAAAGATATTACTTGTTATGAATGTAAAGAAACAGGTCACTACAGGAATGAATGCCCCAAGCTAAAGAAAGACAGTTCCAGAAAAGAAAGCTTCAAGAAAAATACCTTCAGGACAAAGAAAGCATTAATGGCTACCTGGGATGATAGCGAATCTGACTCATCAGAATCTGACTCTGATGAACAGGCCAATGTGGCATTCATGGCTACCACATCCAGGAACAGTTCAGATGAAGAATCTGAAGAGGTATTTTCTGAATTCTCTCGATCTGATCTAGAATCATGCTTGTCAGAAACTCTTAGCTCATATCAGAAATTAAAACAAAAGTTTAAAGCAATAAAAGGCTGTCTTGAAGCAAAATTTGAAGAATGTGGCAAACTTGAGATGACAATTCTAAAACGAGAAGATGAAATCAGATCTTTAACATTACAAAGAGATTGAGCAATTAAACATCGTTTAGAACTGGAAGAAGCGTTGTCTCAAGCTCCACAGACTTCAAATACGATAATTTATAAATACGAAGAAGCCTTTCAAGAATTTCTGAAAAATGGGATAGGAAGGAGTGTTATGGCATCCATGATTTATGGAGTCAGTCAAAACAATAAAAAGGAAATTGGGTATGATCCTAAGGAAGATAAACCTTCTACTAGTGACCAACTCAAATCTCCATTTTCATATCACTACACACACACACAAGAACAAAAATTTGAAAATGCTAGAAAACCCAAAGTTATAAGAAACTCTGGGAAAACTAATCAGAAAGTACCCAAGAGACTCTGGGTACCAAAAGATAAGATTGTTTATGTTGCAGATATCCTATGCATCAAAGTTCAAACACCAGTCATGGTACCTGGACTCTGGATGCTCGCGACACATGACGGGAAGAAAGTCTATGTTCCAAAGCCTGGAACTTAAAGACGCTGGATTTGTAGGCTTCGGAGGAGATCAGAAAGGAAGGATCAGAGGCTCCGGAACTATTGGTAATGATACTCTTCCCTCTATATCTGATGTCCTTTACGTGGAAGGATTAATGCATAATTTGTTATCCATAAGTCAATTAAGTGATAACGGTTATGACGTGATCTTTAATCAAAAAACATGTAAAGCCATAAATCAAAACAATGGTTCAGTCCTATTCACAGGCAAGAGGAAAAACAATATTTATAAAATTAATCTTTCTGATTTAAAAGAACAAAATGTGAAATGTCTGATGTCTGTTCACGAAGAGCAATGGGTATGGCATAGACGCTTGGGCCACATTAGCATGAGAAAACTATCTCAGCTAAATAAACTCGAGTTAGTCAGAGGCCTACCTAAACTGAAGTTTTCTTCAGATGCTCTATGTGAAGCATGTCAGAAAGGGAAATTTTCAAAAACATCTTTCAAAAAGAAAACTATTGTTACTACCTCTAAGCCTCTGGAACTTCTCCACATTGACTTATTTGGTCCTGTGAAAACAGCATCAGTTAATGGAAAGAAGTATGGACTAGTCATTGTTGATGATTTCAGTCGCTGGACATGGGTGAAATTTCTAAAACACAAGAGTGAGTCTCACTCTGTATTCACTAGTTTCTGCTCCAAAGTGCAAAAAGAATTTGACTCTAAAATCATCAGAGTCAGAAGTGATCATGGTGGGGAATTCGAAAATAAATCCTTTGAGGAATTATTTGACTCTAATGGAATATCCCATGATTTCTCCTGCCCTAGAACTCCACAACAAAATGGAGTTGTAGAGAGGAAGAATAGGACACTCCAAGAGATGGCCAGAACTATGATCAACGAAACTAATGTGGCTAAGCACTTTTGGGCAGAAGCTGTAAATACAGCGTGTTACATTCAGAATAGAATTTCAATAAGACGTATTCTGGAAAAGACTCCCTATGAACTGTGTAAAGGAAGGAAACCAAACATTTCATATTTTCATCCATTTGGATGTTCCTGCTTTATTTTAAACACTAAAGAACATCTGAACAAGTTTGATTCCAAAGCACAAAAAGGTATTATGTTAGGATACTCAGAACGCTCTAAAGGCTACAGAGTATACAATACAGAAACCAAAACTGTGGAAGAATCAATTCATGTCAGATTTGACGATAAGCTTGACCCTGAAAAGTCAAAGCTAGTTGAAAATTTTGCAGATTTAGAAATCACTCTTGCAGGATCTGATAAAGCTCCAGAAGCAACTGCCACTCAGAACTCTGAGGAAATTAATTCCCCAGTAATTCCAAAGAAAGCTAAAAGTCGTATCAACGTATCTGAAGATTTGATTCTGGGCAACAAGGACGAACCTGTCAGAACCAGATCTACCTTCAGGACCTCTGAAGATACTCCTCTAGGACTAGTGTCTCTGATCGAGCCGACGTCCTGTGATGAAGCACTTCAAGATAACGAATGGGTTTCAGCCATGCAAGAAGAACTTGATCAATTCACAAAGAATGATGTCTGGGATCTTGTTCCTAAGCCCAGAGGCACTCACGTCATTGGAACCAGATGGGTTTTCAGAAACAAGCTGAATGAGAAAGGAGAAGTCGTCAGAAACAAAGCTCGACTGGTATCTCAAGGTTACAGTCAACAAGAAGGTATTGACTACAATGAAACCTTTGCTCCAGTCGCAAGGTTAGAATCTATTCGTCTTCTTGTATCTTTTGCTATTAACCATTCTATTAAATTATATCAAATGGATGTCAAGAGCGCATTCCTTAATGGTTATATATCAGAAGAAGTGTATGTCAACCAACCTCCAAGTTTTGAAAATCCAAATTTTCCAGAACATGTCTTTAAACTTAAAAAATCTTTATATGGACTTAAACAAGCTCCCAGAGCTTGGTATGAACGTTTAAGTAACTTTCTTCTGGAACACAATTTTATCAGAGGGAAAGTTGACTCCACACTCTTCTGTAAGAACCTTAACAATGATCTCATGATATGTCAGATATATGTTGATGATATTATTTTTGGTTCTGCTAACGCCTCTGTTTGTCAAGAATTTTCTGAGTTAATGCAGGCAGAATTTGAAATGAGCTTAATGCAAGAACTAAAGTTCTTTTTAGGAATTCAAATTAACCAAACTTCAGAAGTCACGTACGTTCATCAAAGCAAATATATAAAAGACGTTCTGAAGAAATTTGACATGGTTGAATGCAACTCTGCAAAAACTCCCATGCATCCAACATGCATTCTTGAAAAGGAAGAAGTCAGTAAAAAGGTTTGTCAGAAGCTCTATCGTGGTATGATAGGCTCCCTTCTCTATCTGACTGCTACTCGACCTGATATTCTCTTTAGTGTCTGTCTCTGTGCCAGATTCCAATCAGATCCTAGAGAAACTCACTTAACAGCAGTTAAGAGAATTCTCAAATATCTGAAAGGAACCCCTAACTTGGGCCTGATGTATGAGAAAACATCAGAGTATAGACTTTCGGGTTACCATGATGCAGATTATGCAGGAGATAGATTGGAACGAAAAAGCACATCTGGAAATTGTCAGCTCCTAGGAAACAATCTGATATCCTGGGCAAGCAAAAGACAGTCAACTATCGCTCTATCAACTGCAGAAGCAGAATACATCTCAGCATCTCTGTGCACAACTCAGATGCTCTGGATGAAGAATCAGTTAGAAGATCTGCAAATCTTCGAGAGTAACATTCCTATCTTTTGTGATAATACTGCTGCCATCTGTTTAAGTAAGAATCCCATTCTACACTCCAGAGCTAAGCACATCGAAATAAAACATCATTTTATCAGAGACTATGTTCAGAAAGGAATAGTAACATTGAAGTTCATTGATACAGATCATCAATGGGCAGATATATTTACTAAGCCTCTAGCTGAAGATAGATTTCTTTTTATCTTAGAAAATCTGAACATTCAAAATTGCCCTGAATAAACTGTGCCTCTGAAGATGTAAAATGAGACTCTGACATAAACAAATGAGCTTCTGCCTCTGACTCTGATACTTCTACCAAGTTAAGAAGATATCTGAGTTAGAAATCTCCAGGAACCAATCCCTTGGTATTCCTGAAGATCAGATACATCAAACCACGTGGAGCACGTAGCGTCTAACCTTGGAACTTCTAGACAGCTGTCCAGAAGAAATTCAAAGGGCAGACGTTTGAGATCTCCTCGAGCAGTGTGCATACTGTTGGGATTAGACATTCATTTATGAGCCATAATCATTTCTCCCTCTAAGCGTGCTAACTTGATTTTTGTGCTAACGCTGTTTTACGTGTCGTTTTGCATGCATTTTGTTTAGGGTATTTAAACACTCCTCTCACACTTCACACACTTTTCACTCTCACTCACTTTCTCAAACCAGTTCTCTGAAGCATTTCTGCAAGCAGTTCATCTTCATCTCGTTCTTCCTCAACAATGGATGCTCAACAACAATCAGTTTTCAACTATTCTCAACAAATGGAATCCAGCAACACAGCCCAAAGCACAAGCATTTCCACTCCTATCGTTACAGGCGTAACCATCACTCCAGTATACAAGGAACCCCATGTTCTTGATCGTGAGCCTCATATCAACCTAGCAACTCCCTTTGATAAACTGGAAGTGTTGTGTGAATCACTTGTGGATTTCAACAACATGAAGAGGAATGGAGTAGACCTAACTGAAGAACTCCGTCAACAAGGTTGGGAAAACTACTTTCAACGACTCTATGGCCCTGTTTACCCAAACCTCATCAAAGAATTCTGGAGATTTGCTGGCGCTGACGACCACTTCATAGTCTCTATGTATTAGGGGTCAAGATAGTGATTACTGAAAAGTCAATTGCCTCATTACTGAACATGGAAAAAGCTGGAGGAAGAAGGATCTACGACATCAACCCTAGGTCAAGAAGCATTGCTCAGGAAATCAACCCCACTATCTTCAAACGCAACACAGAAGGAAATCCATCAAAGAACAAAGAACTTCATCAGAACCTCCGGATATGGCTCAAGATCATTCTGGGAACCATTCGTCACCGCCCAGCATCAAACTTCTCTGACTACATCAATACAGATCAGAAGTGCATTCTGTATTGCATTCACAAGGGTTTGAAGCTCTGCCTCCCAGCACTACTCTTCAAATATCCCAGAGACTCCGTACGGGAGACCAGAAACAACATGAAACCCAGAGCCTACATCCCTCTAGGAAGACTTCTCTCTGACGTATTAATAAAAAATGGGCTTGTAGACCATCTGGAGAAGAACAAACTCATGGAAGACTTGGCAATAGATACTGGAAGGCTTCTGAACTCCAGAAATCTGAAGAGCATGGGAATTCTGAAGAAGATTCAAGTCAAACCTACGTTGGACACCTCGTGGGACGCTTTAAAAGATCAGAGGAAGCTGCCACATGGCCTCGCAAGGTTCTACAAGAATGAACCCAGAGAGGAAATCCTTCACTATCTCCAACGTCTGAAGGATGAAGGAGTAGACATCTCAGACTTCAGACTAGACGATATGCTAGATTCAGAATCAGACTTCGTCAAGTTCAAAAGAGGTCCATCTGAAAAGAAGTCTTCAAGAGCGAAGAAAGCAAGGCTAGGAGAACCTTCTGAATCAAGACCTTCAGCGCCTCTGCAAGAAACCTCTGGTAAGTCTGCCCCTACTATTCCCTCTGAACAACTGTTGGCTTCCTCTACTCCTCTCCCAACACCTATCTACACCTCCTCTGACACCCCACCTTCTACAACCAGAACCTCACAACCTCTACCCAAATTTAATCTCGCCCATACATCCCTACCTACATCCGAAGCTGAAGAACTCAATCAAACCACCTCTTCATCTTCAGCCCCAGAATCACCTCCCTACCTTATCCTCTCCTCTGACCCAGAACCTTCTGACCCCGCTTCTCCCACTCTAGCCCACCTCTATTCTCTAAACCATACCACACAACAACCACAACAACCTCCACCAGAACCTGCAGTAACTTCACCACCCCCAGAACAACCAACCAACACACCTTCTTAAGCTCAACCCTCTGACCTCCAACCCTCTGACATCACCCCTCAAAACACTTCCGCTGAACCTGAACCCCTAACACTTAACCTAAGCCCTCCAACCTCTCCACCCCAAACATCTGAACCTGAACATTCCCTGCCTACCCTAGAGGAAGCCATCATGCTGTTCGCAGGGGCTTCGGTACAAAAGGTCAAGTCTCTGACCACTAACTCTGGCATCAATGATGATCCTGACTCTGTAAGGACACACTGGAACAGAGTCATTGGCTGGATGACCTCTGAGGCTTTCAAACTGAAGCACATCTCTGAGCAAGTCAGAAACGATTTCATCAGAGATGCTGATGCAAGACTACAGGAGAGACTTGCCAGAGAAGCTGAAGAAGAAGCCAAAAGGCAAGAAGAAGAAAGAGCTCGACAAGCAGAAATCCAAAGGGCCAAGGAAGCTGAGGCCAAAGCTCTAGCTGACGCTGCTGCTGCTGAAGCTGAAGCAAAGGCAGCCGCAGAAGCTAAAGCCAGAGCTGCTGAAGAATAGAGTGCTCTGACTCAGGGGGAGTCCTCTTCCGTCATTCTTATGGTTCTCAAGACACTTGAAGAACTTCAGAAAGACCAGAAGGAACTCAGAGCCAGAATGGATAAACAGGACACCGTCAACGATAATATTCAGAACATGCTGGCTCAACTGCTTCAGAGAATGCCTCCTCCTCCCAACCCTTAGGCACTTAGGATCTTTTGTTTGTTGCCTTGTTTTCCTTGTTTCTGATGTTTGCTTTTTTCTTGTCCTTATCTCTATTGTCTATTATCTGAATATATAAAATGCCTTTTCTTGTTTATTTTTGTTTAAGTCTTTTTGATTCTGACAAAAAGGGGGAGAAAACAAATATAGCTCTGATGAAAAATTGCCTAAATCCTTAAGCACTCTGCAACATACTTTTCTTAAAAATTTCTAACATTGGATTTAAGAAATTGCAGAAGGTATCGAAACTTCATTGCTTGGAAGCTCTGGTAAGAACTTCTGAACTCCCTAGCCCATCTCAGGGGGAGCTCACCTCTATCTAATCTAATTCTTTTAATGTTTCATCTGCTAATTGAGTTGGTTTTGTCATCATCAAAAAGGGGGAGATTGTAAGAACAAAAACTGTTCTACAACAGATTCCAAGATTTTGATGATAACAAAGGATGAAACCAAAAATGGCACTCTAACGAAAAGTTTCTAAGTGTGCAGGACTCTAAACAAAAAGAAAGGAATCTGATTGCATCATCAGATACAGAATCATATCAGATACAAATTACCAGAAGATCAAAAGCATCTGAAGTAGAAACACGCTCAAGAAGTTCTAACTCTGAGCAAAACAGCAGAATATCAGAAGCATCTGAAGAAGGAGTGCACTCTAGAGGTTCTGACTCTGAACAACGGTATATCATTCCAGAAGCTCTCAGCGTCATCTGAAGACTTCATCAGAACTCTTAAAGATTCCCAGAGCCACGCAGACTCTGATAATGGACTTCCTTATAGAAAGAGTAACGGCAACTTCAATCTCAAATGGAAAGAAACTATTATTGGAAAGAAGTTATTCAGGGAGACAAAGTTGTTTTGGCAAGAAACAACAGAAGTTATGGCATTAATTCCTATTCAAGGCAAATCATCTGCCATCAATTTCAACGGTCCTTTCACCTCTATATAAAGGACAGCAAACAGCATTGAGAGACACACCAACGCACATAAACGTTTTACTCTCTCTCTCTCAATCTTTCCCGAAGCTTTTGCTTAGAACGTGAAACATTCTTTTGATCTTACTGTTGTAATATTTTACTTATCCTAGAAGCACTCTAAATTACATTGTCTTTTTATCTATTGTTTTATTTCCTCAAGTGACTCTGCGCAGTTTGTATACTTGAGAGGACTAAGAGATCTTTCTCTTAGACGTTGGTTGTAAACTATCTTTCAAGAATAGTGGATTAAGTCCTTGTTGAAGGCGAAATCACCTTGGCCGGGTGAACTGGAGTAGCTTTGTGTTATAAGCGAACCAGTATAAATTCCTTGTGTGGTCTTTGTCTGAAAAAGCGCTTATTTTCCAAAACAATTCAAACCCCCCTTTCTTGTTTTTCTCACCTTCAGTGTATACTTCAGAGTTGGGGAATTGAAGAAGCAACTAGAATATTTGCTTGAGAAGAAGTTTGTTTAACCAAGTGTTTCTCTGTGGGGTGTGTTGGTGCCGTTAGTGAAGAAGGGGGACAATAGTATGAGGTTATGAGTGATTTGTGAATTGTATTGTAGGCATTGAAAGAGAATCATTTGTATGCAAAGTTTTTCCAAGTGAGAGTTATGGTTAAAGAAAGTGAGTTTCCTTGGTCTTGTGATTCTAGTGGTGGTATAGTTGTGGATATATCAAAGATAGATGTTGTGTTACTATGGGAGACTCTGAAGTATGCCATTGAGATTAGAAGTTTTTCTTGGATTGACTGGTTACTACAAGAAGTTCATTAAAGGTTTCAAATTTAGCATTGTCGTTAACTCAGTTGACTCGAAAGGGTCAAGCCTATGTTTGGGATGTGAATTGTGAAAAGAGTTTCCAAGAACTCAAGAAGAAGTTGATGTCTGCTCCAATTTCGGTTTCAATGAATCCAAGTGAGTCCTTTGTTGTATATTGTGATGCTTCGAAGATGGGTCTGGGAGGTGTGTTGATGCAAAATGGTTAGGTTGTGGCTTATGCTTAGAGACAATTGAGATTTCATGAAAGGAATTACCCTACGCATGATCTTGAGTTGACAACAATGGTATTCATGTTGAAGATTTGAAGGCACTACCTATTTGGCTCCAAATTCAAAGTGTCCAGTGATCAAAAGTGTTTGAAATATTCATTTGATCAGAAGAGTCGAATATGAGGCAGAGGAAATGACTTTAACTTCTAAAGGATTTTGATTTTGATTTGAGTTACCATCCGGATAAAACTAATATTGTAGCTGATGCGATGAGTAAGAAGTCTTTACACAGGTCGATGCTTATGGCTCGAGAGTTAGAACTGATTGAGCAATTCAAAGATATGAGTTAGTGGGTGGAGAAACTCCTAACAGTGTGAAGTTTGGTATGTTGAAGTTGACGAGTGGTATCCTTGAAGAGATCGGAGAAGGTCAGAGATCTGATTTGAGTTTGATAGATCGTCTCACATTAATCAACCAAGGTAACGAATGTGATTTCCGAGTTGATGAAAATGGTGTGATGATGTTCAGAGATAGAATTTGTGTTTCTGATGTACCCGAACTTAAGAGGAGTATTATTGAGGAGGGTCACAGAAGTGGATTTAGTATTCATCCTGATGCTACAAATAGGTATCAAGATTTGAAGAAGATGTTTTGGTGGCCAAGAATAAAGAAAGAGGATGCCAAATTTGTGTATGCTTGTTGGACCTGTCAGAAGTCAAAGATCAAACATCATAAGTCGTTGGGTCTGAGGCAACCATTGAATATTCCATAGTGGAAATGGGATAGTATTTTCATGGATTTTGTAACAGATTTACCGAAGAATTCAAAGGGATGCGATTCAATTTGGGTGATTGTGGATAGATTGACCAAATAGGCTCATTTTGTACCGAGGTGGATTAATTATCCTTTGCAGAAGCTGAATGGTAATCCTTCAAGTATTGTGTCAGATAGAGATCTGAGATTTATATCGAGGTTCTGGGAGAGTCTGCAGGATACTTTGCGTACTAAGCTGAAGTTGAGTTCTTCTTATCTTACGTAGATGGACGGTCAAATAGAGAGGATTATCCAGTCTTTTGAGGACTTGTTGAGGGCTTTTGTGCTAGAGCAAGGAGGTACTTGGGGTAGCTACTTGTCATTGATTGAGTTTACCTACAACAACATTTTCTATTCTAGTATCAGAATGGACCATATGAGGCGTTGTACGGTATGAGGTGTAGAGCTTATTTGTATTGGTATGAGTCAGGCGAGAGTGTTATGCTCGAACCTGAGATTGTTCACTAGACGAATGAAAAGAACAAGATGATCCAAGAAATGATGAAAGCGTCGCAGAGTTATCAGAAAAGTTACCATGACAAAAGGAGGAAAACCCTTGAGTTCCAGGAGGGAGATCACGTGTTTTTGAGAGTTACGCATGTAACTGGTGTTGGTCGAGCTTTGAAGTCTCAAAAGCTCATGCCGTGTTTTGTTGGTCCGTACTAGATTTTATAGAGGATATGAGAGGTGGCCTGTCGGATTGCTTTACCGTCGCCGCTTGCTAATTTTCATGATGTGTTTCATGTGACTCAGTTGAGGAGATATATTTCGGATCCATCTCATGTGATCCAGGTGGATGATGTGCAGGTGGAAGATAATCTGATTGTTGGTGTATCACCCATGCGGATAGAGGATCGGGAAGTGAAGCAGATACATGGTAAAGAGATTGCCTTAGTGAAGGTAGTTTGGGGTGGACCAGCTGGTAGGAGCATGACTTGGGAGCGTGAGAAGCAGCTGAGGGAGTCGTATCCGACTCTGTTTTCCTCATGTAACTTTCGAGGGTGAAAATTTCTTAAGTGAGGGAGAGTTGTAATACCACGTTTTTTATTAGATATTTTAATTGCTTGAATTATGAATTTTGATGATTTATTTTATGGCTGAGTGTTGACAGAGTATGTATCCTTGAGTTAGGGGTATAGAGGGATGATAGAGGTAAGTAGAATAATTTAGAATTGTTTTGATAATTAAAAATAATATTTTATTTATTTTTATTATATTAATTAGTGAAGATAGAATAATTGAGTCAAATATGAGAAGTTGAGAAAGTTAGTGGGAGGAAGGAATATGAGATAATTAAGTTTGGGCCAAGTTGGTGATTTGGAAAAGTTTACCCTAAAAATAAAAAGTTAAGAGGAACGTAGGTTTAGGGAGATTTTCACAGTACGTGATATTTGAAAAAAAAGAGCAAAGAGGCAATAGGAAAGGTGATCAATGAAAGAGAGTGAAGATTTCAATTTAGAATTTTTGCAAGGAATTCAGGTAAGGGTGTCGCATCACGCGAAAAACCGGCGGGAAACGAAAGAAACAACAGAGCCGCCACCGTGCGTTATTTATCCCAAAAGAGGGAAAGGAAACGCTCAGAGTAAACCTGGGAAAGAACATGGTCTCGCGACCAAAGAGAATGGGTTCGGGAGTCGGTTATGCGAAGGGAAGGTATTAGCACCCCTACGCATCCGTAGTACTCTACGGGATCCACGCACAAAAGGAAGGATAAATGGTTGCTAAACACTGCTCAAACTCACACACACTGGCTGAAAAGAGACAAAAGAAACTGACTGAAACTGACTCGGCAGGACATCGTATCCTGGGCCTACTTAGTCTATCAGGCATAGACATCAGAGTCGAAGTAGTTCGGACTGGGGAAACGACACATGCTCGCTAGGATGTCGCATCCTATGCATACGTATCTTCTCGGACGAGAGAAGAATCAGAGCATTCGTAGCTCGGCTGACACGCACACAAACAAACAAGACAAAGGCAAACATGGAGCCCGAATGCCAATCACTGGACTTACATCAGCATCCGAACCAAAACACACACACACTGGAACCCAAATGCCACTCGATGGACTTACATCAGCTTCCAAGCACACAACCACACAACAGGTTAATAGGGAGTCAGGGACTCGAGCCTATAACTGTCAAACAACACACACAAAAGAAAAGAAAAGGCGCCCGGAGAGATCAGCTCAATCTCCTGCCTACATACTTCATCTGGTATGAAGATCAGGGCGATGTAGTTCCCCTACGCAGGGACAAGGATCTAGCCTAACCAGATAACAGAGGGAGACACAACTCTAGGGAGACTACGACTCGAGCCTAGATGTTGTCATGCAAAGTCAACCCTAAGTTAAGGTTTCTAGCTAACTGGCACAAGGGCCAACCTATCCTAGACACGGCTTGCACAGGAAGCAAGGGTCTCGATTGCAACTAAGGCAAGAGAAAGGGGAGGTCTCAATCACAACGAGGGCGAGAGAAAAGAAATCAGTGTTAGTTGTTAGTCAAACTCGACAAGACATCGCATCTCGTGCCTACGTATCTCATCTGAATATGAGAATCAGAGTTGCCGTAGTTCGGCCAAACTATTACTGTTGGTTTGTGTTTTTTAAGTGGACAACGTCACTGCACAATCTACCTGATGCTCGACCTTTGGAGACTTACTCATCTGTAGTAGAAGGAGTTAACGTATCCTTAAAAGGGAATGATGTTTGTTTGTGTTTTAAGAAAGCAACAAGCAAGAAAGGAAGTCCTATACGAAGGAACCGTGCTACCTTAATTGACATGCAAACGAGACTACGCGGAGTCTAACAACCTAGGGGATATGATCACACCACATAAGCACACACAAACACATTCAGCATAAGGTAAACACACCAACAAGGGGGCTCAAACATGGGTTAGGTTTTAGTCAAGGGGTCACATCAACCTCAACAAACAAACCTCTGGAATGGGGTGAGTGTTGCTCTTAACCTTGCCATTGAGGGGCTAAGGTGAAGCAGATGAAAGAAGATGAGGGGTGTGCCTCATTGCTTCTATCCCTGGCCAGGGAGAGCATTTGACAAGAATGTGTGGGTTCAGAAAGTGGGAACCCTTCTACACATTTGATACTGATTCAACTGTGCAATTGCACAAGATCTTGGGTTTTTATCTGAAATGCATCAACACAGTGGTGTGAGCAAAACAGAAGACACACTGAATAGCAGGGGATAGGTTGCTTATCCCTTGGTTCTGCCAATTGCCTCTTCACTTAGGAGGTCTTTGACTCTATACAAGGACAAATTAAACATACACAAACATTGCCTCTTAAGGAGGACTTCAGACAGTTGCCTGGCCAAGTAACAAGCCAGGTCTTCCAGACTACATGAAGAAAAGGAATTATACCTCAAGCAAGTTGCTAAATAGCAAAGCAAAGCAAGTTCAAAGAACTTAAGCAACTAAGGGTACCTGAAATAGTCAAACTAATCAGTACACATTTCAACAGTCAAAACAAAAGGAATTGGGAAACAACAGTCAACACAGAGGGACCAATGTGCAAAGCACAATACTCAAACTATATGAGTCACACCACCTACAAAACAAATGTTAGCACATGATATGTAATCAAACTCAATCAAATTTGTATGATCTTTGAGGCATTGTTGCTTAACCTGAAACATGAACTCAATCATAAGCCCAAAAGACCACTAGGACAAGCCTAGGGTCAAAAACAAATGGGAAAGTCAAAACAGCAAATGAAAGTCAACCAAAGTCAAGTTCAAACATTCAAAAAGCAAACA
Organism: Lathyrus oleraceus; assembly: GCF_024323335.1. NCBI lineage: Eukaryota > Viridiplantae > Streptophyta > Magnoliopsida > Fabales > Fabaceae > Lathyrus > Lathyrus oleraceus. The sequence goes on from NC_066579.1 coordinate 388,866,638, forward strand.
CAATTGGATTCATATTCATATCATGCATCATCATCATTTCACAAACCAAAGAAGGCAAGGCATAGCAAATGAAAGCACAAAGAAGTCAACAGAATGACTTGCATCAAAAGTCAACCCAAACATTTTCAAAAATCATAAAATAATTTATACTCAATCCTAACATCTAGCATGGTAAGCATGTCAAATTTCATTGCATTTGGACAAGTGGAAGGCATTCAATGAAAATCATAAAGTCAAAGCAATTTCAAGCATGCACAAAGAAGTCAAACAAACATGGGTCAACTTCAAAAAATCATAACTAAATGAAAACAGATGAGAAAATGAATGGGATCAACATCAATGCAAAGCTCAAGATGTCTAGTATGCATATGTAAAGTTTCATGATCATACAATAAGGTATGAGAATTTCCCAAAGCAAATGGCCAGATGTGTCACACAAAGTCAACATTTGACTAGACAGGGAGGAAAAATCTCAAACAAATGGAAAATAACACAATTAATTCCAAGAAAAATCACAAGTCAACTAGACATATAAGAGAGGGATCATGCAAAATTTGGGGTCAATTGGAGGCCAGGAAGCATGTTAACAAAATTCATGAATTTACACATCCATGGTGTGACACAAGTTGTCACACCCTACTTCAAAAAATCACAACTCTCAAACCACATAGGATAAAATCATGATATTTACACCAAAATAAGCATGAGTGAGTGTAGAATAACCACAAAAATTTTCAGATCAAATGAATGCATCATCACAATTTTACAAGAGAAATGGCAAGAGGTACAATTTTTGGTCACATGATATAAACCCTAAGGCCATTTAAAAACAATGATCCAAAAAAACATCAAAAATAATGATAAAAAAGTAGACAATCTCATGATCATGATGCAAAAAACCCCACTGGATTTGGATTTGAAATGAGCAAATTATGAATTTTACAAAATTGATGAACAAATGAAATATTCATGTGAAATTAAATGAAATAATATTGAATAATTAAATGGAGAATGGCACGGATGTAATTATGCCCTTCATTAATCAAAACGACTGCGCATTGGGACGGCCAAGGGAATGTTGTGATTGGCTAGCATGGTGAACAGTAACATGAGCAGAAAAACAAGCAACAACAACCAATCGCAGTTCATGTTTTCTGGGCAACTTTTAGGGTTTTGGAACAGCAACAATATTCTTCATGTTCATCATCAAACAACAAATTTCAAACAGAATTACTCACACAGCATGGCATTGAAACAGTATTCTTCATACAATCACAACACAAACAACAAACAGACACAATGTCTCATGAGTTTTCTGGGCAGGTTTAGGGTTTAAGCAACAGGGCAACTTCATCCTCATGCTCGAATTTCAAATAGAATCACACAAACAGCATGGCATTGATATTCATGCAGCATCATAATACAAACAAACAAAACACGATTCATGTGAATTTCTGGAAACTGGTTCTAGGGTTTCAACAGCATAGCTTCATCATTAACAATTAATCATGAAAATCAAAATGCCCAGAACATGAATTTAAGCATGGCAATCAACACAACAAACATCCAGCATGTATATTCCAAACCTTATTTGCATTGAAACCATCTAGTTAACATGAATCGAGCAGAAATCAACATGAACAACAAATTTCAAACCCAGATATCTCATGCATTTCTCAACCATTTTAAGTGATTCAAGTTGCATTGCAAACAGCAAATCAAGATCTACCAGAAACATGGCATGGATTAAAGAAAAAGGAGAGTCGAAATCTTACTTGGTTATGAAGAAATTTGTGAAACAATGTTGTTTTGAGTGCCTTAGCTTGAAACAGATGAAGATTATGGTTTATGTTGATGGATGCTCGAAGAAACTTGGCTCAGTAATGCTTGCAAATGTCCAAAACTTGAGCTGCCATGGATGTGACCTTGAAAAAATAGAACACGATGTTGTAGTTCCAGTTGGTATTTGCTGCTTCAAAATGCTTCCAAATGATGGTTAGGTGATGGAACAATGAAGGAGTCCTCGAGTCCTTTGAAGCTTTGGTCAGAAATTGTCAATTGTGAAAAAAATGGAAATGAGAGAAAATGAGAGAATTCTGTCTTTGTGAGGCTGCTTCTAGGGTTGAGAATGACAGAAAAATCACTTTATATTTGCTGTTTATCCTTGCTTAATGAAGTGGTAAACTTGTTTAACTCAAATCAACTAAAAATGCCATATTGCTAATTTTGCACCAAGGGCAAATGGAGGTATGGTTCTGGTCGAGTTGGGCCTTAAACATGTTGCAAATAACATCTAAAACAAATCCCAAATGGCCAAATGTGATGAAAATACTTAATTCAAAAAGTCAACCTTTGGTCCACACTTGAATTTAAATGAGACAAGTCAAAAAATGCCATTTTGATTGGCAAGGTTTTGGTGTATGAAATTTATATTTTTGGAAAGAGGAGATGAAATGTGGTTTGTAGGAAAAAACCCCACCAAAATTGGCCAAATGGTTTGAGAGATATGGCCTTTTGAAGTTCAAGATTTTGTGAAAAATGATTTGATCATATCTTGACAACCATGCATGGGAATTGAGAGTTCTTGGACTTTTTGAAAATGGGAGAACAAGATCTTCAACTTTCATGTTGGGCAAAAATTCATTTGAAGCTTGTATCATGATGTAAGTTTAGGATCAAGAAGTTTCCATTTTTGGCAGTTAAAATTACAGGTCCAGTTTCTATTTTTGGAAATTTTCTGATTGGCTTCAAATTCTTCAATGATGTTGATTGCCATGATATATGAGGCCTATTGGGACATGAATAAGCTTTCTCAAACCATTTCCATCCATCAAAACCATAAAATCAACCACAGTTGACCAACTTTGACTTTTTAGGGTTTCTGACTGTCTGTGCATGAACTGATGGCTTCTGAACATCCAACCCTTGACCTAAACACTTCAAATGGACCTCCAAGTCATGTGAACTTGTTGGACAAACCCTAGGGCCTTTGCTCCTTGAGAAACACCCTTGCTTGCTTCTTGACTGATCTCCTGATCAGTTTGACCTAATTTCTTGCTTGCTTGCTCTTGAGGCAACTGGGGACAATGCAATGCTATGCAATGGACCATGATATGCTATGACCTAATATGAGATGGTATGTGCAATGATAGGTGCAAATTTGAGGTGCTACAGCTGCCCCTATTCAATCAGCTGGGGACCCGGACGGATGATAGCGATTGCTGTCAGACCTTCAGGGTAAACAGGGATTGAATACAAAAGAACCGTAGAAATTTGCACCGACTGGATATAATACAAGAAGAACCACGTCATTTACCGATGACAACTGCACGACAACTTCAGAAAAGACAAACCATTTACCGATGGTTAAAAACGGGAGACTTGATATTTACCGATATCAACTTCATCCAGACCATTTACCGATGGCTGCTGGGAAAAACAACATCTGAAAAGCGAAAACCATTTACCGATGGTTAAAACTTGATATTTACCGATATCAACTTCAGCAAGACCATTTACCGATGGTTGCTGTGCGATAATTTGATGTAGAAAGGAAGCAAGACCATTTACCGATGGTGGCTTCAAAGCAAACTTGATATTTACCGATATCAAGGCCATTTACCGATGGCTGCTGCAACTGGGAATTCGATATTTACCGATATCGAAGAAAACTGGGCCATTTACCGATGGCATCTCTGCTTGGAGAGGAACAAAATCTTTGTAGTGGAACCAGACAAGACGTTTACCGACGACCTCTGGGGATTTTGATTTTACTAACGAGAGAACAAAGAATGACCAGACATTTACCGATGACTGGGATGGGACCCGATGTTTACCGACATCGAAAGATGATGTTTACCGACATCAAAAAGAAATGACCAGACATTTACCGATGACTGGGGTGAGACTCGATGTTTACCGACATCGAAAGATGATGTTTACCGACATCAAAAAGAATGACCCGACATTTACCGATGACTGGGGATGAAAAATTTATTGGTGAGAGACAAACAAATATTTGCAACTGGAGACCAGATACGACATTTACAGATGACTCTACTGGGGACTTTTAGTTGGGGAATTATCAGACATTTACCGATGACTGAAGGAAAGACTTGATGTTTACCGACATCGAAAGATGATGTTTACCGACATCAAAAAATGACCAGACATTTACCGATGACTGGGTGAGACTCGATGTTTACTGACACCGAAACAATGGCGTTTACCGACACCAAAAAGAAACACACGAGGGTGCTGACATGACACTTACTGGTATCACAAGGAACGACATCTTAGACATGTCGAGGCAAGGCTGATCACTTGCTGGGGGTCTCACTGAAGAGAAACGAACTTTCTGTAACCATCGGGTGAGGAAATAAACCTCTGTGGGGATAATCAATTCTGAACGCTGTCGAAGCAACTGTGGCAGACGTGGTGCTGTGTTGAAGAAAACGATCTGCCTCTGCCGGGGGATACAGTCTGATGTGGTTTCGAACACATGAATGCATATGTTTGAATTTTTCTGTGGCGTAATGCTCCATGTGGAATGGAAATGCTACGCAGTTTGAGGATGCAATGTTTACTATATGCAATGCAAAATGATGTAAGCTCTGCGGGGAGAGTACACAGGACGACTGTGCTGAGGAATCTTCAAGATAAATCCGCTGGGGGAAAAAACAAAACAACTGCTGGGGAACCAACAAACAAATCCACTAGGGGAAGATAAAGCAACTCGCTGGGGAGGAATAAAGCAACTCTGCTAGGGGAAAGCAAAGGTAAACTGCTGGGGAATGATAAAACAATTCTGCTAGGGGAAAACAAAGGTAAGCTACTGGGGATAGCCCAATCAATCCACAAAAATTCCGCTTGGGGAAATAAAAAACTCCGTTGGGGAAGCTAAAACAGGCAACTCTCTGGGGATAAGGCCCAGGATATTCACAAATAGAAACAAACTCAGCTGGGGATGTGGATATCGATCTGCCACGATAACTCGTCCAATCCACTGGTGGGATAAACTCTGCTGGAGAGACCAATGCTTCCCTGGGGAAGGCTTAAACAAACCATAGTTAGGAGAATGATTCCGTCTGGGGAAAGCACTGCTGGGGAATGCTCACAGGTGACGACCTTACTGGGGAAAGTATTCACAGGTGACGACCTGCAAATCGGAACGACAGATGCCCCAGGGAGTACATGGACAAGATACGCTCAAGTGTCCTCCACATTCAAAATGATTTTCAAATGTTTCAATCTTTCTGCACGTCATTGTTTAGCCTTCATGTTTTTATATGCAATGTTTATCAAAAATTCGGACGTTTTTGCAAACAAAACAGTAAAAGTAAAAACAAGAGAGCAATTTATCTGAATAACGACTTTTATTGATTGAAAATGGGCCTGAAAAGGCAAATACATTGGGAAGCAATTCCTAGAAAGAGGTAATTGCGTACAGAAGGAAAATAAGCTATCCTAATGGCAATGTGAACACGGCATCCACTGTTTCCCAACTCTGTTATAACTCATAGATCATCAGTTTCCTCCCAATTCCTTGCTTTCTGAGAAGACTGACTGGACCGATCACATCTTTCGAGATGGCAGCTGACGAAGCATGATGAAGTACAGATGACTCAGACTGTAGTCTTCGCTTTAATCCCTCTTTTGGCTGGATCGCCCTTTCAGGTTTTCAATCCACCGGGATACCCATTTTTGCCTAAGCCGCCCTTGCGGGTTTTCGACTTACCGGGTGTACAAATTTTTTATTTTTATCCCTAACTTTTGCCCGAACCTTTTCTTTCTGTTTTTTGGTTCGCCGGGATGCCCATTTTTGCCTGGACTTTTTTATTCTTTTTGTCCAGCAGGTCAATTTATGCGAAGTATTTTTTGACTACATCTGAGTTAACAGGGGAAGGAAAATCTTCACCATCCATTGTTGTAAGCATCAAGGCTCCACCGGAGAAGACCTTCTTCACAACATATGGACCTTCATAATTAGGAGTCCACTTGCCCCTGTTATCTGTACCGGGAGGAAGGATCCTCTTCAAAACTAGATCGCCAGTTTGAAATGTCCGAGGACGCACTTTCTGATCAAAGGCTCGCTTCATCCTCCTCTGATATAACTGCCCATGGCAAACAGCTGCTAACCGTCTTTCTTCGATAAGGCTTAACTCGTTAAACCTTGTACGAATCCACTCGGCTTCGTCCAGCTTGACATCCAATAATACCCTCAGAGAAGGGATCTCCACTTCAACTGGTAGGACTGCTTCCATACCATACACAAGGGAGTAAGGGGTTGCCCCGGTCGACGTACGTACTGAGGTACGGTATCCATGCAAAGCGAAAGGCAACATCTCGTGCCAATCCTTGTACGTAACGACCATCTTCTGCACAATCTTCTTGATATTCTTGTTAGCTGCCTCTACAGCACCATTCATCTTTGGTCTGTAAGGAGAAGAATTGTGATGTTCGATCTTGAAATCTCTGCATAAGTCTTTCATCATTTTATTATTGAGATTCGAACCATTATCAGTGATGATTCTCTCGGGAACTCCATAACGACAGATGATTTCTTTCTTAATGAACCGGGCAACCACTTGTTTGGTGACGTTGGCATAGGAAGCTGCTTCTACCCATTTGGTGAAGTAATCAATCGCAACCAGGATGAAGCGATGTCCATTTGAAGCAGTTGGCTCAATCTTCCCAATCATATCAATGCCCCACATGGCGAACGGCCAAGGTGAGTTCATGACATTCAACGGGCTTGGTGGTACATGCACTTTGTCATCATAGATTTGGCACTTATGGCACTTCCGAGCGTATTTGAAGCAATCGGATTCCATAGTCATCCAGTAATATCCGGCTCTCAGCAATTTCTTCGACATTGCATGACCACCAGCGTGGGTACCAAACGAACCCTCGTGCACTTCTTGCATTAACATGTCTGCTTCGTGTCTATCCACGCATTTGAGCAAGACCATGTCAAAATTTCTCTTGTATAGCACATCATCCTGATTCAAATAAAAGCTTCCAGCTAGCCTTCTCAGGGTCTTCTTATCATTCTTCGACGCACCCTCAGGATATTCTTGAGTCTTGAGGAAGTTCTTGATGTCATAATACCACGGTTTCTCATCAATAGCAACAACAGACTCGGCTGCAAACACATACGCAGGCCTCTCGAGTCGATTCACAGCAACATGTGGCACATGATTCCACCAATGAACCTTTATCATGGACGATAAAGTAGCCAGAGCATCAGCCATTTGATTTTCATCCCGAGGGACGTGACACAGCTTCACCTTCTTGAAGAACGTCAGTATTCTTCTGGTGTAATCTCTATACGGAATCAGATGCGGCTGGTTCGTATTCCAATCTCCATTGACCTGATTGATCACTAGAGCTGAATCTCCAAATATGTCAAGTGTTTTGATCCTCAGATCAATGGCTTCTTCTATCCCCATGATACAAGCCTCATACTCAGCTTCATTGTTGGTGTCGTCGAATGTCAATCTGGCAGAAAAAGGTATATGAGCACCTTTGGGATTGATCAACACTGCACCAACACCATTACCATTCATATTCACAGCCCCATCAAACATCAGTGTCCACTTGTCATCAGGATCCGGTCCTTCCTCAACAGGTGGCTCTTCACAGTCTTTTGTCTTCAGGTACATGATGTCTTCATCAGGGAATTCAAACATCATCGGCTGATAATCATCGATTGGTCGTTCGGCAAGATAGTCTGACAAAATACTACCTTTGATGGCCTTTTGCGACGTGTACTGAATGTCATACTCTGTTAGGATCATCTGCCAACGGGCGACACGTCCGGTGAGAGCTGGCTTCTCAAAGATGTACTTGACTGGATCCATCTTAGAAATCAACAGAGTAGTATGGTTCAACATATACTGCCTTAGTCGGCGAGCAGCCCAGGCCAAAGCACAGCAAGTTTTCTCGAGCAGTGAATATCTTGTTTCACAGTCGGTAAACTTTTTGCTTAGGTAGTATATGGCATGCTCTTTTCGACCAGACTCGTCATGCTGCCCCAATACACACCCCATCGAAGTCTCGGTAACTGATAGGTACATTATCAATGGTCTCCCTGGTACTGGAGGAATCAGGATTGGAGGTTTCTGTAAATATTCTTTGATTTTGTCAAAAGCTTTCTGACAGTCATCATTCCATTTGATTGCCTGATTCTTTCTGAGTAGCTTGAAAATTGGTTCACATGTGGCAGTTAGATGAGATATGAACCTTGCAATGTAGTTCAACCTCCCTAAAAACCCACGGACTTGCTTTTCCGTCTTCGGTTCAGGCATCTCTTGAATAGCTTTGACTTTTGCTGGATCTACCTCAATCCCTTTCTCACTGACAATGAAGCCTAAGAGCTTCCCGGATCTCACCCCAAACGTACACTTGTTCGGATTCAGCCTCAGCTTGAACTTGACCAGTCTGTCAAACAACTTCTGCAAGTTAACCAAGTGCTCCTCTTCTGTCTGCGACTTCGCAATCATATCATCCACGTACACTTCGATTTCATTGTGCATCATGTCATGAAAGAGAGTCGTCATTGCTCTTTGATAGGTAGCACCGGTATTCTTCAGCCCAAATGGCATCACCTTGTAGCAGAACGTGCCCCAAGGTGTAATGAATGTCGTCTTTTCCATGTCCTCTGGCGCCATCTTGATCTGGTTATAGCCTGAGAAACCGTCCATGAAAGAGAATACCGAGGACTGAGCCGTGTTATCCACCAATACATCAATGTGAGGTAATGGGAAATCATCTTTCGGACTCGCCCTATTCAGATCCCGGTAATCGACACACATCCTGACTTTGCCATCCTTCTTCGGCACAAGAACAATGTTGGCAACCCACGGTGGGTAACTAGTAACAGCCAGAAAACCTGCATCCCATTGCTTCTGAACCTCTTCCTTGATCTTGACTGCCATATCAGGACTAGTTCTGCGAAGCTTCTGCTTGACCGACGGACACTCTTCTCTAAGAGGCAACCGATGCACCACAATGTCTGTATCCAGCCCAGGCATATCTTGGTATGACCAGGCGAATATTTCCACATATTCTCTTAGCATCTCGATTAGCCTCCTCTTGACAGCGTCTTCTAAAGCAGCCCCTATCTTGATCTCTCTTCTGGCATCCTCAGTACCCAGATTAACAATTTCCAACTCCTCCTGATGAGGTTGGATGACCCTTTCCTCTTGCTTCAGTAGTCTGACCAATTCTGCAGGGAGTTCACAGTCTTCCTCACTCTCCTCTTCAGCTTGGTAGATGGGATTGTTGAAATCATACTGAGCCATAACAGAGTCGTTCATAGTGGATGCCAAGAGATCTCTTCTGCATGTTTAATGTTTTGTTTTTAGAAAAAGATTTCAATAAAGTCACAAAAAAACAAAAACATTGCCATTTTTATTTTTGAAAAAGTGGAAAACAGAAAATAGAAAGACAAAGATCTCAAAATTTGATTGAAAAAACGTCCTTTATTTATAAACATTGTGAACATGATGTGGCCCTACAATGAACCACTACGCCTTGGGCAGAACGTAGGGTTTTCATGCAAAATGAAAAAACAAAAGAAAATTACTCTGTCAGTAGAGTAACTTGGACCACATCTTCTGCTGTCCAGTTGTTGATAACCTCGCCTGGTGCACAAGGGCGGACCCAGACGTTCAGATCACAGACACTGTCTTCACCGTCAGTAGCGAATACATCCTCATGGTTCATCAGCCCCGCGCTGGTGAAGGTACTCGGACCTGCCTGTACATGCTGCTCTGCTTGGAGAGGCTCGTACCCAATGCCGAACTTGTCTTCTTTCACAGGCAAGTCAACCATCTTGCCCCAGCCTTCAGCTTTGCCAGAGTCAACCACCTCTTTGGCCTGCTTGTACGATGAAATCGAAGCACCAGGCTTCCTCTGCTCAGCACAAGCAACCCCTTCAAGCGCCACAGTCTCAAATGCCTGGCACAGGGTTTCATGGATCTCGCCATCTACCTCAACATACTTGAATGAGGAGAGATGACTCACCAGAATTTCTTCTTCGCCACAAACAGTCACAATCTGACCGTTCCAGACATACTTGAGCTTTTGGTGGAGAGTCGACGAGACTGCCCCAGCTGCGTGGATCCACGGACGCCCCAACAGATAGCTATAAGCAGGCTGAATGTCCATCACGTAGAACACGATGTCGAACACCTCCGGACCTATCTTTACCGGCAAAGTGACTTCACCAAACACAGACCGTTTGGATCCGTCGAAAGCACGCACAATCAGGTCACTGGGAGTGAGCACAACTCCCTCGACATCGATCTTCTTCAATATCTGCTTGGGCAGGACATTCAGGGACGACCCGGTGTCTACCAGCACGTGAGATAAAACAGCCCCTTTGCACTCCATAGTGATGTGCAAAGCTTTGTTATGATTACGTCCCTCAGGTGTTAGGTCTAGGTCAGTGAAACCTACACCGTGCCTGGTACTCACATTGGCTAGTACACCCTCCAGCTGGTTGACAGATATCTCTTGCGGGACATATGCCATGTTTAGCATCTTCAGCAAAGCGTCCCGATGTGCCTCAGAGCACATCAGCAAAGAGAGTATCGAAATCTTGGACGGAGTTTGGTTGAGCTGATCCACAATTTTGTAGTCACTCTTTTTGATTATTTTCATGAACTCCTCAACATCTTTTTCGAAAGAACCCTCAGCCTCCTTCTGAGCCGGTTCCTCGTCAACCACAGCTTGCTTGCCCTTAGCCCTTGCAGATGCCTCAGCAGTAGCATCTCTCAAAGGCTGAGGAGCAAACAGTCGTCCACTCCTGGTGAAACCTCCTGGCCCTCCAACATTGTCCACCACCGGACTTGCCACCACAGGAGCCCTCACTGGAGCACTGATTGTAACAGGTGCTTGCACAGCTGGTCTTGTCTGATTACCAGCCCTCCTATCACGGCGATAGGCGTTGTCGTATCTCCACGGCACAGCCCTACTATTTTCAACTTGCCTTCTGCCAGGCGCAACGATAGTAGTTGGTGTACCGATGGTTACCGGAGCAGGAATGGTAACCGGAGTGTTGCCCGTGATAGGTGCACTGGCAGTCCCACGCCCTCGTCCTTCAGACGGCTTGTAAAATATGGTGACAGTAGACACTGCCCCATCATCCTTAACGGCCCGGCTGAACTGGAGACAGTCCTCATCGATCAGCTTCTGAATACCAGACCTCAGCTGGTCACAACCATTAGTAGCTTCTGAACAAACCAAACAGCCCTCTGCATAGCCCGGGTCAACACCCCCCTTCAGTAGACGGCCCTTGATTACCAACAAAGAAGTCTGGATGTCTTCAACACTGATAACCAAGTCTTCAGCTTCTCCACCTTCAACATTGTTAACCCTATGCCCGCCATGCTGAGGCATAGGATTGTTTACGACATTTGGGACTGGAGAAAAATTGATCGCCTTAGCATCGATCAAGTCTTGGACCTTATGTTGCAAAGCCCGGCATCTTTCAGTATGGTGGCCTGGTGCCCCAGAGTGAAAATCACATCGGACATTAGCATCATAGCCTGGCGGCAGCACTGTCGGAGTGGCCATCGTGCGCAACTCTACAAACCCTAACCGGAGTAGTTCGGGTAGTAGCTCTGCGTAAGACATAGGCAGAGGATCAAATCTTCTATCAGCCTGCAATCTTTGCCTAGGCTGGAAAGGACGTTGCTGTTGTTGTTGTTGTTACGGTTGTTGTTGCTGAACCCTTTGTTGTTGTGGACGAGGTTGAGGTGCAGGAATAGTCACTGCAGCCACTGGACGGTACTGGTCCCTGGTAGTATTGGCTCTGTACGCACCCCCTCTGTGCTGTACAACATTGGTCTCTCCTTCTCTATGGCGAGGTGCCCCAGAGAAGGGTTTCTTTGAAGAAGATGAGGAACCAGCATCATGGATCCTACCAGCTTTGATTAAACTTTCTGTTCTCTCGCCACAGATGACGACGTCAGAAAAACTTCCGAATGGACAGCTTCCCATCCGGTCCATATAGACACCTTGCAGAGTACTGATGAACATGTCAGTCAACTCCCTTTCCAGCATAGGGGGTTGAACTCTCGCAGCTAGTTCACGCCACCTCTGGGCGTACTCTTTAAAACTCTCGTTATTCTTCTGACAAAGACTCTGCAGCTGAGTCCTGGTCGGAGCCATGTCCATGTTATGCTTATACTGTCTGAGGAACGCCTCACCCAGATCTCTCCAGCATCTGATGGAATCCCGCTTCAACTCCATATACCAGTCCAAAGACGCCCCGGATAGGCTATCTTGGAAGAAATACATCCACATCTTTTCATCGTCAGTGTATGCGGATATCTTTCTGTAGTATGCCTGCACGTGGGTGCGAGGGCAGGAGGTACCGTTGTATTTATCAAATGACGGTGCCTTGAATTTGTGCGGGATTCTCAGTCCTTCAACCAATCCCATGTTTGTAACATCAAAACCAAGGGAGTTTTGACATTCCATTGCTCGGATCTTCTCAGCAAGGGCCTCAACTTTGCGATCTCTCGCATCATTTCTACCCAAGATATCTTCGTCTTCACTGAGCATAGTGAACAAATCCTCTTGTCTGTCGACAATCGGAAATCTGTTACGGACCGGCGCATGGATGACTCTGGCACTAGCTGCATCTGGAGCAATTGGTTGACCATTAACTCGAATACCCCTCAACTCTTCTCCTTCAGCATAGTTGTTGACGGGAATAGCAGCAGCAGGGATGTCAGGAACTGGATTTCCTTCTGGTAGAGCCTGGTTGGGCGGTGGAATTGCAGCTTCTTGTCTCTGAACCAGTGCTCGGAGCTCTTCTTGGCCTTGTGCAACCCCTTGCATCATGTGCATGAACTGGGCCATGTTAGCCCTCATCTCTGCCAACTCAGCTTGTACTTGATCCATGTTGCGTTGATGGTTGAGCCTCGTTGAGTAGCGGTGCGGTCTTTGATCAGCTATCCTGCCTCAACACAGGAATCAAAGTGAGAAGACGGCACAAGAACACCTGTTATGCAAATGATATGAGTATGATGTTTTAATGATATGCATGATGCACATGAGATGCTCATTTCTCAGGCATTCAAAGAGCCTGACCCATCCTGAAAAGATGGCAACCTGCAGCAACAAGAGAACAACAGGATACAAGGAAAATGAAACAGCGGGGAAATGCTGACAATCCTCATCTATACATAAGGGTAAAAAGGTCAATACAACCGAGTCAACAAAATATTCGGATAAACAGAGTACAAAGAAAAGAATCCCATCCAACAAGCCTGGCGGTGATTCTCAACAAAAAAAGATCCAAAGACGGAGTACAAGCAAATGAATCCCATCCAACAAGCCTGGAGGTGATTCTCAACAAAAACAAACAAAGATACAATCTAAGACAGACGGTCTTCCGGAATGAGGGTCTTCAGGTAATGGCACTGGTCTATCAACAGTGTGCATTCTGAACATTCTGGTAGAGGGGTAATCTTCTCTTTTAGTTGTCTTCTAAGCTCCAAGACTTCTCCTCCAAGATAATCTTCTGACTTCTGTCTCAACTCCACCTCTTTCTTCAACTGAGTGTCTTTGTCTTTGAGTTGCTTCTCCAGGTCTCTGATCTTCTTCTGATAGTTGACTTCTGCTCTCTGTAGCCTCAGGCATTCCCTATGCTCTGCGTCCAACATAGACTCTACCTCATCATATGATCTCTTCTTGCTCCTTGCTCTGCTAGTATCCTCTCCTTGCACTTCCCTGAGTTGATGGGCCAAGTGCAGCTTATCAGCCTTAGCTTTGTACAACTCCATCTGAGTGTCTTGCTCCTTCTCTCTCAGACGACGGCTCTCCATCAGGGCTTGCTTATAGTGTTCAGCAGGCACACTATCAGCAAAAACCAAAGGTGGTTGCTCTCTCAACGGCTCCATCCTATCGTAGGGTAGCAGCAAAGTTTCCACTCTCTTCTTTACCCAATCAGTGTAATCGGGCATTGCAATGGCAAACTTCTTCCCTAAGACAGATCCATCCCTGACCCCAAGAGATCTCCAGGCTTTCCCTATCTGCTCCAACCTAACAGGGTCATCCTTCTTCTCAAAATACACACTCTCAGCTATCTCAGCTTCAAGTGGTCTTCTACTCATAACAAACCCTAGCTGGCGAAGGGAGAGAACTGGGTTGTAGTTGATGCAACCTTTGGTCCCCACAAGTGGCACGTTCCGGAATGCACCACAACTCATGATAACGTCTTTTACGTCCATCCGGTACGACTGCCATCTGATGTCATAAGAAGTGAGCGACATGACCCTCTGAGTCCACTTAAGAGTGCTCTGGGTATCCACAAATGGTCCACTAGCTGGCAGAAGAGACATGAACCATTTGAACAGAAGAGGTAAGCAGCACCTGATGGCTCCACCCTTACCATGCCTACTGTGGATGGCATAGTAAGTGTCAGCTAACAAGGTAGGGACTGGATTCCCTCTGATGAAAATGCTGATGGCGGCGTAGTCAATGAAATTAGGCATACTTGGGAATAGGACGATCCCATAGATCATGGCAGCAAGCTGAGCGTGAAAAACTTCCCAATTCCCCTTCTTTGCTTCATTTCTGGCAACCCTCAGAAGAAACTTCAACGGCAAACCCACAGCTTCCCCACAGGGCTTCCAATTCTCACCCACTTCCTTAACACTCATCTGGAGAGCTCTGGCAATCAATCTGAAGTCAACCTCCTTCGGGACGTCCAAAAAGGGTGTCTGATGCTGAACCGGGACGTTCATCAGAATAGAGTACTCCTCGAGAGTAGGTGCTAGCTGATAATCTTGAAATGTGAAGCATCTGAGCTCTGGGTCATAGAATTGTAGAAGTGTCTGCAAAGGTACCGGATCCACTACTGTCTTCAGCAAAGTCAGGATATCTCCATACTGTCCAACAAAACTCCTCAGACGATCATCAGTCACAAAGCTACCCAACTCAATCAGAGACGTCAAAGGCTCCCGGTGAAAAACGTAGATACAAGTCTTCCGCTTCGGCTCTGGGACTGTTGCCATCTCTATCGGCGAATCAAACTCTGGAATGTACCTGAGGAATGATATGCATGCAAGGATCAGTTTTTTTTTCTCTTTTTTTTTTTCCTTTTTTTTTTGATTTTTTTTTTGTTTGTTGCGTTTCTTTTGAAAAATAAATATGCTATGATGCACATGATGCAGACTGGACTGGCTGGTTGTGCAATCTCTGATCACAAAGTCGAAGCTTCAGTCGAAACTCGGAACTTAAATCCAACTTAAGGTTAACTGAACACTGTCTGAGCTGAACTAGAGTCACCAACAGAACCATAAGTCACCAACAGGTACCTGTAATGATCAACCCTTTCCCACTCACGGGTGTAGTCTTGGCCAGGGTAAGGTCGAGAGAAACGCAGCATAAATAACCTTTCGCAGAATATCATCCTGTGCACACCCGATGTATGCATCAATAATATCCCACCAGGGTCTGAACTGCTCGTGATATCAATGTTCCGCTAAGTGGCGTACACCACCCGCTTCCCATGAATCACTCTATTCCTAGGTTTCCTAGATTTCACTCATGGTCTGGGTATTGGACCTTTTACCTCAACTGACTCCCACCCCACAAAGAAAAACAGACAACCAGCCAGGCAGAATGAATAATGAATATGAATGCAAACATTAATGCACACAATCAATGCAATCAATAAATGAAATGAACAAATAAAGAAAGCAATAAATAAACACAGCACAAAGCAACCAAAACCCTAATCCTAGAGAGCGCTAGGAGAGACTCGCTCAGGGAAGATGGACCAGCATAGGTTAACTTCTCTATCTCCCCAGCAGAGTCGCCAGCTGTCGCATCACGCGAAAAACCGGCGGGAAACGAAAGAAACAACAGAGCTGCCACCGTGCGTTATTTATCCCAAAAGAGGGAAAGGAAACGCTCAGAGTAAACCTGGGAAAGAACATGGTCTCGCGACCAAAGAGAATGGGTTCGGGAGTCGGTTATGCGAAGGGAAGGTATTAGCACCCCTACGCATCCGTAGTACTCTACGGGATCCACGCACAAAAGGAAGGATAAATGGTTGCTAAACACTGCTCAAACTCACACACACTGGCTGAAAAGAGACAAAAGAAACTGACTGAAACTGACTCGGCAGGACATCGTATCCTGGGCCTACTTAGTCTATCAGGCATAGACATCAGAGTCGAAGTAGTTCGGACTGGGGAAACGACACATGCTCGCTAGGATGTCGCATCCTATGCATACGTATCTTCTCGGACGAGAGAAGAATCAGAGCATTCGTAGCTCGGCTGACACGCACACAAACAAACAAGACAAAGGCAAACATGGAGCCCGAATGCCAATCACTGGACTTACATCAACATCCGAACCAAAACACACACACACTAGAACCCAAATGCCACTCGATGGACTTACATCAGCTTCCAAGCACACAACCACACAACAGGTTAATAGGGAGTCAGGGACTCGAGCCTATAACTGTCAAACAACACACACAAAAGAAAAGAAAAGGCGCCCGGAGAGATCAGCTCAATCTCCTGCCTACATACTTCATCTGGTATGAAGATCAGGGCGATGTAGTTCCCCTACGCAGGGACAAGGATCTAGCCTAACCAGATAACAGAGGGAGACACAACTCTAGGGAGACTACGACTCGAGCCTAGATGTTGTCATGCAAAGTCAACCCTAAGTTAAGGTTTCTAGCTAACTGGCACAAGGGCCAACCTATCCTAGACACGGCTTGCACAGGAAGCAAGGGTCTCGATTGCAACTAAGGCAAGAGAAAGGGGAGGTCTCAATCACAACGAGGGCGAGAGAAAAGAAATCAGTGTTAGTTGTTAGTCAAACTCGACAAGACATCGCATCTCGTGCCTACGTATCTCATCTGAATATGAGAATCAGAGTTGCCGTAGTTCGGCCAAACTATTACTGTTGGTTTGTGTTTTTTAAGTGGACAACGTCACTGCACAATCTACCTGATGCTCGACCTTTGGAGACTTACTCATCTGTAGTAGAAGGAGTTAACGTATCCTTAAAAGGGAATGATGTTTGTTTGTGTTTTAAGAAAGCAACAAGCAAGAAAGGAAGTCCTATACGAAGGAACCGTGCTACCTTAATTGACATGCAAACGAGACTACGCGGAGTCTAACAACCTAGGGGATATGATCACACCACATAAGCACACACAAACACATTCAGCATAAGGTAAACACACCAACAAGGGGGCTCAAACATGGGTTAGGTTTTAGTCAAGGGGTCACATCAACCTCAACAAACAAACCTCTGGAATGGGGTGAGTGTTGCTCTTAACCTTGCCATTGAGGGGCTAAGGTGAAGCAGATGAAAGAAGATGAGGGGTGTGCCTCATTGCTTCTATCCCTGGCCAGGGAGAGCATTTGACAAGAATGTGTGGGTTCAGAAAGTGGGAACCCTTCTACACATTTGATACTGATTCAACTGTGCAATTGCACAAGATCTTGGGTTTTTATCTGAAATGCATCAACACAGTGGTGTGAGCAAAACAGAAGACACACTGAATAGCAGGGGATAGGTTGCTTATCCCTTGGTTCTGCCAATTGCCTCTTCACTTAGGAGGTCTTTGACTCTATACAAGGACAAATTAAACATACACAAACATTGCCTCTTAAGGAGGACTTCAGACAGTTGCCTGGCCAAGTAACAAGCCAGGTCTTCCAGACTACATGAAGAAAAAGGAATTATACCTCAAGCAAGTTGCTAAATAGCAAAGCAAAGCAAGTTCAAAGAACTTAAGCAACTAAGGGTACCTGAAATAGTCAAACTAATCAGTACACATTTCAACAGTCAAAACAAAAGGAATTGGGAAACAACAGTCAACACAGAGGGACCAATGTGCAAAGCACAATACTCAAACTATATGAGTCACACCACCTACAAAACAAAGGTTAGCACATGATATGTAATCAAACTCAATCAAATTTGTATGATCTTTGAGGCATTGTTGCTTAACCTGAAACATGAACTCAATCATAAGCCCAAAAGACCACTAGGACAAGCCTAGGGTCAAAAACAAATGGGAAAGTCAAAACAGCAAATGAAAGTCAACCAAAGTCAAGTTCAAACATTCAAAAAGCAAACACAATTGGATTCATATTCATATCATGCATCATCATCATTTCACAAACCAAAGAAGGCAAGGCATAGCAAATGAAAGCACAAAGAAGTCAACAGAATGACTTGCATCAAAAGTCAACCCAAACATTTTCAAAAATCATAAAATAATTTATACTCAATCCTAACATCTAGCATGGTAAGCATGTCAAATTTCATTGCATTTGGACAAGTGGAAGGCAGTCAATGAAAATCATAAAGTCAAAGCAATTTCAAGCATGCACAAAGAAGTCAAACAAACATGGGTCAACTTCAAAAAATCATAACTAAATGAAAACAGATGAGAAAATGAATGGGATCAACATCAATGCAAAGCTCAAGATGTCTAGTATGCATATGTAAAGTTTCATGATCATACAATAAGGTATGAGAATTTCCCAAAGCAAATGGCCAGATGTGTCACACAAAGTCAACATTTGACTAGACAGGGAGGAAAAATCTCAAACAAATGGAAAATAGCACAATTAATTCCAAGAAAAATCACAAGTCAACTAGACATATAAGAGAGGGATCATGCAAAATTTGGGGTCAATTGGAGGCCAGGAAGCATGTCAACAAAATTCATGAATTTACACATCCATGGTGTGACACAAGTTGTCACACCCTACTTCAAAAAATCACAACTCTCAAACCACATAGGATAAAATCATGATATTTACACCAAAATAAGCATGAGTGAGTGTAGAATAACCACAAAAATTTTCAGATCAAATGAATGCATCATCACAATTTTACAAGAGAAATGGCAAGAGGTACAATTTTTGGTCACATGATATAAACCCTAAGGCCATTTAAAAAACAATGATCCAAAAAAACATCAAAAATAATGATAAAAAAGTAGACAATCTCATGATCATGATGCAAAAAACCCCACTGGATTTGGATTTGAAATGAGCAAATTATGAATTTTACAAAATTGATGAACAAATGAAATATTCATGTGAAATTAAATGAAATAATATTGAATAATTAAATGGAGAATGGCACGGATGTAATTATGCCCTTCATTAATCAAAACAACTGCGCATTGGGACGGCCAAGGGAATGTTGTGATTGGCTAGCATGGTGAACAGTAACATGAGCAGAAAAACAAGCAACAACAACCAATCGCAGTTCATGTTTTCTGGGCAACTTTTAGGGTTTTGGAACAGCAACAATATTCTTCATGTTCATCATCAAACAACAAATTTCAAACAGAATTACTCACACAACATGGCATTGAAACAGTATTCTTCATACAATCACAACACAAACAACAAACAGACACAATGTCTCATGAGTTTTCTGGGCAGGTTTAGGGTTTAAGCAACAGGGCAACTTCATCCTCATGCTCGAATTTCAAATAGAATCACACAAACAGCATGGCATTGATATTCATGCAGCATCATAATACAAACAAACAAAACACGATTCATGTGAATTTCTGGAAACTGGTTCTAGGGTTTCAACAGCATAGCTTCATCATTAACAATTAATCATGAAAATCAAAATGCCCAGTACATGAATTTAAGCATGGCAATCAACACAACAAACATCCAGCATGTATATTCCAAACCTTATTTGCATTGAAACCATCTAGTTAACATGAATCGAGCAGAAATCAACATGAACAACAAATTTCAAACCCAGATATCTCATGCATTTCTCAACCATTTTAAGTGATTCAAGTTGCATTGCAAACAGCAAATCAAGATCTACCAGAAACATGGCATGGATTAAAGAAAAAGGAGAGTCGAAATCTTACTTGGTTATGAAGAAATTTGTGAAACAATGTTGTTTTGAGTGCCTTAGCTTGAAACAGATGAAGATTATGGTTTATGTTGATGGATGCTCGAAGAAACTTGGCTAAGTAATGCTTGCAAATGTCCAAAACTTGAGCTGCCATGGATGTGACCTTGAAAAAACAGAACACGATGCTGTAGTTCCAGTTGGTATTTGCTGCTTCAAAATGCTTCCAAATGATGGTTAGGTGATGGAACAATGAAGGAGTCCTCGAGTCCTTTGAAGCTTTGGTCAGAAATTGTCAATTGTGAAAAAAATGGAAATGAGAGAAAATGAGAGAATTCTGTCTTTGTGAGGCTGCTTCTAGGGTTGAGAATGACAGAAAAATCACTTTATATTTGCTGTTTATCCTTGCTTAATGAAGTGGTAAACTTGTTTAACTCAAATCAACTAAAAATGCCATATTGCTAATTTTGCACCAAGGGCAAATGGAGGTATGGTTCTGGTCGAGTTGGGCCTTAAACATGTTGCAAATAACATCTAAAACAAATCCCAAATGGTCAAATGTGATGAAAATACTTAATTCAAAAAGTCAACCTTTGGTCCACACTTGAATTTAAATGAGACAAGTCAAAAAATGCCATTTTGATTGGCAAGGTTTTGGTGTATGAAATTTATATTTTTGGAAAGAGGAGATGAAATGTGGTTTGTAGGAAAAAACCCCACCAAAATTGGCCAAATGGTTTGAGAGATATGGCCTTTTGAAGTTCAAGATTTTGTGAAAAATGATTTGATCATATCTTGACAACCATGCATGGGAATTGAGAGTTCTTGGACTTTTTGAAAATGGGAGAACAAGATCTTCAACTTTCATGTTGGGCAAAACTTAATTTGAAGCTTGTATCATGATGTAAGTTTAGGATCAAGAAGTTTCCATTTTTGGCAGTTAAAATTACAGGTCCAGTTTCTATTTTTGGAAATTTTCTGATTGGCTTCAAATTCTTCAATGATGTTGATTGCCATGATATATGAGGCCTATTGGGACATGAATAAGCTTTCTCAAACCATTTCCATCCATCAAAACCATAAAATCAACCACAGTTGACCAACTTTGACTTTCTAGGGTTTCTGACTGTCTGTGCATGAACTGATGGCTTCTGAACATCCAACCCTTGACCTAAACACTTCAAATGGACCTCCAAGTCATGTGAACTTGTTGGACAAACCCTAGGGCCTTTGCTCCTTGAGAAACACCCTTGCTTGCTTCTTGACTGATCTCTTGATCAGTTTGACCTAATTTCTTGCTTGCTTGCTCTTGAGGCAACTGGGGACAATGCAATGCTATGCAATGGACCATGATATGCTATGACCTAATATGAGATGGTATGTGCAATGATAGGTGCAAATTTGAGGTGCTACAAAGGGTGAGAACTTGTTCCAATAGTAATGAGTATGGTAGAAGAGTAAAATGGAGGAACCTTTAACCTCCTTAGGGTTGGGTGTTTTGATTCATAATTTTGAATTTGGATTCTATGATTGTTGTTATATGATAATTATATGATGAATTTTATGTCCCTTATGTGCGTATATTTTTCTATTTTTAAGAGTGAACATATATCCACCATTGTTGCAATTTCGAAGATTTTAGGCATAATCTTAAAATTGTGATTGAATAATTTAATTATGTTAAAACTGCAAATTAACTTTAGATAATTAGAGTATTGCATGGGTTGTAATTTTCTGCACGTTTGGATTTTTACGGAATCGAAATCGGAGGTCCGGAAGGCATCCAACGATGAAAAATGCAGAAAATTTTGCATTCTGTCTGTCACGGTCGTGTTCAGTGCGGGAGCCTTTTTTGTGTTTTTCGATCAAAATCGTTTTGACCATAACTTTTGATCTGTAAGTCCAAATTGAGTTCCGTTTGAAGCGTTGGGTATCTTATATATAAGGCTATAATTTTGATTCAGGGATAAAATAATTTTGGTGACTATTTTATGGACTTCTTTGGGGTTGAAAAAGATAAAAATTATGTTGGAAATTTTAGAAAACAACAACTTTTTAGTAACGCCTTCATGCACAGTTTTGATCATAACTTTCAACTCGTGAATCATTTTGGGTTGGGGTTTGAAGCATTAGAAATATGACTCTAGGAGATATAATGTGATGGTGATAAGTGAATTTATTGAGTATTATTGCTATGACTACTGTGTTGGTGAAGTTTTTGTTCATACGTTCGGTTAAGGAATTGTTGACACATCCCGACGATTTTGGTCATAACTTTCATTTCGTAAGTATGATTTTGATGGCGTTTGAAGCGTTAGAAATATAACGCTCAGACTTATAACATGGTAGTGATTATTGAGATTTTTAAATAATATTCACATACCTACTATGTTAATAAATGTATTGGTTTATACGTTTATTTTGATGAATCGTTGCATTGTTGTAATATCATTTTGTGATATTATGTTGTTATATAGATGATGTTAAGATGTTGATGAGTTGTTGTTGTTTGTTGATATTATTCATATGTTAACATGAATTGGTTGTTGTTGCATGATGAATAGTGTGATGCATAAATGATGAGATGTGTGTGAGGATCCTTTAGGTGAACCTTGTTGTGTTAATGCATGTTATTTGAGAGTCGTGCATCTTGGTGTACGGGCTTATGTCCAATTTTGGTGAACCTCGATTCTATGGTGATGGATCGGGTACGAGTAGCTAATTCTTATTATGGGGCATTAGGGAAGCGTTACCTATGTTGATGGTAACGTGTTTTGGTGAGCCTCGATCCCATTATGATGGATCGGGTGCAAGTAGCTAATTCCTATTATGGGGGATTAGTGAAGCGTTACCTATTGTGATGCTAGTGATTTTGGTGTGCTCCGGTTCCAAGAGGGAATTGATCCTATGGTGGGTATCAAGGAGTGAGATGAACCTGAGTGTTCATATTTGGTACTACGCGCATGTCGAGTCGGTGTTGAGTACATTGCATAAGTGTTGCATTTGTATTAGTTGTTGCTGATGTGTTGTGGGATGAGATGTTGTTACATGTGATGTTAATGATAACTGAGATATGGTTTTGTATGATGTTGATGATAATTAAGATGTTATCGTGTATGATGTTGATTATGATTTGGATGTAAGAATGTGATATATTGTTGTGCATGATTGTGTGGATGTTGTACTATATTCTGTTGGTGTAAGCCCTAGAGGCCAATACTTTTGGTACTTGTATTGAATTATTTATTAATAATAAAAGGCTTTTTCTTTATTATGTTTTTTTTAATAAAGTCCCTAGAATAGATAGTCCGTTTAATGTATCAAGTGTGACTTAATCATGAGATCTCATTAAACATAAGGACATTATTCTTAAAGTATCTGTAGTCGAGCTTTGTTGTGAAGTGGGATAACATTAAAGAATTAAGACTATTATGTATATAGACTGATGATAACATCTCATGGATCATGGATAAGGACTTATCAAGTCTTAAACATAAGTATGAATAATGAGAGTAATATTTATACTGGATTGACCCGCTATGAGAATACTATATAGAATGTTATGCTAAGTGTCATAAGTTATTCTCATGGTGATAATGGTGTATACCACCCTTCGACCTGAAACCACTATGGACCCTAGATGTAGAGTCGAGTGCCTTATTGTCGATCAAACATTGTCCGTAACTGGATGACCATAAAGACAGTTGACAGGTACTCCACGAAGCATGCTGAGGGACATGAGTGACCTAGATATAATTTGCCTATCATGCGTAACAAGATAAATGTCTATGGGCCCAATATTGAACTGGACAAGGATGACACGGTCTATGCCTTGTGTTCAATATAGACATAAGGGCAAAAGGGTAATTGCACACATAAGTATTATCACAAAAGGATTTTTCAGATCACATGACATTTTCGTGTCTTGGGTAGCAGTGATGTGTTGCTAGATACCGCTCACTGTTTATTATGTTGAATACGTGATTTAATATAATTGCCAATGCCGCGAAAACCTACAGGGTCACACACAAAAGGACGGATTGATGAGAGATAGAGTAACTAAGGAATATCGTAAGGTATGGTGCACTTAAGTGAATTATAGAACATCGTAAGGTACAGTGTACTTAAGTAGAATACGAAATATGGTAAGGTACCACGCACTTAAGTGATTTTGGCATAATATAAGATGTGGGCCACATACACTTAAGTGGGCCTTTTAGCTTGCAGCCCACACAAGTGGTTCTATAAATAAAACCCTTATGCAGAAGTATTTTGGCAATTGTAATTTTCGTTTCTCTCTCTCTCTCTCTCACTCAAAGCCTTCATTCGTAGCAGCTAGCACTGAGATTGAAGGAATCTGTTCGTGTGGACTGAGTAGAGGCGTTGTTACCATTCAACGTTCGTGATCACTCTGTAGATCTGCATCAAAGGTTTCAATCACCACAAGAGGTAACAATTCTATCACTGATCATGCCGATTCGTAAGGATCACTAAAGGAGAAAATTTTAAATTTCGTTGCGTTTTGGATCGCTATTCTCCTTCAGTGGTATATGAGCCACTTACGAAACCATGCATCTGATAGCTATTTATTTTCTGTACTTTTTGTATTAATACGATTAAAAGTCAGAATGAATCAAAGAATAAATGAGTAATTAAATTTGGCATCATGTGTGTACGATTTGGATGATTGATGTTGACTATGCTTCGGAGTCCGATGTTAGTATGGTGAAGCAGCGATACATCGATCGTCCATAGGTTACGCAATTGAGATCGATCAAGTTATATATATGATATAAGGAATCCTGATGCAAAATACGGTATATATGATATACTATTTTTGTTTCTTTCATTCAAACACTTAATGGTTGTTTTCCTTTGAGCGATCAATGGTCATTTGCTTCTTGATCCGACATTAGTATGGTGAAGCAATGGTGTGTTGATCAATCATACTGAATTAACAATCGAGGTATGTTTGACGGTCTGAAATTGGTGCATTAGGGTTAATGACGACACAAAGGTTGTGCTGTCAAAGAGTTGTGCGATTAGGGTTATGATTGCGCAAGAGTTATGCGATTAGGGCAGCGGACCCCCGACTAACTCTGCGTAGTGTGATCGGTCGCCGAAATTTAATTTGATTTTAATTAATTAACAGAATTTAAATTAATAATAATAATGTGTTTATTATTATTGTCTTGTGGTGATCGGTTATGGCCTTAGTTTTTCTTTATTTTGTTTTGGGATTTTAAAATACGACCTGCGTGTCGTGCCTCTCTTTTAATCTCTTAATGTAACTTCTTTTCTCCTCTCACTCCCTCGTATGTAAAACGAGTTTCTTTTATGTAATGTAATCTAATGTTATGAAGAAATAGAAGAATACAATATCAAAGGAGGACAACCTTGAAGATCTTGTTTGGAGAAGCTTAGATCGTTATTAGGTTAGCTTAGGTTCTCTCATTGGCTTGGGAGAACAATTGCGCTAGGGGCCATAACTGTTTCATTATGTATGTTGATGCATGTGAATGTATGTTGATGCAGGTGAGAGACGATTTATATGATAAGTAAGCCGGTGAGATCAGAATAATTGCAAATTCCCTCAAATTAAATATTAAGTTTATGCTTTCCAAGTTTTAACACTCATCAAGACTAGTATCGAATAATGTAAGTTTCGCCTACGCGAGGTGCATATTCAATTTTAGTAAGGTGCGATGGGATAATTGTAATATCCAATTGCTAAAACAATGGGTCAAACTTAACTAAACAAATTATAATAAGATTATATATGTTTAGAAGCAAGAGTTGGAAATGATCCATGTGATGGATTAGAATAAGGAGTTATTCCACCAACTAAAATATTCGAGAGTTGTATTAGATACAATTGGAAGGGGTTCCTACCTAAATAACCTAGTTTTGTGTAATCCGCCTACGCGGACTTAAAACAAAGTGAAATGTGGATCTCGACCCACTAGAAAATATTCCAACGGGATTTTCCGAATCAAATGGTGAGGGTAATTTGTTTTGAGTAAAATAGTGGGAGCATATTTAATTAAAGTCCTAATTAAATAAGTTATTGATACTTATATTTTCATTATTTTTATGTAGATTACCATGACAACAAACACCTCTAACAATATTTTGCGATCAATCCTTGACAAGGAAAAATTGTCTGGGACAAATTTTCTGGATTGGCACCGAAATCTAAGGATTGTCCTCAAACATGATAGAAAGTTGTATGTCTTGGAGAAACCTGTTTCTGAAGAGGAACCTCCTAGTTCTGCACCTAAGGCAGAAAGAGATGCTTATAAGAAGCATGTCGATGATTCCAATGAAAATGCTTGCCTCATGCTAGCTACCATGAACTCAGAGTTGCAAAAGCAACATGAGAACATGGCAGCGTTCGATATGATCGAACACCTAAAGATGCTCTATCAAGAGCAAACAAGGCATGAAAGGTTTGAAGTTTCAAAAGCCCTTTTTCAAGGAAAGTTAGCTGAGGGAGCCCCTCTAGGTCCCCATGTGCTCAAGATGATTGGGTATGTGGAGAACCTTGAGAGGTTGGGTTTTCCCCTCGAAAAGGAACTTGCGACTGATTTGATCTTGCAATCATTGCCAGATAGATTCAGTCAATTTGTCCTTAATTTCAATATGAATGATATGGACAAATCTCTTCCTGAACTGCTAGCCATGTTAAGAACCGCTTAGAAGAATCTGAAGTCAAAAGGGAAGTCCATTCTGATGATCGGAAATGGAAAGAGACAGAACAAAAGACCCACCAAGCAGAGTGATAAAAGGAAAGGCAAGGAAGTTGCCAAACCCAAACCCATTGTTGCTACTTTGAAGCCTAGGGGAGGCATAGCAAAGGAAGGCACCTGCTTCCATTGCGGTAAGACCAGACATTGGAAGAGAAACTGCCCAAAGTACCTGGAAGATAAGAAGAATGGAGTAGAGACTTCAACTTCAGGTATTTTTGTTATTGAAATTAATTTATCTACTTCTGCATCATGGGTATTAGATACTGGATGCGGTTCTCACATTTGTACCAATGTGCAGGGGCTAAAAAGGAGTAGAGATTTGGCAAAAGGTGAAGTTGACCTACGAGTTGGCAATGGAGAAAAGGTTGCTTCTTTAGCCGTAGGAACTTATGTATTGACTTTACCTAGTGGTTTAATAATTCAGTTAGAGAGCTGTTATTATGTACCTGTAATTAGCAGGAATATTATTTCTGTTTCTTGTTTAGACAATTTTGGTTTTTCATTTATAATAAAGAACAATTGTTGCTCCATTTATTTGAATGATATATTCTATGCTACTGCACAATGTAACACCTCAAAATTTGCCCTCCTCTTCTTGGGACTAGTTTAGCATATTGCATTTCATATTTTAGGACATTAGGCATGGCATAGTGCATATCATGTGAAAACAAGAAAGTCATCCTCCAAGGTCTTTTCAGAAGATGGAGATATTATATGATTCAAGCCTGAGGGTTTCTATGAACTGAGGATCAACCATCTGAGGGTTTGCACTTCAGTTAGGGTTTTCTTGGTTCTTCAAGGAGGTTGAGTATTATCTTGTGTGCAAGGATATGTCACCATCATCATGGTTATGTCATCACCAGGGGTTTCATGATTCATGCTCAAATTTCCTTTGGATTAGGGTTTTGACCTCTGGTCAACCCTAATCAGTGCCTTTCTGCCAGCCAGGGTTTTTCAAGGAGAAAGGTATTCTATTGAGATGGAGATCACATGATCATTATATTGGGCTTATATGAGCTAGGGTTTCATTTCTGAGCCATGTCCCCAAGTGGTAGAGGCTCAAGCTGATCAGAGCATGTCTAGGTCATCTGAAGACTAAGAAAGTCAACTGTAAAGTCAATTGAGGGCTATGAGGTGGGGAAATGAGTTTCAACATCTCATTCATGTTCAAAAGAGGTTCATTTGTCATTCCAAGCACCTAGCTTGAAGATTTTGAAGTCAGGGCAATAGTTTCCAAAAATGGAAAGTGACCTGTAATTGAAAGTTTCCAAAAATGGCAAGTTTTTTGTTCACATTCTACTTAACTTTTAAATATCAAAGAAGCTTCAAATGGATTTTTGGTGAACATGAAAGTTGAATATCTTTCTCTCCTCTTTTCAAAAAGTCATATTTCATGATCATCTGATGATTGGTTGAGGAGTTATGGCCAAATGATCACAAAGTGTACATGGAATTTCAACATGGCATAACTTTTGATTCAAAACTCCAAATTGGTCCACTCTTTTTGCAAAATGTTTGTGTTGACCAATAATTTCAAAATCAACCATTGCCTTGCATGGAAAAAGCTCATGTGATAACTTGTTCATTCATGTACATTTTGGAGGGAAAAGTGATAATTCAAAATTGGTTGATGCTACCAACAAAATACCACTTCCATTGTGTTTATTAGATGATTTTAAGTGGATTTGGATGCTTGCATGGTACTGTTCACGTATGGGAAGGCCATGCTAAGCACACTTGTGTATTTTGCATCACACCTCTCATTTCCTTAATCTCATTTAACCAAGCCTAATTGTGATTAGCATGGTGATTAACACAGAGTATATAAGCTAAATCATAACAGAATTTGCTCATAATCACAATTCTAGATCTAGAATTCCATTTTCCCTCCAAAACTCTCTCTCCTTGAATTTCAAAAATTCTTCACACAACCACAAGATTTCTTCATAGATCCATCATCTTCATGGAATTTGGAGCAGGAATCATTCATCATTCGTGGAAATTGAGTTGGTTTTGAAGCTATTCAAGTGCATGGACATGGTGATGGAACTTGAAGATTGAGCAAGATCCAAGTGCTTTCAACCATTAATTCTTACTCAAAGCTTCTAATCAATCATACTGGAGCATATTTGGAGAGTTTGAGAGCCTACACACACGGTTTCCATTACTTCCATTTCAAGTAGGTGGATTTTCGACTCTCTCTTTTTGCCAATTCATGTACATAATTATATAGATCTTGTTGTGGTGATGATGGTGATATAATTAGAATTTGATTTGGTGAAAAAATGAAGAAGATATGTGGATTTCAAGTTTGGATGGTGAAACTTCTTTCGTTCGATCTGTAAAATATATGGTGAATTAGGCTTAGATATTATGATATTCGTGCGTGCTCCTGGTTAAAAGAGCTTTCCAACGGTACCAATTTTGTAAGATTCTGCATTTTTTTCTGGTGGCTCCGCCGTGTACACGGCCGGAGAAGACGGTGGAAACCACCGTCCGCCACTGCCTGGACTGTGCGCTAGGGTTTCCTGGCTTTCGTCCAAAACGCTGTATTTCACGCTGTGTTTGACCCTGCCATGCGCGCGCTCGATTCCTAGTGTGTGTGGTTTTTGATTTTCGCTTGTTATTTTCACTTTCCTGGGACGTGCGAGTTCGATACTTGGTAGTAGCTTCTTTCTAATTTCTTTTTTTAGCGCTCATTGATCCATAAGAACCTGAGTTCGAATCCTCCTGGTGTTGTTTTGGTTGATTTATTTTGTGAAGCGCTTTGTGTTACCTGTTTGACCTGTGTTCGATACTGGTTGAGGCATTTTGCTATTTCATTTTTTTGAATTCAATATTTCCCTCCATGTTCATGCATGATCCATCAACTTCTAAAATTCATTAAAAATAGCAAAATGATCCAATTTGATCCTAGTTTTTTTTAATGTTCTTGTTTAAATGTCTAGTATTGTTTATACTAATTGCATGATCTTTGTGTTTCTGGATTTTTATTTGTGGTTTTGTGATTACACATGATGCCATGTTGATATGCTTCATTCATTTGTTTGTGAAATGCTCATGGTTGATCCATTTGAATTGAAATTTGACATGCCTAATAATAACATGTAACATGATCTTTTGGATTTTGTTTGGCATTTTTACCATTTAATACCACTGTTTTGGACACATGGATATATGTTGTGACATTTGGTATCATATTTTGTACCTTGTACTTGTGCATTTTCATTCATACACCAATTGAACTCTTCTGGACTTAATTTTTGGTATGATGCTTGTCCATAACATGTTTAGTGGACATAAAAATTTTCATGATCATTGGATACATTTCTGTTTTAATGTGGATTTTCTATGCTTGATGCCCAATTTTGATCACATTGTTTGCCTTTGCCTTATCTTGTTCATATGATGGATTTGCCTTTTGATTTGGCTTTGGTCCTTTTGAGGCCTTCTTCTTGTTTGATTGATTATGCTTCATGTGAAATATTGACCTCTGTTTTGGTCATTTGACTTTCCTTTGACCCTAGTCTTTGTACTAGTGGTTTGTACTCACCAATTGTGTTTGTGTTTCAGGTATCTAGCACTAATGGTTGGTTTGCTCATTATTTGAGATGCAAGTTGCTTTGTTTACTAACTATTGTTGTGTTGTAGGTCCATTGATGTGATGAACTCACTTGAGTGCTTGCATTTGAGACTTGCATTGTGTATAATTGTTGGATGATTCCACTGTTGTCTGTTTGGTTTTCTGAATACAATATTAACTGTTTGGCTTTTTACACAGGTACATTAGTCGCTTCTAGCTTGCTTTGCTTTGCTTTGGAGTGTGGTTGGTACACCACTGAGGTAGTTTAGCCTTCTAACTCCATGTAGTCTGGAGGCCCTGTCGCTTTTTTTGGCAGGCATTTGGCTGAAGTCCTCCTTAAGAGGCAATGTTTGTGATTGTTTATATTTGTGCCAAAGACCTCCAAGTGAGGCATGTTACTTGTTAAGTCCTCCTAAGTGAAGAGACAATTGATAGATAGAAGGGACTAGTAGCCAGTCCCCTGTTATTCGTTGAGTCGTTCATTATGCTCGCACTACGTGCCGATGCTCTTGAACCTAACCCAAGATCTTCTGTATAGAGTCAGTCAAGTGGAATAGGGTCCCTCTTTTTGGACCCCCACGCTTTCTTTGATTTAAGCTCACCCAGGCCAGGGTTAAGAGCTATGAGGTCTCATCCTCATTACCTTTCATCTGCTCACCCTGACGGTAAATGTCAGTGGTTAAGAGCTTCAGCATACCCCTACAGTTTTGGCTTGTTTGTCGAGGTTGATATGACCCCTTGACTAAAGCCCAACCATTTGTCTGAGCCTCTTGTTTGTATATAGAGTGTGATGATTGCTTGTGTGTTTGCTTTTGGTATGTTTATTTACTGTTTGAATTGACTTGCTTCCTGTGCGAGTTAGGTTCTCTTTAGATACCTCAACCTAGGGCTATTGTGGATTGCATGACAACTATTAGGCTCGAGTCAGTCTCCCTTTTAGTTTGTTATTCACCGGTCTCTGGTTAGGAGAGACTTTCTCCCCTGTTAAGGGGAACTACGTCGCCCTGATTCTTATACCAGATGAGATACGTAGGCAGGAGATCGAGCGTGATCTCTCCGGGCGCCCTTTTCTCTTTTTGCGTGTGTTTTGCTTGACAGCTATTAGGTCCGAGTTCCCGACTCCCTTTTAGTCTGTGTGTTCAACCTCTTTGTTTCTTTTGACGTCTCAGCGTCTTCTTGGTGTTTGTGTGACAACTATTAGGCTCGAGTTCCAGACTCCCTTTTAGTTTGTCAATTGGAGAACCTTTGGTGTTCGCTGGTTAGCGATTGTTTATTTGTTTGGAGTCGGATGTAAGCCCATCGATTGGCATTCTGTTTCCTGTTTGATTTTGTTTGGAGTTGGATGTAAGCCCATCTATTGGCATTCCGTTTCCTTGTTTGCCTTTGTTTGGAGTCGGATATAAGTCCAGTTGTTGGCATTCTGTTTCCTTGATGAGTTTTTCTTTTGACGTCTCAGCGTCTCTGTGTTGTGTTTTGTTTCGGCGTGCGTTAGCCGAACTACGGTAGCTCTGATTCTCATTCCAGATGAGATACGTAGGCATAGGATGCGATATCCTAGCGAGCCTGTTCCCCATTTCCCCGAACTACGTTGACTCTGATGTTTGTTTCTGACAAGCTACGTAGGCCCAGGATGCGACATCCTGCCGAGTCTCCTTCCTCCATCTTCTTTCACCTGTTTTATTATTCCAATGTGTGCATTCTTTGAGCAGTTTATTTAGCAACCTTATTCTATTCTTTTGAGCGTGGATCCCGTCGAGTACGACGGACGTGAGGGGTGCTAATACCTTCCCCTTGCGTAACCGACTCCCGTACCTTGCAATCTCTGGTCGTAAGACCGTTCCTTTCCCTTTTTCAGATTTACTTCGAGCGTTTCCTTTCCCTCCTTTGGGATAAATAACGCACGGTGGCGGCTCTGTGGTTTTTTCCGCCGGTTGTTTTTCGCGATACGACAGCTGGCGACTCTGCTGGGGACTTGAAGTTGACCTCTTGCTGGTCCATCTTCCCTAAGCGAGTCAATCCTAGCGCTCTCTGGGGTAGTTTGGGTTGCTTTTACTGCCTTATTTATTGCATTTATGATTATTATACTGTGATTGTATATATTTGCATATATGTATGCATGCATCATATTATTACTGTGTTGGATTCTGGACAGGTGTGGTTCCTTTGATTTGGGGTGGGTGTTCTGAGTGGGGCTAAAACCCAGGCCCGAGTATACACCTAGGATTAGCGTGGTCTCACGTTCCTCACACGTTGGTTGAGCATGATTGTTGTAACGTGACATACCACTAGCCGGGCGAGGTTCTTCTGAGAGAAGCTCTTCCTTGTGGAGTTTCCACTATGGTTGGGTTTATCTCTTTTGAACTGTTGACTTCGGTGACCGTTCTTTCCCGGGTCTTTGGTTTAGATGGTCTTATGAGAGCTGCAATGGCACACCCGAAAGGGCAAACCCGTTGAGTATCTTGTCCGATTGTCGAGACCATTATCCGCCTTAGGATGACCTTATTAGAATTCACCTGTGAGGGGAGGGTTTTATTCCTACAAATGCAGATTCTGTTGGTGACTCTTTGGATGGTGACTTGGTTCAGGCAGATTTATGGATATTTATTTCTGACACGCCGGAGTTCTGTCCGTGGTATTTATCAGTGGGGATCCGTTTATTTCAGGATTCCCTGGGTTGGTACAGATGATTTTGTTGCTATCAATTCAATGGTTTTTCAGTGATGATGGTGATGTATCCTCCGTTCCTTTTATTTCGGAACCCCGAGTTGGATTTGTGGTTACTCAGTACCTCAGATGGTTGTGATCAGTTTAGAGACCGGAATCTAGTGCAGTTGTTGTTCAGACGACTCGGAGGATGGCACAGTGCATTGCATTCATGCATTTGCATCATTCCCATTTTGCATTCATCTGCATCTAACTCATGTCTATCCATACTCAGGGTACATTCTCGATCGAGATTCTGGTTGAGAGACATCCTGATATCAGAATGTTATTGTCAAATTATTATCCGTCTCGATGAAGCCAGAATCAAAAGACAGAGTGTTCATCATACGAATAGACATTGCATTCATGCGTGAGTCATAATAACCTGTCTTCTGTTTTGCAGGTGTCAGTTTCTAACTTGTTTGATTGACTGAGGAATCATTGCTCGCGCACGCAGAGTCATTCCCTTGCACATAGCTCGTCCGCACCGATACTTTACCAGGCGCAACAAATCCCAACTGATGGATCCATCCAACGCTGACATCCTTGAGCTGAAAGAGAAGATGAGTGCGTTGATCAACGCCATGCAAGGGTTCGCCCTGAGGGCAGCAAGCGATCGCCGAAAAGGTGGATAAGGCCGAGGATTTAGCCAGGGCAAAAGGAAAACAGGCGGTGAAAGAAGATAGTTTGGGATTGGCTATCAGTCGGGCCAAGGCTCGTCGGGGCAAAATAGAGGACGTCGTCAACCGTTCACGTTCACCAGTGCTGGAATGCTAGATCCAGATCACGTCTGTATGGTGGGTGAAGAGATTGACAGTGACTGCGAGCTCGAATCATGGATAAAACCGTGCGTACCAGGGATGGAGATCTATAACTGGAAGGCCGAAAAGATCACCACTGTCACTCTGCGTGAAGAGTAATATTTCTGTTTTTCAATTCTGTCTGCATGAAAGCCATACGTTTTGCCCGACACGTAATGGTTCATTGTAAGGGCCACCTCATGTGTTTCATTTTGCAATATTTGCATCATCAAATAAAAGGATGTTTTTCATTAAAAGCGGTGCTCCCTGTTTTTCATTTATTTTTGCAGTTTAACAAAGAAAAATAAAAATGGCAATGTTTGTTTTCATTTTCTTTTTTTAATTTGTTTCGTTCCGGCTCTAAAGCAATGCATGAATCAACATTCATGCAGATGCGATCATTCTCTGGATCTCATTGATAACAATCCTGTTACACCCTCATATGACTTCGACAATCCAATCTATCATGCCGAAGAAGAAGGCGAAGAAGATTGTGAACTGCCGGAGGAATTAGCCAGGTTGTTGAAACAAGAGGAGAAGGTGATTCAACCGCACGAGGAGCAAGTTGAGATTGTAAATCTGGGTACCGAGGAGGTCAGAAAGGAAGTGAAAATTGGGGCCGCTTTGGAGGTAAGCCTCAAGAGCTGAAGAAGGATGGAAAGGTGAGGATGTGTGTGGATTACCGGGATTTGAACAGAGCTAGCCCGAAAGATGATTTCCCATTACCTCACATCGATGTGTTGGTAGATATACAACTCAGTTCTCGGTGTTTTCCTTCATGGATGGCTTTTCTGGCTATAATCAAATCAAAATGTCGCCAGATGATATGGAGAAAACAATGTTCATCACACCGTGGGGCACTTTCTGCTATAAGGTGATGCCATTCGGTCTCAAGAACGCAGGTGCCACGTATCAAAGGGCTATGGTGACTTTGTTTAATGATATGATTCATCATGAAATCGAATACTATGTTGATGATTGTTGAGACAGTTTTTAAGTGTCGGGTTTTTGTTATCGTATCCACAGAGATTGTAAGATATCACTGTCGTTCAATGGTTGAATTAATCTTAACTTAATGTAACACTAGGGTTTTGGTTTTAATCAAGTTATCTTGCATACAAAGTAATTAATTGCGGTAAAAGTTATGTTTTGATTTATATGAGAAATATTGTCAAAGTTAGGTTTCAATGATTACATTGCTTTGCATATATTTGCTCGGTCAACACTCTTATAAACTCCTTTAGATGATAAATAATTTCACAAGGTCCTCTCAATGCGTTTCTCTCGAACACCCATTGTGAGTTTTTCCATTTTGATCCATTGTTTCTCTCGAACACAATCTATCAAAATGACAACTTTTTGGTTCAACCTTATGGTGAACAAAATCATTCGTTACTATCTCTAGCTAACAAACAAGTTTGGATGAAAACCTAGGTCAAGAATCGATAAACATCTCTCGATCAAATACCAACACAAAGAGTTTTAAATAGAAACAAAGTTTTCATCATATATTTACCGTTAAAGAGTTTACATATGAGGATCCTTACATTTACACACAAAGCTTGGAAATCACCTACATCTAACCTTGACAAATGGAGACTTAGCTACTCATTTTCATGGTAGCTTGGTCGGCAAGTAAGGAAAGAGGGTTGATCAACATCCAAGTCGAATAATCGAAGTTGGATGGGAATCCACCTTCTTTTTGTGGAAGATGGTTGCTAGATGAAGGGAAATGAAATTAGGGCATAAAAGCTCCCACAAAACAATGCTGTAAAATATCTAGGAGAAAGTACAAAAAATGGAAAAGTTGGTAAAAATGAGGTATGGTGCCCAAAAGTGGCACCTGCTACTTATAGACAAGTGCAGAACTGTCATGTTCGCTAGGCGAGCAGAATGGCTCGCCTAGCGAAGGTCAAATATGAGCATAAAAAGCCCCTGCGCCCAGAGAAAACAGGGCCTTGGTGAACTGTGATGTTCGCCTAGCGAACATACCTTCGCCTAGCGAAGGACTCGCCTCAACCTTCGCCCCAGCGAGGTTGAGAGGTTTTGCTACTGGAATGCTCGCTGGGGACTCGCTAGAGCCTCGCCTAGCGAGTGAGTGTTGGCTGCACTTTTCACCAAAACAGAATGAATTCGCTGCAAACTTCGCCATGAGCTCGCCTAGCGAATTAATTTGCCAATTTACTGGAGCTGTTCGCCAGGAGCTCGCCTAGCGAACCCATTCTTCGCCACAGTCTCGCCTAGCGAGCAGGCAGATGAAATGCTTGCTTGCTTTGGTTCCTTTGCCAATTCTCTTGTGTCTTTATTATCAATTAATTCATGCCTTTCCTGCACAATAACACACACATCAAAGGCACCAAGCTTGTTCATTAATGTAATGCATTCCATGTAAAACAAATGTGATTTTGACAATTTTAGCAAGGCAAAAGAGTGAAAGATGCCCACATATGATAGCTCAAATAAGCACTTTTGGGCATCTAACAACTCTCCCCAACTAGATTCTTGCTTGTCCTCAAGCAAAGTATGCCTCTTGAAAGACAAGAGGATTTGCATAAAGAAACGGTTTCTCCGAAGTTGGATAAACGGCTCAAACACAAGCGAAATTCACATATACAAGTTCCCAACGGTTCGAATAAAATAATACCTAGGAACTTAAACTTAAATAGCAATGCAAAATATTTATCTATCTACAACAATACTATTCTGAATGAATCATCCTATCTCTCCTCTTCGAATAAGGAATGAAGATTTTGCGCGTTTGCAACCGCGAGACTAATCTCACTCTCTAACAAATAATGAAGAAATCAAACAGATTCATACAATGTCTTAATCGATTAAAAATGGTACTGTGGAAGCATAAAGATCACTAAGGGCTTTTCGGTTGAAGCTTGGTTAGGTTAACAAACAAGGGTCATTTCTAAGGCCATTGAAACGAAAGTGCCGATGCAAAAGAGACATTCACAGTATTATTCACACTACTCGACTTTGTTTCCTTTGTTTCTTATTTGTAACCTTCACAACACATTTTCCACAACTCCACTTTTATTTTTCACTATTTTTCTTCCAAGCAAGCATTTTTTTTCATTCTTTCTATTTTTGTTCTTTTCTTTCACATCAAATATACAAAATAGATGTTTATTTTCTACATTTTCTATACATATTTTTTTCTATGCTTGCTCGGTTTTTCTTTTCTTTTTCAAGAGTTGTGGTACTTACCAATTCTTTTTCGTTCTCCCCAACTTATTTCTTCCACACCCTAAGTGAATGCTCTTGACTTTTTACGGCAAAAGAACAATAATCAATATTTTCCGGGTTGTAAAAACAAGATTTTTGAGATCTCGCTTTATTTCAAGCCGAGATTCAACTGTTTAGGCTCAAAGGGGTTAACAAATACTCTCTCTGCTCACAGGTAAGTTGTTTTTGGATGTAGTTGTGCTCGAAAGAAAACAAGTGCCTTGATCATTTCTAATTGCTTCCACAATTTCACAATAATAAAAGACAAATAATGAATCACATGAATCAACAAAACTTATTAGAATCCAGCATTTAAGTGAACAATGGAGGTTTCCTCACAATTTGTGGTTTTAAGTTCTAGATGAAACATTCATTCAATTATGTTGCACAAAGACAATATTCAATTTACCAAAAAGAGTAAAGTTCCTAATGCATTCTAAAATTCTAGCCGACGGTAACCATGTACCTTGGCTTCATTCACTTGTTATTCTTATCATTGCCATCCAAGCTCGGATGCACCTTCATTGGGTACTTCTTGAGGAGCAACCAATCTAGAAGGGTTTGCCACTTATTCAACCAAAAATTTATTAAACACACAAAATTAAAAACATAATTAAATAACATTAACTGAAAAATAAAAATTTGTTCGTGGGGGACAAAACACCCCAATAGTACAACCCATGGTCAAAATACAAAATTCGAAAATACAAATGGAAATGACATAATAAAAACTGAAATACAAATACAAAAACTTAACCCACAAAGGGCTCAGGACTCCTCTTCGCTACCGGCCTCAGAACCGGTAGCCTCATCATCAACATCATCATCATTCTCAGCTTCAGCGTCCACTCCCTCACCATAGACTGGCCTGTCCACAGGCCAATTAGCGTTAAGCATAAACTGCTCACGCGCTAACAATGCTCGAGCACCGGAGGGGTCATTACCTTGCAGCTCCAACCTCTGCATACTGTTATGCATATCAATCATAACTCGTTGGGATGCTGCCATCCACTCAAAACTGTAGTCACAAATAGCCCTCAGGTACGGATCAAGTCCGGGAGAAGAAGCACTAGGACCATCAGCAGCCCGAGTACTTCCTGAGGCTGTACTGCCACCAGAAGTCTTAGCTCTACAATACTTAGCCACATACCTATCATCTATAGGTGCCGGGATTCTAACCTGCCCACGAGACGGAAGCCGGACCCTAGCCTGAACACATAAGCTCATAATCAAACACGGGAAAGCCAAGGGACAATTAACACGAGCCCCTGACTTAAGCCCGCTCTCGACGACGGTCTTCAGCTCGTTGGCGATTATCCTCGCCACATCAATCTCAACATTTGTGAGGATGGAATGGACTAAATGTGCCACTGGGATCGGCACAGTAGAAGTGTGTGATTTGGGCTGGATATTGGTCAAAACCAAAAGTAGGATCAGCTGAGCCATGGGAGTCATGTCCTCCGGTGATATCTCACAGGAACCCCAGATGGGTTCGGCTCAACCGATCTCCCAGGTAAAAGCAGGTCGGCGGTAATGGCAGCGACATCTCGATGAAGTCTGAGGTCGGTGTGGTACTGGTCTCTCTGATCAGCTCCCAGCTGGAGCGGTTCCCCTAGGATTCGGTTGATCGCGTCCCGGTCAAAAGGAATTTCACGCCCGGCAACTCTAGAAACCCAAGTGAAGGGCTCGTCGTCGTCGGGCAGTGCGTTAGCATAGAACTCCCGCACTGTAGCAATGTCGTAGTGTTCCAAGGGACTTATCAACCTATCCCACTTCTTGGCGTCGATCAACCCGGTGAAAGTTCTGTAAGTGCCTTGTGGGTTGATCAGAAAACGCCTCTCAGGAAGTATTTTTCGCTTCTCCAAAGCTATGTACCGTGCGGCCTGTTTTGGACCGACGAACTTGTCGGTATCGAATTGAATCGGCACGGTCCTGGAAGTAGGTGCAGCTCCCTTTCTTTTCTTACCAGCGCCAGATCTAGACTCCATCTGCAAAAGATACAAAGAAACAACACACACCAACACACAGATTAGCCATTAAAACATAAATCAAAATACTGTCATGTTCGCTGCTGCTTCGCCTAGCGAAGTTGCAGCGAACGCTCGCCCCAGGTTCGCCTAGCGAGCTGCTAGCGAACCTTACGGGTTTTGGGATTTTCTGCATTTTCAAAGATGTTTTTCCCAAAACCCGTACTCTAATGGTTCCCACACAGAACCTAATGATTTTTAATAACAATGAATCGTTCTATGCTATTGGGGAGTGGCTAATTGCATGCAAAACCTAAAGTAATCCTAAATCCCCAATTTGAAAACCTAAATGTACAAACATTGCAAACTCCCAAAATAATACATGCAACTTCAAGGTTTCCATACCACACTTATCCTATTTGCTATTCAAATTTGGAACTTAATAGTGCAACAAAAAGAAACATGTAATAGGGCAAACCTTTAGGTATACGGATTTGGAAAAGAGAAGTTGGGGAG
The DNA here is from genome assembly GCF_024323335.1 of Lathyrus oleraceus. NCBI lineage: Eukaryota > Viridiplantae > Streptophyta > Magnoliopsida > Fabales > Fabaceae > Lathyrus > Lathyrus oleraceus. Next base: position 388,906,086 of record NC_066579.1, read on the forward strand.
AGTTGTTAGGAGAGTTTGCAATCGACCGACACACAAGAGTTGTTGATAAAGATGCAAAGGAGAGATTTTGAGAAGCCACGCACGAAATCTTCAGCAGAGCAGTTCAGACGATTTTTTTTTTAGGGTAAGGGAAAAACTGCTCTGCTGAGGTATTTAAATAGAACAGTACTGGTGCGCTCGCTACTGCCTCGCCTAGCGAGCAGTCAGCGAGCGCGCTCGCTGCAGCCTCGCCTAGCGAGCTGCAAGCGAGCATGACAGCAAGTGCATTTGCAAATGCTGCACTTGCTTGTCATCCAGCCTGAATAAGCACACTGTTCTCACTACAACATTAAACATAAAACAAAATAATACTTACAATGTTGGGGTGCCTCCCAACTAGCGCTTGTTTAATGTCGGCTAAGCTCGACGGTGCGATGCTCACAGAGGAGCATCGAGTGGCTGAGCACAACTCTCGCGATCCACATGACCGCCGAGATACACTTTCAATCGTTGGCCATTCACGGTCCAACTGTCTTTCTCGTCCATGTATTCAATGATAATGGCCCCGTATTCTTTTACTTCTTTCACCCGAAATGGCCCGGACCATTTTGATTTCAACTTCCCGGGAAACAACTTCAACCGGGAGTTGAACAATAAGACCAATTGTCCGGGCACGAATTCTTTGGTTCGGATCTTCTTGTCGTGATATTTCTTTGCTTTTTCCTTGTACAACCAACTTGAGTGGTATGCGGCATTGCGCATCTCCTCCAACTCAAGTAGTTGTACTTTCCTTTTGTTACCGGCCAACTCATGTTCAAAATTTAGAAATTTTAGAGCCCACAAGGCCTTGTGCTCCAATTCAACCGGCAAATGGCAAGTTTTACCAAATACCAATTGAAACGGAGTTAGGCCAATTGGAGCTTTAAAGGCCGTACGGTAGGCCCATAATGCTTCGTCCAATTTTTGGGACCACTCTTTTTTAGAATTAGACACGGTTTTTTCTAGGATTCTCTTAATCTCTCGATTAGAGACCTCCGCTTGCCCGTTAGCCTGAGGGTGGTACGGAGTTGTCACCCTATGCGACACACCATAATGTTTTAGAATTGTTTCCAAAGGTGCATTGCAAAAGTGTGACCCTCCGTCACTAATCAACACTCGGGGGGTTCCAAAACGGGAAAAGATGTTTTTCTTTAAAAATTTTATCACCGTTTTGGCATCCGCCCGAGGTGAGGCAATCGCCAAACCACTTAGAGACATAATCAACAGCTACAAGCATGTACTCATTCCCGTAAGAGGGTGGGAAAGGTCTAACAAAATCTATGCCCCAACAATCGAACACTTCCACTTCTTGGATATTTTGGAGAGGCATCTCATCTCTCTTACCTATCCCACCACTTCTTTGGCAACTGTCACAACTTTGCGCATGGGTATGTGCGTCTTTGAAAATAGTTGGCCAATAAAATCCCGATTGAAGAATTTTAGTGGCCGTTCTAACCCCATTATAATGTCCGCCATAAGGCGAGTTGTGACAATGCCAAAGGATGCTCTGGGCTTCATCACCAGTTACGCATCTCCTTAACAGGTTATCGCTACCCAACTTAAACAAGTATGGGTCATCCCAAACATAATACTTCGCATCCGAAAGGAACTTCCTCTTTTGGTTCGAAGTTAGGTCGGCCGGCACACAACCACTAGCCTTGTGGTTTGCAAAGTCTGCAAACCACGGCCTAACTTGAACCTTAAACAATTTTTCATCAGGAAATTCTTCCCGGATTTCCTTTTCAGATGCGGTAACCTCGACATTCACCAAGCGGGATAAATGATCCGCTACCAAGTTTTCCGACCCCTTCTTGTCTTTGATTTCGACATCGAATTCTTGTAACAAGAGGATCCAACGGATGAGCCTTTGCTTCGAATCCGGCTTGGTTAGCAGATATTTAATCGCCGCGTGGTCCGTGTACACAACGACTTTCGACCCTATAAGATAGGACCTAAACTTTTCTAGCGCATACACTATTGCGAGTAGTTCTTTTTCCGTTGTGGCATAATTTATTTGAGCCTCGTTAAGAACCTTACTCGCATAATGTATCGCATGAAAAGTTTTGTCCTTTCTTTGGCCAAGTACCGCTCCAACGGCATAGTCACTCGCGTCACACATTAGTTCAAAATTTTCATTCCAATCGGGAGCGACTATTATTGGAGCGGTAACCAATTTTTCTTTTAAAACCTCGAAAGCTTGCAAACAATCGTCGGTGAAGAGAAATACCTGATCCTTGGCGAGTAAATTGCTCAAAGGCTTAGCCACCTTTGAGAAGTCCTTGATGAAGCGCCGGTAGAATCCCGCGTGCCCCAAAAAACTACGGATGCCCTTCACATTGACCGGAGGGGGTAATTTTTCAATTACATCAACCTTAGCTCTATCCACTTCAAGCCCCCTTTTAGAGACTTTGTGGCCTAGCACAATCCCCTCGGTCACCATAAAGTGACACTTTTCCCAATTTAGCACCAAATTAGTCTTCACACACCTTTCCAACACCGTCTTCAAATTTGCCAAGCATAGACTAAACGTCCCACCAAACACCGAGAAGTCATCCATGAAGACTTCCATTGTTTTCTCTATTAGATCGGCAAAAATAGCTTGGACACATCGTTGGAATGTCGCCGGCGCATTGCAAAGCCCAAAGGGCATTTTTCTGTATGCGAACACTCCAAACGGACACGTGAAAGCCGTCTTCTCATGATCAACCGGGTCAACCGCAATTTGGTTGTACCCGGAGTAGCCGTCTAAAAAACAGTAGTATTGTTGGCCCGATAGTCTTTCAAGCATTTGATCCATAAATGGGAGTGGAAAATGGTCCTTACGAGTCGCGGCATTCAACCGTCTATAATCTATACACATTCTCCATCCCGTTGCAACTTTAGTCGGGATCAATTCGTCTTTGTCATTACGGATTACGGTCATTCCACCCTTCTTCGGAACCACGTGCACGGGACTAACCCACGGACTATCCGAGATCGGGTAAATCATTCCCGCATCCAAAAGCTTCACCACTTCCTTTCTTACAACCTCTTTCATCGTAGGATTTAAGCGGCGTTGTGGTTGAGCCACCGGCTTGAAATCCTCTTCCATCAAAATCTTGTGCATACAATAGGATGGACTAATTCCTTTAAGATCGGAAAGAGTCCAACCCATAGCTTCTTGATTGGTTTTTAGCATAATGATTAGACGGGCTTCTTCTTCTTTAGTCAAAAGGTTGCTTATGATGACCGGCTTTGCCTCGGTCTCATCTAAAAACACATATTTCAAAGTCGAAGGTAACTCTTTTAATTCAATTGGCGTTTTCTCGTCAATTACCTCCTTCTTCAAATTTTCTTCCTCTACTTCCCACGGTTGTAGGTCTTCCAAGCTATCAAGTTCCTTCAAGCATTCCTCAAGAGCTAGCTCCTCTTCAACAGTGAAAACCTCCAATGAGTCGTCGAGAGCTAACTCCATAGGAGATATCTCGTGAATATGCTTTGAAACTTCCATAATAGCGTCTTCGATCACATCGATGCGAAAGCTATCATTTCTGTCTTTGGAATGCTTCATCGCCTCGAATAGATCAAATGTGACCTCCTCATTTTGAACACGCACCTTCATTAAACCGTCATCAACATCAATCATCATTCTTGCGGTCTTCATGAATGGTCGGCCCAATATGAGCGGAGCATCATCATCTTCCTCCATATCAATTACAATAAAATCCACGGGAAAAAGAATTTGTCGACCTTCACCAACACATCTTGGGCTACGCCATGAGGATGGGTCGTCGACTTATCCGCCAATTGTAATGTCATTCGGATGGACTTAATCTCGATGTTGCCAAGCCTTTTGATAATTGACAAAGGTATAAGATTTATGCTCGACCCCAAGTCAATAAGTCCCTTTCCGACATACACATCACCAATTTTAACCGGCAATGTAACTCTTCCCGGATCAACCTCTTTCTTAGGAAGCGTCCTTTGAATGATGGCACTACAGCTCGCATCAAGGACGATGGTCTCCGGTTCCGTATACCTCCGCTTTTTGGTCAGTATGTCTTTCATGAATTTGGCATACTTTGGCATTTGTTCCAAAGCTTCAGCAAACGGAATATTAATTTGTAATTGCTTAAAAATATCCATGAACCGGGCGTAATGCCGTTCATTTTCCCTTTTGGAAGGAGCATGAGGGTAAGGAAGATTTTGGACCGGAGTAGCGCTCACTACCTCCTTTCCCTTTGCAATTCTAGCACTTTTCCATCTAGGCTTCTTCACTACCTCCCTTATTACCTCATCACTTTTATTTTCCTCACTCTCCACACCTTTCTCTTTTTCAACTTCACCATTATTTTTATTCTTTTCAACTACTTCCTCATCACTCCACACTCCTACTTCACCATCAACATTTTCTTCCACTATTTCCTCCTCAATCTCCTTCTCTTTCTCTCTTTGTTCACTCTCAACTCTTTTTTCATTTTCACTACCCAACTCCCTTCCACTTCTCGTCATAATCGCCTTACAATGCTCCTTAGGATTTGTTTGCGTATTAGCCGAAAAAGAAGGACCGGTTTGTTGTTCAGCTAGTTGCTTTGCAAGTTGCCCAACTTGAGTTTCAAGATTTTTTATGGCCGCGTCATTACTCTTTTGATTGGCCATTGACATTTGCATGAATTGCGTCAATGTCTCTTCCAATTTAGAATTGACTACCGGCGGTTGTTGAGATTGATACGGATTTTGGGGAGGATTTTGACGGCTAGAAGAACCACCTCCATAACCTTGGTTATGATAATAGTTGCTTCTAGGTTGGAACCCTTGGTTCCCTTGGAATTGTTGTTGTTGTTGTTGTTGTTGGTGCGGTTGATAAGGTTGTTGTTGTCTTGGTTGATAGTCCCGTTGATTGGCCATGTAATTTACTTCGTCAAAACCGGGAGGTGGACAAAATCCGGTGTCATGTTCACCTTTACAAAGTTCACAACAAGCTATTTGTTTAGCTTTTGACGGTTCTCTTAACTCTTTGATTTGTTGCGTTAAGAGTTCCACTTGTTGTGAGATGAGCTTGTTTTGGGCAAGTATGGCATCATTCGTCCCTAACTCAAGCACTCCCGCCTTCTTCAAAGAATTTCCACGACTTTGACTTTGAAGATCATTCAAAGCCATACGGTTGATAATGTTTGTGGCTTCTTCGGCACTTTTTGACATCAACGAGCCACCCGAGGTGGCATCCAACAACGTCTTACAGTTTGGTTGAAGTCCATTTCTGAAGATATGGATTTGAGTTAATTCATCAAATCCATGCCCTTTGCATTTCCTTAGCATGGACTTGAATCTCTCCCACGCTTCATTCAACGATTCACTGGTTCCTTGAGAAAACACCGAGATGGCCGTCTTTGATTCCATGAATCGGTTATGAGAGAAAAATCTTTCAATGAATTTCTCTTCTAACACATTCCAGTCGGTCATTACGGCAGGTGTTTGATCAAGATACCAATCCTTTGCTTTACCGAGCAAAGCGTGGGGAAACAATCGTCTGAACAACGGAAGCTCCTGAGCCTGATCCACTCCGGCAGCCAATGCTATCTCATAAAATTTTGTGAGAAAAGCAAATGGGTCTTCATGGTCCATTCCGGTGAATGGACTCCCATACAATAAATTCAGAGTTCCCGTCTTCATCTCAGCTTGCCTTCCTGTGTGGTTGGCAAACTGAGCGGTGTTCCTTGGACTGTTGATACATGGAGTAGAAATCGGTGGTGGTGGTTGTGGCTCCATGTTTGGTATGAATGGGTGTGGATTTGTGGTCGAAGAACTTTCCCCTTGCTCTTGGCGTTGTCTAGCCTGTTGCCTCCTACGTCTCGTTTTGCTATTGAGCCTCCTTGCGGTTCTCTCGATCTCAGGATCAAAAAGAAGTTCGTCCACAGGGATTTGCCCTCGCATAAAACGTAAGCTGCACACTAAACCAAACAAATTACAAGCACAAGTCAAAAATTCACAAGCTAAAACTTAAACAACCATTGCGATGCTCGCAATATCAATTTACAATCCCCGGCAACGGCGCCATTTTGTTGAGACAGTTTTTAAGTGTCGGGTTTTTGTTATCGTATCCACAGAGATTGTAAGATATCACTGTCGTTCAATGGTTGAATTAATCTTAACTTAATGTAACACTAGGGTTTTGGTTTTAATCAAGTTATCTTGCATACAAAGTAATTAATTGCGGTAAAAGTTATGTTTTGATTTATATGAGAAATATTGTCAAAGTTAGGTTTCAATGATTACATTGCTTTGCATATATTTGCTCGGTCAACACTCTTATAAACTCCTTTAGATGATAAATAATTTCACAAGGTCCTCTCAATGCGTTTCTCTCGAACACCCATTGTGAGTTTTGCCATTTTGATCCATTGTTTCTCTCGAACACAATCTATCAAAATGACAACTTTTTGGTTCAACCTTATGGTGAACAAAATCATTCGTTACTATCTCTAGCTAACAAACAAGTTTGGATGAAAACCTAGGTCAAGAATCGATAAACATCTCTCGATCAAATACCAACACAAAGAGTTTTAAATAGAAACAAAGTTTTCATCATATATTTACCGTTAAAGAGTTTACATATGAGGATCCTTACATTTACACACAAAGCTTGGAAATCACCTACATCTAAGCTTGACAAATGGAGACTTAGCTACTCATTTTCATGGTAGCTTGGTCGGCAAGTAAGGAAAGAGGGTTGATCAACATCCAAGTCGAATAATCGAAGTTGGATGGGAATCCACCTTCTTTTTGTGGAAGATGGTTGCTAGATGAAGGGAAATGAAATTAGGGCATAAAAGCTCCCACAAAACAATGCTGTAAAATATCTAGGAGAAAGTACAAAAAATGGAAAAGTTGGTAAAAATGAGGTATGGTGCCCAAAAGTGGCACCTGCTACTTATAGACAAGTGCAGAACTGTCATGTTCGCTAGGCGAGCAGAATGGCTCGCCTAGCGAAGGTCAAATATGAGCACAAAAAGCCCCTGCGCCCAGAGAAAACAGGGCCTTGGTGAACTGTGATGTTCGCCTAGCGAACATACCTTCGCCTAGCGAAGGACTCGCCTCAACCTTCGCCCCAGCGAGGTTGAGAGGTTTTGCTACTGGAATGCTCGCTGGGGACTCGCTAGAGCCTCGCCTAGCGAGTGAGTGTTGGCTGCACTTTTCACCAAAACAGAATGAATTCGCTGCAAACTTCGCCATGAGCTCGCCTAGCGAATTAATTTGCCAATTTACTGGAGCTGTTCGCCAGGAGCTCGCTGATAACATGAAATTATATCACATTTTAAGACTTAATTTAATTAGATTATATTATCATTTACTTTAATTTATCCCATTTTATCAGTTATTATGCAGTATTTCTTTTCTATTTACATCAGGTACCCATTTTGAAGCAAAAGTGAAAAAGGGAAGAAAAGGAGGTGTAAAAAGCAATAAAAAGAAAACAAATAACCAAGACCAAGCCCAGCCCAAAAGGAAGCGCAAGTTGCCCCTGTGACGGGCGTCACAAGGGTTGTGACGAGCGTCACGCGAAGTAGCCTTGTGACGGACGTCACACATGGTGTGACGAGCGTCACACCAGTCCACTAGCTTTTTGGCGCAAGTTACGCTCTCAGAAGAATGGAAGTAACGTTGAGGATTTCGTGTCCTATTCTCAAGCCGTGTATTTAGCCATGCTGAAGACTCGTAGGTAACGCAAGGCAGTTACCAAGGCTATTATAAATAGCCATCTCCTCTCTTTGCCGTCGACACAAGTTTTTGCACGCTCAGTTTTGCGAAAGCTCTGCCAAATTTTCCTTTCACGCCTTTGCTTATTTTTTTTCCTTTCCAGCATTGTTCATTTTATTTATTTCTTTTGCAAGCTTTACTTTCCCTTTTTCCTTGCAATTTATCTTTCCCGTTTTTAGCTTTTAGATATTTTTCGCATAATAGTTTCTACACCGGAAACTACTGTGCAGCTTTATACCGGATTTAACCTTACGTTATATTCGAGTTTTATTTCCTTGATTTATTTTACGGTTTAATTGAAGAATCCAAGAACAAATCCTACCGGCTTGTGGTGGAGTGTTCAAGACCATTGTATTACGCATTCAGGTTCTTTAATTGCTATTTAATTTTGTATGTTTTATTCTATTGTTTATTCATATTGCCTGCCTGGAATGAGTCTGTTTATGCATGATGTAAATTCTTGTTTATTTAGCATGTCTGGCTAATTTGCCTAGGTATCGGTATGTAAAGTAAGCAGAATAAGGGATCGAGACTGAGTCGGTTTATCTAAACTTAAAATCAAAATCAATCTTTTTATGGTCTCAACTTACAGGTTTAATAACAAGATTTTTTACAAAAGTAAAAGACATAGAGAAGTTAAAATCAATAGAGCGAGAGTTTGAGATTTTAACTGGACAGTGTAAGTTAGGCATTAATTCTAGATCAGGGCGAGAGCAAGTTTTAGAGTTAATTAAATTCTGACCTTTTCCAAAAAGTATTTTTAAAGATTGAATGTGAGGACGAGAGTTAAACATTTGGATTTAATTATATAACCTAAGTCAACAGAGCGAGAGTTTGAGATAAGGGTGTTTAAAACGGTCAGTATTTTCTTAAAAGAGTTTCTGCAACTTTATTGTTTTCAAAATATGGTTTTTGACTTAATTATAAGTGACAGCAACATTAATATAAAATCATGGTTTATTCAACAGAGCGAGAGTTTGAGATAGAACCTTTAACCAATAAAGTTAACCGAAACGATTCATTTTAAAACCAAGAAACCGACAAAGACTTGATTCCCTAGTTTTGACGAATTACATACCGATATCCGTTTTATTAATATTTAATCTAGACATTAGTTTAGCTCTTAGTTTTTCCCCAAACAATCAAACATCTTCACCTTAGATTTACGTAGTAACTTTAGATAACGGTATATCGATTCATAAGTCCCTGTGGGATCGATATCTTTTAAAACTACGCGATAGAACTGTGCACTTGCAGTTTGTATCCCATTCTCGACACACCCAGTCGAGCGATCAAGTTTTTGGCGCCGTTGCCGGGGACTTTTATTCAATCGATATCGTAACTCTTCCGTTACGCTGTAGAGACTAAGGTTTCTTTTTCTTCTATTTTCTTTCTTTCGTTGATTTGTATGCCACGCACTCGCTCTCAAGGCGAACCGCTCTATTTACGAATCAACGACATCGAACTATATCTCCGAGTCTTACGACGAATTCGGGAATATCGTGCTGAAAACAATCTCCCTCCTATAGACCTTCCTGATTTCAAAGATTTTCCTTCTTTAACCGAGATGGCAGAACCAGCTCGTGCTCTTAGAGATTACGCCGCTCCATCGCAAGATGAACCGCATTCAAGTATTGCTCCGCCCGCAATCGAAGCAAACAACTTTGAACTTAAACCTTCGTTGTTGCAGGCTGTGCAACAGAACCAATTCTCTGGAAATCTTACCGAAGATCCAAACCTTCATTTATCCGTATTTGTCCAATACGCTGATACTGTTAAAGCTAATGGTGTCACTTCAGAGGCAATTCGACTCCGTCTTTTTCCTTTCTCATTAAGAGATAGCGCTAGAAGATGGCTTCAATCTCTTCCTTCCAACTCAGTCACCACATGGAACGAGTTGAAGAAAGTTTTTCTTGCCCGATATTTTCCGCCAAGCAAAACAGCTATGTTAAGAGCCCAGATAAACGGATTTAAACAGAAAGACAACGAGTCTCTTTTCGAAGCATGGGAAAGATACAAAGACATGATGAGACTTTGCCCACACCATGGTTTGGAAGACTGGTTAGTAATTCACACATTTTATAATGGTCTCTTATACAATACAAGGTTAACAATAGACGCCGCTGCAGGTGGTGCACTAATGAACAAACCTTATGCTGATGCTTACCAGCTTATCGAGAGCATGGCCCAAAACCACTATCAGTGGGGAACCGAACGAACAACAGTGGAAAAACCTCAACCGAAAACTGGCATGTACGAGATAAGTAACCTTGATCACGTCAATGCAAAAGTGGATGCTTTGGTCCAGAAGATTGAAAGTTTAAACGTATCGCCTCCAGCAGCCGTGGTTGCCATAACTCAGAATTGCGAGGTCTGTGGAATCCAAGGCCACACTCCTGCGGAATGTCAACTCTTGACTGGAATCCAAACAGAGCAAGTAAACTATGCTCAAGGAAGCCCCTATTCGAATACCTATAACCCAAATTGGAAGAACCATCCAAACTTCTCATATAAGAGTAATAATGCTTTATACGCACCTGGACAGTCTCCAAATCAAGCCCCATCTATACCTCCAGGATATCAGAAACCGAATCCTAACAATAATACCCCTAGAAAATCCAACTTGGAAATCATGATGGAAAACTTTATAGCTTCCCAACAACAAACCAATAAAGATTTCTTAAACCAGAACATACACACTGGCGAACAACTTAAACGACTAGCAAGCAAAGTAGATGCCCTGGCTACCCATAACAAAATGCTGGAAACGCAAATATCTCAAGTAGCTCAACAACAAGCACCTACTGCTGCACCAACTGGTACATTCCCTGGACAGCCCCAACCCAATCCGAGAAGCCAAGCTCATGCAATTATATTGAGAAGTGGAACGGAAGTGGAAGGACCGTCTGACCCAAGGATAGAAAACCAAAACCCTGAGAAATCCATTGAGGAAAGTGAACCTAAGGAAAAGGAAGAGAGTAATAAGGAAACCCTAAAAAAGAAGGAACCTTATGTACCTCCACCACCTTACAAACCACCTATACCTTACCCTCAAAGGCTTGTTAAAACCAAAGATGTAGGCCAATTTAGAAAATTTGTTGATCTCCTTAAACAATTAAACGTTACAATTCCGTTTACCGAAGCTATTACGCAGATGCCCTCATATGCTAAATTCTTAAAAGAAATTCTTTCTAATAAGAGGAAACTTGAGGATAGCGAAACCGTTACACTCCCTGCCGAATGTAGCGCTATAATCCAAAACATGCCCCCTAAACTCAAGGATCCGGGTAGCTTCTCTATACCCTGTCACATAGGAAAATTTGTCATCGACAAAGCCTTATGCGATTTAGGAGCCGGAATTAGCGTTATGCCCTTATCCATATGTAAGAAACTAGAGATGGGAGAATTAAGACCGACCAAGATGTCTGTGCAATTAGCAGATCGTTCCATCAAATATCCTATAGGAATCCTTGAAAACGTTCCCGTACGCATAGGTCAGTTTTACATTCCCACTGACTTCACAATTATGGACATTAGAGAAGATGATACGACACCTATTATACTAGGAAGACCATTCTTAGCAACTGCCGGTGCAATCATAGACGTAAAACGAGGACGACTCACCTTCGAAGTAGGTGAAGAAAAAATTGAATTCATTCTTTCCCAATTCTTGAAAGCACCTGCAATAGAAGATACATGTTACTTCATGGATATCATCGATGAATGCATAAAAGAAGCAGAGTCAGGAGAAGTCAAACCATCAGACTATCTTTTAGAGGACAAATCTAAACAATGCCTAGCAATAACACCAGATCCTACGCAGTGTCTTAACAAACCAACCCCTGATTTGAAAACACTTCCCAAAAATCTGAGATATGAATTCCTAGACTTAGAACTTGAACGACCTGTGATAGTTAATGCAGATCTAGGAAGACTCGAAACAGAAAAACTCCTACATATCTTAAGAAAATATCCAACTGCACTAGGATACCACATCACCGATCTTAAAGGAATAAGCCCTTCTATTTGTATGCACCGCATCATGTTAGAAGAAGACTGTAAAACCTCTAGGGAACACCAGAGAAGACTAAATCCGATCCTAAGTGAGGTAGTAAAGAAAGAAATAACTAAGTTATTAGAAGCAGGTATTATATATCCTATATCTGACAGCAAATGGGTTAGTCCTGTACACGTTGTACCCAAAAAAGGAGGCATAACCGTTATTGAAAACGAAAAAGGAGAAACTATAACTAAACGAATCGAATCGGGATGGAGAATGTGCATTGATTATAGGAAACTAAACAAAGCAACCCGAAAAGATCATTTCCCTTTACCATTCATTGACCAAATGTTAGAACGATTAGCTAAACATTCACATTTCTGTTATTTAGACGGTTATTCAGGCTTCTTTCAAATACCAATTCACCCTGATGACCAAGAAAAGACAACATTCACATGCCCTTTTGGTACCTTCGCGTATAGACGAATGCCGTTTGGTCTGTGTAATGCCCCTGCAACTTTTCAAAGATGCATGATGGCAATATTCGCCGACTTTCTCGAAAACATCATGGAAGTATTTATGGATGACTTTTCTGTATACGGACAAAGTTTCGAAGAATGCCTTGAAAACCTGGAAAGAGTTCTGGAGCGATGTGTAAAAGTAAACTTAGTACTTAATTGGGAAAAGTGCCACTTTATGGTACAAGAAGGAATTGTTTTAGGACACATCATCTCGAACAGAGGAATTGAAGTAGACAAAGCCAAAATAGAGGTAATCGAAAATCTTCAACCCCCAAGAACCGTGAGAGAAGTACGAAGCTTTCTAGGACACGCCGGTTTTTACCGACGATTCATCAAAGACTTCTCTAAGATAACTAAACCCTTAACCGGACTGTTGATGAAAGATGCTGAATTCATATTCGACGATAACTGTTTAAAAGCATTTCAAACTCTTAAACAAGCATTGATCTCCGCACCCATTATGCAGACACCAGACTGGAATGAACCATTCGAAATAATGTGCGATGCCAGTGATTATGCTGTAGGTGCTGTTTTAGGACAAAGAAAGGATAAAAAGCTCCACGTTATATATTACGCTAGCAGAACCCTGGATGAAGCACAGATGAATTATGCCACAACCGAGAAAGAACTCCTAGCAGTGGTATTTGCGCTAGATAAATTTCGTTCTTACTTGGTAGGAGCCAAAATAATAGTTTACACTGATCACGCTGCTATCAGGTACCTTTTAACAAAAAAGGATGCTAAACCTAGACTCCTAAGATGGATCTTGTTACTACAAGAATTCGACTTAGAAATCAAGGACAAGAAAGGAACTGAAAACGTAGTAGCAGACCACCTCTCTAGACTTGAGAACCTTGAACCAGAAAGAACATCCATTAATGATGATTTCTCGTATGATAAACTCATAGCTACTTTGGAAGAGAACAACTCCGACATGCAAGTAGAAACCACCTTAGCTATATCTGTCATACCATGGTACGCTGATCTAGTCAATTATTTAGCTGTCGGAATAGTTCCACCTACTTTATCTTACCAGCAGAAGAAACGATTCTTCCACGACATCAAACACTATTACTGGGATGATCCCTTACTTTTCAAAAGAGGCCCCGATGGTATTTTCCGTCGATGTATACCCGAAGAAGAGGTAGAAAATATAATCCAACACTGTCACTCTGCGCCTTATGGTGGACACACAAGTACATCCAAGACCTGCTCTAAAATCCTACAAGCTGGCTTTTATTGGCCAACTATATGGAAGGACGTACATGCGGCTATTAAGGAGTGTGACAGATGTCAACGCACGGGAAACATATCTAGACGTGACGAGATGCCACAAAAAGGTATTTTGGAAGTAGAGATTTTTGACGTGTGGGGGATAGACTTCATGGGACCCTTTCCATCCTCTTTCGGTAACAAATACATACTCGTGGCAGTTGACTACGTATCAAAATGGATCGAAGCTATAGCTTCTCCAACAAATGACACCCGAGTAGTAACTAGACTCTCTAAAAATATAATATTTCCGAGATTTGGCATCCCAAGAATAGTAGTCAGTGATGATGGATCACACTTTATATCCAAGATACTCGAAAAACTACTACTTAAATATGGAGTGAGACATAGGATAGCAACACCTTACCACCCTCAAACCAGTGGACAAGTGGAAGTATCTAACAGAGAAATCAAGCAAATACTAGAAAAAACGGTCGCCACTTCAAGGAAAGATTGGTCATTGAAATTACCAGAAGCTTTATGGGCATACCGAACTGCTTATAAAACTCCCATAGGGACGACCCCATTTAAGCTCATTTATGGAAAATCCTGTCACCTCCCGGTAGAATTAGAACATAAAGCCTATTGGGCTATTAGAAATTTAAATTTGAATTATAAAGCCGCCGGTGAAAAGAGAATCCTTGACATAAACGAATTAGAGGAACTCAGAAGAGACGCCTATGAAAATGCCAAAATCTATAAAGAAAGAACAAAACAATGGCATGACAAGCGTATATCAAGGAAAGTCTTCAAGCAAGGCGACGCAGTACTTTTATTTAACTCTAGACTAAAGTTATTCCCGGGAAAACTACGATCCAGATGGTCAGGACCTTTTCATATCACTAAAATCTTTCCCAGTGGAGCGGTAGAAATAAAAGGACAATCTACAGAACCGTTCACCGTAAACGGGCAACGTCTGAAACATTATCACTATGCGGAAACCAACGAGGATTCGCAAATTCTACACTTAGACGAAACGCCCCCAGGACTCATAGACTATATTTAACAGTTTCTTTGTCGAGCTTGCGACATTTAAACAAAGCGCTTAGTGGGAGACAACCCACAAATTAATCTGTTATTTTATTATTCTATTATTATTATCATTTCTCTATTTTTCTCTTAATTATTCTTTTAATTTCTATTTAGTATTCATTATTGATTTATTCAAAAAGAAAAAAATATATCTATATATAATAATAATAATTCTTTTCTTCTTTCGGCATTTGGCCAAATCCTGACTTAAACTCATGTTTCTTTTCTCTAGTTAACACTAACCAGATGGGACATTCTGATCGTATGGGTATCAAGTTCAGAGGAATGGCTCAGAAACGAAAGTTTGAAGAACTAGCCGCTAGAGAGATGCTACCTAGTTTATATGCTGATGATTGGGCTATGACTGCCCTTGGACTGAGACAGAGTGTCCTGTTTTTGCTGAATCAGATAGGATGGGAGACCTCCCTTATCCTGAGACATTTCACCACCTATCGGAGACTCACACTAGAATTCCTTAGTTCATTAATCTATCTACCTAGCCATGGAAAAGGAATTAGCAGAGGTTTTATCCAGTTCAGAATGTTCAATATGGAGTACCAATTTAATATTAGAGACTTCACCAACCTTTTGGGTTTTCCTACCTCCTTTGATACATTCACTGTAAGCCAGGAAGAACTTTTTGAATATAGAGAGCTAGAACACTTTTGGGGTAAGCTGACTGGAAATGATGAGCCCGAAGAACATGAGTTTCTCTCTGGAAACATACATAACCCGGCTTTTCGCTATTTCCATAAGATCCTGACCCACACTTTATTTGGGAAGAAGCCAAATAGTACTTCAGTTTCACGTGATGAACTCTTCATCATATTTTGTGCTTCCCAGAACCGTCCAGTAAACGGTGCTACTTTTATGTTAGCTAATTTGGACCACCTTATCCAGGATGAGCGAGCACCCATTAGAATAGGCGGTTTGATCACTATGATAGGTAATGCTATTGGACTACGTCAGCCTATGCTTGACCTTAACCCTTTTTGTGGCATTACTACTATGAGTATACCCTTCCTCTTCAACACTATGTTTATAGCAAACATAGGGTCTGATGAGTTCGAGCTTATTATTGATAACCAGGTTCTCTGCCTATTCACCATGCCCGATCCTAGAACTAGTGTTCATAATCAAAGGAACTGGCTCTATAACCTGAATGAAACCCCAACTCCGGCTGGATCCACTGAATCCATCCAGGATTATGAGATTTGTGACGACTATGAGCACTATGTTGACCATATCTCTCTTGCTGAGTCTGACCCTCAGACACCTTCCGGCTACTATGATATTGATCCTCCTCCTCAGCCTGTCCTGACCGAAGAGTCAGTCATGCCTGATCTCCGACATCATATGCCAGGAACAGATATTAAAACAGTCATTGAAGCCTTGATGTCAGAGCAAGACGCCCTCAGGGAAGATTTCCATAACTTGAGACTTGAAATCCTAGAATGCATGAGCAGAACGGCAAGTCAGTTACGTATGTTACGGCATCATGTTAACTCTTTTGCTCCTCCGGCCAGAGATCCGAAGATAGATGGAATTTAGTTATATTTCTTTCTAAGTTATTTAGTTTTAGGCTAGATTTTTTTTCATTAATGTTGTTTGAATTCATGTTTATTTCTGTTTCATTTCATTATTTTCCTTCCCTGTAATACTTTATGATCAATTTTATTGAAGCTGTTTAATTAATTTTATTATGCAATGGCTATTATGTTCTACTGTTGTTACCTACTATTATCATTATACAAAGCAAGTAAGCGTGCACATTGCATTAAAACTGCAGACTAAACTGATCATAAGCAAAATAAAACATTAAAATACGCCAAAGTAATTCTGTGAAGCGTCACTGAAGCCTTGCCAAAAAGGAGGTGTGACGAGCGTCACACACTCCATGACGAACGGCACGCAAAACGCCTGTTACGAACGTCACACCCCTGTGACGAGCGTAACGCCCTTCAGACAAGTGAACGTTAAGGAGCCGTTGGAGACGAACGTTACACTTTGATTTTTTTACATTCCCCATTCATTTTTCATTTACCACACTTAATTACTTTTCAACCACTTTTTCTTTCTACCTTCCAACCCTTCTCCTATAAATACCTACCAAAACCTCCTTCATTCACCACAAAACAATTCTCTCATATCAAACACACTTCTTTTCCTTTCCAAATCATCCCTTCAAAAATTCATCACAATGGCGGGAAATCAAAATTTCGGAAATATCATCTTCCGATCCGGAGATGACAACTATCAGCAAGAGCAATTCGAGCGCTTCCAACAGCGAGGCGTCGCTCCCACCAGGTACCCCGATTTAACTTGTTTACAACAATTGGGCTTACTCCAAGGTATCGAGTGGATGCTCCGTAAAGCCGATTTAACCTTCCTTTGCACCCATAACCAACCCACCTACCCTTCCCTAACCTTAGAATTCCTAAGTTCTTACGACTACACCACTCCCGCCGGTGAAGGTGAATTTCTAACCGGTACGGCAACCTTCCGTATGTTTAACACCGAGTACTCTCTAACCCAACGCCAATTGAGTGCCATGCTACAATTTCCCACAGAAGGTCTGCTGCATGCCAGAATCCCTCCAACCTCAAACTGGAACACAGTTCTAGTTTTCGATCTTTTTAAGAAAATTTCCGGTATAAATACCTACAACTGGGAAGAACTCCTTCTCTCCCACATCCATAACCCCACCATCCGTTATTTTCTCCGTATCCTGCAAAACACACTTTTTGGAAGACCAAACAACAGTAAGGTTAACTCGAAGGAGTTATTTTTCCTCCAGTGCGTTTTCGAACCGGATACTAAGGTAAACGCCGCCTCTTTTCTCTTTCATCATATCCGCACCTTATGTGCTAGAGGCCGGCAACCCTTTATAATTGGTGGATTAATAACCTCCATAGCACTTGGCCTGAACCTAGGGGATAGACTCCAAACTTTAGAATCCCTACCTCCCCTGTCTATGGATATCAGCTAATGCCGCTCCAGCCGCCTGATTAAAAACAGAGTAGGCGGAGGCTATTATCTTATGGTGAACAACCAAGCAGTCCCGAGTGTTATGCTACCCAATACCACCCTAACTGATGTCACAAACCCCGACCGCCACCTCTACGATCTTAGCGCTCCTGAAACCACCGATCCTTCACAAACAAACCAGCAAACAGATGAGTTTGAAGAAATGGAACAAGGTGATCATCCGCCAACACAACAATCAGTCCCGCTAAACCCTTCCAGTAATGCAGCCGGCCCATCCTCCCAACGTCGTCGACGACGAAGGCCTGCGACCAACGATGACATTATGGATGCTATCGATGGTATGCAGGCACAGAATACAGAGATGATGCAGATGATGCGTCAAATGCAACAGCAACAGGACGCTCGGAATGCCATAACCGACCAGCGGTTTACTGAATTGTTCAACAGGTTCGACAACTTAGACATACGTCAAAGATCACCAGGTCCAAGAACCAGCGGCGGAAGGCAGCCTTAGTTGTTATTTTCTTTTTTTTCCTTTCCATCCTGTATTTCACTTCCTTAAAACATTGAGGACAATGTTTAGTTTAAGTATGGGGGGGAAACAATATTCTTTCCATTCTCAGTTTTTTTTCAAGTATGTTATTTTCCCTTTCATTGTTATTTCCCCTTCTTTTTATAAAAAAAAAAAAAAAAAACAAAAAAAAACAAAAAAAAACAAAAATTATTATTATAATATATATTTATTTTAAGTTAAGTTCCTAAGTGTGAAAATTTCTATTATCTATTCCCCTCAATTTCCTGAGCCATAACAAAAATTTTAACACACCCAATAAGTATAAAGGTTGCTTACTTTATAAAACTTGAGTGAGATCAAAACAAAACCATTACCGTAACAACGCTCTGAGAACCTCAATATGTTAGATCAGGATAAGTACCTATTATACCAATTCCTCGAACTTTTAGTTCTATGGCAGCCCCAAGTAGTTTATACAGAAGTCAGCACCGTCTTAATAGCAAACTACGTGGAGAGCCGATGAATATAAGTGAATGATCCCCAAAGTAACCTAAAATATATAAAGATATCAAGAAATGCACTAATTAAATTAGGTGATCCTTACCAGATCATTTAATCTAAAGGTTGCAGATCATGCAAAAGCACAATACGAAAGATCCATTATGAGTTGGTTCAGTAGGAATCTGGTACTGAACTCGGTAGGGCGGACTACGGTCCGATCCCCCGCAATTTGCAATGGACTGAATAATGAAGTTATCCGACTTACGTACCAGAACTTCTAGCTAAAAGCGGATCATAATCACTAACCGGTTACTCCACTATGTGCGCGAAAAGATAAAGGGCTTAATGTGATTTCGCTAGAATGAAAACGGGTAAAATAAGACTAAAGGAACCAGGATAGCTATCATAGGGTACTTGTAACTGATTGGCATAAAAGTAGGGTTATCTAAGTTGTAACGGTAGTTGTTGATGTCAAGATTAAACTCAAAATCCTCCTAAACAAAAATCCATTCGCAACCTAGTACGAATTGAGGTGTGCTTTGAAATTTCATCTGGCTAAAACTTTTAACAAGTTCTATACTGAATTTTGCTTGAGGACAAGCAAAGATTTAAGTATGGGGGAGTTTGATAACATGAAATTATATCACATTTTAAGACTTAATTTAATTAGATTATATTATCATTTACTTTAATTTATCCCATTTTATCAGTTATTATGCAGTATTTCTTTTCTATTTACATCAGGTACCCATTTTGAAGCAAAAGTGAAAAAGGGAAGAAAAGGAGGTGTAAAAAGCAATAAAAAGAAAACAAATAACCAAGACCAAGCCCACCCCAAAAGGAAGCGCAAGTTGCCCCTGTGACGGGCGTCACAAGGGTTGTGACGAGCGTCACGCGAAGTAGCCTTGTGACGGACGTCACACATGGTGTGACGAGCGTCACACCAGTCCACTAGCTTTTTGGCGCAAGTTACGCTCTCAGAAGAATGGAAGTAACGTTGAGGATTTCGTGTCCTATTCTCAAGCCGTGTATTTAGCCATGCTGAAGACTCGTAGGTAACGCAAGGCAGTTACCAAGGCTATTATAAATAGCCATCTCCTCTCTTTGCCGTCGACACAAGTTTTTGCACGCTCAGTTTTGCGAAAGCTCTGCCAAATTTTCCTTTCACGCCTTTGCTTATTTTTTTTCCTTTCCAGCATTGTTCATTTTATTTATTTCTTTTGCAAGCTTTACTTTGCCTTTTTCCTTGCAATTTATCTTTCCCGTTTTTAGCTTTTAGATATTTTTCGCATAATAGTTTCTACACCGGAAACTACTGTGCAGCTTTATACCGGATTTAACCTTGCGTTATATTCGAGTTTTATTTCCTTGATTTATTTTACGGTTTAATTGAAGAATCCAAGAACAAATCCTACCGGCTTGTGGTGGAGTGTTCAAGACCATTGTATTACGCATTCAGGTTCTTTAATTGCTATTTAATTTTGTATGTTTTATTCTATTGTTTATTCATATTGCCTTCCTGGAATGAGTCTGTTTATGCATGATATAAATTCTTGTTTATTTAGCATGTCTGGCTAATTTGCCTAGGTATCGGTATGTAAAGTAAGCAGAATAAGGGATCGAGACTGAGTCGGTTTATCTAAACTTAAAATCAAAATCAATATTTTTATGGTCTCAACTTACAGGTTTAATAACAAGATTTTTTACAAAAGTAAAAGACATAGAGAAGTTAAAATCAATAGAGCGAGAGTTTGAGATTTTAACTGGACAGTGTAAGTTAGGCATTAATTCTAGATCAGGGCGAGAGCAAGTTTTAGAGTTAATTAAATTCTGACCTTTTCCGAAAAGTATTTTTAAAGATTGAATGTGAGGACGAGAGTTAAACATTTGGATTTAATTATATAACCTAAGTCAACAGAGCGAGAGTTTGAGATAAGGGTGTTTAAAACGGTCAGTATTTTCTTAAAAAGAGTTTCTGCAACTTTATTGTTTTCAAAATATGGTTTTTGACTTAATTATAAGTGACAGCAACATTAATATAAAATCATGGTTTATTCAACAGAGCGAGAGTTTGAGATAGAACCTTTAACCAATAAAGTTAACCGAAACGATTCATTTTAAAACCAAGAAACCGACAAAGACTTGATTCCCTAGTTTTGACGAATTACATACCGATATCCGTTTTATTAATATTTAATCTAGACATTAGTTTAGCTCTTAGTTTTTCCCCAAACAATCAAACATCTTCATCTTAGATTTACGTAGTAACTTTAGATAACGGTATATCGATTCATAAGTCCCTGTGGGATCGATATCTTTTAAAACTACGCGATAGAACTGTGCACTTGCAGTTTGTATCCCATTCTCGACACACCCAGTCGAGCGATCACTCGCCTAGCAAACCCATTCTTCGCCACAGTCTCGCCTAGCGAGCAGGCAGATGAAATGCTTGCTTGCTTTGGTTCCTTTGCCAATTCTCTTGTGTCTTTATTATCAATTAATTCATGCCTTTCCTGCACAATAACACACACATCAAAGGCACCAAGCTTGTTCATCAATGTAATGCATTCCATGTAAAACAAATGTGATTTTGACAATTTTAGCAAGGCAAAAGAGTGAAAGATGCCCACATATGATAGCTCAAATAAGCACTTTTGGGCATCTAACAATGATATGATAGCAAAGTCCCAAACAGAAGAGGGGCATCTGGTAGATCTGGCCAAGTTGTTTGACCGGTTGAGACAATTTAGACTGAGGTTGAATACGAATAAGTGCACTTTCGGAGTGCGGGTCCGGTAAGTTGCTGGGGTTTATTGTAAGTGAAAGAGGAATCGAGGTTGATCCTGCTAAAGTAAAAGCAATACAAGAAATGCCTGAACCGAGAACAGAGAAGGAGGTTTGTGGTTTCTTAGGTAGATTGAACTACATTTCACGGTTCATATCTCATCTAATAGCCACGTGTGAACCCATATTCAAGATGTTGAGAAAAGATCAAACGGTCAGGTGGAATAATGATTGCCAAGCGGCATTTAAAAAAATAAAAGAATATTTGCAGGAGCCTCCGATTCTGATGCCTCCTGTGGAGGGACGACCATTAATCCTGTACTTGATAGTCCTCGAGGGGTCTATGGGGTGTGTACTGGGGCAGCATGACGAGTCTAGTCGAAAAGAGCATGCAATTTACTACCTTAGAAAAAAGTTTACCGACTGTGAAACAAGATATTCACTGCTCGAGAAAACTTGTTGTGCTTTGGTATGGGCTGCTCGCCGGCTAAGACAGTATATGCTGGTTCATACCACTTTGTTGATTTCCAAGATGGATCCGATCAAGTATATCTTTGAGAAGCCAACATTGACCGGACGGGTTGCGAGATGGCAAATGATTTTGTCTGAATACGATATGCAGTATACCTCTCAGAAAGCAATAAAGGGGAGTGTATTGCCTGATTACCTCGCCCAGCAACCCATTGAGGATTATCAACCGATGAAGTTTGAGTTCCCTGATAAGGACATCAGGTTTCTCAAATCGAAAGATTGTGAGGAACCAATCCCGGAGGAGGGGCCTGACCCTGAATCCGAACGGACTCTGATGTTTGATGGGGCCGTTAACGTGAATGGTAGTGGAGTTGATGTTGTTTTGGCTACGCCGAAGGGATCCCACATTCCTTGTGTTGCCCGACCAACATTTGAATGCACCAACAATGTGGCAAGTACGAAGCTTGTATTCTGGGTATCGAACCTCGGTGCGTATATCTACTGGGGCAACGCCTTTTTCGCTTGTGTATGGGATGGAAGCCGTGCTACCAGTTGAGGTCCAGATTCCGTCATTGAGAGTCCTGATGGACGTGAAATTGAAAGAGGCTGAATAGGTAAGGACTCGGTACGAGGAGTTAAGCCTGATTGAGGAAAAGGGGCTGGCGGCCATTTGTCATGGACAGTTGTGCCAGCAGCGAATGAAGCGTGCTTTGACCGATAGGTACGACCTCGTGTGTATCATGTGGGAGATATGGTGGTGAAAAGGATCCTTCCTCCTCAGAACGATCATCGGGGAAAGTGGACACCCAATTATGAAGGTCCATTCATGGTCAAGAAGGTTTTCTCTGGCGGAGCCTTGTTGTTGACGACCATGGATGGCGAGGATTTTCCATCCCCTGTGAATGCGGACGCAGTTAAAAAATACTTCGTATAAGAGACCCGCTGGACGAAAAGAATAAAATGGTCCAGGCAAAAATGGGCATCCCGGCGAACCAAAAGAAAAATGAAAAAGGTTCGGGAAAAAATTAGGGATAAAAGAAGAAAAAACTGTACACCCGGCAAGTCGAAAACCCCACAAGGGCGGCTTGGGCAAAAAAGGGTATCCCGGTGGACTGAAAACCCGAAAGGGCGGTCCAGGAAAAAGAGGGAATGAAACGAACAACTGCGTCTAGCATGATCGTTTGTGTTTTGGTTAAGACACATGGATAATCCCCGACAGGAATCGGTCGGAAGCGTCTTGTTCAGAAGGCAGAAAGCACGGAGAGTCTTGAGGACATATGGGGTGTAACCGAGTTGGAACTCGATGAGATCACGGGTTCACATTGCCATTAGGATAGATTTTCCTTTTGTGCGCAATTACCTCTTTTTAGGGATTGCTTCCTGTGTATTGCTCAGTTACGAACCACCTTTTTAATCAATAAAACGCATATTCAGTCAAATAATTTTGTTTTTGTTTTCATTACCGCTTTGATTGCAAAAACATCTGTTTATTTTGATAAGAATCTTTGCATTTTAAGACATACGGGTCCCTTCCAATGCATGTTTATAGGATTGAGAACTTGAAATCTTATTTGGAAGGTGGAGTGACTCAGGTGTTGAAATTTTGGCACGCCTGGGGCACGTTTTTATCTAACGATCTCTTTTGCAGGTGCTTTTAGATATTTTCACTCACTTGCAGGTTGTGATGTGAAGCTTTTTGACGAAAGATTCCTTCGGGTCCAATCAGGGACAAGGAATTGTGGAATGGTGAAACGACGACGAAGGAATGGCGACGATCCTTGAGGGTTAATCAAGAAAACTCTTCAAAGTCTGAAGAAGTGGAAAGTTGACACCATGGTTAGATGGTGAATGCCAGTGTTCGACGAGTCGACAGGTGTTCTGTATCCAACGTTCCGTATCACCCCAGTAGGTTCAAGGTCGGTGTTTCCTCGGCAGCCAGGTCTGAAGGTTGTTGTTTTCCCTAGCAGGTTTGAGATTGTTATCTCCCCAGCAGGTTCGAGGTCGGTATTTCCTCAGCAGCCAGGCCTGAAGGTTGCTATTTCCCCAGCAAGTCTGAAGACTGATGTTTCCCCAATAGAGGGGTGCGTTGGTGGTTGTTTCCCCAGCGAAGTCCCCAAGCAGATCGAGTTCAGTGGAGGTTATCCCTAGTGAGGGTTATTCTTTCCCCAGCGGCAGTGCTATTCCCAAGCAGGGTTGGAGATTGGAACGATATCGAGTGCCTCGAGCTCCCCAGTAGAGTTCCCTGAGGGGGATACTTTTTATGCATTCATCATTTAGAGAAGCATAGCATATTGCATACCTAACTGCGTAGCATTTCCATGGTTATGGAGCATTACGCTGAAAAAAAACTCATGCATCAGCATTGCAAGCATAAGCTAGTCTCAAGCCGTGGTTACCGTTTGAGAATTGGTTTCGCCGGATGGTGAAGATGTTATTCCGAGGAGTTTAGCATCATGACGCGATCAGCGCGACTCAAGCCGTGGTTACCGTTTGAGGATTGGTTTCGCCGGATGGTGAAGATGTTACTCCGAGGAGTTTAGCATCATGACGTTGGATCAGCGCGACTCAAGTCGTGGTTACCGTTTGAGGATTGGTTTCACCGGATGGTGAAAATGTTACTCTGAGGAGTTTAGCATCGTGATTTTGGATCAACAGTATTCCCCAGTTAGTCACCGGCAAGCGTCTGCTTTGTTTTGACATATGTAGATGTCATCCCTGCGATACCGGTAAGTGTCGTGTCGATCCTCGTGATGTCTGTTTTCTTTGGTGTCGGTAAACATCATTGTTCGATGTCAGTAAACGTCGAGTTTCTTCCCAGTCATCGGTAAATGTATGGTCGTGTGTCCTTTCTTTGGTGTCGGTAAACATCATTGTTCGATGTCGGTAAACATCGAGTTCCTTCCAAGTCATCGGTAAATGTCTGGTCGTGTATCCTTTCTTTGGTGTCGGTAAACATCATTGTTCGATGTCGGTAAACGTCGAGTTCCTTCCCAGTCATTGGTAAAATGTCTGGTCGTGTATCCTTTGTTCGATGTCGGTAAACATCGAGTTCCTTCCCAGTCATCGGTAAATGTCTGGTCGTGCCTTCTTTCTTTGGTGTCGGTAAACATCATTGTTCGATGTCGGTAAACGTCGATTTCCTTCCCAGTTGTCGCATCACGCGAAAAACCGGTGGGAAAACAAGAAACAACAGAGCCGCCACCGTGCGTTATTTATCCCAAAAGAGGGAAAGGAAACGCTCAGAGTAAACCTGGAAAAAGCATGGTCTCGCGACCAAAGAGAATGGGTTCGGGAGTCGGTTATGCGGAGGGAAGGTATTAGCACCCCTACGCATCCGTAGTACTCTACGGGATCCACGCACAAAAGGAAGGAATATTGGTTGCTAAACACTGCTCAAACTCACACACACTGGCTGAAAGAAACGAAAGAGACTGACTGAAACTGAACTCGGCAGGATGTCGCATCCTGGGCCTACTTAGTCTATCAGGCATAGACATCAGAGTCCAAGTAGTTCGGACTGGGGAGACGACACATGCTCGCTAGGATATCGCATCCTATGCATACGTATCTTCTCGGACGAGAGAAGAATCAGAGCATTCGTAGCTCGGCTCACACACACAAACAAACAAAACACAGGCAAACGTGGAGCCCGACTGCCAATCACTGGACTTATGTCAGCATCCGAACCTAAACACACGCAAAGAGGCAAACGTGGAGCCCAAATGCCAATCACTGGACTTACATTGACATCCGAACCTAAACAACACAACAGATAGATAGGGAGTCGGGGACTCAGCCTATAACTGTCAAACACACACAAACAAGACAGACAGCAAATGCTAAGGAGTCAGGGACTCGAGCCTAGCAAAGGTCAGACAACACACACAAAAGAAAGAAAAGGCGCCCGGAGAGATCAGCTCAATCTCCTGCCTACATACTTCATCTGGTGTGAAGATCAGGGCGATGTAGTTCCCCTACAGAGGGATAAAGGACTAGCCTAACCAGATAACAGAGGGAGACACAACACTAGGGAGACTACGACTCGAGCCTAGATGTTATCATGCAAAATCAACCCTAAGTTAAGGTTTCTAGCTAACTGGCACAGGGAGCCAACCTATCCTAAACATGACTTGCACAGGAAGCAAGCCACACACACACTTAACTTGCACAGGAAGCAAGCCAAGCAAAACCTAACTTGCACAGGAAGCAAGTCTAAACTAACCCTAACTTGCACAGGAAGTAAGTCAAACAATCCTATCTTGCACAGGAAGCAAGTCAAACAATCCTATCTTGCACAGGAAGCAAGTCAAACAATCCTATCTTGCACAGGAAGCAAGTCAAACAAACCTATCTTGCACAGGAAGCAAGTCAAACAATCCTACAAGCACAGATAGCACACACTATACACAAGCAAGTGGCTCAAACCAGGGTTAGGTTTTAGTCGAGGGGTCATATCAACCTCAACAAACAAACCTCTGGAACTGGGTGAATGTGCTCTTAACCTTGCCATTGAGAGACTAAGGTGAAGCAGATGAAAGGTGGGTGAAGGTAAGACTTCACAACTCTTATCCCTGGCCTGGGAGAGCTTAAGACAAGAATGTGTGGGTTCAGAAAGTGGGAACCCTTCTACACATTTAAAACTGACTCAACTGTACAATTGTACAAGATCTTGGGTTTGTATCTGTAATGCATCAACACAGTGGTGTGAGCAAAGCAAATGACACACTGAATAGTGGGGGATAGATTGCATATCCCTACCTTCCACCAATTGCCTCTTCACTTAGGAGGTCTTTGACTCTATGCAAGGACAAAATTAAACATCCACAAACATTGCCTCTTAAGGAGGACTTCAGACAGTTGCCTGGCCAAGTAACAGGCCAGGTCTTCCAGACTACATGAGGAAGAAGAGACATACCTCAATGCAAATTGCTTATACAAGCAAAGCAAAGCAAAAAGTTCACAAGGAACTAGGCAACTAAAGCACCTGAAACAGTCAAGCAGATGTTAGTATGCAACTTCAAACAAAGCAAAAAGAAACAGACACCAACAGTCAATTAGAGGCACATGGATGTGCAAGGCACAAGGCTTAAGGCATGTGAGCCAAGCCACCTACAAAACAAACAAGTTAGACAATGATATTTAAGCAAGCTCAATCAAAAGAATTGGTCTCAATGGCCATTTGATGGTCAACCTGAAAACACAAGCTCAAAGGTGAGTAACATGACCACTAGGACTAGCCTAGGGTCAAAAGAGAATGAAAAAGTCAAAACAGCAAAGGGCAAGCATCCAAAATCATGTTCAAACAATTAAGAAACACAACCAATTGGGTTCACATCCATATCAATCACTATCATCATTTCATGAACCATTTAGGTCAAAGTATGGCAAACAGAAGCTCATAGAAGTCAACAGAAAGACTTAACTCAAAAGCAATCCCTAACATTTCCAAAAATCACCAAATAAATCATGGTCAATCACAATCCATAGCATGGTATGCATGTCAAATTTCACCTCATTTGGACAAATGGAAGGCAGTCAATGAAAATCATAAAGTCAAAGCAATTTTGAACATGCTCGAGGAAGTCAACCAAACATGTATCAACTTAGAAAATTCATAAATCAGAGATGGCATATGATAAATGAATGGGATCAAAACCATGGCAAAGATGAGTATGTCTAGTTATCTCATGTAAAATTTCATGTCCATCCAATAAAGTATGAGAATTTCACAAATGAAATGGGAACAAGTGTCACACAAGGTCAACATATGACTAACCAGGGGAGAAAATCTCAAACAATTAGGAAATGCCACAAATAAATCCACAAAAAATCACATGTAGACTAGACATACAAGAGTAGGTTCATGCAAAAAATCAGATCAATTGGAGGTCTAGAAGCATGGTAATGAAATTCATGAAGTTGGGCATCAATGGTGTGACACAAATTGTCACACCCTAATTCAAAAATTCATAACTCGCAAACCAGCAATGATAAATTCACAAACTCTACACCAAAATCACCATGAGTGTGTCTAGTTTAAGCACAAAAAATTTGGGAGCCATTGGATACATTCTCATCATTTCACAAATGTTTTGGCAAAGTGTATAATATTTGGTCACATGTCACAAACCCTAGCACCATTTAAAAACCATTGATCAAAAAAATCTGGAAAAATAATGATAAAAAAGTAGAGATCATGATGAACACAACACAAAAAATCCCATTAGATTTGGATCAAAATTGGACAAGTTATGAATTTTGCAAGTTGGATGAAATGATTGAAGAAATAAAAATGAAATGATTTAAAATTAAAATGTGGAATGGCAGTTTGGTAATTCCTTGCGCCACTAATCAAAACACGGCCGTTTTGGCCAAGAATTTGAAATGTTTCTATTGGCTGATGAGTAAAAGGCCATGCATGCACGTGGAAGGGAAGAAGAAATCTGGGCAAATGCACTTTGAAGCTAGGGTTTCAACACCTTCATCCCTCTTTCAATCGAATTTCACAAACTTTTCCAAAAATCAAAATTGAGTATACCCAAATGTCCAGCAAGCAATGACAAGCATGAATCCACCATTGGTTTCCATTAAAACACCATACAAGTCAAGAATCGAGCAAAATAAACAAGCATCATCAAACTTCAAAACGACATAACTTCATGAATAAGCATCCATTTTCAAAAAGAAAAGCATCATGACACTCAGCATCAAGAGACCTTTTAAAATCATGTATTGATTAAACAAAAGGGGGGGGGGGTCGAATTCATACCAAAAATTGAAGGACAGTTGTGTTCTTGATGTTGTTTGGTTGTTTTGAAGTGAAACAGTTGCACCTTAGGCCTTCAAATGATGAGTGTGAAGTTGGCTTTGGCTTGTGGATGCTTGGTTTTGATTGAAATCCCATCTGCCATGGTTGAGCTCTTTGAGAACAGTGCTAGGAGGGGAGCTTACAGATGGAGAATGATGCTTGCCATGAGTCTAAAATGATGCTTGGATGGTGAGAACACAATAGCCAGGTTTAGTTCATTGAGTGTTTTGGACTGAGTTTTGGAAAAGATGCAAAGTGTGTTTTTGAGAGAGTGGGAGCCAAGGGTTTTCTACTGTGTGTTTTGTGGCTGCAACTGGTTTATAATGATGAAATGGTGGTGAAACAAACAAGGCCAGGTTTAGTTCATTGAGAGCTCTTGACTGTTTTGGAACAAATGTTAATGAGTGAGTTCTTGAGCCAAATGAAAGAACCAAGGTTTGTTCTATGTTAGATGGATGCTAGGTGACAGAAAATGATCAATGGATATTGTACCAGTCAAAGCAAGGTTAGGTCCCTTTGGAAATTTTTGGACAGATCTTGATAAAATGCAAAGGATGAGGTTTTGGAGAATGAGTGAAAGTGGTTGTGTTATCTCTGCTAGCAGGGCTTGTCCATGACAGGAAAATGATGTTTTGATGTTCTGTTTTAAGTTGCTTTTGGCAGGGCAAAGTTTTGTCTTTGGAGTCTTGACTGGTTTTTGAAATGGCCAAAAGCAAGGTGATGCTCTTTAGAATGAGTTCTGTTATGTTGGTTTGTGTTTGTTGGTTATGTTGGCTGCAGATGGTCTTCCATGACAGAAAATGCTGGAAAATATTGCCTCAAGCCAAGCCAGCTTTTGTTCTCCTTGAGTTATTGGACAGAAAATGAAAATGCACCAAAGGAGTTTTCAGGCATGAGTGGATTTCTATTGGTTTGTGTGTCTGCCATTAATGATCAACATGACAGAAAATGATCATGATATCTGCTGCCTTGGGTGAAGCAAATCCATGGCCAAGCTCATTGGAAGTTTTGGACTGTTTTGGAAGAAAATGCCAAATGAAGGTTTTTAGAATGAGAGTTTTGGTGTTTTGGACAGAGTTGATGGCTGCTAAGTGTTACTCATGACAGAAACATGATGGAGGATATGGTATTGAGCCCAGCTTTCTCTTTGGAGTTTGACAGGGTTTTTAGCAAAATGGCCAAAGTGATCTTTTAGCATCAATGAATTTCTGTTGGTTTTGTGCTGTCCAAGGTGGTTTTTGTGCCTGCTATTAGGATTGGTTTGACAGAAAATGATGATCAAAGTCTGCTGGACAGTACAAGGCATGGCTCTTTTCTTTGGAGTCTTGACAGCTTTTCTTCTCAAATGCCAAAGCAAGGTGAATGAAGTTTTTTAGGAACAGTCATTTTCTGTGCAATGTGGGCTGCTATTAAGGTCTGGCCATGACAGAAACAGATGAGTAAACTCTGCTGCTTTAGAGTACCAAGTATGGTCCATGGGAGTATGGATGGATATGGTGAAATGGTACTTCTTCCAATGTTCAAGCAAACTAGCATGGGCTTACATGTACTGCATAATTTGAGCTTGCAAACATACTTTAAATGACATTTCTGAGCTATTTCAATTGGCCAAGTGGTTTAAAGAATGATAAATCAAAAAGTCAAACATTGGTCAAACTTGCATTTAAATGAGATAAGTCAAAAAATGCCATTTTGATTGGTGAAGTTTTGGCACATGAAATTTATATTTTTGGAAAGAGGGGATCAAATGTGACTTGTAGGAAAAAACCCCACCAAAATTGGCCAAACGGTTTGGGAGATATGGCCTTTTGAAGTTCAAGATTTTCTGAAATCGATTCGATCATAACTTGCCAACCACACATGGGAATTAAGAGTTCTTAGACTTTCTGGAAATGGGAGAACAAGATCTTCAACTTTCATGTTGGGCAAAAATTCATTTGAAGCTTGTATCATGATGTAAGTTTGAGGATCAAGACTTTCCATTTTTGGTAAGTTTCAGTTACAGGTCCAGTTTCCATTTTTGGAACTTTCTGATCTGGCTTTAAATTCTTCCATGATGGTGTTTGACATGATATATGAGGCCTATTTGGACATGAATAAGCTCTCTCAAACCAAATCCATTCATCAAATCACTGATTAAATGGACAGTTGACCAACAGTTGACTTTTAGGGTTTCTGACTGTCTGCTCATTGACTGATGACTTCCAAACCCTAATTCCTTGATTGGCTTGCACTTGAGGCAAAAAAGGCAATGCAATGCTATGCAATGGACCATGATATGCTATGACCTAATATGAAAATGTATGTATAATGATAGGTGCAAATTTGAGGTGCTACAGCTGCCCCTATTCAATCAGCTGGGAACCCGAACGGATGATAGCAACGGCTGTCAGACTTTCAGGGTAAACAGGGATTGAATACCAAGAACCGTAGAAATTTGCACAATAGGGATCCACCAATGGAAACGTCCACTGGGATTTGATTTTTATTACTGGGTATATATTGTTTGGTTTTTTGTTTTCAAAGGGTACGGCCACATCCAGACATCGCAACGACGATGAACGGGAAAAGAAATCACAACTAGATGCCAACGGACAACTAGGAAAACTCAACGTTTACCAAGACCAACGGAGAGGTAACCAGACATTACTGAATGACCGGAAGGGATACAACCATACGTCAACGGACGAAATGGGAAAAACTCAACGTTTACCAAGACCAACGGAGAGGTAACCAAACATTAATGAATGAATGGAAGGAGATATACAACCATACGTCAACGGACGAAATGGGAAAAACTCAACGTTTATCGACACCAACGGGGAGGAGAATACTCTACTGGGGAGAGTGAACACAACCAAATCATCAACGGATGATCGGGAAAAACTCGACGTTTATCGACACCAACGGAGAGGAGAGTACTTCACTAGGGAAGAAGGACACAACCAAGTCATCAACGGATGATCGGGAAAAACTCGACGTTTATCGACACCAACGGAGAGGAGAAATACTTCACTAGGGAAGAAGGACACAACCAAATCATCAACGGATGATCGGGAAAAACTCGATGTTTATCGACACCAACGGAGAGGAGGAATACTTCTTCGATCTGAAAATCGGAAATTGGCCTGAACGCCACTTCGGTCTGAATGCCGGAAAATTGGCCTGAGTGCCATGAGTACATCGACCTGATCGTCGGAAACTCCTTCGGTCTGAATACCGGAAAATTGGCCTGAGTGCCATGAGTACATCGACCTGATCGTCGGAAACTCCTTCGGTCTGAATACCGGAAAATTGGCCTGAGTGCCACGAGTACATCGACCTGATCGTCGGAAACTCCTTCGGTCTGAATACCGGGAAAACATAAGACATATTATCTATAGCCATCAAAACGTAGATAATACACTCGCATGGAAGATTATCCATAACCGGGTTGTAGGTTGTTAAATGAATAATCGACCGAAAAGGAAGGCATCTGGGTACCAGACTAGGTATGCAAAAGATGACCAATCAAAAGAGGATAAAGCTGCTTACTCGGAGCAAGTATCCAAAAAGAAGGGGAAGACCCAATGGGGACAATACAGCTTGATCAAGGCGAGTATCCAGAGGGGAAAGAATATCAATATCACAAACCGGATACTGATAACTGCAAAGAGGGGATTACATCTACCGGTTAGTAGGCAGAAAACCACGGAAAAGTAACCAGTCACCATCGGGATGAGCACAAGGGGTTAACTCCACCAATGGGATGAAAGTGGGATTTTACAACTACCAGCTTGTAGGTAGAAAACCACAAGGATAGGACTTACAACTACCGGTTTGTAGGTAGAGGCCAACAAATTCCGCTGAGGATGAAATGAATGAGTGCCGGTTAGTGAGCGACTATTCATTTATGCCCCAGGGCAGCACAAGAGATAGTCAACAAGAAGCCAATTTAGGATCGATCCAAAAAGGCAGACTGAATCAAGACTTATCCTAATGAGGAAAGAACTCAATAGGGAAAACCCATCCCATTAGGGAGGGAACGGAAGCAACCGTCATCCACGAGGATGTATCTCAGTGGGGAAATGGCAGGAAAAGATTGACACTTTATGCTTAAGGGGTAGACTCTACATGGAGAGATCAGACACACCCATATCTGCTTAAGGAAAAAGACCCAAGCTGGCAAGACGCTAACAATTGGGGAGTAACACTGCTGGGGATACCCGCTCGACTGAGGAATCACTTGTTCGGAAAACACCAACCTCTCGACCATGCTGATGAACCCAATTCTGAAGCCGATCCAATGGCGCGATGCTAAACTCTTTCCAACAACCCAATCTCGGCTGGTCACCACGACCTAGGGCTAATGGATATGCTTGCTATGTTGATGCATGAGTTTTTTCTTGTTTTACACAATGCCCCATGATTATGGAAATGCTATGCACTAATGATGCGATATGCTATGCTTATCTAAATGCTGAATGCATAAACACACGTCTCCTTCAGAGACAACACCGGGGAACTCCAGGAACTGTGCTGGGGATTCTATAACCATGTCAACTTCCATTCTGCTGGGGAAAGACAGAACTTTGCTGGGGAAAAACCATCAACACAACCTCTGCTGGGAAGACAACTTCAGACTTGGAAAACAATTACAACTCCGCTGGGGATGCGGCAACCTTCAGGCTTGCTGAGGAGACACTGATCTCGAATCTGTTATGGAGGTAACGCTCTCACACCTACTGGGGAAATACAGCTTATTAGACACGGAACACCTGTCGAGTCGCCGAACAGCGGCATCCAACGTCCACCCATAGTGTCGGCTTTCCTCTTTTACGAACTCCCCGACACTTCTGGACTTTTCTGCTCCATCATCTTGTATTCCAAATCTCGTCCGTACTCCACGGGGATCGAACTCTTGGGATTCATACATACTTTCCAATCGTCAGACTTTGAAGAGTCTTCTTGATTAATTTTCCAGGATCGTCGTCGTAACTTTCATCGTCCTTTCACCGCTCAACTATCCGTTGCCCCTAATCAGGCTCTGCACAAGAGATCGTCAGATAAAAACGTGCCCCAGGTATGCCCCAGGTGTTCTGATATTTCAACACTTAGGTCACTCAGACTTCCAAGTAAGATTTCCAGATTTCAATCACACAAGCATGCATTGGAAGAGACCTCTATGTTTCAAAATGCAAATATTCTTATCAAAATAAACGGATGTTTTCGTAATCAAAACGGTAATGACAACAAAACAAAATTATTTGACTGAACACACGCTTTATTTTACTGGAATAAAAGATGGCTCACAATCGAGCAACACACAGGAAGCAAACCCTGGAAAGAGGTGATTGCACACAAAAGGAAAAATCTATCCTAATGGCAACGTGAAACCGTGATCTCATCGGGTTCCAACTTAGTTACACCTCATATGTCCTCAGGACTTTCCGCACCTTCTGTCTTCTGAACAAGACGCTTCCGATCGGTCTCTGTCGGAGATTATCCAAGTCATCATGAGCACAAATGATCATGCTAGACGCAGTTGTTCGTTTTATTCCCTCTTTTGCCTGGACCGCCCTTTCGGGTTTCAGTCCACCGGGATACCCTTTTTTGCCCAAGTCGCCCTTGCGGGTTTTCAACTTGCCGGGTGTACAGTTATTTTCTTTTATTTTTATCCCTAATTTTTGCCCGAACCTTTTCTTTCTGTTTTTTGGTTCGCCGGGATGCCCTTTTTTGCCTGGACTTTTTCTTTTTGTCCAGCGGGTTTCTTTCACGAAGTATTTTCTAACTGCGTCCGCATTCACAGGGAATGGAAAATCGTCGTCGTCCGTGGTCGTCATTAACAAGGTTCTGTCAGAGGAAAAACCGTCTTGACCACGAATCAGACACTCATAACTGCTTTATCCATTTGCCCCACAATCGTCTTGAGGAGGAAGGATCTTTTTCAACCAACTCTTCCACGTGGTACGCGCGAGGTCACACTTCTTGGTTAACAACATGCTTCGTTCACTGGGTACCATTGCCCCATGCCAGGTACCTGTCAGTCCTTTCCCTCAGTTGGGCTTAACGTGTCATTCCGAGTCCTTATCCATTCAGTCTTCTCTGATTTCTCATATTCCTGTGAGGAAGACACTGCCCCAGGTAGACGCACATCCCTAGGTTCGATATCCAGGATACAGACTTTATGTTCAGCCACCATTGTTGGTGCAACCAACTATGATCCGGGAAGCACTACCTTATTCACCTCATCTCCTTCCCCCTCAGACATCGGAATCCGTTCGGATTCGGGGTCAGACCCCTCCTCCGGGATCAGTCACTCTCAATCTTTCGATTTGAGTACCTCGAGATGTCCTCATCAGGGACCTCAAACTTCCTTGGTTGATAACCTTTCCATGGGTTGCTACTAGCTTCTTAAACACATATCTGATCAGATCCATTTTGGACATCCACAAAGTGGTATGAATCAGCATACACTGTCTCAGTCGGCGAGCAGCCTATGCCGAAGTACATCAAGTTTTTTCGAACAGTGAGTGTATTGTTCCACAGTCGATAAACTTTTTGCTTAGGTAAATTGCATACTCTTTTCGACAAGACTAGTCATGCTGACTCAATACGCACTTCGTAGACCCCTCGAGGGTTATCAAGTACCGGATTAACAGTTATTTCTTTCACTGATGTATCGGAATCAGAGGTTCCTACACCTTACCCTCTTTTTTTTTTTTTTTTTTTTTGGCAGGATCGACCTCGATTCCTCTGATTCGCTCACAACAAGCCTCGGTAGCTTGATGGACAACACTCCATAAGTGCACTGATTCAGACTCAAAAGTATGAGTTATCTCAACCGGTCAAACAAATTGCCCCAAGTCTACCGGATGCCCCTGTTCTGCTTGGGACTTTGTCATCATGTCATCAACATGGCATTTGCTTTCACGATGAATCATATCACGAAACAAAGTCACCGTAGACCTCTGATACGTGGCGTCGGCCTCATGTGACGGAACGACATCAATTTAGAACAAGAAGGTGCCCCTTGTGTGATGGACCTGGTTTACTTCATATCATCTGGCAATAATTCAATCTGGTCTGGGCCAAGAAGCCATCCATAAACACTGAGACCTGAGCCATATAATCAACCAATACCTCATTGTGAAGTACCGGGAATTCATCCTTCATATTAGCTCTGTTCACATCTTGGTGGTCCATACACCTTCTCATCCTTCAGCACCAGTTTCCTCTTTACTGGAGGACAGTCTTCTCTTAAGGGTAGCTCGTGCCCCATAACATTGGTATTCCGCCCTGGTGTATTTAGATGCAATCAGGCATACGTATCAACCTGCTCTTCTAACAGGGCTACCATTCTGTTCTCGACTTGCCTCTGAAGCGGCCTCAACTTTCACTTTCCCTTCTGACCTTGGCGGTACCTGGGATGACAAACTTGACTCGCTTCTTGCGCGGTTGAATCACCTTCTCCTCTTGTTTCAACAACCTGGCTAATTCCAGCTGATCACGATCTTCTGCGCCTTCTTCTTCGGCATGATAGCTTGGATTGTCGAAGTCATATAGAGGTGTAACCAAATCGTTATCGGTGAGATCAGGAGAGTAATCACTTTGGAACGAGACAAAATCAAAAGGAAAGAGAATGAAAAAACGTTGCCATTTTTATTTGTTTTTTTCTCTTTTTAAAATTGCAAAATTAAATGAAGAACAGGGAACACCGCTTTTAACTACAAAAACATCCATTCATTACTGATGCAAAATGTTGCATAATGAAACACACAAGATGACCCTTACAATGGACCATTACGTTTCGGGCAAAACGTATGGCTTTCATGCAAACAAAAATTGAAAAACAGAAATACTACTCTTCAGAATGAGTGACAGTGATGCTTTCGGAGGCCCTCCAATCGCCTGGCACGCACGACTTTATCCACACCTCAAGCTCGCGGTCGCTGTCAACATCTTCAGCCATTGAACGGGCATGGCCAGGATCCAACATCCCTGCACTGACGAAGGTGTAAGGTGGGCGACATCCTCTATTTGATCTAGACGACTCTTGACCCGGCTGATAACCGACCCCAAACATGTCTGCTTTTACCACGATGTCAATGATCCTTCCCCAGCCTTGGGCTTCTTTGTTCTTCACCACCTCCAGAGCTTGTTTATAAGAAGAAATGGACAACTTCTTCTCTTTCTCAGCAACAAGGGCCTTCTCTGCCTGGACGGTTTCAACTGCCAGACGGGGTGCTTTGCATCTTACATTATCCATTTCTACCTTCTTCATCCTCTGGGTCGTGTCCTTCATCATCACACACTCTTCTGTATTGACGGTCGCACAACAAATATCAACAACAGGGAAAGCTCTATCCTTTATCAGAGATTTTGGAACCATAGCCATTGGACCTTTCAGCTGATCCTCCTCAGTCATCTCCAATCCTCTCTTGGCCTTCTTCACCATCTTGACTTTTACAGGACCCTTTCTGGGCGCAGGGTTGAGATCCCCCTTCATAATCTGGGCCAAGTTAATGGTCTCGGAGTCCACCATGTCCTGGACGACATGCTTAAAAGCTCTACAGCCCTCAATGTTGTGTCCGGGCGCCCCAGAGTGAAACTCGCACTTGGCATTCTCATCATAGTTTGGCGGCCTCTTCTGCCGTTCTATGGGAATCAATATCCTTGGCCGTACTAAAGCAAGATCCATCAACCTTTGGAACAGAAGGGCGTAAGTCACGGGTGGTTCCTCAAACTGACGATCCTCTTTCTTCTTCTTCACCTGGCTTTCAGCTCTCGGTGTCTTCTGTTGAGGTGGCTGTTGTTGCTGTTGAGCAGGTGAATTACTGACAGGAGTGGTTATAGTGGCAGCATAAGGATGATAACGATCTTTGCTACGTTCTTTCTTTGCGGGCACACCAACTGGCTCAACCTTCTTCTTGAATGGACCACTGTCGGAGGGTTTCTCTGCTATAGTACCAGAAGGTTTGTTCACTTCGGAGGACGGAGCCTTCCCCTGGACTTTCTCCACTATCAGCCATTTCTCGATCCTTTCCAATCTTTCAGACATGGCTTTCTGCCCCAAGGCAAGTCCTTGCACAACGCTGAACAACTCCTTCATCATCTCTCTTAGTTCAAGGATATCGGCGTTGAAAAGATCCATCAACTTGGATTTGTTGACCCCCAGCAGGTTATCTGAACAGACAAGCTATGCGCACCGGTTGAATACTGAAACCTACAAAACAGCAAATGGGTTAGTATGACTCACACATGCAATGTCTGTCCGTACTAGGAATATTCAGTCCTCTTTTTTTCTGGTTTCATTGAGACAGGTAAAATTTAATTAACAACATTTTGACATCTGGATGTCTCTCAACCGGGGTTTTTAATTTTTTAAAAAATGGGCCCTGAGTACGGACAGACATGATTTGAATGCAGATGAATGCAAGATGATATGATGCAAATGCATGAATGCAGGCCCTTGTGCCACCAAGTCAACTGTAGACCCTCTGCTTTTCTGAACCAGTCAATTTGCAGGACCAAGTCACCATAAATCCAACTTTGGGAGTTCCGAAATAAACGGAACCGGAGATTATATCACTTATCTTTACAGGAACAACCACTAAACGGGTGACAAACGGATCCTCTGAACAAGTACTCTCAACTCAGCCCGGGGATCCGAAATAAACGGAACCCGCTGATAAACCATGGACAGAACTCTGGCGTCCCAGAAATAAATGCCCCATAATTCACAGTCACCATCAGTACCAAGAGTCACCAACAAATCACCAATCAATCAGCAACTGTACCTGTAATGATCAAACCCTCCCCACTCACGGGTGTTATCTAGGCCAGGGTAAAGTCGAGAGAAACGCAGCATAAATAACCTTTCGCAGAATATCATCCTGTGCACACCCGATGTATGCACCAATAATATCCCACCAGGGTCTGAACTGCTCGTGATATCAATGTTCCGCTAAGTGGCGCCATACCACCCGCTTCCCATGAATCACTCTATTCCTAATCATCCTAGATTTTCACTCATGGTCTGGGTATTGGACCTTTTACCTCAACTGACTCCCCCCCACACAGAGAAAAACAGACAGCCAGCCAGTAATGAATAATGAATATGAATGCAAACATCAATGCACACAATCAATGCAAACAATAAATGTACATATATACAATGAATGCAATAAAATACAACAAGCAGAAAGCAACCAAAACCCTAATCCTAGAGAGCGCTAGGAGAGACTCGCTCAGGGAAGATGGACCAGCAGAGGTCAACTTCTCTATATCCCCAGTAGAGTCGCCAGCTGTCGCATCACGCGAAAAACCGGCGGGAAAACAAGAAACAACAGAGCCGCCACCGTGCGTTATTTATCCCAAAAGAGGGAAAGGAAACGCTCAGAGTAAACCTGGAAAAAGCATGGTCTCGCGACCAAAGAGAATGGGTTCGGGAGTCGGTTATGCGGAGGGAAGGTATTAGCACCCCTACGCATCCGTAGTACTCTACGGGATCCACGCACAAAAGGAAGGAATATTGGTTGCTAAACACTGCTCAAACTCACACACATTGGCTGAAAGAAACGAAAGAGACTGACTGAAACTGAACTCGGCAGGATGTCGCATCCTGGGCCTACTTAGTCTATCAGGCATAGACATCAGAGTCCAAGTAGTTCGGACTGGGGAGACGACACATGCTCGCTAGGATATCGCATCCTATGCATACGTATCTTCTCGGACGAGAGAAGAATCAGAGCATTCGTAGCTCGGCTCACACACACAAACAAACAAAACACAGGCAAACGTGGAGCCCGACTGCCAATCACTGGACTTATGTCAGCATCCGAACCTAAACACACGCAAAGAGGCAAACGTGGAGCCCAAATGCCAATCACTGGACTTACATTGACATCCGAACCTAAACAACACAACAGATAGATAGGGAGTCGGGGACTCAGCCTATAACTGTCAAACACACACAAACAAGACAGACAGCAAATGCTAAGGAGTCAGGGACTCGAGCCTAGCAAAGGTCAGACAACACACACAAAAGAAAGAAAAGGCGCCCGGAGAGATCAGCTCAATCTCCTGCCTACATACTTCATCTGGTGTGAAGATCAGGGCGATGTAGTTCCCCTACAGAGGGATAAAGGACTAGCCTAACCAGATAACAGAGGGAGACACAATACTAGGGAGACTACGACTCGAGCCTAGATGTTATCATGCAAAATCAACCCTAAGTTAAGGTTTCTAGCTAACTGGCACAGGGAGCCAACCTATCCTAAACATGACTTGCACAGGAAGCAAGCCACACACACACTTAACTTTCACAGGAAGCAAGCCAAGCAAAACCTAACTTGCACAGGAAGCAAGTCTAAACTAACCCTAACTTGCACAGGAAGCAAGTCAAACAATCCTATCTTGCACAGGAAGCAAGTCAAACAATCCTATCTTGCACAAGAAGCAAGTCAAACAATCCTATCTTGCACAGGAAGCAAGTCAAACAAACCTATCTTGCACAGGAAGCAAGTCAAACAATCCTACAAGCACAGATAGCACACACTATACACAAGCAAGTGGCTCAAACCAGGGTTAGGTTTTAGTCGAGGGGTCATATCAACCTCAACAAACAAACCTCTGGAACTGGGTGAATGTGCTCTTAACCTTGCCATTGAGAGACTAAGGTGAAGCAGATGAAAGGTGGGTGAAGGTAAGACTTCACAACTCTTATCCCTGGCCTGGGAGAGCTTAAGACAAGAATGTGTGGGTTCAGAAAGTGGGAACCCTTCTACACATTTAAAACTGACTCAACTGTACAATTGTACAAGATCTTGGGTTTGTATCTGTAATGCATCAACACAGTGGTGTGAGCAAAGCAGATGACACACTGAATAGTGGGGGATAGATTGCATATCCCTACCTTCCACCAATTGCCTCTTCACTTAGGAGGTCTTTGACTCTATGCAAGGACAAAATTAAACATCCACAAACATTGCCTCTTAAGGAGGACTTTAGACAGTTGCCTGGCCAAGTAACAGGCCAGGTCTTCCAGACTACATGAGGAAGAAGAGACATACCTCAATGCAAATTGCTTATACAAGCAAAGCAAAGCAAAAAGTTCACAAGGAACTAGGCAACTAAAGCACCTGAAACAGTCAAGCAGATGTTAGTATGCAACTTCAAACAAAGCAAAAAGAAACAGACACCAACAGTCAATTAGAGGCACATGGATGTGCAAGGCACAAGGCTTAAGGCATGTGAGCCAAGCCACCTACAAAACAAACAAGTTAGACAATGATATTTAAGCAAGCTCAATCAAAAGAATTGGTCTCAATGGCCATTTGATGGTCAACCTGAAAACACAAGCTCAAAGGTGAGTAACATGACCACTAGGACTAGCCTAGGGTCAAAAGAGAATGAAAAAGTCAAAACAGCAAAGGGCAAGCATCCAAAATCATGTTCAAACAATTAAGAAACACAACCAATTGGGTTCACATCCATATCAATCACTATCATCATTTCATGAACCATTTAGGTCAAAGTATGGCAAACAGAAGCTCATAGAAGTCAACAGAAAGACTTAACTCAAAAGCAATCCCTAACATTTCCAAAAATCACCAAATAAATCATGGTCAATCACAATCCATAGCATGGTATGCATGTCAAATTTCACCTCATTTGGACAAATGGAAGGCAGTCAATGAAAATCAGAAAGTCAAAGCAATTTTGAACATGCTCGAGGAAGTCAACCAAACATGTATCAACTTAGAAAATTCATAAATCAGAGATGGCATATGATAAATGAATGGGATCAAAACCATGGCAAAGATGAGGATGTCTAGTTATCTCATGTAAAATTTCATGTCCATCCAATAAAGTATGAGAATTTCACAAATGAAATGGGAACAAGTGTCACACAAGGTCAACATATGACTAACCAGGGGAGAAAATCTCAAACAATTAGGAAATGCCACAAATAAATCCACAAAAAATCACATGTAGACTAGACATACAAGAGTAGGTTCATGCAAAAAATCAGATCAATTGGAGGTCGAGAAGCATGGTAATGAAATTCATGAAGTTGGGCATCAATGGTGTGACACAAATTGTCACACCCTAATTCAAAAATTCATAACTCGCAAACCAGCAATGATAAATTCACAAACTCTACACCAAAATCACCATGAGTGTGTCTAGTTTAAGCACAAAAAATTTGGGAGCCATTGGATACATTCTCATCATTTCACAAATGTTTTGGCAAAGTGTATAATATTTGGTCACATGTCACAAACCCTAGCACCATTTAAAAACCATTGATCAAAAAAATCTGGAAAAATAATGATAAAAAAGTAGAGATCATGATGAACACAACACAAAAAATCCCATTAGATTTGGATCAAAATTGGACAAGTTATGAATTTTGCAAGTTGGATGAAATGATTGAAGAAATAAAAATGAAATGATTTAAAATTAAAATGTGGAATGGCAGTTTGGTAATTCCTTGCGCCACTAATCAAAACACGGCCGTTTTGGCCAAGAATTTGAAATGTTTCTATTGGCTAATGAGTAAAAGGCCATGCATGCACGTGGAAGGGAAGAAGAAATCTGGGCAAATGCACTTTGAAGCTAGGGTTTCAACACCTTCATCCCTCTTTCAATCGAATTTCACAAACTTTTCCAAAAATCAAAATTGAGTATACCCAAATGTCCAGCAAGCAATGACAAGCATGAATCCACCATTGGTTTCCATTAAAACACCATACAAGTCAAGAATCGAGCAAAATAAACAAGCATCATCAAACTTCAAAACGACATAACTTCATGAATAAGCATCCATTTTCAAAAAGAAAAGCATCATGACACTCAGCATCAAGAGACCTTTTAAAATCATGTATTGATTAAACAAAGGGGGGGGGTCGAATTCATACCAAAAATTGAAGGACAGTTGTGTTCTTGATGTTGTTTGGTTGTTTTGAAGTGAAACAGTTGCACCTTAGGCCTTCAAATGATGAGTGTGAAGTTGGCTTTGGCTTGTGGATGCTTGGTTTTGATTGAAATCCCATCTGCCATGGTTGAGCTCTTTGAGAACAGTGCTAGGAGGGGAGCTTACAGATGGAGAATGATGCTTGCCATGAGTCTAAAATGATGCTTGGATGGTGAGAACACAATAGCCAGGTTTAGTTCATTGAGTGTTTTGGACTGAGTTTTGGAAAAGATGCAAAGTGTGTTTTTGAGAGAGTGGGAGCCAAGGGTTTTCTACTGTGTGTTTTGTGGCTGCAACTGGTTTATAATGATGAAATGGTGGTGAAACAAACAAGGCCAGGTTTAGTTCATTGAGAGCTCTTGACTGTTTTGGAACAAATGTTAATGAGTGAGTTCTTGAGCCAAATGAAAGAACCAAGGTTTGTTCTATGTTAGATGGATGCTAGGTGACAGAAAATGATCAATGGATATTGTACCAGTCAAAGCAAGGTTAGGTCCCTTTGGAAATTTTTGGACAGATCTTGATAAAATGCAAAGGATGAGGTTTTGGAGAATGAGTGAAAGTGGTTGTGTTATCTCTGCTAGCAGGGCTTGTCCATGACAGGAAAATGATGTTTTGATGTTCTGTTTTAAGTTGCTTTTGGCAGGGCAAAGTTTTGTCTTTGGAGTCTTGACTGGTTTTTGAAATGGCCAAAAGCAAGGTGATGCTCTTTAGAATGAGTTCTGTTATGTTGGTTTGTGTTTGTTGGTTATGTTGGCTGCAGATGGTCTTCCATGACAGAAAATGCTGGAAAATATTGCCTCAAGCCAAGCCAGCTTTTGTTCTCCTTGAGTTATTGGACAGAAAATGAAAATGCACCAAAGGAGTTTTCAGGCATGAGTGGATTTCTATTGGTTTGTGTGTCTGCCATTAATGATCAACATGACAGAAAATGATCATGATATCTGCTGCCTTGGGTGAAGCAAATCCATGGCCAAGCTCATTGGAAGTTTTGGACTGTTTTGGAAGAAAATGCCAAATGAAGGTTTTTAGAATGAGAGTTTTGGTGTTTTGGACAGAGTTGATGGCTGCTAAGTGTTACTCATGACAGAAACATGATGGAGGATATGGTATTGAGCCCAGCTTTCTCTTTGGAGTTTGACAGGGTTTTTAGCAAAATGGCCAAAGTGATCTTTTAGCATCAATGAATTTCTGTTGGTTTTGTGCTGTCCAAGGTGGTTTTTGTGCCTGCTATTAGGATTGGTTTGACAGAAAATGATGATCAAAGTCTGCTGGACAGTACAAGGCATGGCTCTTTTCTTTGGAGTCTTGACAGCTTTTCTTCTCAAATGCCAAAGCAAGGTGAATGAAGTTTTTTAGGAACAGTCATTTTCTGTGCAATGTGGGCTGCTATTAAGGTCTGGCCATGACAGAAACAGATGAGTAAACTCTGCTGCTTTAGAGTACCAAGTATGGTCCATGGGAGTATGGATGGATATGGTGAAATGGTACTTCTTCCAATGTTCAAGCAAACTAGCATGGGCTTACATGTACTGCATAATTTGAGCTTGCAAACATACTTTAAATGACATT
Organism: Lathyrus oleraceus; assembly: GCF_024323335.1. NCBI lineage: Eukaryota > Viridiplantae > Streptophyta > Magnoliopsida > Fabales > Fabaceae > Lathyrus > Lathyrus oleraceus. The sequence goes on from NC_066579.1 coordinate 388,950,264, forward strand.
TCTGAGCTATTTCAATTGGCCAAGTGGTTTAAAGAATGATAAATCAAAAAGTCAAACATTGGTCAAACTTGCATTTAAATGAGATAAGTCAAAAAATGCCATTTTGATTGGTGAAGTTTTGGCACATGAAATTTATATTTTTGGAAAGAGGGGATCAAATGTGACTTGTAGGAAAAAACCCCACCAAAATTGGCCAAACGGTTTGGGAGATATGGCCTTTTGAAGTTCAAGATTTTCTGAAATCGATTCGATCATAACTTGCCAACCACACATGGGAATTAAGAGTTCTTAGACTTTCTGGAAATGGGAGAACAAGATCTTCAACTTTCATGTTGGGCAAAAATTCATTTGAAGCTTGTATCATGATGTAAGTTTGAGGATCAAGACTTTCCATTTTTGGTAAGTTTCAGTTACAGGTCCAGTTTCCATTTTTGGAACTTTCTGATCTGGCTTTAAATTCTTCCATGATGGTGTTTGACATGATATATGAGGCCTATTTGGACATGAATAAGCTCTCTCAAACCAAATCCATTCATCAAATCACTGATTAAATGGACAGTTGACCAACAGTTGACTTTTAGGGTTTCTGACTGTCTGCTCATTGACTGATGACTTCCAAACCCTAATTCCTTGATTGGCTTGCACTTGAGGCAAAAAAGGCAATGCAATGCTATGCAATGGACCATGATATGCTATGACCTAATATGAAAATGTATGTATAATGATAGGTGCAAATTTGAGGTGCTACAGCTGCCCCTATTCAATCAGCTGGGAACCCGAACGGATGATAGCAACGGCTGTCAGACTTTCAGGGTAAACAGGGATTGAATACCAAGAACCGTAGAAATTTGCACAATAGGGATCCACCAATGGAAACGTCCACTGGGATTTGATTTTTATTACTGGGTATATATTGTTTGGTTTTTTGTTTTCAAAGGGTACGGCCACATCCAGACATCGCAACGACGATGAACGGGAAAAGAAATCACAACTAGATGCCAACGGACAACTAGGAAAACTCAACGTTTACCAAGACCAACGGAGAGGTAACCAGACATTACTGAATGACCGGAAGGGATACAACCATACGTCAACGGACGAAATGGGAAAAACTCAACGTTTACCAAGACCAACGGAGAGGTAACCAAACATTAATGAATGAATGGAAGGAGATATACAACCATACGTCAACGGACGAAATGGGAAAAACTCAACGTTTATCGACACCAACGGGGAGGAGAATACTCTACTGGGGAGAGTGAACACAACCAAATCATCAACGGATGATCGGGAAAAACTCGACGTTTATCGACACCAACGGAGAGGAGAGTACTTCACTAGGGAAGAAGGACACAACCAAGTCATCAACGGATGATCGGGAAAAACTCGACGTTTATCGACACCAACGGAGAGGAGAAATACTTCACTAGGGAAGAAGGACACAACCAAATCATCAACGGATGATCGGGAAAAACTCGATGTTTATCGACACCAACGGAGAGGAGGAATACTTCTTCGATCTGAAAATCGGAAATTGGCCTGAACGCCACTTCGGTCTGAATGCCGGAAAATTGGCCTGAGTGCCATGAGTACATCGACCTGATCGTCGGAAACTCCTTCGGTCTGAATACCGGAAAATTGGCCTGAGTGCCATGAGTACATCGACCTGATCGTCGGAAACTCCTTCGGTCTGAATACCGGAAAATTGGCCTGAGTGCCACGAGTACATCGACCTGATCGTCGGAAACTCCTTCGGTCTGAATACCGGGAAAACATAAGACATATTATCTATAGCCATCAAAACGTAGATAATACACTCGCATGGAAGATTATCCATAACCGGGTTGTAGGTTGTTAAATGAATAATCGACCGAAAAGGAAGGCATCTGGGTACCAGACTAGGTATGCAAAAGATGACCAATCAAAAGAGGATAAAGCTGCTTACTCGGAGCAAGTATCCAAAAAGAAGGGGAAGACCCAATGGGGACAATACAGCTTGATCAAGGCGAGTATCCAGAGGGGAAAGAATATCAATATCACAAACCGGATACTGATAACTGCAAAGAGGGGATTACATCTACCGGTTAGTAGGCAGAAAACCACGGAAAAGTAACCAGTCACCATCGGGATGAGCACAAGGGGTTAACTCCACCAATGGGATGAAAGTGGGATTTTACAACTACCAGCTTGTAGGTAGAAAACCACAAGGATAGGACTTACAACTACCGGTTTGTAGGTAGAGGCCAACAAATTCCGCTGAGGATGAAATGAATGAGTGCCGGTTAGTGAGCGACTATTCATTTATGCCCCAGGGCAGCACAAGAGATAGTCAACAAGAAGCCAATTTAGGATCGATCCAAAAAGGCAGACTGAATCAAGACTTATCCTAATGAGGAAAGAACTCAATAGGGAAAACCCATCCCATTAGGGAGGGAACGGAAGCAACCGTCATCCACGAGGATGTATCTCAGTGGGGAAATGGCAGGAAAAGATTGACACTTTATGCTTAAGGGGTAGACTCTACATGGAGAGATCAGACACACCCATATCTGCTTAAGGAAAAAGACCCAAGCTGGCAAGACGCTAACAATTGGGGAGTAACACTGCTGGGGATACCCGCTCGACTGAGGAATCACTTGTTCGGAAAACACCAACCTCTCGACCATGCTGATGAACCCAATTCTGAAGCCGATCCAATGGCGCGATGCTAAACTCTTTCCAACAACCCAATCTCGGCTGGTCACCACGACCTAGGGCTAATGGATATGCTTGCTATGTTGATGCATGAGTTTTTTCTTGTTTTACACAATGCCCCATGATTATGGAAATGCTATGCACTAATGATGCGATATGCTATGCTTATCTAAATGCTGAATGCATAAACACACGTCTCCTTCAGAGACAACACCGGGGAACTCCAGGAACTGTGCTGGGGATCCTATAACCATGTCAACTTCCATTCTGCTGGGGAAAGACAGAACTTTGCTGGGGAAAAACCATCAACACAACCTCTGCTGGGAAGACAACTTCAGACTTGGAAAACAATTACAACTCCGCTGGGGATGCGGCAACCTTCAGGCTTGCTGAGGAGACACTGATCTCGAATCTGTTATGGAGGTAACGCTCTCACACCTACTGGGGAAATACAGCTTATTAGACACGGAACACCAACGGAATTAGCATGGGAAAATGGAGAACGAGGTTCATTATTTGGCAGCAAGAGTGACATGAAATTGTGGGGTTCAAGAAAAACAAAAAAAAATCAATCAAAGAAGTACCGGGGTTCAAGAAAAAAAATCAGAAGGTTGTGGGGTTCAAGAAAAGCAAAAAAAATAATAATCCCCAGCGGAGCGCAAATTTTTCGTCTGTTCTTGGTATTCAATCACTCTTCACTCTGATCATCTGAAAGCCGAGGCTGTTCATATCGACAGGTTCACAATGGATTGAATAGGGGCAACTGTAACACCTCAAAATTTGCCCTCCTCTTCTTGGGACTAGTTTAGCATATTGCATTTCATATTTTAGGACATTAGGCATGGCATAGTGCATATCATGTGAAAACAAGAAAGTCATCCTCCAAGGTCTTTTCAGAAGATGGAGATATTATATGATTCAAGCTTGAGGGTTTCTATGAACTGAGGATCAACCATCTGAGGGTTTGCACTTCAGTTAGGGTTTTCTTGGATCTTCAAGGAGGTTGAGTATTATCTTGTGTGCAAGGATATGTCACCATCATCATGGTTATGTCATCACCAGGGGTTTCATGATTCATGCTCAAATTTCCTTTGGATTAGGGTTTTGACCTCTGGTCAACCCTAATCAGTGCCTTTCTGCCAGCCAGGGTTTTTCAAGGAGAATAGGTATTCTATTGAGATGGAGATCACATGATCATTATATTGGGCTTATATGAGCTAGGGTTTCATTTCTGAGCCATGTCCCCAAGTGGTAGAGGCTCAAGCTGATCAGAGCATGTCTAGGTCATCTGAAGACTAAGAAAGTCAACTGTAAAGACAACTGAGGGCTATGAGGTGGGGAAATGAGTTTCAACATCTCATTCATGTTCAAAAGAGGTTCATTTGTCATTCCAAGCACCTATCTTGAAGATTTTGAAGCCAGGGCAAAAGTTTCCAAAAATGGAAAGTGACCTGTAATTGAAAGTTTCCAAAAATGGCAAGTTTTTGGTTCACATTCTACTTGACTTTTAACTATCAAAGAAGCTTCAAATGGATTTTTGGTGAAAATTAAAGCTGAATATATTTCTCTCCTCTTTTCAAAAAGTCCTATTTCATGATCATCTGATGATTGGTTGAGGAGTTATGGCCAAATGATCACAAAGTGTACATGGAATTTCAATATGGCATAACTTTTGATTCAAAACTCCAAATTGGTCCACTCTTTTTGCAAAATGTTTGTCTTGACCAATACTTTCCAAATCAACCATTGCCTTGCATGGAAAAAGCTCATGTGATAACTTGTTCATTCATGTACATTTTGGAGGGAAAAGTGATAATTCAAAATTGGTTGATGCTACCAACAAAATACCACTTCCATTGTGTTTATTAGATGATTTTAAGTGGATTTGGATGCTTGCATGGTACTGTTCACGTATGGGAAGGCCATGCTAAGCACACTTGTGTATTTTACATCACACCTCTCATTTCCTTAATCTCATTTAACCAAGCCTAATTGTGATTAGCATGGTGATTAACACAGAGTATATAAGCTAAATCATAACAGAATTTGCTCATAATCACAATTCTAGATCTAGAATTCCATTTTCCCTCCAAAACTCTCTCTCCTTGAATTTCAAAAATTCTTCACACAACCACAAGATTTCTTCATAGATCCATCATCCTCATGGAATTTGGAGCAGGAATCATTCATCATTCGTGGAAATTGAGTTGGTTTTGAAGCTATTCAAGTGCATGGACATGGTGATGGAACTTGAAGATTGAGCAAGATCCAAGTGCTTTCAACCATTAATTCTTACTCAAAGCTTCTAATCAATCACACTGGAGTATATTTGGAGAGTTTGAGAGCCTACACACACGGTTTCCATTACTGCCATTCCAAGTAGGTGGATTTTCGACTCTCTCTTTTTGCCAATTCATGTACATAATTATACAGATCTTGTTGTGGTGATGATGTTGATATAATTAGAATTTGATTTGGTGAAAAAATGAAGAAGATATGTGGATTTCAAGTTTGGATGGTGAAACTTCTTTCGTTCGATCTGTAAAATATATGGTGAATTAGGCTTAGATATTATGATATTCGTGCTCCTGGTTAAAAGAGCTTTCCAATGGTACCAATTTTGTAAGATTCTGCATTTTTTTTCTGGTGGCTCCGCCGTGTACACGGCCGGAGAAGACGGTGGAAACCACCGTCCGCCACCACCTGGACTGTGCGCTAGGGTTTCCTGGCTTTCGTCCAAAACGCTGCGTTTCATGCTGTGTTTGACCCTGTCGTGCGCGCGCTCGATTCCTGGTGTGTGTGGTTTTTGATTTTCGCTTGTTATTTTCACTTTCCTGGGACGTGCGAGTTCGATACTTGGTAGTAGCTTCTTTCTAATTTCTATGCTTGATGTCCAATTTTGATCACATTGTTTGCCTTTGCCTTATCTTGTTCATATGATGGATTTGCCTTTTGATTTGGCTTTGGTCCTTTTGAGGCCTTCTTCTTGTTTGATTGATTGTGCTTCATGTGAAATATTGACCTCTTTTTTGGTCATTTGACTTGCCTTTGACCCTAGTCTTTGTACTAGTGGTTTGTACTCACCAATTGTGTTTGTGTTTCAGGTATCTAGCACTAATGGTTGGTTTTCTCATTATTTGAGATGCAAGTTGATTTGTTTACTAACTATTGTTGTGTTGTAGGTCCATTGATGTGATGAACTCACTTGAGTGCTTGCATTTGGGACTTGCATTGTGTATAATTGTTGGATGATTCCACTGTTGTCTGTTTGGTTTTCTGAATACAATATTAACTGTTTGGCTTTTTACACAGGTACATTAGTCGCTTCTAGCTTGCTTTTCTTTACTTTTGAGTGTGGTTGGTACACCATTGAGGTACTTTAGCCTTCTAACTCCATGTAGTCTGGAGGCCTTGTCGCTTTTTTTGGCAGGCATTTGGCTGAAGTCCTCCTTAAGAGGCAATGTTTGTGATTGTTTATATTTGTGCCAAAGACCTCCAAGTGAGGCATGTTACTTGTTAAGTCCTCCTAAGTGAAGAGGCAATTGACAGATAGAAGGGACTAGTAGTCAGTCCCCTGTTATTCGTTGAGTCGTTCATTATGCTCGCACTACGTGCCGATGCTCTTGAACCTAACCCAAGATCTTCTGTATAGAGCCAGTCAAGTGGAATAGGGTCCCTCTTTCTGGACCCCCGCGCTTTCTTTGATTTAAGCTCACCCAGGCCAGGGTTAAGAGCTATGAGGTCTCATCCTCATTACCTTTCATCTGCTCACCCTGACGGTCAATGTCAGTGGTTAAGAGCTTCAGCATACCCCTACAGTTTTGGCTTGTTTGTCGAGGTTGATATGACCCCTTGACTAAAGCCCAACCATTTGTCTGAGCCTCTTGTTTGTATATAGAGTGTGATGATTGCTTGTGTGTTTGCTTTTGGTATGTTTATTTACTGTTTGAATTGACTTGCTTCCTGTGCGAGTTAGGTTCTGTTTAGATACCTCAACCTAGGGCTATTGTGGATTACATGACAACTATTAGGCTCGAGCCAGTCTCCCTTTTAGTTTGTTATTCCCCGGTCTCTGGTTAGGAGAGAGTTTCTCCCCTGTTAAGGGGAACTACGTCGCCCTGATTCTCATACCAGATGAGATACGTAGGCAGGAGATCGAGCGAGATCTCTCCGGTCGCCCTTTTCTCTTTTTGCGTGTGTTTTGCTTGACAGCTATTAGGTCCGAGTTCCCGACTCCCTTTTAGTCTGTGTGTTCAACCTCTTTGTTTCTTTTGACGTCTCAGCGTCTTCTTGGTGTTTGTATGACAGCTATTAGGCTCGAGTTCCAGACTCCCTTTTAGTTTGTCAATTGGAGAACCTTTGGTGTTCGCTGGTTAGCGATTGTTTATTTGTTTGGAGTCGGATATAAGCCCATCGATTGGCATCCTGTTTCCTATTTGCTTTTGTTTGGAGTTATATGTAAGCCCATCTATTGGCATTCCGTTTCCTTGTTTGCCTTTGTTTGGAGTCGGATATAAGTCCAGCTGTTGGCATTCTGTTTCCTTGTTGAGTTTTTCTTTTGACGTCTCAGCGTCTCTGTGTTGTGTTTTGTTTCGGCGTGCGTTAGCCGAACTACGGTAGCTCTGATTCTCATTCCAGATGAGATATGTAGGCATAGGATGCGATATCCTAGCGAGCCTGTTCCCCATTTCCCCGAACTACATTGACTCTGATGTTTGTTTCTGACAAGCTACGTAGGCCCAGGATGTGACATCCTGCCGAGTCTCCTTCCTCCATCTTCTTTCACCTGTTTTATTATTCCAGTGCGTGCATTCTTTGAGCAGTTTATTTAGCAATCTTATTCTATTCTTTTGAGCGTGGATCCCGTCGAGTACGACGGACGTGAGGGGTGCTAATACCTTCCCCTTGCGTAACCGACTCCCGTACCTTGCAATCTCTGGTCGTAAGACCGTTCCTTTCCCTTTTTCAGGTTTACTTCGAGCGTTTCCTTTCCCTCCTTTGGGATAAATAACGCACGGTGGTGGCTTTGTGGTTTTTTTCCGCCGGTTGTTTTTCGCGATGCGACACACAAATGAACAATGTACTATATGCCATTGATCTTGAAATGTCAATTTATAACATTAATACTAAAATGATGAAACCTAATGAGTTAAATCCAACTTACCTTTGGCAGTATCGATTAGGCCATATAAATGAGAAACACATTTTCAAAATCCATACAGATGGACTGTTGGACTCTTTTGATTATGAATCATATGAGACATGCAGATCTTATTTAATTGGAAAGATGACAAAATCTCCTTTCACAGGAAAAGGTGAAAGAGCTAATGATCTTTTGGCCCTCATACATACTGATGTATGTGGACCATTGAACATACCAGCCAGAGGAGGTTTTCAGTACTTCATCACATTTACTGATGATTTCGGTAGATATGGTTATGTGTATTTAATGAAACACAAATCAGAGTCCTTTGAAAAGTTCAAAGAATTCAAGAATGAAGTACAAAACAAAATAGGTAAGAATATTAAAACTCTTCGATCAAATCGAGGTGGTGAGTATTCAAGCATAGAGTTTGATGACCATATGAAAGAGTGTGGGATCTTATCCTAACTTACTCCTCCTGGAGCACCTCAATGGAATGGTGTATCTGAGAGAAGAAATTGAACCTTGTTAGACATGGTCCGATCCATGATAAGTCACGCCGATCTTCCAAACTCTTTTTGGGGACATGCACTATTGCCAGCAGCTTACACACTTAACCGTGTTCCATCCAAAAAGGTTGAGAAGACACCATATGAGATATGGAGTGGTAAGAAACCACATATGTATTACATCAAGATTTGGGGTTGCAAAGTTTATGTGAAACGACAAATTTCAACTAAGCTTGAGCCCAAATCTGACAAATGCTTATTTGTGGGGTATCCTAAAGAAACAAGAGGGTATTACTTCTACAATCCTTCTGAGGGCAAAGTGTTTGTCGCTCGAACTGGAGTTTTCCTAGAAAAGGACTTTATTTCCAAAGGAGTCAATGGGAGGAAAGTAGAGCTTGAAGAAATTCAAGAATCATAAAGCATTGATACACCTATGGAGGAATTAGAGCAGGAAACACAAGTAGTTATGGAAGAGCAACCTGCTCAAGTATAACAAGACCACCGTAGGTCAAGAAGGATATGTCACCTACCTGAGAGATATGAATATCTCATAACTGATAAAGGTGATGTATTACTCATGGATCAAGATGAGCCTGTGACCTACCAAGAGGCCATAACTGGTCCCGAGTCTAAGAAGTGGCTAGAAGCCATGAAATCTGAAATGGATTCCATGTACACAAACCAAGTTTGGACCTTGGTAGAGCCTCCTATAGGAGTTAGCCCTATAGGATGCAAGTGGATCTTCAAAAAGAAGACTGACATGGATGGTAAAGTACATACATATAAGGCAAGACTGGTTGCAAAAGGATATAAACAAATTCATGGGGTTGACTATGATGAAACCTTTTCACCAGTTGCAATGCTTAAATCTGTTAGGATTTTACTTGCTATCGATGCATATCATGATTATGAAATATGGCAGATGGATGTCAAAACTGATTTCCTTGATGAGAATCTTCTTGAGGATGTGTACATGACACAACTTGAAGGATTTGACATACCAGAAGAAGCCCAAAAGATATGTAAGTTACAAAGATCAATCTATGGATTGAAGCAAGCTTCCAGAAGATGGAATCTTCGTTTTGATGAAACAGTAAAATAATACGGATTCATCAAGAATGAAGATGAGCCTTGTGTCTATAAGAAGGTTAGTGGGAGCATGATCGTCTTCCTGGTATTATATGTATATGACATATTACTCATTGGAAACGATGTCCCTACCCTACAACAAGTAAAGTGTTGGTTGGGGAAATGCTTTTCTATGAAGAACCTAGGTGAAGCAACCTATATATTAGGAATCATGATCTATAGAGATAGATCACAAAAACTGCTTGGCCTAAGTCAGAGTACATACATAGACAAAGTGTTGAGACGCTTTAATATGCATGATTCCAAGAAAGGATTCATACCTATGCAACATGGCTTGTGTCTATCAAAAACACAATCCCCTTCAACTAAGGAAGAAAGGGATCGCATGAATAAGATTCCATATGCATCTGCAATAGGATCTATCATGTATGACATGTTATGTACTCGACCAGATGTCTCGTATGCTTTAAGTGCAACGAATAGGTACCAATCTGATCCCGATGATGCTCATTGGGTAGCTGTCAAGAATATCCTTATGTATTTGAGAAGGACTAAGGACTCATTCTTGATATATGGAGGTCAGAAAGAGCTTGCTGTAATTGGATACACCGATGCTAGCTTCCAGACAGATAAGGATGACTTTAGATCGCAATCTGGTTATGTGTTTTGCTTAAACGGTGGCGCTGTGATCTGGAAAAGTTCAAAGCAAGATATAGTTGTTGATTCTACAACCGAGGCCGAGTATATTGTTGCCTCAAGTGCAGCAAAGGAAGCTGTTTGGATCAAAAAGTTCATTAGTGAACTTGGCATAGTTCCTAGCATTGTGGATCCCGTTGGTCTCTATTGTGATAACAATGGTGCTATCGCACAAGCTAAGGAGCCTAGATCTAACCAATGATCCAAACACATACTTAGGCGTTATCATCTCATTCGAGAGATAATAGATAGAGGAGATGTGAAAATATGCAGAGTACCTACACTTAATAATATTGTTGATCCACTGACAAAGCCTCTTGCGCAGCAGAAGCATGATGGCCATACTAGATCTACGGGCATTAGGGGTATGCCTGATTGGCTCTAGTGCTAGTGGGAGATTGTTGGTGTAAGCCCTAGAGGCCAATACTTTTGGTACTTATATCGAATTATTTATTAATAATAAAAGGATTTTTCTTTATTATGTTTGTTTAATAAAGTCACTAGAATAGCTAGTTCGTTTAATGTATCAAGTGTGACTTAATCATGAGATCCCATTAAACATAAGAACAATATTCTTAAAGTATCCATAGTCGATCTTTGTTGTAAAGTGGGATAACATTAAAGCATTAAGACTATTATGTATATAGACTGATGATCACATCTCATGGATCATGGATAAGGAGTTATCAAGTCATTAATGTCTGGTTGATTTCCCAGCCAGAATCCCCAGTAGACGTCCTATTTGGTGTCCGGTTGTGGTCTCCCTTTCGTCCTATGACGCCTGGCTGAGTTTTCTCCTTCTCCGTTGGTGTCGATAAACGTTGAGTCTCCCTTTCGTCCTATGACGTCTGGCTGAGTTTTCTCCTTCTCCGTTGGTGTCGATAAACGTTGAGTCTCCCTTTCGTCCTATGACGTCTGGCTGAGTTTTCTCCTTCTCCGTTGGTGTCGATAAACGTTGGGTCTCCCTTTCGTCCTATGACGTCTGGTTGAGTTTTCTACCTCTCCGTTGGTTTTGGTAAACGTTGAGTTTTTTCCCATTTCGTCCGTTGACGTATGGTTGTATCTCCCTTTCCATTCATTCATTAATGTCTGGCTACCTCTCCGTTGGTTTTGGTAAACGTTGAGTTTTTCCCATTTCGTCCGCTGACGCATGGTTGTATCACTATCCCCGCCTTTCCTCCGATGATTTCTGGTTACCTCTCCGTTGGTTTCGGTAAAACGTTGAGTTTTTCCCATTACGTCCGCTGACGTATGGTTGTATCCTTTCCTGGTTATCCCCAGTAGAGTTGACTTACCTCTCCGTTGGTCTTGGTAAACGTTGAGTTTTTCCTAGTTGCCCGCTGGCATCTAGTTGAGATTTCTGTTCCCATTCATCGTGTGTCGATGTCTGGATGTGCTTTACCCTGAAAAGAAAGAAGAAAACAAAAAAAAAATTCCCAGCAGTGTGCAAATTTCTACGGTACTTGGTATTCAATCCCTGTTTACCCTGAAAGTCTGACAGTCGTTGCTCTCATCCATTCGGGTTCCCAGTTGATTGAATAGGGGCAGCTGTAGCACCTCAAATTTGCACCCTACCTTTTTGTACATTCATTTCATATTAGGTCATAGCATAACATAGGTCATTGCACAACATTGCATAGCCATTTGCCCAAGTGCAAGCCATTCAGCAGAATTAAGTCAAACTGGTCAGGAGAATCAGTCAAACCAGCAAGCATGTGCTATTTTCATTGGAACAAGGCCCTAGGGTGGATTTATCAAGTTCATATGGTCTAAGGATCATTTTGAAATGATTTGGCCAAAGATTGGATGCACAGAAGTCATCAGTCAAGCTGAATCTCAGCTGAAATCCTAGAAAGTCAACTGTGGTCAACTGTGCCTGATTTTATGGATTTGAAGGTGGGAGATGGTTTGAAAGGCTTCATTCATGTCCATATAAGTCTCATTTGACATATCAAAGACCAAGGTTGAAGATTTGGAGGTCAGACAAGAAGTTTCCTAAAATGGCAGGTGACCTGTAATTTCAGCTGCCCAAAATGGAAACTTTTTCTCCTCAAAATAACTTCATCATACAAGATTCAAATGGATTTTTGTCCAACATGAAAGTTGAAGATCTTGATCTCACCATTCCAAAAAGTCCAAGAACTTGAGATTCCCATGTGTGGTTAGCAAGATATGGTCCATTCATTTTCCAAAAATGCCCATAATCAAAGTGGCATAACTTCCACATGGAGTGTCCAAATTGAGTGATCTTTTTATGTACAAACTCCATTTGACATGTACTTTCATGGTGCATAATTGGAATTCATCAAAAATGGTCAATGCAAAAAGCCAATTTTCAAGTGTACAGTTAAAAAAGACAGGGGCAAAATGGTCCAACTTGAGAAATAATGAGAATTTTGGAATGGGGATTTTTGCAACACCTCACAAATGCAATTTGAAAATTGTTTGGATGGTTATAACATGTTAAGGTGCCATATTTGAACAACTCACTTTTGAAATGCACTTGAAAAGTATACAATTTACCATGGCATAGTGGAAATCCAAATTACACAACCAATGACCATGGGACAAGTTGCAACACATCACACATGTCATTTTGGAAGTGTGTGAGCTGTCAATGAGCTGTCACAGGGCTTGAGTGAAAAGACCATTTTGCCCTTGCTTAAGAAAAGTGGAATTTTGCTAATTACATGTCATTTTGCTAAGTGGTGATTTAGAGCTTGATTAGTGGGAAGTACTTAATCCTAATCATAACAAACTTCTGATCAAAAATCACAATTCACAAAGATTCAACCACTTTTCCCTCCAAATTCTCCAAAATTCTCAAGAACACACAAGAACAAAATTGGATCAAACTCTTCCAATTCTTCACCAAATCGTGTGATTCCTTTTGCTGCCATCTCCATTCATCTTCTTCTTGATCTGTTTTGGAAAAGCAACATTCAAATCCTCACAATTCGCAACTGTCCATCTTTGGTGCATCAATGGCATTCGAAGATTTCTTCCACTAGAAGCAAATTCGAGCTAGGCTAAGCATTCCAGTCAACTCACCTATCATTCTTCTTCATCTGTTTTAGATCCACACGAGCAAACACCTCCAGATTCAACACTGCCATTGCAAGGTGCCAAAATTTCGAATCTCTCCATTCTTTAAATGTTCATATGCGTTTTGTAGACTGTTTAACATAGATGATCATGCTGCAATTGGTTTTTGAAATGATGAAACATAGGTCGAGTTATTGTGAATTTTAGTTTTGATGACAAAACCTAGAATGCTCGATCCAGGAGATTTAGGAAGAATTAGTTAAAATCATCCATATATTCGTGATCCTCTCACTCAGACCTTTCCAACGGATATTCGCATGATGATTTTAGTTGAATTTTGTTGTTCTTGATGTTCATGGAATTCTGGAAAAAACGCAATGAAGATGAAGTGAATTCTGGAAATTTCTCTTGTTTGATCCGCTGAAACGCTTGGCTCGTTTTGAATTGTGTTTCCCTCCACGCGCAACCAACCACACGCCTCCACCTCAATTAGTGAAACGCCTGCGTTTTGGCCAGGCAGGAGATAATTACGGAATTGCCATTGGATCTAATTAATTTAATAAAACACTTAAATAAATATTACATAATTCATTTGATCTTAGAAAATTCATAAAAAAATATTTACAAGTCCAAAAATAGCGAGGATTTTTTTTTGATAGCTCCCAAATTCCCTCTAGTTTTTTATAGGCATGGTTTCAAAAGTTGTGCATGGTGAAATGTTGACCTGGCTTAGGGATCTTTGACTTGTGTGTATTTTTTACATGTTTTGCCATTTTCATTGTGAAATGCTCATACATTAAAAGAAATTCCTGGAATTTTTTGAGCTCATTCTAGACATGTTGATGGTGATTTACATATAAAGTTTGTGATTTTTGAATACCTGAGGAGTGAGATATGATTTTTTGAATCTAGGTGTGACAATTTGTGTCACACCCAGCTAGGTCAAATTCATGAATTCTTTTGCCTGGCCTATGATTGCTGGATTGGATTGAAATTTTGCATGGATGATCATTGATATGTTGAGATGTTATGTGAATTTTTCTGGATTTTTCTATGGCATTTTCAATTTGACTGATATTTTTCTTCTCTGTTGGTTCATTATGCAACCTTGTGTGACACATGTTTGTTAATCTTGTGTGAAATTCTCATATGGTTTTGGATGAATGTGAAATTTGGTATGCTGGTTATAGACACATTGTAGGACATCCCTGTTTTGGTCCCATTCATTTCTTAATTGATTTCATTGATTTATGAATTTTTGAAGTGAATGCTTGTGTTGATGCTATGAATTGGCTTGCATAATTGTGTCTGGACTTCTTGATTTTCATTGACCTAGTTCCTTTTATCCAATTGAGCTGAAAATTGACATGCTATACCTTGAATATGTCCTGTTTAGGTGTGAATTATTTGAGGATTTTTGGAATTGTTTTGGTATGCTTTTGATTGAAGTTATTCTGTTTGGACTTTTGATGTTGCATTTGACCTAGTTTGACTTGTTTTGGTCATGAAATGATATTGGTGAATGATATGAGTATGGGATCAATTGCATTTGCTTTCTATTTGTGAGAATTTGATTTTGGTTGAGAATACCTTGCTGTTTAGAATTTTTTCTCCCTTTTGGACCCTAGGCTTGGCCTAGTGGTCTAGTTTCTCACATTTGGCTTGACTTTTCAGGTTAAAAGTGCAAAAGGCTTAAGAAGGAAATTGAAAAGTGAAAATTGAGATTGTTTGATGTTGAAAACTAACATGAATTTGTTTTGTAGGTTGTGAAGCTTGAGCTTGAGCTTATAGCTTGCATTTGTGTGCATTAACTTGTGTTGTCTGTACAGATTAACTGATTAACATTTGCTGTTTACTGTTTGTGTGTCTGAGTACTGATGATACTTGATTGATTTCAGGTACATTTAGTCGCTTACAGTTCTTTAAGAACTTGCTTGCTGCTGCTTGGTTTTTAAACCACTTGAGGTAGGACTTCTAATCTTCATGTAGTCTGGAAGACCTGGCCTGTTACTTGGCCAGGCAACTGTCTGAAGTCCTCCTTAAGAGGCGATGTTTGTGGTTGTTTACATTTGTGCCAAGCAGGTGAAGACCTCTATGAGGCAATTGGTGGATCAAAGGGATATGCAATCTATCCCCCGCTATTCTGTTGAGTCGTCCCTCTGCTCACACGGCTGTGTGTTGATGCATTGGGACACAAATCCAAGATCTTGTGCTGTTGCACAATCGAGTCAGAGTCTTGAGCGTAGAAGGGTCCCTCCATTCTGGACCCACGCTCCTTTGTCTGAAGCTCTCCCTGGTCAGGGATAAGAGCTGTGAAGTCTAATCTTCACTCTCCTTTCATCAGCTTCACCTTAGCCCCTCAATGGCAAGGTTAAGAGCTAACCTTACCCCTGATACAGAGGCTTGTTTGTTGAGGTTGATATGACCCCTCGACTAAAGCCTAGCCCTGATGTTTGAGCCCCTTGTTGGTGTGTTTATTTCATGTTGTATATGTTTGTGTGGTGTGATTGTATCCCCTAGGTTTGCTAGACTCCGCGTAGTCTCGTTTGCATGTCAATTAAGGTAGCACGGTTCCTTCGTATAGGACTTCCTTTCTTGCTTGAGCTTTCCTAAAACACAAACAAACATTATCCCCTCTTAAGGATACGTCCACTCCTTCTACTACAGGTGAGTAAGTCTCCAAAGGTCGAGCGTCCGGTAGATTGCGTAGTGACGTTGTCCACTTAAAAAACACAAACCAACAGGAATAGTTTAGCCGAACTACGGCAACTCTGATTCTCATGTCCAGATGAGATACGTAGGCACGAGATGCGATGTCTTGTCGAGTTTGACTAACAACTAACACTAATTCTTTTCTCTCGCCCTCGTTGCGATTGAGACCTCCCCTTTCTCTTGCCCTAGTTGCAATCGAGACCCTTCTTCTTCCTGTGTCTTGTTGTGTGCTTGGAAGCTGATGTAAGTCCATCGAGTGGCGTTCGGGTTCCAGTGTGAGTTCGTCTGGTTCGGATGCTGATGTAAGCCCAGTGATTGGCATTCAGGCTCCACGTTTGCCTTCTTGTGTGTGTTTTGGGTTCGGATGCTGATGTAAGCCCAGTGATTGGCATTCAGGCTCCACGTTTGCCTTTGCCTGCATTTGTTTGTGTGCGTGTTTGCCGAGCTACGGATGCTCTGATTCTCCTTCGTCCAAAGGAGATACGTATGCATAGGATGCGATATCCTAGCGAGCATGTGTCGTTTCCCCAGTCGAACTACTTTGACTCTGATGTCTATGTTTGATAGACTAAGTAGGCCCAGGATGCGATATCCTGCCGAGTCAGTCTTGTTTGTTTCCTTGTGTCTCTTTCAGCCTGTATAGATGTTTATTTGAGCAGTGTTTTAGCAACCATTTCCCTTCCTATTGTGCGTGGATCCCGTCGAGTACGACGGATGCGTAGGGGTGCTAATACCTTCCCTTCGCATAACCGACTCCCGATCCCATTCTCTTTGGTCGCGAGACCATGCTTTTTCCAGGTTTACTCTGAGCGTTTCCTTTCCCTCTTTTGGGATAAATAACGCACGGTGGCGGCTCTGTTGTTCTTATTTTCCCGCCGGTTTTTCGCGTAATGCGACAGCTGGCGACTCTGCTGGGGATTATAGAAGTTGACCTGTGCTGGTCCTTCCTCCCTAAGCGAGTCTCTCCTAGCGCTCTCTAGGTTAGGGCTTTGGTTGTTATTTGCTGCTTTATTTATTGCATTCATTATTCGTTGTTTGCATTTAATGTGTGCATTAATGTTTGCATTCATTCATTTTCATCTGCTGTGCTGGCTGTGTTCTCTGATTGGGGGTGGGAGTTCTATGAGGTAAAAGGCCCAATATCCAGGCTATGAGTGCAATCTAGGAAACCTAGGAATAGAGTGATTCATGGGAAGCGGGTGGTGTACGCCACTTAGCGGAACATCGATATCACGAGCAGTTCAGACTCTGATGGGGTATTATCGGTGCATACATCTGGTGTGCACAGGATGATATTCTTGAAAGGGTTGTTTATCCTGCGTTTCTCTCAACCTTACCCTGGCCTAGATGACACCCGTGAGTGGGGGGGGGGAATGATCATTTTAACAGGTACAGATGGTGACTGTTGGTGACTTGATGATGACTCAGTATGTTCCTGTTGGTGACTCAGTTTCTCAGATTGGGTTCAGATGACAGTTGACCAGTTGACTTTGGGGTTTCGGATGGTTGTGATCAGAGTTCGAGCCGAAGCTTCGATCCTGTGTCCAGATATGCACAGCTTGCCAGTCGTGTTTGCATCATGTGCATCATAGCATGTTTATTTTTCAAAAGAAACGCAATCAACAAAAAAAAAGAATCAATAAAAAATTTGAAAAAAAAAGAGAAAAAAAAATGATCTCTGCATGCATATCATTTCTCAGGTACATTCCAGAGTCTGTTCACTGATAGATCCGGGTGCTCATTTACAGATGAAATTGTTGGTTTCACTCGGTACTCATTGCTCTTGTATACTGTGTCGATGCTGCAGATTGCTTTTTTTTCGAAGATGAATCAGGCTCTTTGAAGGCCTGAGAAATGATCATTATCATGTGCATCATATGCATTAGCATCATAATCATAACATGGTGCATAACAGGTGTTCTAGTTCGGACTTCTCACTCTGGCTCCTGTCTGAGACAGGATTGTTGATCATCGTCCGCACCGCAACCAGATCGAATCATCAGAGGAGTATGGATCAGGTTCAGACTGAGTTGGCTGAGATGAGGGCAAACATGGCCCAGTTCATGACCATGATGCAAGGGGTCGTTCAGGGGCAAGAGGAGCTGCGAGCCTTAGCCCAGAGACAGGAAGCCATGATTCTGCCACCCAGTTGTGCTTCACCAGAGGGGGTCCCCGTTAATGATCAAATTGCTGCTGTCACTATTCCCGTCAACAACTACGACGTGGATGATGATTTGAGGGGTATCATAGTCAATGGACAGCCTCTTGCTACAGAAACTGTTAATGTCAGAGCAACCCGTACTCCGGTTCGCCATCGTGGCTCTTCAAGTTCGTTGAATTCTAAGAAGCCATTCTCTGGGGCACCCAAAAGGGGAGAGAGTGAAACAAATGCTGTGCACCGGCGAGGGAGTGCGAACAGAGGACAATATCGTCAAGCTGCCGCTGTGACTATTCCAGCAACCCAACAGCAACAGGGAAGGCCAACTCAGCGGTATCAACATCAGCAACATCGTCCGCAACAGCAGGCTTACCAGCCTCCCTATGATAATCAAGCCGGTACAAGTAATGAGAGGAAGAGGGTCATTTTTGACCCGATCCCTATGTCATACGCAGAGTTGTATCCCTCGTTGATAGAGCGGAACTTGATTACTCCCAGAGACCCGCCGGCTATACCCGTCAACCCTCGGTGGTGGTATAGGCCTGAGCAGCATTGTGTGTATCATTCGGGTGCTCCTGGTCATGATGTGGATAGTTGCTTTCAGTTGAAAATGAAGGTTCAAGACCTCGTGCAGTCAGGTATTCTGAACTTTGAAGACTTGGGTCCCCGTGTTAATCAAGCTTGAAGATAACAAGTCGCGGGCTGGCGTTGGCTTTTCTCCTGAGGTCTTCAACAAAGAGGGTTGATCAAAAGCAGAAGCTACTAATGCAAGAGATTCTGACAGTTGTTATCCCTGGTGGGATCTATCACAATTGGGTCACTGTGGGCGTTCCTACAGTTGTTCATAAGTCAGAGTAATAATCACTTTGTTTAAAAACCCTTCTCCCATGCCAAAAGGAGAAGTGATGACATTGTTGGCAACATTTTGTGCAATGATATTTTCATTCAAGTAAATGCATGTTAAACATTTGTTTTTCCAATTGTTTTCCCTTTTCGCTTTTTGCATGAAATTGGTGATCACAAAAAACCCTAAAAACAGGAATAAAAGCAATCTTTTCATCTGCATAACGATTGTCTTGTTTGTTTTCCAAAAAGTTTTTCATATCGAAATCATTATGCAGGTTGTTTCTCAAACCCATTGAACATAATGATCGGACGTCATCCCCCAATTTTGAATTCCCTGTATTCGAAGTAGAAGAAGATGATGTTGAAGGGATTCCTGACGAGATTTCCCGACTTCTTGAGCAAGAAAAGAAGATCACTCAGCTGCATCTCGAGAATCAGCAGAACAGCCAACTGGGGCATAAAAAAAAATCAATCAAAAAAAAAAACAAAGAAAGAAAGGGTGCAAAAGAAATCAAAAGCAAAATCAAAAGAAAAAACAAAGGAAAAATAGCACCCTCAAAGTCCCAAGTTGACTGATGCTGAATTCGATCGAAAAGAAGAGATTAACTGCCAGGTGTCATGGTCAGTTATATCAGCAGAGAGTGACGAAAGCATTCGACTAGAAGGTCGAGTCTCGAGTTTTGAGAAAATGACCTTGTGCTCAAGAAAGTCTTGTCTTTCGTGCCCGATTCCAGGGGCAAGTGGACTCCAAGCTATGAACGTCCATATGTTTTCAAGAGAGCCTTTTCAGGCGGTGCTTTGACACTTACAGCAATGGATGAAGAAGTTCACTCGTCCTGTGAATCCAGATGCAGTCAAGAAATACTTAGCCTAAACAAAACAAAAAAGCAAAACAGCTCGCTAAGTTGAACACCCCAAAGGGTAACTTAGGCAAAAATGAGCGTCTCGGTGGATTGAAAACCCGAAAGGGCGATCCAGGCAAAAGTTAGAGACATTGAAAAAAGAATTTGCATCTCGCTAGATTGAGCACCTCACACCGGGGCAATCTAGGCAAAAATTAGGGATTTGGCAAGTAACTGCATCTTGACAAGACCGTGTTCTATATCTGTCATCCGCCAGGAATTCTCTATGCGTCGTCGACCGAAGCTCCGAATACATCGAGATTCAGAATGGTAGAGAAAAGGTCATTATGTTCAATGTAGCCCTCTCCAATATATATCACCGATTTCAAACTTGTACAGATCTATGGAGTCTCGCCCTTTGCAGACTACCATTCCATCACATCGATTTGAGCTTTTACCCCATTATTTGCACTCTTATTTGTTTCAACTCAACAAATGTTTTGCATGTTTTAATTGATGAAGTATCATTGTTTTCAAAATAAACAAAATTTTTCACAAAATTGTTCCTAAACAAAGTGAACATTCACAATGATGAAAGGATACCTAGGAGACCCGCAGTGCTCTCCCAAGGGTGGTATGATTACCGACGGGTAAGACAGTCGTTCGTATCTCGAGCATAACTGTATCTCTGTCCTGTAGAACCTTTTCATGGTCTCTCCTCAGCGAGGTTGCTCAGTGCAGTGTTGGTTGAAGTTGTTCATCTTCCCGTCCCCGACAGTGCAACATGTTTTCTCCAAGTCTCTGTTAGCCCTATGGTGGGGCATCCCTAATAGAGTGCTGTTTGAGCCCTATCATGGGGCATCCCCAGCAAGGTTGTTGTTTTGGACATTATCGTGGGCCAGTTCTCAAGCAGTAGGTGTACTGAAGACTTCAATTTTCGTCTCTCCAGCAGAGCAGTCTTCTCCTCTCCCTGGCACGGATGCTTTTCTGCAACGATTCGGTATTTGGAGGATTGACGTCCCAGTACTCCGTCATCTCCCTTGGATAGATTCCTCAGCAGAGTTGCTGGCATGATGAACTTTATCAATGCCTGTCTATCCTCACCAGAGATCTGGTTGATTCTTGGTATCTCTGTTCTCCAGCATGAGTGAGAAGTCGGTGCTCTCCCCGCAGAGTTTTCCTCAAGCAGATTTCCTCAGCATAGTCTCCTCACAGAGTGGAGTATTTGATCAGTGGGCTCCCTAGCGGGGTTTTCATTCACTTTGCATTTTGCATGTAGTGATCATTGCATCTTCAAATCGCGTAGCATTTCCATTCATAATGGAGCATCACGCCATAGAAAAATTCAAACATATGCATTCATGTGTTAACCCGATCAGACCGTCTCCCCGGCAGAGGCAGCTTCTTGTTCGACGTCTGTACAGCGCTTTCGCTACAGTTGCTCCTGACGGCACTCAGGATTGGTACCCCCAGAGAGGTTTATTTCCTCATCCGTTGGTGAAAGAAAAACCTGTTTCTCCCCCCAGTAGTCTCCTAGCAGATGTGGGTGTGTCTGATCTCTCCATGTAGAGTCTACCCCTTAAGCAAAAAGTGTCAATCCTTTCCTGCCATTTCCCCACTGAGATACATCCTCGTGGGTGACGGTTGCTTCCGTTCCCTCCCTAATGGGATGGGTTTTCCCTATTGAGTTCTTTCCTCATTAGGATGAGTCTTGATTCAGTTTGCCTTTTTGGATCGATCCTAAATTGGCTTCTTGTTGACTGTCTCTTGTGTTGCCCTGGGGCATGAATGAATAGTGGCTCACTAACCGGTACTCATTCATCTTATCCTCAGCGGAATTTGTTGGCTTCTACCTACGAACCGGTAGCTGTAAGTCCTATCGTTGTGGTTTTCTACCCAACCGGTAGTTGTAAAATCCCACTTTCATCCCCTAGCAGAGGTAACCTTTGTGGTTCATTCTGTCGGTTGGCTTCTACCTACAACCCGGTAGTTGTAAGTCCTATCTTTGTGGTTTTCTACCTACAAATCGGTAGTTGTAAAATCCCACTTTCATCCCCTTGGTGGAGTTAACCCTGTGTGCTCATCTTATCGATGACTGGTTACTTTTCTGTGGTTTTCTGCCTACTAACCGGTAGATGTAATCCCCTCTTTGCAGTTATCAGTATCCAGTTTGCGGTATTGATATTCTTTTCCCCTCTGGATACTTGCCTTGATCAAGCAGTATTGTCCCCAGTGGGTCTTCCCATTTCTTTTGGATATTTGCTCCGAGTTGGCAACTTTATCCTTTTTTTGATTGGTCATCTTTGCATACCTAGTCCTGGTACCCCGATGCCTTTCTTTTCGGTCGATTTATCCATTTAACAACCAACCCGGTTATGGATAATCTTCCATGCGAGTATGTTATCTACGTTTTGACGACTATAGATAATGTATCTCATGCGCTCTTGGGTCGAAGTCGTCCTCCCCAGTTGAGTAAGATTCGTATTCCTTTGTTCGGAATCGAATGTCCATCCTTTAACAAGTCTGCTTTTGCTCTCTTCAGGATGATGTCGGTCGATCTATCCATCTAACAACCTCCAACCCGGTTATGGATAATCTTCCTTGCGAGTGTGTTATCTACGTTTTGACGGCTATAGATAATATGTCTCATGCACTCTCTGGTCAGTCTTTTGATTGTTTTCTCCAGCCGAGTAAGATTCGTATTCCTTGTGGGATCGAATGTCCATCCTCTAACAAGATTGCTTTTCTAGCCCTCTTCAGGATGTTGAGTGTTTTGGAACACCAACCAATTCACGTTTTGGTCGGTCACCCATTTCATACCTACAACCCGGTATTCTTGGTGTTCCTTCCTGTTTGCTCACTGTCGTGACCTTGTTCCCCAGTGAGATCCCCTGCAAGTGTGTAGCCTTGCCTAGGCATGTAGATGTCAGTATCCTGTCAGCACCCGCGTGTGTTGCTTCTTTGGTGTCGGTAAACACCATCTTTCGGTGCTTTCCCAGTCATGCGTAGTGTCTGGTCTTCTTTGGTGTCGATAAACATCATCCTTCGATGTGCGTAACATCGTCCCTTCCCTAGTGAAGTTTACTCCTCTCCGTTGGTGTCGATAAACGTCGAGTTTTTCCTATTCGTCCGACGACGTCTAGTTGTACCCTTCCCTAGTGAAGCATTCCTCCTCTCCGCTGGTGTCGATAAACGTCGAGTTTTTCCCAATTATCCGTTGATGATTTGGTTGTGTTCTCTCTCCCCAGAAGAGTTTCCTCCTCTCCGTTGGTGTCGATAAACGTCGAGTTTTTCCTATGCGTCCGTTGGCGTATAGTTGATATCTTTCCCCACAGGGTCTTCCCCAGTTGAACCTCCTCTCCGTTGGTGTCGATAAACGTCGAGTTTTTCCTAGTCGTCCGATGATGTCTAGTTGCTTATTCCCTACAGATCATTTGGTAATACCATATGATTCCCCTCAGAGTTCTCTCCTCTCCGTTGGTGTCGATAAACGTCGAGTTTTTCCTATTCGTCCTATGACGTCTAGTTGTACCCTTCCCCAAGTGGATTTACCTCCCCGTTGGTTTCGATAAACGTTGTGTTTTTCTCATTCGTCCGATGACGTCTGATTGTGTACCCTATTCCCAGTCACTCATTAATGTCTGGTTGATTTCCCAGCCAGAATCCCCAGTAGACGTCCTATTTGGTGTCCGGTTGTGGTCTCCCTTTCGTCCTATGACGCCTGGCTGAGTTTTCTCCTTCTCCGTTGGTGTCGATAAACGTTGAGTCTCCCTTTCGTCCTATGACGTCTGGATGAGTTTTCTCCTTCTCCGTTGGTGTCGATAAACGTTGAGTCTCCCTTTCGTCCTATGACGTCTGGCTGAGTTTTCTCCTTCTCCGTTGGTGTCGATAAACGTTGGGTCTCCCTTTCGTCCTATGACGTCTGGTTGAGTTTTCTACCTCTCCGTTGGTTTTGGTAAACGTTGAGTTTTTTCCCATTTCGTCCGTTGACGTATGGTTGTATCTCCCTTTCCATTCATTCATTAATGTCTGGCTACCTCTCCGTTGGTTTTGGTAAACGTTGAGTTTTTCCCATTTCGTCCGCTGACGCATGGTTGTATCACTATCCCCGCCTTTCCTCCGATGATGTCTGGTTACCTCTCCGTTGGTTTCGGTAAAACGTTGAGTTTTTCCCATTACGTCCGCTGACGTATGGTTGTATCCTTTCCTGGTTATCCCCAGTAGAGTTGACTTACCTCTCCGTTGGTCTTGGTAAACGTTGAGTTTTTCCTAGTTGCCCGCTGGCATCTAGTTGAGATTTCTGTTCCCATTCATCGTGTGTCGATGTCTGGATGTGTTTTACCCTGAAAAGAAAGAAGAAAACAAAAACAAAAATTCCCAGCAGTGTGCAAATTTCTACGGTACTTGGTATTCAATCCCTGTTTACCCTGAAAGTCTGACAGCCGTTGCTCTCATCCATTCGGGTTCCCAGTTGATTGAATAGGGGCAGCTGTAGCACCTCAAATTTGCACCCTACCTTTTTGTACATTCATTTCATATTAGGTCATAGCATAACATAGGTCATTGCACAACATTGCATAGCCATTTGCCCAAGTGCAAGCCATTCAGCAGAATTAAGTCAAACTGGTCAGGAGAATCAGTCAAACCAGCAAGCATGTGCTATTTTCATTGGAACAAGGCCCTAGGGTGGATTTATCAAGTTCATATGGTCTAAGGATCATTTTGAAATGATTTGGCCAAAGATTGGATGCACATAAGTCATCAGTCAAGCTGAATCTCAGCTGAAATCCTAGAAAGTCAACTGTGGTCAACTGTGCCTGATTTTATGGATTTGAAGGTGGGAGATGGTTTGAAAGGCTTCATTCATGTCCATATAAGTCTCATTTGACATATCAAAGACCAAGGTTGAAGATTTGGAGGTCAGACAAGAAGTTTCCTAAAATGGCAGGTGACCTGTAATTTCAGCTGCCCAAAATGGAAACTTTTTCTCCTCAAAATAACTTCATCATACAAGCTTCAAATGGATTTTTGTCCAACATGAAAGTTGAATATCTTGATCTCACCATTCCAAAAAGTCCAAGAACATGAAATTCCCATGTGTGGTTAGCAAGATATGGTCCATTCATTTTCCAAAAATGCCCATAATCAAAGTGGCATAACTTCCACATGGAGTGTCCAAATTGAGTGATCTTTTTATGTACAAACTCCATTTGACATGTACTTTCATGGTGCATAATTGGAATTCATCAAAAATGGTCAATGCAAAAAGTCAATTTTCAAGTGTACAGTTAAAAAAGACAGGGGCAAAATGGTCCAACTTGAGAAATAATGAGAATTTTGGAATGGGGATTTTTGCAACACCTCACAAATGCAATTTGAAAATTGTTTGGATGGTTATAACATGTTAAGGTGCCATATTTGAACAACTCACTTTTGAAATGCACTTGAAAAGTATACAATTTACCATGGCATAGTGGAAATCCAAATTACACAACCAATGACCATGGGACAAGTTGCAACACATCACACATGTCATTTTGGGAGTGTGTGAGCTGTCAATGAGCTGTCACAGGGCTTGAGTGAAAAGACCATTTTGCCCTTGCTTAAGAAAAGTGGAATTTTGCTAATTACATGTCATTTTGCTAATTGGTGATTTAGAGCTTGATTAGTGGGAAGTACTTAATCCTAATCATAACAAACTTCTGATCAAAAATCACAATTCACAAAGATTCAACCACTTTTCCCTCCAAATTCTCCAAAATTCTCAAGAACACACAAGAACAAAATTGGATCAAACTCTTCCAATTCTTCACCAAATCGTGTGATTCCTTTTGCTGCCATCTCCATTCATCTTCTTCTTGATCTGTTTTGGAAAAGCAACATTCAAATCCTCACAATTCGCAACTGTCCATCTTTGGTGCATCAATGGCATTCGAAGATTTCTTCCACTAGAAGCAAATTCGAGCTAGGCTAAGCATTCCAGTCAACTCACCTATCATTCTTCTTCATCTGTTTTAGATCCACACGAGCAAACACCTCCAGATTCAACACTGCCATTGCAAGGTGCCAAAATTTCGAATCTCTCCATTCTTTAAATGTTCATATGCGTTTTGTAGACTGTTTAACATAGATGATCATGCTGCAATTGGTTTTTGAAATGATGAAACATAGGTCGAGTTATTGTGAATTTTAGTTTTGATGACAAAACCTAAAATGCTCGATCCAGGAGATTTAGGAAGAATTAGTTAAAATCATCCATATATTCGTGATCCTCTCACTCAGACCTTTCCAACGGATATTCGCATGATGATTTTAGTTGAATTTTGTTGTTCTTGATGTTCATGGAATTCTGGAAAAAACGCAATGAAGATGAAGTGAATTCTGGAAATTTCTCTTGTTTGATCCGCTGAAACGCTTGGCTCGTTTTGAATTGTGTTTCCCTCCACGCGCAACCAACCACACGCCTCCACCTCAATTAGTGAAACGCCTGCGTTTTGGCCAGGCAGGAGATAATTACGGAATTGCCATTGGATCTAATTAATTTAATAAAACACTTAAATAAATATTACATAATTCATTTGATCTTAGAAAATTCATAAAAAAATATTTACAAGTCCAAAAATAGTGAGGATTTCTTTTTGATAGCTCCCAAATTCCCTCTAGTTTTTTATAGGCATGGTTTCAAAAGTTGTGCATGGTGAAATGTTGACCTGGCTTAGGGATCTTTGACTTGTGTGTATTTTTACATGTTTTGCCATTTTCATTGTGAAATGCTCATACATTAAAAGAAATTCCTGGAATTTTTTGAGCTCATTCTAGACATGTTGATGGTGATTTACATATAAAGTTTGTGATTTTTGAATACCTGAGGAGTGAGATATGATTTTTTGAATCTAGGTGTGACAATTTGTGTCACACCCAGCTAGGTCAAATTCATGAATTCTTTTGCCTGGCCTATGATTGCTGGATTGGATTGAAATTTTGCATGGATGATCATTGATATGTTGAGATGTTATGTGAATTTTTCTGGATTTTTCTATGGCATTTTCAATTTGACTGATATTTTTCTTCTCTGTTGGTTCATTATGCAACCTTGTGTGACACATGTTTGTTAATCTTGTGTGAAATTCTCATATGGTTTTGGATGAATGTGAAATTTGGTATGCTGGTTATAGACACATTGTAGGACATCCCTGTTTTGGTCCCATTCATTTCTTAATTGATTTCATTGATTTATGAATTTTTGAAGTGAATGCTTGTGTTGATGCTATGAATTGGCTTGCATAATTGTGTCTGGACTTCTTGATTTTCATTGACCTAGTTCCTTTTATCCAATTGAGCTGAAAATTGACATGCTATACCTTGAATATGTCCTGTTTAGGTGTGAATTATTTGAGGATTTTGGAATTGTTTTGGTATGCTTTTGATTGAAGTTATTCTGTTTGGACTTTTGATGTTGCATTTGACCTAGTTTGACTTGTTTTGGTCATGAAATGATATTGGTGAATGATATGAGTATGGGATCAATTGCATTTGCTTTCTATTTGTGAGAATTTGATTTTGGTTGAGAATACCTTGCTGTTTAGAATTTTTTCTCCCTTTTGGACCCTAGGCTTGGCCTAGTGGTCTAGTTTCTCACATTTGGCTTGACTTTTCAGGTTAAAAGTGCAAAAGGCTTAAGAAGGAAATTGAAAAGTGAAAATTGAGATTGTTTGATGTTGAAAACTAACATGAATTTGTTTTGTAGGTTGTGAAGCTTGAGCTTGAGCTTATAGCTTGCATTTGTGTGCATTAACTTGTGTTGTCTGTACAGATTAACTGATTAACATTTGCTGTTTACTGTTTGTCTGTCTGAGTACTGATGATACTTGATTGATTTCAGGTACATTTAGTCGCTTACAGTTCTTTAAGAACTTGCTTGCTGCTGCTTGGTTTTTAAACCACTTGAGGTAGGACTTCTAATCTTCATGTAGTCTGGAAGACCTGGCCTGTTACTTGGCCAGGCAACTGTCTGAAGTCCTCCTTAAGAGGCGATGTTTGTGGTTGTTTACATTTGTGCCAAGCAGGTGAAGACCTCTATGAGGCAATTGGTGGATCAAAGGGATATGCAATCTATCCCCCGCTATTCTGTTGAGTCGTCCCTCTGCTCACACGGCTGTGTGTTGATGCATTGGGACACAAACCCAAGATCTTGTGCTGTTGCACAATCGAGTCAGAGTCTTGAGCGTAGAAGGGTCCCTCCATTCTGGACCCACGCTCCTTTGTTTGAAGCTCTCCCTGGTCAGGGATAAGAGCTGTGAAGTCTAATCTTCACTCTCCTTTCATCAGCTTCACCTTAGCCCCTCAATGGCAAGGTTAAGAGCTAACCTTACCCCTGATACAGAGGCTTGTTTGTTGAGGTTGATATGACCCCTCGACTAAAGCCTAGCCCTGATGTTTGAGCCCCTTGTTGGTGTGTTTATTTCATGCTGTATATGTTTGTGTGGTGTGATTGTATCCCCTAGGTTTGCTAGACTCCGCGTAGTCTCGTTTGCATGTCAATTAAGGTAGCACGGTTCCTTCGTATAGGACTTCCTTTCTTGCTTGAGCTTTCCTAAAACACAAACAAACATTATCCCCTCTTAAGGATACGTCCACTCCTTCTACTACAGGTGAGTAAGTCTCCAAAGGTCGAGCGTCCGGTAGATTGCGTAGTGACGTTGTCCACTTAAAAAACACAAACCAACAGGAATAGTTTAGCCGAACTACGGCAACTCTGATTCTCATGTCCAGATGAGATACGTAGGCACGAGATGCGATGTCTTGTCGAGTTTGACTAACAACTAACACTAATTCTTTCTCTCGCCCTCGTTGCGATTGAGACCTCCCCTTTCTCTTGCCCTAGTTGCAATCGAGACCCTTCTTCTTCCTGTGTCTTGTTGTGTGCTTGGAAGCTGATGTAAGTCCATCGAGTGGCGTTCGGGTTCCAGTGTGAGTTCGTCTGGTTCGGATGCTGATGTAAGCCCAGTGATTGGCATTCAGGCTCCACGTTTGCCTTCTTGTGTGTGTTTTGGGTTCGGATGCTGATGTAAGCCCAGTGATTGGCATTCAGGCTCCACGTTTGCCTTTGCCTGCATTTGTTTGTGTGCGTGTTTGCCGAGCTACGGATGCTCTGATTCTCCTTCGTCCAAAGGAGATACGTATGCATAGGATGCGATATCCTAGCGAGCATGTGTCGTTTCCCCAGTCGAACTACTTTGACTCTGATGTCTATGTTTGATAGACTAAGTAGGCCCAGGATGCGATATCCTGCCGAGTCAGTCTTGTTTGTTTCCTTGTGTCTCTTTCAGCCTGTATAGATGTTTATTTGAGCAGTGTTTTAGCAACCATTTCCCTTCCTATTGTGCGTGGATCCCGTCGAGTACGACGGATGCGTAGGGGTGCTAATACCTTCCCTTCGCATAACCGACTCCCGATCCCATTCTCTTTGGTCGCGAGACCATGCTTTTTCCAGGTTTACTCTGAGCGTTTCCTTTCCCTCTTTTGGGATAAATAACGCACGGTGGCGGCTCTGTTGTTCTTCATTTCCCGCCGGTTTTTCGCGTAATGCGACAAATATAATTGTCAATGCCTCGAAAACCTACAGGGTCACACACAAAAGGACGGATTGATGAGAGATAGAGTAACTAAGGAACACCATAAGGTACGGTGCACTTAAGTGAATTATAGAACATCGTAAGGTACAGTGTACTTAAGTAGAATACAAAATATGGTAAGGTACCACGCGCTTAAGTGATTTTGGCATAATATAAGATATGGACCACATACACTTAAGTGGGCTTTTTAGCTTGCAGCCCACACAAGTAGCTCTATAAATAAAAACCTTACGCAGAAGTATTTTGGCAGTTGTAATTTTCGTTTCTCTCTCTCTCTCTCTCTCTCTCTCTCTCTCTCTCTCACTCACTCACTCAAAGCCTTCATTCGTAGCAACTAGCCCTGAGATTGAAGGAATCTGTTCGTGTGGACTGAGTAGAGGCATTGTCACCATTCAACGTTCGTGATCGCTCCGTAGATCTGCATCAAAGGTTTCAATCACCACAAGAGATAACAATTCTATCACTGATCATGCTCATTCGTAAGGATCACTAAAGGAGAAAATTTTAAATTCCGCTGCATTTTGGATCACTATTCTCCTTCATATTCTTCATTCTATATCGTTATTATTGAAATGAATTTTCACCCCTTCTGTTTGAATGTTGCCTTTACATGGGCATCGTGCAGATACTCAAGAGTAGTATTGCTGGAGTAAGTGGAAGGTAGCTCTTGGATTACTTCTTTATTTTGTCTCTTTTACTAGTGGTACCTTGCTCTGATCATGTAACACCGGATTGGGTTAAACGCTTATTTTATTCCTCATGTCTGATTATGTTGAAGTCATAAGACTAATTTTATTGTTGAGAATTCTTAAGATGTTGAGTTGATTGATTAGAACTCTCTTATTTTGTTAATACAATTGAAGTTGAGACTAGATGTTATTACTTGCTTTATCTTCCATAATTGTGATGATAATTCCGTTGCGATGATACTTTAAAATGGAAGTGAGCATGCAGTGACAAGTTATGAATGTCTTATTTTGTTAATATATAATACCGATCAGATGAGAAGGATATCGTGTAGACATCCCAGGTATGATTCAAATAAGTGGGATGTCGTGTAAACATCCTTATTACAAATGTGTGTATTGAAATTTACTGTTGAAACCCGTGTTATGGAGCAGGTCATGTGTGTTATGAATGTGTGACACCCTCCTTGATTTTATTTTATATTTAATTTACACGATAAATCATGTGTGGGGTTTAGGGTGTTACAGTAACAACCATCGACTCCCCAAAACCAAAATTTCAATATAAAACATATTATTCATACAAAATCATACAATATGCGACCAAAGGGGTTGGGCCAAACCCCATATGATCAAACCAAATAAGCGCAATAAAATACTTGTATTTTGATTCGATACATTCACAAAGATAAAAATAACAATAATGAGAGGGTAATGGAACCCTCGTCATTTTGTTACCTAAAACCCAATCATAGTAAGCAATCTCCCCACTTAGCTTATCGATTGAGCTTTCAAGGTCTTAATGTTCCTCCCTCTCCAAATCACTGCCTCACGATCCCGCCAAAATGGTCTAAAATGCGTCGTTTAACGATATGCCTCAAACCTTAATTTTTACTCTAACTCTCTTACGATCTGATATATATTATGTTTAATCCAACGCTAAGATTAATTCTCAAATATTTAATCACAAACGAAATATTTAATTAATTGATAAATAAAATAAAATAAATCTTAAATTAAGTAATTATTCAATTAAGTGTCACACCTTTAGTATTTAAATAAAATATTTATTTGATTTTAAAAGGAAAATATATTTTTAACATAAGGTGTCACCCTATATTTAAATAATCAAATAATTATTACTATAAACCTCAAATAATTATTATCCTTATTTTAAATAATTAAATAAAATCTACCGCTCTTAACCAAATATTTTAATAATTATTAAATTATTAAAATATTAAAATACCTCCGAATACTCTAAAACATCATAAAACACCAAAAAACACATCAATATTACATAAATAAATTATCAAATAATTCATAAAATTCTATAATTAAATAAAAATAATTAAATAAATTAGGGGCATTACAGATTGTCTAAGCAAGTCTCTGTTTGGTTTGTGAGTTTTTTCTTGAGGAAAAACTCTATTTTGGTTCGCGAAAATCATTTTGTAGAATCTCCATAACGGTTCTTGATCTCGCTCATTGTAAACGTCGTGTTGGTTCAAGATTAACCTATGTAAAATATCATTTTGGTTTCAGATCTTAGCCTAGTGTAAAAGCTTTGTTGGTTCAAGATTAGCCGTGTAAAATTTTGGTTCGATTCAGAGGTTATCCCATGTAAAATCTCGGTTCGGTTCAGAGGTTATCCCATGTAAAATCTCGGTTCGGTTTAGAGGATAGCCAACATAAAACTCCATATTGAAAAATTTATGTTTGGTTTGAAGGATAGTCACTCAAAACTTTGTTCATTATTTGGTTGGAAATTAGCATTTAAACTTCACATCCTTATAAAAGGAGGTTTGTTGGTATATCCTATTGAAAGCTCTCAAGATTAGTGGATATTTTCTAGTAGAATTATTAGGGACAATAGTAGATCAAGTTAGGTCGAACATGTTTAAATTTTTGGTGTCTTTCTCTCTCACTTATCTCTATTACTTTATTTTCTTTTTGTTGATTTTCCATCCATTACCTTTTTCCGCTACATTTAATTGTTTTTTTACAAGCATTTTTAAACTCTGATTTTATAAATGATTTTTTTTCAATCAATATTTTTCAAAACTCCACAATTCACCTCTTATTGTATATGGAGTCACATATTCATCTCTTTGAACCAATAAAACCCCACTGTTGTTAAACTCAACTCTAAAGATTGAGTATGAGTGGTAGATACAAGGTACATTAGAATCTAAATTTTTGTGTGAAGATTTTTGTGTGTATTAGATTGAAAATTCAATATTGTGATTATGATGCTTGGAGATTGACATCTAGAAAGGAAAAATATTATTTTCTTCTTAATCAAAGACTTTGGTAGTCCCAAGTGAAGATAATTACATAATGAAGTTGTTAGTTTCCAAGACCGTTGAGTATAAAAAACACTAAGATAAAGAATTCGAAGAAGTTGAATGAAGACTATTGCATAACACAAACTTAGAGCAAAACTTTGAGTTTGCAAGGAAATTGCTCAAGATTAAGTGAAGATATTTTGAATTAAATATTTTTTTTAGTATTTTACTACAAAAGAAGGAAAATCTAGATCTAGACTTGTGTTAGACTTAAGTATTAATTGGGTTGAAGTGGTTAGTGTTGTAACAAAAATTTATGTATATTAATTTGTAAAATAGGGGAAGGTCTAACGAAATTTTAGTGTTTCTCTATTGAAAATTGATCTAAACGCGTAGAAAGGACAAATGTGTTGAATCAGTATAAAGCGGGTGTACAATCTTTCTCTCTATCTATCTCTTTTACATTCTAATATAAATTTACATGACTTAGATTTTATTGCATTTTAGAATATGTTAATATATTTTTATCTACTTAAAATAATTTATTATGTAAGTATAAATCTCTTATAGATCTAGTCAGTTAAATATTATTTCAGGCAATTATGACAATATAAACACTTAATATGAAATTAATTGTTCTATTAATCCAAATTCAATTTAAATCTTGTGTAAAAATAGAACGATTTTAATTGATGCGTTCTTTATTTAAACAACTTCATCTTTCTTAATTATTAAAATAAACGTATCTTTTCTAAATCTCTAGCATCTTTCTCTTTGGTTTATAATATGCACATTTACTCTCAAGACATTTACTATGAAATAGATTAGATAGTTAGACTACTCATGGAAGTGGAGCTCCTATAATAAAAAAAATTGTTTACTAATAAATTAATAAAACATTTTGATCTATTCATTAACGTCTAAATTCAAATTCATCCCATCCATTTATTTATTTTGTTCCCCGTAAATTACGATTTCTAAGAAAAGGAATATTGCTTTTTCTTCACTCCACAAATCACCATTTTTTTTTCTCGTTTTCTTCTAAAGCATTTAAAAGTTGATGGCAGCAATTGGGAAATGCACCACCGTTTCTATTTCCTTAGTTTATGACTTGTACTGTTTATATTAATGATAACCAGCAAAGAAAAAGAAAAAGATTTTTTTAAGTAAAAGCAAAAGTAAAAGCTCTTTTTAAGAGTAAATGAGGCAATCATGTCTTCTTCTGCACCAACTGACCACTATCTCTTTTTTTAAAAAAAATTCAATCAATTAATTCAATCAAACTTTTTATTTTCTTTCTTTATCTCCTTTTCTGTTTACAAAATCCTTTTTATTATCACCAATTAATTCAATCAAACTTTTTATTTTCTTTCTTTATCTCCTTTTCTGTTTACAAAATCCTTTTTATTATCACCAATTAATTCAATCAAACTTTTTCCCTTTTCTTTTCTTATTTCCCACTCATGATATGTTTATCGCATTCAATGTTTATCCTTTTTAAATTCAATATATATATATATATATATATATATATATATATATATATATATATATATATATATATATATATATATATATATATATATGAAGTATATTTTTAATTTTTCTAAATATTTTAACTTTCAATTTTTTTTAAATTTTGACCATTTTAAGTTGGCTAAATTACAATTTTAATTCTCTAATTTTATTTAATTTACGAAATTCTTTCTATTTTAAATTCAAACAGTTTTAGTCTTTTCTCAAATTTTTCATAAAAAGTTGATGAGATATATTTTTTAATTTATATTTTTATTTAAAAAGTTTTATAATATATTTATATACAATGATTTGTCATGTTTCACAAGGAATTTATTATTTAAAAAATAAAAATATCATTAATATTAAGAGCAAAAGTATGAGAGGGAGACCAAAATTTTTTTAATTTAAAATAGGATTTTAAAGTTGTTTAAATTTAAAATAGGGGATCAATTTTATGAATCAGATAAAATAAGGATATCAAAACTATAACTAAGTCTTTTAAACTTTTATCATCAATTTTATTCGTCATTTTCTTATAATAGCATCTTTTAAGTAATTTTTCTAAATGACAAGAAATAGTTAAAAAAAATTAATTATTATTACTTTAATAATATAACTCTTTAATCATTAATTTATTATTTTAATTTATAATTTTAATTTCTAGTAAATTAATAAATATTAAATTAATGATATTTTAAGATTGAGTTAGTGAAATAATTCAATTGAAAAGTATTAATTGGATTCAATGAGTGTAATTAAATGATCTAAAGTTCAAACCATAATAATAATATTTATTTATATTTAATTAAAATTTTAAATAAATTGTTTAAAATTATAAATTAATAATTTAAAAAATGATATTTTAAATTTTATCAATGTGTCATAAAAAAACTCATTTAAACATATGATGCAAATTATTATTAAAAATCAAACATAGAATTTAAATTCATTATACAAAAATTAGAGAACTAAAGATTAAAAAAATTAAAAAAATTAAAAAAACTAAAATTGAAAGTTAGTTATTAACTTTTATATATATATATATATATATATATATATATATATATATATATATATATATATATATATATATATATATATATATATATATATATATATATATCATAAAGATCCCGGACGAGATAAGCCTACCGTGCCATCTCGGCCTGTAATCTAATAAAGGTCATGTTCCATCAAGAATCTCCTCAATGAGTGAAGATAGTTATTTCTACAATCTCAAGAGATCTCAACCGTAAAGCACATCCAACAGTCATCCACAAAAAACAACGATCAACTAGCTATTTTGTTATTTTCATCTCTCTCTATATAGTATGCTTTGTAACAAGTTTCAAATAGAATTTCATATTGTTATTCTTGTTCACATATTGACTTGACCATTGGAGTGCTAACCTTGCAGGTACCCCCATTCATCTGCATCGGAGATTGAAATTCACCACCACCTCCTTTCAAACTTCTCATTTCTGGTTCCAAGACAAAATAATGCTGCCATCTATGGGAATAAACTCTAGATTCCTACGATTTCCACATATTTGCATTCGTTATTCGACTTTCGCAGTTCGTAACTCTTTGTGATCACCGAAGCAAGTAATCGTAACCGAACGCGAAGATCTATCGTATTCTGATTCGACTTAGCACAACTTCAGTCTCATTTCTTCAAGATTTTTGGATCATTGACTTTCATCTTCAACAGATATAGTTTGATCCAAGGCTACCAGATCCACCGATGTATGGAAAACTATCGTTGCTTCCCTACCAGCAAGTAATAAATCACCCTTTCCTTTGCCGTAAAATGCCATAGACCCTAAAGCGGTAGTTTCTTCACATCTGGATCCAAATTCGAGCTTCATAAGTGGTCACATCAGTTCTAGTTAATCCAGTGGAGACTCTTGTTTTGTTTCTAGCTACACAATATGAAGCATTACTTAGCTTTCACAAGCTACAAGAAAACCTCTGCGTACAAAGCGCCAACGAGTTACTGAACAATATGTTTAACATTGTACGACAACAAAACTCAAATGCTATTGAAGAAAGGATTTAACGCCTTGAAGAGAGCCTCCATAATTCTCCTTACTGCGAGAATACAATTCAAGAAACTTCTTCAAGAAAGACTCGTGTTGTGATCCCATAATCAATTGAGACAAAAAGAGATGAGGATCTCTGGTAAAATGATCGACGCAGAGGTAAAAAACCATCAGAGTTTCCTAAAGTTTATAATTCACTATACTTTATGTTCTAGATGGAAAAAGGTCCAAATAAATTCAAATTCACTCCACTTAATCTAAAGTATAAAAGTCATCTCACACTGAAAGTAATGTACACTTTTTGATCTCTATTTTTTTACTATAATCATCTTGAACTTTGAGCTTCCTTGAGCGTTGGAGTGCTGACATTGAAGGTCCACCATGCACCGCCATATCGGAGATCAACACCACCAGTTCAGAGTTTCACACCATCAATTTCAACTATTTCTAGTTCCAGTACGGAACAGTGGTACCATCAGTGAGAATTAACTTCTTATTCCTACGTTTTCTATGCTTTCACCTTTGCTCTTCAATTCACTCATTAGTAAGCTTCTTAGGTCACCGAATCAAGAGCATTCTGAGTCGAACACAAGGATGCGTCGTGTCCGATCTGATCAAGCATCATTTTAATTTCGATTCCTCAAATTTCTGGACTCCCCATTTCTGCAAAAATTCCACGAATGGATCATCCTAGATCCAAACTCATATATATATATATATATATATATATATATATATATATATATATATATATATATATATATATATATATATATATATATATATATATATATATATATATATATATATATATATATAAAATAGAATTACTGAAGAATGGAGGTAGCTAATTCTAATATTCTATCAAAGGTTACTGATCAACCTCTTAATCATGCCTCACTTCAATTATTCATCACCGGCACAATCTTTGATGTAAAGACTTCTAGCGTATATCTATGACTGATGCACATTCTCTAGAAGGTGAAGATCCTCTGAGCGATGAACAAAGATCGTGTCACATCAGAATTACTAGATTGCGGAGGAGTAAACCAAACTCCAAACACATAATTATCAATGATCGAATCAGTTACCATCACAAATCATACTATACACTTTACAACATAGAGTACAACATATTTTCGTTTTATTTTATCATACCTCATTGACACCAATGAAATCCATAATGCTCATGTACTCGATAACAGTCATCGACAAGAAACACTTATTCCTCCTAGCACGCTGATACTTCACCAAATTTGGAAACCCAAACACACGAATATGTTCAAAGGAAAAATCACAGATATATACTCGTTGGTGGTCACGACATTTTCCACCATGGACGAAAATCCATACGAGATATCAGAATCAAGAAACAATTATGAGTTCAAGACCATAGAGATATAAGATCTACATGACCAGAATTGGATGTACAGGATATTAACGATTCCTTTGGTCTTTAGTAGCTCGGTAACTCACTCCAGCAGAACGGTGAAGGTCACACTCTGTGGGGACACACACGAGGGAAAAAATACATCTCGAGCCTCGTTGCGTTAAAGCAAAGTATCTTCGAAGACATCTACAATAGGCATCATAATTTAATCGCTCGTGCGACCTTGTTGATCCGTAAATAGGAGGTTAGGACCGAAAGGAGACTTTGGAAAAAAACCCCCTAAGAAATATCACATTTAGGAAGCTACACTCTCAACACGAGCGAAATCCAATCAGATGTCAAAGGACAAACTTTCACCCCTCCTCTAAACACACCTCCAATTGCACTTTGAAGGGTCATGGTGATCTCCAACCTCTAAGTGAAGGGAGAAAAATATCCTCAAAGTATACCACCGAGCTACTCCCAAAACATCTACGAAGGTGCTGGCGGTATAAGGGTGCTCATTAGTTGAAGAAGCCCTAATGGATTCAAGGCAGGTCATCACCTCATCTGTCCTTGCAGCAGTTATGGTCAGCCGAATAATATACTATAAAAAAGGGAGAGTATTGTATCTTTACAACTCCTTCTATGAATTAAATACTATGGTCAGACCAAATCTAAATTGCCCACGAGGCAAATAAATTTTAAATTGTAAGGATAATGAGCAAGCCTTAATGTTGCAACAACTCACAAAGTTAAATACATATCAAGGATACAAAGTTAAATAAAGACACAACTCAATAAGGTAAAATATATTTATAAAACTATTGTCATCATAGTCAAGGCACAACAACCTAGCAAATATTACAGGAAAAACAAAAAAGAAGAAATAATCAAGTTGCAACTCCCGGAGCCGAAGTGCCCAAATCATCCCCATAATTCCTTTTTGGAATAGTCTTGAAGGGGTCTAACTCTTCAATAGAAATATGGGTAGTAGGACAAAATCCCCTCGCTTATTCTACGACTTGACCATAGACGCCATACACATCCTGCACAGTTCATTAGAGGGAATCATGGAAATTCTCCCGCAAACCGTCAACCTCTCATTCAAGAGCCTTTAGAGCCTTAATATGAGTCTCTGCTTCCTGCTAAAGAGTTTTACGATCCCCCTCGACACTGTGGTTCACTTTAGTAACATCATCAAATGCTTCTTAACACTGATTTTCTTTGCCTCAAAGGGGGACTCCAACTCAGTATCCTGGGAGACCAGAGTTGAAGGAGAGTTGTGCATCTTCTCCTCCTCTTGTAAAGGTTCAGTAAGTTTGGTCTTCTCCAAAAAATTGCCCAATTCCTTATGGTAGGTCGAGCACTTCTCCTCCATGGCTTCATTTTTACCCTTCCAAGTGTCCCTCTCCTTAATAGGGTTTCCTAAAACCAAGATGTCTCCACTTCCAGCAGCAGACAAAATGAACAAGGAAGCAACCCGATATGTAAGAAGGTGACCTCAGAAAGAAGCTCCATCTTCTTAACCTTAGATAAGTTTTGGATGAAAAACATATCTTTCATTGATAGATCAACAATATCTTCCTTAAGGGTGAAATAAATCCGAGAGGGAAGAAGAGAAAGCATTCATAGGAAGAGAGTTAAAGAACCCGAGGAAACATCCCCGGATAAGCAAATCCATTTAGTATAGCCCTCCACCAGAGGGGAATGTTAGTCTTCATTCCGACCCTTCTCGACTGAAGCAAGAGACGACGACATATCCTCCACAGATGGAGTGGCTGACGCATTAATGAGTCAGTCAACGCTGAGAGTAGGAACCAAAACCTTGGTATTCAAGATATGAGCAATGGTCATAGAAGAAGCGTTGGTCGTATGAGGGGGTGCCACATCCCGACCAAAAGGGCCAATCTTGATACCGTGAGCATTGGAAAATTTGTATACCATTTCTAATTTGTCCATGCTATCTACAAGATACAATCACACGTGTAAAAAAAACTATGGGACTTCGTCCTCACCAAATATTTCTCTCCTCACTACACGGTCAACCGCCCTCACGATCACATAA
This sequence comes from Lathyrus oleraceus, assembly GCF_024323335.1. Classification (NCBI taxonomy): domain Eukaryota; kingdom Viridiplantae; phylum Streptophyta; class Magnoliopsida; order Fabales; family Fabaceae; genus Lathyrus; species Lathyrus oleraceus. The sequence continues at coordinate 388,989,604 of NC_066579.1, forward strand.
GTATCAATTTGATTTTTCCTATGCTCAGAGGAAGACTATTCACTGGGGTCAAACCCTTCTTCATAACTAAGTCCTTGAAACCAGGAACATAGATCCTTCTTCATAACCAACCCTGATATAATGATCTTAAGAAGGAAGAAAAGAAGACGCTTTCCAATAAGAGCGCTTTTGAATGAAATTGAATGTCAAGGATTGTGAAAAGTTTCTTCGATGCTCAACCACTCCAATATATACGCAAAGACGGGTAAACAAACCAGATCAACGGTTAAAAAGAGTTACAAAATAAACACTTAGCTTTCCCCTTGGAAGCATAGAAAAACTCGAGTGCACTATAAACAACGTCATATCCTAACTAATCATTTCAACCCATGTGTCAGGAAGATGCGACGAAACATTTCAATGATAAAAACACATTTAATGCGCTTGTTTCCCGCTACCTTTTCAACTGACTCCAAATGTTTCACTTCTAATTCGAATAAGACAACATTCTTGGAGGTCGACCTCAATCGCTAAAGACTTCCCCGACTCCCTAAGCACCCGACAAGTCTTGTGGGCAATTATTCTAGGTCAGTCAAATGCCCAAATGACGAAGACCCAAATCAACTCAAATCCACTCCATTTGATTCAAGGTATAAAAGTCATCTCACAATGAAATCAAGATATACTTTCTCATATCTATTTTTCACTATATTCATAATGAATCTTGAATTGACTAAAATGTTGGAATTTTAATCTTGTAGGTATACTCCACACTATCATATTGGAGACCAATATCATCGATTCAGAAAAAACATAGGAAAACTTTGGATGAAACACTTTATAATTTTTTTTTATGACATACTATAAAGAAAGTCAGTGAGAGGAGGAATCCCAATACAAACTTAATGAAAAGAGTGCTCCACGCTGCATATGTAACACGACAACAACTTAACATATCTGTTGGCATCATAACATCATTTACACATATGAATAGTAACATATCAATTTTCAATGTGTCACTATCTTTAATTTATTGAAAGTTGAAAACGCCACATCCATTCACATTAATTTGCTAAATTGTTACCCATAATGAAAGTGTACCCGAAGCATTAGTGGCCCCACCCAACATCAAAAAACCCACATACTTTCACGTTAAGAAATAACTTTTAATTCAGTCAAGTTAATGTATAGAAAGAAAACAGTGTAGACCAAATTCTTTTTCCTTTTCACATTCCATGTTTCTCACTCTTTTTAGTCCATTTCACATTCTTTATGTTTCTTTTATTTAATGTACAAAATACTTAGTATAAAAAGAGAATAGTTCTTCACCATTCAAACATTCAAACCTTGTTAACATGATTCTTCTACACTTGATGCAGTTATGTGTCTTCTTTCTCCTTTTCTTAGTTGTAGTAACTTTTTTTCATCAAGTTCAAGCTTCCAATTTTGGTTCTTTTAGTAGAAAACAAGTTGGAATTTATCCTACAATGAATGATGGCATATGCGCTTCTTCTGTTATTGTTCATGGATACAAATGTCAAGAAATTCAGGTAATAGTAAAATTAATTTATGATATAATCCCATTGATTCATTCAAATTTTAGTTAAATCCAATGGTGGTGCTTAACAAATTATGTTTGAAATTATAACAAATATGAAATATTTTTTGCAAAATTATAATGATAAACTTTATTATATCAAATTTAGTATATAAATTTATACATATATTTAATCAAATGTGTGTTTCATTTATTTTTTAAGGTTGTAACAAAAGATGGATATATTTTAAGCATACAAAGGATTCCAGAAGGTAGGAATGAAGCTAGAAATGAGAGAACAAAGAAACAACCTGTGATACTACAACATGGAGTATTAGTGGTAAGTGTAGCAAAATTCATCCGCATCTATTTTTCAACTTCAAATGCTTTTTTCATTGTCATTAGAATAATATAATGAATTGTCTTATATTTTATATTTTGATAGCTTTTAGTATTAGAAGAATAAAACTATCTACTTACCTAACAATATACTAAAATTCTCTTTGTTTTTAAATACTTTTTTTAGCACACGATTTAAAAATGCATTATCATAAGATATTATACCTTTACTAAATTAATTTTATTGATATATTAAAAGTATTGTATAAAATAATAATTAAAAAAATAAATTTAAAAAATAGCAACTATTTATACGTCAAAATGATATTTATTTTTAAATAAAATTTATTTATTAAAACGACAAGCAATTTAAAAGATAATATATATTTATAAATAATATAAATTCTACTCACAAATATCTTTGGTGAATATATATATAACGATAAATAATATATAATTACGAAAAGCAAAAAGTAATCAATAACATACAAGATCAAACAATTAAAAATAAGTGTTGGGGAGCACTCTAAAAGGATCATAATCTCATAAAAATATCCACTCTACGAAGCAACACAATAGAAATTTGTTGGAGCTTAAACCGTCAGACTCATCATCAACACACCAAAGGAACCACAAACAACACTAGAAACTATCAAACACTTTTAGAACATATCAAAACTCTTATCCGTTATTGATCAAACACTTGATAGGATTTTTAAGCTAATCAGAAAGATGACGAGCTCAATTATGACCTGCTAAGAAACAAATTATAAATCCAAGAAATACTCTTATGATCTAGAAAAAGATTTATCATTATGTACCGGCCAGATGATCAACAACACAACATGCCAAATAATAATAAAATCACCCTTTGATATAGCCTAGGCTTCTAAGGGATGGAAAGAATTTAAAAATAATGATAAGGTCCTTAGGATAGAGTCCATTGCATCCATAACCATCTAAAAATCCTATACCAGACATTATAAGTTAAGCTATAAACCTATGAATAAGTTATTGCAATCTTATCCTTATCAGGTTAACTAGAGGTTTCAAGGTAGATTCGAACCTGAGGGTTGGTTACTATTAGCATCCCGAAGTACCTACAATGAAAAGACTAAATCTTTCAATAAAGGGGTCTACATTGATCTCAATCAAGATACTCTTATGAAAATTGACCCCAAGACATGAAAAACGATCTCAAACCCCCTCATAATAACTTTGATCAACCATAAATTTTCAATAGAAGGATAAATCATGATTAAAATATCATCGACACACTGACGGTGGGAAACCTTCAAATTAGAGGAGCCTAATTTAAACCATTTAAAGAGACTAGTATTAGAAACCCTCTTAACCATCCCAATAAGACTTTATGCCATGATGAGGAAAATGGGAGAGTTAGAGAGTCTTCTTGCTTCACATCTCTTTGGATCTTAATCTCTTGAGTTGGGGATCCATTGACCAACACATCCAGATTTCCAAAAAACACATGGGATCGGATCCCGAATCTCTACTTATCATTAAAATCGAATATAATAAGCATGTAATCCAAGAAGCTCTAGTTAACTTACTAGTACACTTTCTCAAAGTCAACTTTAAAGACAAGACAAACCTTTCTGGTGAATTTAGACAAATCAATCAGCTCATTAACAACCATTACTCCATCAACCAACATTTTTCTTTTTAAAAAGGATGATTGGTTAGAAGAGACCAACTTGTCCATCACCAAACTTAGTTTCTTAGCAATATTTTTGCTACCAACTTATAGAGAGATCCTACCAGAAAAATACGCCAAAAGTCTTCCAATGAAGAGAACTTCTTAACTTTAGGAATAAAAGGATGCCATTATACATTTTTATTAATAAAAGATATTGTTAGTATTAATTTTTAATCGAGAATCGTGGCCAAAAGACAAAGTAAACAAGCAGTTGAAAGTTATTTCTTTTTTATAATTGAAACTTGTTTGAGTTAAGAAATATATGGTAGGTGTGGTTAAATAAAATACTAGTGAAATATTTATAACTATGAGATTCAATCTAAGAGAGGAGGGTTGAATTAAGGTTGCCTATTTTTTCTCAACAATTCTTAACTTGTTAATTTTCCGGAAATTATGAATATCTTATGTTCTTAAGATAATAAAATGCAAAAAAAATTAAAGTGCTGAAAAATAAAGGACACAAGGAAATTATACTAGTTTCCTTTATAATCATGAGTACATTTTATCCCTTCACACTTTAAAAGATTTTCAACTATTTTTAGATCCTTGTACAAGTCTCACGCAAATACTTCTTTATAACCTTCTAAAACATGCAAAAATACCAACCATATCGTGGACTTTGAATCACCCAAATTCAAAGGAAATATTTCATAAAACACCAAACACTATGGTGGATTTTGAATCAACCCAATTTAAATAACCTTTTTCACAAAACACCAAACACTATTGTGGAATTTGAATCAACACAAATCAAAGGGACTTTTATACAAACTACTTATCACCGCAAACTAATGATTAAGTCATAATACACTTTTAGTAATTTGAATAAACTTGTTTTTTTATTGTACTCCAAGTAAATGATTCTTCTCTTAATCACAATTCAAACTTATATATTTAAGTGCTTATAATGTTTGAATGATATGAAATTATATGTATGAAAAAACATTATTGAAATTCTTATATTTGCTAAGAAAAGATGCATATGTATAAAACATTTTCATGAAGGTTTGCTAAGGTTTAGAATGAAAAATGGTGATTTTACTTTGGTTATTATCAGAGTGTAACCGGTTACCACCGTTAATGTTACAATTTTTTCAAACAGAACCTTCATGCAAAAGGTTGCACAAATTTTGTAATAGAATACACCACTTTGAAAATTGAAAAATTAGCTTTGTAATGGTTTAGCTTGAATGATTTTGACGCATGATGGTTTAAAAACTCTAGAGATGAAAATGTATGAAATATTCTGAGCGTGATATAACATAAATTATAATAAACCTTTAAACTTGATCATTTAGGCTGATTCTTAGCTCTATTAGCTTCATCATAGTTCAACAATTATCCATCAATATTTCTTCTTTGATCACCATTATATTTATCAATCTTAATCATGATCAAATATCTTGATTTAGGCTTCATAATTGGCAAACATTCATCATGTGACTTTTAAAACAATTTCTTCTTTGATAGTCTTCATCAAAATTATATTTGGTAGAGGATAAATATCTTCTTCACAATATTTATGTAACCATATAATTTTTGAACATTGTACAATGTGAATACAGGATGGTATGACATGGCTTATGAACTCTCCAGAACAAGATTTGCCTCTAATTTTAGCCGATAAAGGTTTTGATGTTTGGATTGCTAATACTAGAGGAACCAAACATAGTCGTCGACATGTCTCATTGGACCCTTCTAACCCGGTTCGATACTTTATGTTTTTTATCATTAAAAGATGAAAATATATATATATATATATATATATATTATATATATATATATTATATTTATATATATATATATATTATATATATATATATTTATATATATATATATATAAATATATATATATATATATATATATATATATATATGATTATTTTATAATAAATTGAATTTTTATTAATGAAACTTTTATATATAATATTATTGTAGGTCTTTTGGAACTGGTCTTGGGACGAACTTGTTACATATGACTTACCAGCTGTGTTTGATTATGTGTACATTCAAACGGGAGAAAAGATTAATTATGTTGGTCATTCTTTGGTACTGTATTACTTACTATTTTTGTTGCATTTTAATTGTAATTCAAACCAAAAGATTATAACTAATATTATTTTCATATTTCAACAAACGTAATTTCAGTGTTATCTATAAAAATATAAATAAATAACACTATAAGAGTGTGTTTGGCAGGGAACTTTAATAGCTTTAGCTTCTTTCTCCGAAAGAAAATTGGTTAACCAGTTGAAATCAGCAGCTCTATTGAGCCCTATTGCTTATCTGAGTCACATGAACACTGCACTAGGTGTAATTGCAGCCAAATCTTTTGTTGGTGAGGTACATAACAACACTACTTATTTGAGTTATGGAACACTTACTAGTATGAAACACTCATAGTGTTATACAATGTAGTAAAGACCTTTGATTGATATACTTTCTTTTTTCTTTGTCAAACAGATAACTACACTAATTGGTCTAGCTGAATTTAATCCAAAAGGGTAAGAACATAGAACTTATATTGTAACATAAGAAGTTTTCTCTTAAATTTTGAAATATTTCTCATTAATATATCTATAAACTATTTTCATTATTTAATGCATTTTTTAAACTTGCTTGAATAGATTACCTCTAGAAGCCTTTCTGAAAGCTGTTTGTGATAATCCTGGAATAGACTGCTACGATTTAATGACTGAATTAACAGGTCTAACTTTATGCTTAAACATATTAATAATTTGATTTTGATAATATTTATTCTCTTTTGACATTACAATATAATATACATATTTATAATATACGAGTTTTATGACTTTACGTGATAAAAATGTCTAATTCAGGTAAAAATTGTTGTCTGAATTCTTCAACTGTTGATCGATTCTTGATGAATGAACCTCAATCAACATCAACAAAGAACATGGTACACTTGGCTCAAAGTGAGATTTTCTCATCTACCTTTTTACTCTAAAAAGGTGACAACGCCAATCTTATGTATGACATTACTGTATGCAGCTGTTAGACATGGAGTTCTAGCAAAATTCAATTATGTAAGACCAGATTACAACATTTTGCACTATGGACAAGTAACCCCACCAATATATAACCTATCAAATATTCCACATGATCTCCCTCTCTTCATTAGCTATGGAGGACAAGATGCACTTTCTGATGTTCGTGATGTTGAGAATTTACTTGATCAACTTAAGCTTCATGATGTCGATAAAAGAAGTGTTCAATTTGTGAAAGAATATGCTCATGCTGATTACATTATGGGGTTCAATGCTAAGGATATAGTGTATAATTCTGTTATTTCATTTTTCAATTCTCAAGGTAATACTTGATAATATTACAAAGAATATCATGTTGTAAGGAACAATTTAAATGATATGCACTAGGTTGTCACTAGGATCAATATCCAACAAATTAAATGTTATGCACTAGGTTATTTTATTATAAACTTGCAAAAATTATAAATACTCAATCAAATAAAAACTCAAACACACATTTTTAAGGACTTTAAAGTTGTAATGTACTTTGGGTTAAAGTGTAAAAATATTTTAGAATAATAAATTAATAATTTGAAGTTAGACACACTATTTTTATTTTACAATTGTTCTTCTTATTTTACAATTTATTTATTTTCTAACTATTATAGTTATTGACAATATAAAATTATTTACATCCATAATATATAAATTTAATTCTTTTAAACATTTCAATTATAATTGAATTCTAAGTTAGTATTTTTCCTTTAAATTGATTAAAAACGACAAATGTGCACTATTTCACATTTCCAATTTCTATTGATTAAAAGGAAAACACTAATAATAAGCAATTTATCATCTCCATAAATTTTTTGAATTATTCATCTTTTAATTTTTCTCTTTTATGTGAGGATATGACTCCTCTCTCTCTCTCGCTCTCTCTCTCTCTCTCTCTCTCTCTCTCTCTCTCTCTCTCTCTCTCGATCTCTCCTCTCTCATCTCTCTCTCTCTCTCTTCCTCTCTCTCTCTCTCTCTCTCTCGCTCTCTTCTCTCTCTCTCTCTCCTCTCTTCTCTCTTCTCTCTCTCTCTCTCTCTCTCTCTCTCTCTCTCTCTCCTCATATTCATATATCTAGAATATAACTCTCTCTCTCTCTCTCTCATATTCATATATCTAGAATAACTCTCTCTCTCTCTCTCATACTCATATATCTAGAATAACACACACACACACTATCTCTCTCTCTCATATTCATATATCTAGAATAACACACACACACACTCTCTCTCAATCTCTCTCTCTCTCATATTCATATATCTAGAATAACTCTCTCTCACACACACATATTCATATATCTAGAATAACACACGCACACACACACTCTCTCTCATATTCATATATCTAGAATAACACACACACTCTCTCATATATTCATATATTTAGAATCACAACCATTAACATTAATAATTAGTACATGGGTACATAATACATTAATGTAAATATTTGGAAGTGTACCAGATTAAAATTTTACAACAATATAAGAGATGAAATAATTCATCGACGATAAAACAAACTCTTCATCACAGCGGAAAGACGCCCCGCCAGGTCTCATGAACCAAATGAGACATTTTATACCAGGTTCAACTCACGAATCAAACTGAGATTTTCACGGACAATCTCACAAACCAAACGAGAGCTTTTATTATCTTAGCTCACAAACTAAACACCAACATTTCACAAGAGATATTACACAATAGATAATCTACACTTTGGTAAACTACAACACAAATCTCATCACCACAACAAACAAAAGTCCCACTAGATATTTTTCACTCTCAAAGAACTAAAGAAATTTAGTGAAAAAAAGAAATGAGAAATGAGAGAGATAGAAAGTGAGAAAGTATAAATAAATATATTTTATGGTGTATTTTGAGAGTGAGAAGAGATCCTTTATTTATAGGTGAAAAATCTGGATCAAAAAGGAAATATATATATGGGTCTTTAAATGTCATTATCGATTATACCATAGGTTTAATTGATTACGAACTTCAAAATACGGAACCCTAAGTCCCCAAAAGGAAAACCAATAAGGGATAGTCTCTTAATCTAATATGAGTGCTCTTAATTGATTAAGAAGTTGTATGCATTGCTCTAATTAATTGGTTATGATACTTAATCGATTATGCAGTGTATACAAGCTTCTTAAATGCTTAGGAACATCCTTCACCAAACCCACAAGAACCTTTCAACTTCTCCCCTTTGAAATTATCAAAAAGGAGGAAAGTATAAGAATATAGAGAAACAAATCCAAACACATGGATCATGAACTTAAAATAAGGAGGGAACCTAACATACTTATTATTAATTTAAAGGAAATTAATTCAAAGTATAAACAGGAGGGAAATTGTTATAAATAAACACACGGATGGCGATAAAAAAAATATGACACGAGGCTAAAAATACTTATTATCATAATTATCATCTAATTTATTTTTCATCACATGCTTCTTGATGAGCGCAACTTCCTTTGTTAACTAGTGAACAACCCTAACAATCTCTTGGTAGATTGTTAAAAGGGTTGAAAACGTTCCTTTAGAAGACGGTATTTGATTTTGTTCTTGTTATCACTTGCTTCCATTGGAATATTATCTAAGTTCCCATCATCAACTCAGACCTTGATCTCACCTATATATTTTTCATTAATCTTTCTAGGATGTAAACTTGAGGTTTCAAAATCCAAAGATATTCTAGCTTTAAATCAGAACTTGGTGATCAGACCTCTGTAGGGTAACCTTATTGATTTGGTCCTTTGAAACCTGAGAGGGGGTATATTTTCCCTCACTGGGTTGATAAGGAAACTTCCTATTTCAACAAAATGATCAAATCTTATTAGCATCATCGATAACATTAATATTGTAGGTTTTCGATAGGCGAAAACCTTAGACATAATCCCAAATTCCTCCCTGGTGAAACTGATCTTGATTTCACCAATTCTTGATGTATATATATATATATATATATATATATATATATATATATATATATATATATATATATATATATATAATGCCTTCGTATTTGACGTTGGAGTAGAAAATTTTAACAAGCCTTGGATACACTGGCTCTAGTTTTTCAATGAAAAATTCTTTAAACAACTCATAACTGATATTATCATAAGGAGTAAATTTTTTTGACAAAATTCTCATTCATGTGGAAGGACGTGAGCACCTAATGCTTGGAGAAATATTTTTCTTCTGGAACTTTTGATGAGGAAGCATTTGACGGAGAGCTTCTTGAAGAAGGATTTCTAATACGAAGACGTTTTATGGGAGTTGTAGCATCATAATAACAAGAAAGGTAGACACTTGCACAGACAAAAGAAGATAAAAGAATTTAGGATAAAAGAAAGATTATGAGTGCGTATCTTTATATAACATTTTTCTGAGCTATTTTTGGCGTGGATGATCACATAAAATCATATTGATTTTATCAATAATAGATTGATTTGCAAAACTTTCCAAAACAAGCTCTTTAATAAATTAATCCCTTGGAAAATAGATTATATCTCATGAAAATTTGATTTTTCAGTGTTTCCAACTCGATGATTTGATTAGATAGAGATTTGGAGAGGAAATAATCATTGACTTAATTGATCTCCTCTTGAATTGTAAATATTTGAGAGAGTGAAATATATTTAATCGATTAGGCCCTTGGGGTTAATCCATTAAGTGACGCAAAATTTTAATTTCAAATGTGTCTGATCAATTTGCTCTCTAGGGTTAATCAATTATCTAACCCTTATTTAGATTCCTTGGTCTTTTGGGCCTTGAACGAGTTTGGCTAGATTTTCTTTTAATCTTTTTGCACCCTTTTCTCACCAAGATTACACCTCTTTGCTAAATATCTCATTTTTGCATGGAAACCTTGCTTAAAATTTTAATTTATCTCAAACGAAAAAATTGTCAATGATAATAAATTAAATTCACTAAACATATATAAGGAAAATTGGTAGATGATTTAATCAGAGTTTTCTAATTTAATCTCTATCAATTTTTTTTACATCAAAATATTCTCAATATATCTTTAGAGAAACTCACCCATTATAAGGAACAACATGACACCATCGCATCACAAAATATGGCTCAATTTTATCAAGAGAGATAAGACCATCACAACATCTTCAACCTTAAACTTCCAAGAAGTTCCATGATTGTCAGGGTCATCAGAGCAAAAAAATATTCATCTTGATACAGGATCATCAAGACCATGAAGAATGTTCTTGATCAAACACCAAATGGATGAGAGGTTAAGTAACATGAATATAAGGGACACTAGTGGTGGTAACAAGCACTCATCAGTGGAACCTAATGATGAACCAATTGTAGAGGAGAGGATTGATTAAAGTAACCATATTGTAGTCAGAGAAACCACATAAAACTAGGTTGACTTGGATTATGTTCCTATTAAAGTAATTGATACCAATAGCTCTGATGATTCTGAATTTATAGATTTTGTAATTATAGAGTGCACCTAGGGGGGGGTAGGTGTTTATAAATTTTAGAGAAAAGTAGTAAGGTGAAGTGATGAGTTCTTTTTCTGGTTTAAGAGATTGAAGTGATATGGAGAAAAATAAATGTATTAAAATAAATGAGCATAATGAATTATACTAGTTCCCCTTATTAACCAAGAGTACATCTAGTCCCCTAACACCCTGTGAGAGATTTCACTACTGTTAGATTTTTGTACAAGACTGTAGGTGTTTAATTGGCTGCATTATATGGTAAAACACTAGCTGGATTCTAATGTCTTGACTGATGTCATGACATGGTGTGTATGTGTGACTGCATTGTAGGTTAGAATATCTAACTGTACTCTGATGTCTTGACTGATGTCATGACACACTTGAGTAGTTACTGCAGGATTAACTAATACAGGATTTATTGATTGTCAAACTGGAGACTATGACATTCATCCCTGTCAGCAGCTACTGAGGAATAGAACAGTTGGCGTTCTGTTAGAGCTCAGTATTCATTTGCAGTCTGGTTATCAAGGAAGAACCAGACCTGGCATAAGGCCTACTGTGTAAATGTCAAACTGGATGTTATGACATTCATCATGGACAGTATATACTGAATAATAGACAGAGTGGTGTTCTGCTACACTTCAGTATGTTTCTTAGTTTGTTCTTCAAGAGGATAACATAACTAACGTAAGGCCAAATGTGTAAATGTCAAATTGGATACTTTGACATTTATTAATGTAAGCTGCTACTGTAGTATGGTCACTTTGGTCATGTACAGGTCAGCAAAATTGTACAGTCTGTTTTCTGGAAAAACAGACTCAGCATATGATCCTTGATGTCAAGCTGAATGTCGTGACATTCATTCCTGACAGCATATGCTATATTGTAGGTTGTTCAGTTTTCTGTTTCAGCTTTCTCTTAGGCTATTCTTCAGGAAGTCAACAGCTTAGAGAAAAACCAGGAAATCAACAACCAAGTTACATTTAATGAACCTAACAAATAGCCTATTTGTTAGTAACCTAGATATTGAATTTATGGGAACTCGTGTGACCTTAAATTTAGGAGAATACAAGTGCAAAAGCCCAGGTACTGCAATATAAAAGGAAGTCGTTCCTTCATTCAGTTTCGGGGATTTTGAGGCGTGAAGATTAAGTGTGTCCATCATACTTCACTGCTGTAATTTTGTGAGTCTTGTATTAGACATATCTTGTAAGCCAAGCCATTATCACGTTGATGATTGTTTTGGTATAGGGTGTTCATTGAGTTGTAAGTGTTGTGTCGCTCAAAGCTTTTAAGGGTGAGTGTTGTGTATCTTGATTAAAGCTGTTAAGCACAATCAAGAGTTGTTTGAAGTGTGACTTCAAAAGTGTCTTTAATATTGATTAAAGGTAGTAATCACTGAGGTGATTGAGGGGGAGTGAGTAGGAACTCTGATCTTAGAGTAAGATTGAAATTGCATTGGGTAGGGATTAAGTGACGAGTTGTAAACGGGTGAGTTTAGCTTTGAATTAATACTACTGATAGTGGATTTCCTCCCTGGCTTGGTAGCCCCCAGATGTAGGTCATGTTGGACTGAACTGGGTAAACAATTACTTGTGTTATTTACTGCACTTACTGTTAAGTTCTGCATAATTCTTGTCTGTGCAGAATTGGATGTCATAACAACCCGTGTGACATCTAAAGTCTGATAACTAGAATTTCAATTGGCATCAGAGCAGGCACCTTGCCTGTGAATTTCTGGGTGAGATCTAGGGAAGTTACTTTCTAGTACAATGGACAAGGATATAGGACACTCAAATAGACCACCCATGTTGGATGGCTCTAATTATGATGACTGGAAGATGGAGTCAGTGTGCAGATTCCTGAAGAAGAGTGGGACAAGGATCAAGAGGCATTAGCTCTTGGAAATTCCAAGGCCTTGAATGCATTGTTCAATGGAATCAGTAAGAACATCTTCAGGCTGGTGCAACACTGTGAACTAGCTAAGGAAGTTTGGGATACTCTCAAGGTAACTCATGAAGGCACTTCCAAAGTGAAGATGTCCAAACTTCATATGCTGACCACCAAGTTTGAAAATCTGAGGATGAAAGAGGATGAGACTATTCATGACTTTCACATGAATATTCTTGAAATTGCAAACACCTCTGGTGGACTAGGTGAGAAAATGGCTGAAGAGAAACTTGTAAGAAAGATTCTCAGGTCCTTGCCTAAGAGATTTGCTATGAAGGTCACAGCCATAGAGGAGGCACAGGACATCTGTAATATGAAGGTGGATGAGCTCATTGGCTCTCTCCAAACCTTTGAAATGGGCTTGTGTGAGAATGCTGAAAAGAAGAACAAAAGCATAGCTTTTGTATCCAATGCTGAAGAGGAGTCAGAAGCAGGATATACTGAATGTGATGAAAGTATATCAGAAGCTTTAGCCATGCTTGGGAGACAGTTCAACAAGTTCGTGAAGAAGATTGATCAAAGAGGGAGACCTAATGTCAAGAACATCCCGTCTGACATCAGGAAAAGATCAACTTCTGAAGAAAAGTTCAACCAAGGCAAGGGAATCCAGTGTCACGGTTGTGAAGGGTATGGACACGTCAGAGCTGAATGTCCTACTTATCTAAAGATGCAAAAGAAGGGGCTAACTATCACATGGTCTGAAGGAGATTCTGAAAGTGAATCTGAAGGAGAATCTGCCAAACATGTCACTGCACTAACCAGTGTTTGTGCCTCTGATGATGACTCAAGTGCAGATGAACTGACCTTTGATGAACTTGTTGCAGCCTATAAGAAGCTGTGTACCACCAGTGCAGAAGTCCGTGCACAAGGAGAAAAGCAGAAGAAACTCATCAAGGAACTGGAAGATGAGAGACAGAAGCATCTGACAGCCATAGAGGGTCTAAATGGTGAGATAGCCTTGCTGACCTCCAAGCTGAATCAGATGACTAAATCCATCAGAATGATGAACAAGGGAACTGACACCTTGGAAGAAATTCTAAAGGTGGGACAGAAGTCTGGAACCAAATCTGGCCTAGGATTTGGGAAAAGATCCTCAGCTGAACACAAACGCCCAAAGGCTAAAGTTCAGAAGTTCAAGCGGAAGTCAAAGCCAATGTCTCAACATCGGGGAACTAGGATGAATAGTCATCAGAAGAGGAAATACCAGGAGTGGAGGTGTCACCACTGTGGTAGGCTTGGACATATCAAAGCCTTCTACTACTGGATTCATGGTTTTCCTAACTAAGCCTCGCATGTCAGGCCTAAGCATAAGACATACAAGCGCTATGTCCCCAGCTAGAGGCAACAATGGTATGCTAGGTTAGCACACACAGCTCTAAGGGCTTCTACCAGAGAAGAATGGTACTTTGACAGTGGATGCTCAAGACATATGACTGGTATGGAAAATCTACTAGTGGATATTCAACCTCACACTACCAGCTATGTGACCTTTGGTGATGGTGCCAAAGGAAAAATAAAAGGTGTGGGCAAGCTGGACTGCTCTGGAGTTCCAAAACTGAATAATGTACTGTTAGTAAGAGGACTAACTGCAAATCTCATCAGCATAAGCCAGCTGTGTGATCAAGGATTCTATGTTCAGTTTACTAAGGAGCTGTGCATTGTGACAAATGGTGACAATCAGGAAGTTATGAGAGGAACCAGGTCCAAAGATAACTGTTATCTGTGGGAACCTAAAGTCTCTAACTTTTCCACAATATGCTCCTTAGCCAAGGAAGAGCAGGAGGTGAAGCTGTGGCATAGACGACTTGGACATCTCCACTTACGGGGAATGAAGAAGATTATATCCAAGGAAGCAGTCAGAGGAATCCCAAAGCTGCTCATTGATGAAGGAAGAGTCTGTGGAGAATGCCAGGTGGGCAAGCAAACCAAGATGTCACATCCGAAGCTGGGACATCCTACAACTTCCAGAGTTCTGGAACTGTTGCATATGGACTTAATGGGACCTATGCAGGTTGAAAGTCTTGGTGGGAAGAGATATGCCTACGTGGTGGTTGATGACCATTCCAGATACACGTGGATAAGCTTCATCAGAGAGAAGTCAGATACATTTGATGTCTTCAAAGACCTGTGCATCAGACTTCAAAGGGAAAAGGACAGTTGTGTGGTCCGGATTAGGAGTGATCATGGTATGGAGTTCAAGAATTCCAAGTTTGATGAGTTTTGCTCGTCTGAAGGAATAAGTCATGAGTTCTCCTCCCCTTTAACTCCCCAGCAGAATGGGATAGTTGAAAGAAAAAATAGAACTATTCAAGAATCTGCCAGAGCAATGATTCATGCAAAGAAGCTCCCCATGCACGTTTGGGCTGAAGTAATGAATACCACGTGCTATGTCCACAACAGAGTCACCTTGAGAAAAGGAACCTCCTCCACTCTATATGAAATATGGAAAGGCAGAAAACCCACAGTGAAGTACTTTCATATCTTTGGAAGTAAATGCTACATTCTCACAGATTGTGAACAGAGAAGGAAGCTGGATCCCAAAAGCGATGAGGGTATATTTCAAGGATACTCTACTAACAGCAGAGCCTACAAAGTGTTCAACTACAGGACCAATGTCCTGATGGAATCCATAAATGTTATTGTGGATGATAAAGAGGAAGGGATCGATGTCATAGAGGATGTTGAAACATTCCTTGACAGTTCAACTGACATTCCAGTCAAGTCTGAAGAAGTACAGGAACCTCCTCCTGAATGCGAAGTAGATGCAACCACCAAAATGCCATCTATCAGAATTCAGAAAGACCACCCTAAGGATCTTATCATAGGGGATCCTAATAGTGGTGTAACTACCAGGTCACGGGGAATAAGCTCAAATTCCTGCTTTGTATCCAAGGTTGAACCAAAGAATGTGAAAGAAGCCCTGACTGACGAGTACTGGATCAATGCCATGCAAGAGGAACTTGAGCAGTTCAAAAGGAATGAAGTATGGGAGCTAGTTCCAAGACCTGAAGGGACCAACATCATTGGTACC
The DNA here is from genome assembly GCF_024323335.1 of Lathyrus oleraceus. Taxonomy (NCBI): domain Eukaryota; kingdom Viridiplantae; phylum Streptophyta; class Magnoliopsida; order Fabales; family Fabaceae; genus Lathyrus; species Lathyrus oleraceus. The sequence continues at coordinate 389,005,661 of NC_066579.1, forward strand.
AAGTGGATCTACAAAAACAAATCTGATGAGAAAGGAGTAATTACTAGGAATAAAGCAAGACTAGTAGCTCAAGGATACACTCAAGTTGAAGGGGTTGATTTTGATGAGACATTTGCTCCTGTGGCTAGGCTTGAGTCCATCAGATTGTTGTTAGGGGTAGCATGCATTCTGAAGTTCAAACTATTTCAAATGGATGTGAAGAGTGCATTCTTGAATGGCTACTTGAATGAAGAAGTCTATGTGGAACAACCTAAAGGGTTCTGTGATCCTAACCAACCTAAGCATGTATACAAGTTGAGGAAAGCCTTGTATGGGTTGAAACAAGCACCTAGAGCATGGTATGAAAGGTTGACCGAATTTCTGACCTCAAATGGATACAGAAAAGGTGGAATAGATAAAACCTTGTTTGTGAAGGATGAGGAAGGCAAAATCATGATAGCTCAAATCTATGTGGATGATATAGTCTTTGGTGGAATGTCAGAACAAATGGTTCAACAATTTGTTCACCAGATGCAATCTGAGTTTGAAATGAGTCTAGTTGGAGAACTGACATATTTCCTTGGAATGCAAGTAAACCAAATGGAGGACTCTATGTTTCTCTCCCAAAGCAAGTATGCCAAGAACATAGTTAAGAAGTTTGGTATGGATAGTGCTAGGCACAAGAGGACTCCTGCACCTACTCATCTGAAGTTAACCAAAGATGATGGAGGGCCTAGTGTTGATCAATGCTTGTATAGAAGCATGATAGGCAGTCTACTATACCTAACTGCAAGTAGACCTGACATTTCGTATGCAGTTGGAGTGTGTGCCAGATACCAAGAAGAGCCTAAGGTGAGCCACTTGAATCAAGTCAAAAGGATCCTCAAGTACATCAATGGGACATGTGACTATGGGATGCTATACACACATGGGTCTGAGCCTGTCCTATCTGGGTACTGTGATGCTGACTGGGCTGGGAGTGCTGATGACAGAAAAAGCACATCAGGAGGATGTTTCTTCTTGGGAGACAATCTCATATCTTGGTTCAGCAAGAAACAGAATTGTGTATCTCTGTCCACTGCAGAGGCTGAATACATAGCAGCTGGAAGCAGCTGTTCCCAACTGGTTTGGATGAAACAGATGCTCACTGAGTACAATGTCACTCAAAATGTCATGACATTGTTCTGTGATAATCTCAGTGCCATCAATATCTCCAAGAATCCCATCCAACACAGCAGGACCAAACATATTGACATTAGACACCACTTCATCAGAGATCTGGTGGAAGACAAGGTGATTACTTTGGAACATGTAGCCACTGAACTTCAACTGGCTGACATATTTACAAAGGCTCTGGATGCTACTCAGTTTGAAAACTTAAGGGGCAAACTGGGAATATGTCTTTCTGAGACCTTATAGCAATCACTGAGGTTTGGAATGTACTTGTTGGAACTATGTTCTGATTGGTCAACAGATCATAGCTTTACCACTTGCAAGAAGTGTGGCAACAAGAGGGTAAGGAGACACCCTAACGTGAGAAGGCCTATGCACCTGCAGGAATTCAAGGACGCTGTTCATGCAGGAGTAGTTTTGGATGTCAGAAACAAAGTCATGGCATCTGATATGGTTGTACCTACAGTAAAGCAAAAGTGGGTGATTACTTGATCAAAGCTGTGAAGCAAGATCAAGTGGGTACTAACTTGGTTGAAACTGTGAAGTAAAACCAAGTCTGTAAGTCTGTCATTTTTTTTCTGTTTATGTTGCTAACTTTGGCAACATTTTTGACAAAAAGGGGGAGTAACAGGTGATACCCCAGACAACAGATTGGTCTGTGAAAATAGACGTTCTTGACAGATTCGAAGACCCCCCCCTGCAGCAGCTGATGTGTGCTGCTTTGTGAAGTTTTTATTTAACTTCCATGTATGTGAGTGTGCTGCCACTCTGAGTGTATTAGCTAGGTTTATTTCCTGCTAGAAGTGTGATTCCGCTGCTATGAACTCTGTTATGGGGATCAAAGTGTTTTAGCCAAAAATTTGCCAAAGGGGGAGTTTGTAGGTGTTTAATTGGCTGCATTATATGGTAAAACACTAGCTGGATTCTAATGTCTTGACTGATGTCATGACATGGTGTGTATGTGTGACTGCATTGTAGGTTAGAATATCTAACTGTACTCTGATGTCTTGACTGATGTCATGACACACTTGAGTAGTTACTGCAGGATTAGCTAATACAGGATTTATTGATTGTCAAACTGGAGACTGTGACATTCATCCCTGTCAGCAGCTACTGAGGAATAGAGCAGTTGGCGTTCTGTTAGAGCTCAGTATTCATTTGCAGTCTGGTTATCAAGGAAGAACCAGACCTGGCATAAGGCCTACTGTGTAAATGTCAAACTGGATGTTATGACATTCATCATGGACAGTATATACTGAATAATAGACAGAGTGGTGTTCTGCTACACTTCAGTATGTTTCTTAGTTTGTTCTTCAAGAGGATAACAGAACTAACGTAAGGCCAAATGTGTAAATGTCAAATTGGATAATTTGACATTTATTAATGTAAGCTGCTACTGTAGTATGGTCACTTTGGTCATGTACAGGTCAGCAAAATTGTACAGTCTGTTTTCTGAAAAAACAGACTCAGCATATGATCCTTGATGTCAAGCTGAATGTCGTGACATTCATTCCTGACAGCATATGCTATATTGTAGGTTGTTTAATTTTCTGTTTCAGCTTTCTCTTAGGCTATTCTTCAGGAAGTCAACAGCTTAGAGAAAAACCAGGAAATCAACAACCAAGTTACATTTAATGAACCTAACAAATAGCCTATTTGTTAGTAACCTAGATATTGAATTTATGGGAACTCGTGTGACCTTAAATTTAGGAGAATACAAGTGCAAAAGCCCAGGTACTGCAATATAAAAGGAAGTCGTTCCTTCATTCAGTTTCGGGGATTTTGAGGCGTGAAGATTAAGTGTGTCCATCATACTTCACTGCTGTAATTTTGTGAGTCTTGTATTAGACATATCTTGTAAGCCAAGCCATTATCACGTTGATGATTATTTTGGTATAGGGTGTTCATTGAGTTGTAAGTGTTGTGTCGCTCAAAGCTTTTAAGCGTGAGTGCTGTGTATCTTGATTAAAGCTGTTAAGCACAATCAAGAGTTGTTTGAAGTGTGACTTCAAAAGTGTCTTTAATATTGATTAAAGGTAGTAATCACTGAGGTGATTGAGGGGGAGTGAGTAGGAACTCTGATCTTAGAGTAAGATTGAAATTGCATTGGGTAGGGATTAAGTGACGAGTTGTAAACGGGTGAGTTTAGCTTTGAATTAATACTACTGATAGTGGATTTCCTCCCTGGCTTGGTAGCCCCCAGATGTAGGTCATGTTGGACTGAACTGGGTAAACAATTACTTGTGTTATTTACTGCACTTACTGTTAAGTTCTGCATAATTCTTGTCTGTGCAGAATTGGATGTCATAACAACCCGTGTGACATCTAAAGTCTGATAACTAGAATTTCAAAGACTCACACCAAGACTTCTCCTACAATCTTCTAACAACAATAAAGAGCTACACCACTTTCTTGGTGTACAGTTTAAGAGAAAGACCCTTACTTCCTCTTTTACACACTTGTTATCACAACCTAATAATCAAGTTTATAACAAACAAAGATATGAAATAATTTTGTAGTACAAATTTGCTTAACACTTTACAAACACTTGAAATAATGTTCTTCCTTTTTCTAAAATAATATTATCAAATGATATATATACTTAAGTGCTCAAGGAAAAATATGAAACTTTTTTATCTGATAAGAAAACTATGCAGCAGAAAAATTTACATGAAAGTTTTGGACACTTGTAAAATATGTCAGGAAAGAGGTAATTTTTTAATTTGAAAATTCCACTATTTATAATGATCATGCACCTCTTGATTTTCAAAAATCAATTGTTGAAAAGAAATTATGAACAATTGGCATGATATATGAAAATGTTTATAGATGAAAATACGTGATGGAAAATGCTTTATTATAATAATTTTTCAAAATAAAGGAGAGGTTAATCGATTAGCACCATATGGGTAATCGATTAGCCTAGTTGTAACATGCAAAAATTAGTGAAAAACTTAATGTTAATCGATTATTCTTTCCCCTTTTCAAGGAGGATAATCGATTAGCTTATGTCTCCTTTCAAATGGTTAATAAATTATGTTTGTATAAAAAATCAAATTTTCTTTTTATAGAAGAATGGTTAATCGATTACCATGATATTCCTTGCCATGAGGTTAATCAATTAACCCTATTATAGACTTAGAGAATTTCAAAGTTTAATAGCGTCACTTCATGCTAATTTTGAAAATGTGATGAAATAATGCATAGAATGATTTTTGAATATTCTTATTTGATTATGTAAGATTTATATCATTAAAACATACTGTACTTTAGCTTTGTCTTGATTAATTTCAATTCCATAGCTTGATCAAATTAATTCATTTAAACCATATCTTGAAATATCCTTGGTAAGATACTTGAAACTTGTCTTGAAACTTTTAATCAATTGTTGAGTCTTTTTATTCTTTTTATATATATATATATATATATATATATATATATATATATATATATATATATATATATATATATATATATATATATATATATATATATATATATATATATATATATATAGATATATATATATATATATATATATAATATATATATATATATATATATATATATATATATATATATATATATATATATATATATATATATATATATATATATTTGTCTTCATCAAAACATCTTCATAAGACTTGTCTTCACAATCTCCTACTTTTTAATGATGTCAAATACTCGATGATTGTTGATTTCCATAAAAAGCTCCCTTAGGTTGATTATCTCCCACTTAGTCCGTAAATCTTTGAACTCATTTGTATTGATCAACATTTGTACCTAGAGTGAAATAGAAACAAGGAAAGAACAAGCATATACATCATTTTCCCCCTTTTGATATTATCAAAAATAAGGGAAAGATGGTTAAAATATGATAGTTAAAACCATACAAGATTCAATTTTACATATGGAAATTTAAACATAAGAGCAAATATCTTCTTCACAATACAATCATATAAAGTCAAAGTTACTATCATCATTGATGCTTCTTCAAAATATATTTCATTTAATGAAGCTTTTAGAACTACCATATCATATGATCTTGTATCTTGAAAGATCGATCTTGATTTGGCAATAGTAGTATGTGAACTTCAAGTGCCTATTAAACAATTAATAGTACTTAGGTATCCAATATTTTTTGGGTCATCTTGGGTTAGATCCCTTACTCACCATACATACTCACCGTAAGGAATACCATAACTTCTTATGTAACAAGCATTAACAGTATAACCTTTTTCTTTATAGTAAAAACGAGTAAGTCTAAAAACATGATGCCTTTTATTGACATAAAATTTATTTTTAACATAAGGCATTTTATGATGATTTACAACATGTTCTTTCTTTGATTCCTTATTGTTGAATTTTCTAGTAGCCTTTAGAAAGATGATTTTATTTGTACTATGTTTATAAAAATTAGAAAAGTCAAGTCGATATTTATTATTTAAAAATCTTTGACTACTTAACACATTATTCAAGCCAATTTACACTTTTTCATATTTGGCAATGACTTGGTTTAATTCCACATATTTTGACTCAAAAGAATAACAATTATTGCATTATGAATATTTGATTAAGTCTAACTCCGCTTTTGTGATATTAGTGTCACTTTCTGAATTTAAAATAGTTTTCTTGTATTTTAAGTTTTTTCTAGAATTTTTCAAAAATTTATCATGTAATTCAATAAATGCACTTTGTAAGCCTTCATATGAATGTCTATAATCAATTTAGAATTACTAACCTCATGTTCTTCATCACTTTAATGATATGATATCATCAATGCCTTGTTTGCATGATCTTTATCTGAAGATGAATTTATTTTATTGTCACCCCATGCTACATATGCTTTTATTGACCTTTTGTCCTTCTTTCTCTTGAATTTATTCTTTTTTAAAGTATAGGGCATTCACTTTTAACATGTCATCTTTCTTCATATTCAAAACATGTAACCTTCTTTATTGGTGCTTCTTTTTGAATGATCACCTTTTTCCTTTATTTTCTTAAGAAAATTTCAAACTTCTTGATTACATAATCATCTTCATCTCTAGTGGACTAATCCTCTTGATTTCTATCATGATTTTGTTGGAAATCCACCACAACCTATGGAGAATTTCTCTCAATCTTGATGGACAAGATTGTTATCAACCACACAATGATAATGAAAAGAAAAAATGATTGAGAAAGAAAGAAAAGAACGTTGGAGAAGAAGAAGAATATTTTCTGCTGATTTTTCTCTCTTTCCACAACCTGTGGAAAACTTCTTTATTCACTTTGCAACTGTAAAATTCTGTGAATACAATGTTATGAGTTCTGCATATAAGAATAGGGGTTACTCCCTCTATTTATAGATTTAGGTTAGCTTGTTCACTAAGAAAAAACCCAAAACTATAAAATCCCAAAATAGATAACACTATAAAAATAGGCCTACGTCGAAATCATGTGTGAAGCAACATGCTCCGACACTTCGGCACACTAATACAAATCGACACACTCGGTGATTCGACACTTCCTTTATTCTGTCAAGGAACCTACTTCAACACAAGGAATTACAATTCAACACACATCCTAATTTATTGTGTCTAAGTTATCTACACTCATCATAACTCTTAGTCTTCTGAGAACTTCGACCTCCACTCCTTTTGTCATGATGTCTGCAATATGATTCTCAGTTCTGCAGTATTCCAGATTCATCTTCACATCTGCTACCTGCTCTCAAAGATAATGGAACCTTATTTCAATGTGCTTACTTCGACCATGTACTATCAGATTCTTCGCCATATTGATAGCTGACATGCTGTCGATCTTCATGGTAATTGCTCCATGACTCTTCGTTGTTATATCTTCAACCAGATTCATCATCCATGTTGCTTGACATGCACAAAGGAAAATGATAACACGAAATTATATCACATTTTAAGACTTAATTCAATTAGATTATATTATCATTTACTTTAGTTTATCTCATTTTATCAGATATTATGCAGTATTTCCTTGCTATTTATGTCAGGTATCCATTTTGAAGCAAAAGTGAAAAAGGGAAGAAAAGGAGGTGTAAAAAGGAATAAAAAGGAAACAAATAACAAAGACCAAGCCCAACCCAAAGAAAGTGCACGTTATGCCTGTGACGGGCGTCACAAGGGTTGTGACGAGCGTCACACTAAAGCATTCCTGTGACGAGCGTCACACATGGTGTGACGAGCGTCACACCAGTCCTCTATATTTTTGGCGCAAGGAACTCAACTGACCACGTTGAAAGCTATTTCCACGCACGCTTAACCCTCGGAACGAGACCACGCACACGGAAACCCTTGAAAAGCAGTTACACCAGCAGCTATATAAATAGCAGCTAATTGGGAAGTTTCAAAGAACCGGTTTTTCCACGCTCACATTGCCGAAGCTCTGCCAAATTTTCTTTTCACGCCTTTTGCTTATTTATTTTCTTTTCCAGCATTGTTTATTTTATTTATTTCTTTTGCAAGCTTTACGTTCTTTTTCCCTTGCAAATTTACCTTTCCAGTTTTAGCTTTTAGATATTTTTCGCATAATAGTTTCTACACCGGAAACTATTGTGCAATTTATACTGGATTTAACCTTACGTTATATTCCAGTTTTATTTCCTTGATTTAATTTACTGTTTAATTGAAGAATCCAAGAACAAATCCTACCGGCTTGTGGTGGAGTGTTCAAGACCATTGTATTACGCATTCAGGTTCTTTAATCATTATTTAATATTTTGTTTTATTATTTATCTATATTATCTGCCTGGAATGAGTCTGTTTATGCATGATATAAATTCTTATTTATTTAGCATGTCTGGCTAATTTGCCTAGGTATCGGTATGTAAAGTAAGCAGAATAAGGGATCAAGACTGAGTCGGTCTACCTAAACTTAAAATCAAAATCAATCTTTTTACGGTCTCAACTTACAGGTTTAATAACAAGATTTTTTACAAAAGTAAAAGACATAAAGAAGTTAAAATCAATAGAGCGAGAGTTTGAGATTTTAACTGGACAGTGTAAGTTAGGCATTAATTCTAGATCAGGGCGAGAGCAAGTTTTAGAGTTAATTAAATTCTGACCTTTTCCAAAAAGTATTTTTAAAGATTGAATGTGAGGACGAGAGTTAAGCATTTGGATTTAATTATATAACCTAAGTCAACAGAGCGAGAGTTTGAGATAAGGGTGTTTAAAACGGTCAGTATTTTCTTAAAAAGAGTTTCTGCAACTTTATTGCTTTCAAAATATGGTTTTTGACTTAATTATAAGTGACAGCAACATTAATATAAAATCATGGTTTATTCAACAGAGCGAGAGTTTGAGATAGAACCTTTAACCAATAAAGTTAACCGAAACGATTCATTTTAAAACCAAGAAACCGACAAAGACTTGATTCCCTAGTTTTGACGAACTACATACCGATATCCGTCTTATTAATATTTAATCTAGATATTAGTTTAGCTCTTAGTTTTTCCCAAACAATCAAACATTTTCACCTTAGATTTACGTAGTAACCTTAGATAACGGTATATCGATTCATAAGTCCCTGTGGGATCGATATCTTTTAAAACTACGCGATAGAACTGTGCACTTGCAGTTTGTATCCCATTCTCGACTCACCCAGTCGAGCGATCAAGTTTTTGGCGCCGTTGCCGGGGACTTTTATTCAATCGATATCGTAACTCTTCCGTTACGCTGTAGAGACTAAGGTTTCTTTTTCTTCTATTTTCTTTCTTTCGTTGATTTGTATGCCACGCACTCGCTCTCAAGGCGAGCCGCTCTATTTACGAATCAACGATATCGAACTATATCTCCGAGTCTTACGACGAATTCGGGAATATCGTGCTGAAAACAATCTCCCTCCTATAAACCTTCCTGATTTCAAAAACATTTTTCCTTCTTTAACCGAGATGGCAGAACCAGCTCGTGCTCTTAGAGATTACGCCGCTCCATCGCAAGATGAACCGCATTCAAGTATTGCTCCGCCCGCAATCGAAGCAAACAACTTTAAACTTAAACCTTCGTTGTTGCAGGCTGTGCAACAGAACCAATTCTCTGGAAATCTTACCGAAGATCCAAACCTTCATTTATCCGTATTTGTCCAATACGCTGATACTGTTAAAGCTAATGGTGTCACTTCAGAGGCAATTCGACTTCGTCTTTTTCCTTTCTCATTAAGAGATAGCGCTAGAAGATGGCTTCAATCTCTTCCTTCCAACTCAGTCACCACATGGAACGAGTTGAAGAAAGTTTTTCTTGCCCGATATTTTCCACCAAGCAAAACAGCTATGTTAAGAGCCCAGATAAACGGATTTAAACAGAAAGACAACGAGTCTCTTTTCGAAGCATGGGAAAGATACAAAGACATGATGAGACTTTGCCCACACCATGGTTTGGAAGACTGGTTAGTAATTCACACATTTTATAATGGTCTCTTATACAATACAAGGTTAACAATAGACGCCGCTGCAGGTGGTGCACTAATGAACAAACCTTACGCTGATGCTTACCAGCTTATCGAGAGCATGGCCCAAAACCACTATCAGTGGGGAACCGAACGAACGAATGTGGAAAAACCTCAACCGAAAACTGGCATGTACGAGATAAGTAACCTTGATCACGTCAATGCAAAAGTGGATGCTTTGGTCTAGAAAATTGAAAGTTTAAACGTATCACCTCCAGCAGCCGTGGTTGCTATAACTCAGAATTGCGAGGTCTGTGGAATCCAAGGCCACACTCCTGCGGAATGTCAACTCTTGACTGGAATCCAAACAGAGCAAGTAAACTATGCTCAAGGAAGCCCCTATTCGAATACCTATAACCCAAATTGGAAGAACCATCCAAACTTCTCATATAAGAGTAATAATGCTTTATACGCACCTGGACAGTCTCCAAATCAAGCCCCATCTATACCTCCGGGATATCAGAAACAGAATCCTAACAATAATACCCCTAGAAAATCCAACCTGGAAATCATGATGGAAAATTTTATAGCTTCCCAACAACAAACCAATAAAGATTTCTTAAACCAGAACATACACACTGGCGAACAACTTAAACAACTAGCAAGCAAAGTAGATGCCCTGGCTACCCATAACAAAATGCTGGAAACGCAAATATCTCAAGTAGCTCAACAACAAGCACCTACTGCTGCACCAACTGGTACATTCCCTGGACAGCCCCAACCCAATCCGAGAAGCCAAGCTCATGCAATTATATTAAGAAGTGGAACGGAAGTGGAAGGACCGTCTGACCCAAGGATAGAAAACCAAAACCCTAAGAAATCTACTGAGGAAAGTGAACCTAAGGAAAAGGAAGAGAGTAATAAGGAAACCCTAGAAAAGAAGGAACCTTATGTACCTCCACCACCTTACAAACCACCTATACCTTACCCTCAAAGGCTTGTTAAAACCAAAGATGTAGGCCAATTTAGAAAATTTGTTGATCTCCTTAAACAATTAAACGTTACAATTCCGTTTACCGAAGCTATTACGCAGATGCCTTCATATGCTAAATTCTTAAAAGAAATTCTTTCTAATAAAAGGAAACTTGAGGATAGTGAAACCGTTACACTCCCTGCCGAATGTAGCGCTATAATCCAAAACATGCCCCCTAAACTCAAGGATCCGGGTAGTTTCTCTATACCCTGTCACATAGGAAAATTTGTCATCGACAAAGCCTTATGCGATTTAGGAGCCGGAATTAGCGTTATGCCTTTATCCATATGTAAGAAACTGGAAATGGGAGAATTAAGACCGACCAAAATGTCTGTGCAATTAGCAGATCGTTCCATCAAATATCCTGTAGGAATCCTTGAAAACGTTCCCGTACGCATAGGTCAGTTTTACATTCCCACTGACTTCACAATTATGGACATTAGAGAAGATGATACGACACCTATTATACTAGGAAGACCATTCTTAGCAACTGCCGGTGCAATCATAGACGTAAAACGAGGACGACTCACCTTCGAAGTAGGTGAAGAGAAAATTGAATTCATTCTTTCCCAATTCTTGAAAGCACCTGCAATAGAAGATACATGTTACTTCATGGATATCATCGATGAATGCATAAAAGAAGCAGAGTCAGGAGAAGACAAAGCATCAGACTATCTTTTAGAGGACAAATCTAAACAATGCCTAGCAATAACACCGGATCCTACGCAGTGTCTTAACAAACCAACCCCTGATTTGAAAACACTTCCCAAAAATCTGAGATATGAATTCCTAGACTTAGAACTTGAACGACCTGTGATAGTTAATGCAGATCTAGGAAGACTCGAAACAGAAAAACTCCTACATATCTTAAGAAAATATCCAACCGCACTAGGATACCACATCACCGATCTTAAAGGAATAAGCCCTTCTATTTGTATGCACCGCATCATGTTAGAAGAAGACTGTAAAACCTCTAGGGAACACCAGAGAAGACTAAATCCGATCCTAAGTGAGGTAGTAAAGAAAGAAATAACCAAGTTATTGGAAGCAGGTATTATATATCCTATATCTGATAGCAAATGGGTTAGTCCTGTACACGTTGTACCAAAGAAAGGAGGCATAACCGTTATTGAAAACGAAAAAGGAGAAACTATAACTAAACGAATCGAATCGGGATGGAGAATGTGCATTGATTATAGGAAACTAAACAAAGCAACCCGAAAAGATCATTTCCCTTTACCATTCATTGACCAGATGTTAGAACGATTAGCTAAACATTCACATTTCTGTTATTTAGACGGTTATCCAGGCTTCTTTCAAATACCAATTCACCCTGATGACCAAGAAAAGACAACATTCACATGCCCTTTTGGTACCTTCGCGTATAGACGAATGTCGTTTGGTCTATGTAATGCCCCTGCAACTTTTCAAAGATGCATGATGGCAATATTCGCCGACTTTCTCGAAAACATCATGGAAGTATTTATGGATGACTTTTCTGTATACGGACAAAGTTTCGAAGAATGCCTTGAAAACCTGGAAAGAGTTCTGGAGCGATGTGTAAAAGTAAACTTAGTACTTAATTGGGAAAAGTGCCACTTTATGGTACAAGAAGGAATTGTTTTAGGACACATCATCTCGAACAGAGGAATCGAAGTAGACAAAGCCAAAATAGAGGTAATCGAAAATCTTCAACCCCCAAGAACTGTGAGAGAAGTACGAAGTTTTTTAGGACACGCCGGTTTTTACCGACGATTCATCAAAGACTTCTCTAAGATAACTAAACCCTTAACCGGACTGTTGATGAAAGATGCTGAATTCATATTCGACGATAACTATTTAAAAGCATTTCAAACTCTTAAACAAGCATTGATCTCCGCACCCATTATGCAGACACCAGACTGGAATGAACCATTCGAAATAATGTGCGATGCCAGTGATTATGCTGTAGGTGCTGTTTTAGGACAAAGAAAGGATAAAAAGCTTCACGTTATATATTACGCTAGCAGAACCCTGGATGAAGCGCAGATGAATTATGCCACAACCGAGAAAGAACTCCTAGCAGTGGTATTTGCGCTAGATAAATTTCGTTCTTACCTGGTAGGAGCCAAAATAATAGTTTACACTGATCACGCTGCTATCAGGTACCTTTTAACAAAAAAAGATGCTAAACCTAGACTCCTAAGATGGATCTTGTTACTACAAGAATTCGACTTAGAAATCAAGGACAAGAAAGGAACTGAAAACGTAGTAGCAGACCACCTCTCTAGACTTGAGAACCTTGAACCGGAAAGAACATCCATTAATGATGATTTCTCGTATGATAAACTCATAGCTACTTTGGAAGAGAACAACTCCGACATGCAAGTAGAAACCACCTTAGCTATATCTGTCATACCATGGTACGCTGATCTAGTCAATTATTTAGCTGCCGGAATAGTTCCACCTACTTTATCTTACCAGCAGAAGAAACGATTCTTCCACGACATAAAACACTATTACTGGGATGATCCCTTACTTTTCAAAAGAGGCCCCGATGGTATTTTCCGTCGATGTATACCCGACGAAGAGGTAGAAAATATAATCCAACACTGTCACTCTGCGCCTTATGGTGGACACACAAGTACATCCAAGACCTGCTCTAAAATCCTACAAGCTGGCTTTTATTGGCCAACTATATGGAAGGACGTACATGCGGCTATTAAGGAGTGTGACAGATGTCAACGCACGGGAAACATATCTAGACGTGACGAGATGCCACAAAAAGGTATTTTGGAAGTAGAGATTTTTGACGTGTGGGGGATAGACTTCATGGGACCTTTCCCATCCTCTTTCGGTAACAAATACATACTCGTGGCAGTTGACTACGTATCAAAATGGATCGAAGCTATAGCTTCTCCAACAAATGACACCCGAGTAGTAACTAGACTCTTTAAAAATATAATATTTCCGAGATTTGGCATCCCAAGAATAGTAGTCAGTGATGGTGGATCACACTTTATATCCAAGGTACTCGAAAAACTACTACTTAAATATGGAGTGAGACATAGGATAGCAACACCTTACCACCCTCAAACCAGTGGACAAGTGGAAGTATCTAACAGAGAAATCAAGCAAATACTAGAAAAAACGGTCGCCACTTCAAGGAAAGATTGGTCATTGAAATTACCAGAAGCTTTGTGGGCATACCGAACTGCTTATAAAACTCCCATAGGGACGACCCCATTTAAGCTCATTTATGGAAAATCCTGTCACCTCCCGGTAGAATTAGAACATAAAGCCTATTGGGCTATTAGAAATTTAAATTTGAATTATAAAGCCGCCGGTGAAAAGAGAATCCTTGACATAAACGAATTAGAGGAACTCAGAAGAGACGCCTATGAAAATGCCAAAATCTATAAAGAAAGAACAAAACAATGGCATGACAAGCGTATATCAAGGAAAATCTTCAAGCAAGGCGACGCAGTACTTTTATTTAACTCTAGACTAAAGTTATTCCCGGGAAAACTACGATCCAGATGGTCAGGACCTTTTCATATCACTAAAATCTTTCCCAGTGGAGCGGTAGAAATAAAAGGACAATCTACAGAACCGTTCACCGTAAACGGGCAACGTCTGAAACATTATCACTATGCGGAAACCAACGAGGATTCGCAAATTCTACACTTAGACGAAACGCCCCCAGGACTCATAGACTATATTTAACAGTTTCTTTGTCGAGCTTGCGACATTTAAACAAAGCGCTTAGTGGGAGACAACCCACAAATTAATTTGTTATTTTATTATTTTATTATTATTATCATTTCCCTATTTTTCTCTTAATTATTCTTTTAATTTCTATTTAGTATTCATTATTGATTTATTAAAAAAAAAAAGAAAAAAAATATATATATATATATAATAATAATAATTCTTTTCTTCTTTCGGCATTTGGCCAAATCCTGACTTAAACTCATGTTTCTTTTCTCTAGCTAACACTAACCAGATGGGACATTCTGATCGTATGGGTATCAAGTTCAGAGGAATAGCTCAGAAACGAAAGTTTGAAGAACTAGCCGCTAGAGAGATGCTACCTAGTTTATATGCTGATGATTGGGCGATGACTGCCCTTGGATTGAGACAGAGTGTCCTGTTTTTGCTGAATCAGATAGGATGGGAGACCTCCCCTATCCTGAGACATTTCACCACCTACCGGAGACTCACACTAGAATTCCTTAGTTCATTAATCTATCTACCCAGCCATGGAAAAGGAATTAGCAGAGGTTTTATCCAGTTCAGAATGTTCAATATGGAGTACCAATTTAATATTAGAGACTTCACCAACCTTTTGGGTTTTCCTACCTCCTTTGATACATTCACTGTAAGCCAGGAAGAACTTTTTGAATATAGAGAGCTTGAACACTTTTGGGGTAAGCTGACTGGAAATGATGAGCCCGAAGAACATGAGTTTCTCTCTGGAAACATACATAACCCGGCTTTTCGCTATTTCCATAAGATCCTGACCCACACTTTATTTGGGAAGAAGCCAAATAGTACTTCAGTTTCACGTGATGAACTCTTCATCATATTTTGTGCTTCCCAGAACCGCCCAGTAAACGGTGCTACTTTTATGTTAGCTAATTTGGACCACCTTATCCAGGATGAGCGAGCACCCATTAGAATAGGCGGTTTGATCACTATAATAGGTAATGCTATTGGATTACGCCAGCCTATGCTTGACCTTAGCCCTTTTTGTGGCATTACTACTATGAGTATACCCTTCCTCTTCAACACTATGTTTATAGCAAACATAGGGTCTGATGAGTTTGAGCTTATTATTGATAACCAGGTTCTCTGCCTATTCACCATGCCCGATCCTAGAACTAGTGTTCATAACCAAAGGAACTGGCTCTATAACCTGAATGAAACCCCAACTCCGGCTGGATCCACTGAATCCATCCAGGATTATGAGATTTGTGATGACTATGAGCACTATGTTGACCATATCTCTCATGCTGAATCTGACCCTCAGACACCTTCCGGCTACTATGATATTGATCCTCCTCCTCAGCCTGTCCTGACCGAAGAATCAGCCATGCCTGATCTCCGACATCATATGCCAGGAACAGATATTAAAACCGTCATTGAAGCCTTGATGTCAGAGCAAGACGCCCTCAGGGAAGATTTCCACAACTTGAGACTTGAAATCCTAGAATACATGAGCAGCACGGCAAGTCAGTTACGTATGTTACGGCATCATGTTAACTCTTTTGCTCCTCCGGCCAGAGATCCGAAGATAGATGGAATTTAGTTATTTCTTTCTAAGTTATTTAGTTTTAGGCTAGATTTTTCATTAATGTTGTTTGAATTCATGTTTATTTCTATTTCATTTCATTGTTTTCCTTCCCTGTAATACATTATGATCATTCTTATTGAAGCTGTTTAGTTAATTTTATTATGCAATGGCTATTACGCTCTACTGTTGTTACCTATTATTATTATTATACAAAGCAAGTAAGCGTGCACAATACATTAAAATTGCAGACTAAAAATGATCATAAGCAAAATGAAACATTAAAATACGCTACCAAAGTAATTCTGTGAAGCGCTGCTGAAAGCCTTTCCAAAAAGAAATGTGTGACGAGCGTCACACTACCCATAACGGACGGCACGTCTATTGCCTGTTACGAGCGTCACAGCCTTGTGACGAGCGTAACGCCCCTCAGACATGTGAACGTTAGGGAGCCGTTGGAGACGAACGTTACACTTTAATTTTTTTACCTTCCCCATTCATTCTTCATTTAACCACACCTAATTACTTTTCAACCACTTTTTCTTTCTATCTTCCAACCCTTCTCCTATAAATACCTGCCAAAACTTCCTTCATTCACCACAAAACAATTCTCTCCTATCAAATACATTTCTTTTTCTTTCCAAATCATCCCTTCAAAAATTCATCACAATGGCGGGAAATCAAAATTTCGGAAATATCACCTTCCGATCCGGAGATGACAACTACCAGCAAGAGCAATTCGAACGTTTCCAACAGCGAGGCGTCGCTTCCACCAGGTACCCCGATTTAACTTGTTTACAACAATTAGGATTACTCCAAGGTATCGAATGGATGCTCCGCCTAGCCGACTTAACCTTCCTTTGCACTCATAATCAACCCACCTACCCATCCCTAACCTTAGAATTCTTAAGTTCATACGATTACACCACTCCCGCCGGTGAAGACGAATTTTTAACCGGTACCGCAACCTTCCGCATGTTCAACACCGAGTACTCCTTAACCCAAAACCAATTGAGTACCATGTTACAATTTCCCATAGAAGGTCAGGTACACCCCAGAATCCCTCCAAACTCAAACTGGAACACAGTTGGCGTTTTTGGCCTTTTTAAGAAAATTACCGGTATAGATACCTACAACTGGGAAGAACTCCTTCTCTCCCATATACATAACCCCACTATCCGGTACTTCATCCGCATCTTGCAAAACACAATTTTTGGAAGACCAAACAACAGCAAGGTCAACTCAAAGGAGCTATTTTTCCTCCAATGCGTCTTCGAACCGGATACTCAGGTAAACGCCGCCTCTTTTCTCTTTCATCATATCCGCACCTTATGTGCTAGAGGCCGGCAACCCTTTATAATTGGTGGATTAATAACATCCATAGCACTTGGCCTGAACTTAGGGGATAAACTCCAAACTTTAGAATCCCTACCTCCTCTGTCTATGGATATCAGCTATTGCCGCTCCAGCCGCCTGATTAAAAACAGAGTAGGCGGAGGGTATTATCTTATGGTGAACAACCAGGCTGTCCCAAGCGTTGTTCTACCAAATATCGCCCTAACTGATGTCACAAACCCCGACCGCCACCTCTATGATCTAAACGCTCCTGAAACCACCGAGCCTTTACAAACAAACCCACAAACAGATGAGTTTGAAGAAATGGAACAAGGTGATCATCCTCCTACACAACGTTCAGCCCCGCTCAACCCTTCCGGTAATGCAACTGGCCCATCCTCCCAACGTCGTCGACGAAGAAGGCCTGCAACCAACGACGACATTATGGATGCTATCGATGGAATGCAGGTACAGAATGCAGAGATGATGCAGATGATGCGTCAAATGCAACAGCAACAGGACGCTCGGAATGCCATAACCGACCAGCGGTTTACTGAATTGTTCAGCAGGTTCGACAACTTAGACATACGTCAAAGATCACCAGGTCCAAGAACCAGAGGCGGAAGGCAGCCTTAGTTGTTATTTTCTTTGCATTTCCATTTTGTATTTCTTTCCCTTAAAACATTGAGGACAATGTTTAGTTTAAGTATGGGGGGGAAACAATATTCTTCCTATTTCCATTTTTCAAGTATGTTACCTTCCCTTTCATTGTTATTTCCCTTTCTTACTGTTTTAAAAAAAAAAAAAAAAAAAATTATTTTAAGTTAAGTCCGAGTGTGAAAATTTCTATTATCTATTCCTCAATTTTCTTGAGCCATAACAAAAAAAATTTTAACACACCCAATAAGTATAAAGGTTGCTTACTCTATAAAACTTGAGTGAAATCAAAACAAAATCATTACCATAACAACGCTCTGAGAACCTCAATATGTTAGATCAGGATAAAGTACCTATTATACCGATTCCTTGAACTTTTAGTTCTATGGCAACCCCAAGTAGTTTATACAGAAGTCAGCACCATCTTAATAGCAAACTACGTGGAGAGCCGATGAATATAAGTGAATGATCCCCAAAAGTAACCTAAGATATATAAATATATCAAGAAATGCACTAAGTAAATTAGGTGATCCTTACCAGATCATTTAATCTAAAGGTTGCAGATCATGCAAAAGCACAATACGAAAGATCCATTATGAGTTGGTTCAGTAGGAATCTGGTACTGAACTTGGTAGGGCGGACTACGGTTCGATCCCCCGCAATTTGCAATGGACTGAATAATGAAGTTATCCGACTTATGTACCAGAACTTCTAGCTAAAAGCGGATCATAATCACTAACCGGTTACTCCACTATGTGCGCGAAAAGATAAAGGGCTTAATGTGATTTCGCTAGAATGAAAACGGGTAAAATAAGACCAAAGGAACCAGGATAGCTATCATAGGGTACTTGAACTGATTTGCATAAGGTAGGGTTATCTAAGTTGTAACGGTAGTTGTTGATGTCAAGATTAAACTCAAGTCCTCCCAAACAAAAACCCATTTGCAACCTAGTACGAATTGATGTGTGCTTTGAAATTTCATCTGGCTAAAACTTTTAACAAGTTCTATACTGAATTTTGCTTGAGGACAAGCAAAGATTTAAGTATGGGGGAGTTTGATAACACGAAATTATATCACATTTTAAGACTTAATTCAATTAGATTATATTATCATTTACTTTAGTTTATCTCATTTTATCAGATATTATGCAGTATTTCCTTGCTATTTATGTCAGGTATCCATTTTGAAGCAAAAGTGAAAAAGGGAAGAAAAGGAGGTGTAAAAAGGAATAAAAAGGAAACAAATAACAAAGACCAAGCCCAGCCCAAAGAAAGTGCACGTTATGCCTGTGACGGGCGTCACAAGGGTTGTGACGAGCGTCACACTAAAGCATTTCTGTGACGAGCGTCACACATGGTGTGACGAGCGTCACACCAGTCCTCTATATTTTTGGCGCAAGGAACTCAACTGACCACGTTGAAAGCTATTTCCACGCACGCTTAACCCTCGGAACGAGACCACGCACACGGAAACCCTTGAAAAGCAGTTACACCAGCAGCTGTATAAATAGCAGCTAATTGGGAAGTTTCAAAGAACCGGTTTTTCCACGCTCACGTTGCCGAAGCTCTGCCAAATTTTCTTTTCACGCCTTTTGCTTATTTTTTTTCTTTTCCAGCATTGTTTATTTTATTTATTTCTTTTGCAAGCTTTACGTTCTTTTTCCCTTGCAAATTTACCTTTCCAGTTTTAGCTTTTAGATATTTTTCGCATAATAGTTTCTACACCGGAAACTATTGTGCAATTTTATACTGGATTTAACCTTACGTTATATTCCAGTTTTATTTCCTTGATTTAATTTACTGTTTAATTGAAGAATCCAAGAACAAATCCTACCGGCTTGTGGTGGAGTGTTCAAGACCATTGTATTACGCATTCAGGTTCTTTAATCATTATTTAATATTTTGTTTTATTATTTATCTATATTATCTGCCTGGAATGAGTCTGTTTATGCATGATATAAATTCTTATTTATTTAGCATGTCTGGCTAATTTGCCTAGGTATCGGTATGTAAAGTAAGCAGAATAAGGGATCAAGACTGAGTCGGTCTACCTAAACTTAAAATCAAAATCAATCTTTTTACGGTCTCAACTTACAGGTTTAATAACAAGATTTTTTTACAAAAGTAAAAGACATAAAGAAGTTAAAATCAATAGAGCGAGAGTTTGAGATTTTAACTGGACAGTGTAAGTTAGGCATTAATTCTAGATCAGGGCGAGAGCAAGTTTTAGAGTTAATTAAATTCTGACCTTTTCCAAAAAGTATTTTTAAAGATTGAATGTGAGGACGAGAGTTAAGCATTTGGATTTAATTATATAACCTAAGTCAACAGAGCGAGAGTTTGAGATAAGGGTGTTTAAAACGGTCAGTATTTTCTTAAAAAGAGTTTCTGCAACTTTATTGCTTTCAAAATATGGTTTTTGACTTAATTATAAGTGACAGCAACATTAATATAAAATCATGGTTTATTCAACAGAGCGAGAGTTTGAGATAGAACCTTTAACCAATAAAGTTAACCGAAACGATTCATTTTAAAACCAAGAAACCGACAAAGACTTGATTCCCTAGTTTTGACGAACTACATACCGATATCCGTCTTATTAATATTTAATCTAGATATTAGTTTAGCTCTTAGTTTTTCCCAAACAATCAAACATTTTCACCTTAGATTTACGTAGTAACCTTAGATAACGGTATATCGATTCATAAGTCCCTGTGGGATCGATATCTTTTAAAACTACGCGATAAAACTGTGCACTTGCAGTTTGTATCCCATTCTCGACTCACCCAGTCGAGCGATCAGAAAACAACTATGTATTCTACTTCGCACGAGGATAATGCCATTATTGGTTCCTTTGTCGAACTTCAAGCAACTGATGCACCACCTAACATAAACACACAACCAACTGTGGGTTTTCGATCCTCATCATCACTACACCAACTTGAGTCGGTGTATCCCACTAGTTTGCATTCTTTTCTTTCATCAACTGCAAGAAATAAAATGCCATAGTTGAAAGTTCCTTTCAGATACCTTAGTATCCTTTTTGCCGCTGCTAGAAATAAAATGCCATAGTTGAAAGTTCCTTTCAGATACCTTAGTTTCCTTTGTCTTTCCTTTCTTTTACTGATTGCGCATGTAAAGCCATATCACTCTTTGACTTTCCTGTAGTTCTTTCAGCCATTATTTGTTCATGAGATTCAAGCGTCGCTTGAAGCGCTTCCTTTGTCAGTTTTGGCAAATCTTTCGACTCTTTTATGGCTACTACCACGTGGTCGAGCTTTGGAGCCAACGACCTAAAGATCTTTCCAACAACAGATCTTGATGTCAACACTTCTCCACATACCTTGATTTGATTCACCAGTTTCGTAACCTAAGTGGAGAAATTAGTTATGCTTTAATTGTCTTCCATCTGAAGCAATTCATACGTCCTTTTGTGAGTTTGTAACCTCACATCTTTCACCTTCTCCGCGCCTTCAAACGACTTCTCCAGAATTTCCCATGCTTCTTTCGTTGACTCTATATCACTCACCTTTTCAAAAATATCTGAATCAACACATTAATGGATTATAAAGAGAGCTTTATAATCTTTCTTTTTCAATTCTTTATGTGCAGCCCTTTCTTGATCCGTCATGTTTTCTGCAAGCGTTGTTACTCCTTCCTTCACAAGATTCCAAAGATCTTGATAACAGAACACAACTTTTATCTGCTTGCACCAATTCTCATAATTATTGTTCTTGAGAATCGGAAGATTCGCTGGAAAATACCCGTTTTGATGATTCATTGCCATCGTAATTTTCTTCCCACGAATCTCTTAAAATGGAGCTCATGATACCATATGTTGGAAATCCACCACAACCTATGGAGAATTTCTCTCAATCTTGATGGACAAGATTGATATCAACCACACAATGATAATGAAAAGAAAAAACGATTGAGAAAGAAAGAAAATAACGTTGGAGAAGAAGAAGAATATTTTCTGCAGAGTTTTCTCTCTGCCCACAACCCGTGGAAAACTTCTTTATTCACTTTGTAACTGCAAAATTCCATGAGTACAATGTTATGAGTTCTGCATACAAGAATAAGGGTTACTCCATCTATTTATAGATTTAAGTTATCTTTCTCACTAAGCCAAATCCCATAAACTATAAAAGCCCAAAATAGATAACACTACTAAAATAGGCCTAATTCAAAATCATGTGTGAAGCAACATACTTCGACACTTCGACACACTAATACAACTTGACACACTAGGTGATTCGACATTTCCTTACTTTTGTCAAGCAACTTGCTTCAACATAAGGAATTACACTTCAACTAATCTTTTACTCTAGTATTTAAGGAAGTATCTTTTTAATTATTTACTTGAACTTCATGCCTTTCGATTTTTTCAAGTTATATCTCGTGTTCTTGAAGTTTACCTAACAATGATGTAAAAGATAATTTGGATATGCTCTTCTTTTATGATATCACTGTCATTTTGGGTTATCATTCCCTAGTCAAAGATCTAAGAATTTTAAGATTGATATTAGAATTATAAAATTCCTTACCAATCCCCATTAAGTGGTTAGTCAAGTGCACAAATCTTTTTTGTAAGTCAATAATTGATTCTTGGGGCTGCATCCTGAATATTTCTATTCTTTCATCAGCTGATTCGCTGGTATTACTAGAGAATTTTGTGAGTTTTGGGACTTTCCATCCCCTGGGGAGTTCAATTTGCAACACATATCCAGACAAAGGAGATGTATATTTTGGAATGCGTAGGCCTATGTTTACCCCATTTCGCACCATAATCCTTTCGACCATGGATGCCAAATCATTACCCTTTACGACTCCGTCCTATCGAAACTGATGAATAATTTCATTAGCGTTTTAATCTCGATTGACCATCAATATTCTTGGGAATTCTCTCTCCCTGGGTATTTGTTGTTCGACTCTACAGGGTTCGCTTTGTTACCCCTGGTCGACTTCGACACCATTAGGCACAAACTGTTGGGCATGATTTATCATTGGGTCTTCTCCTACGATCAAACCCTGGTTCTCTACCCTCCATTCTCGACGAGGTTGTCGAAATGGCACCTGTGGGGCGCCAAAGAAATCTACAATTCACGTCACCTGCACTACCAATTGCTGATTAGTCTAAGTATTTTGTTGATTGGTTTGGGTAGTATTTAGATTAGAGGATTGAATATCGTCCTCATATATTGGGCAAGCATATGAACCATCTCATGGTTTCTTTCGTCCATTTGCTACCTTAAAATCGCCACAAAATTGGTTGTGAAAGTGGGTAATTGGGCAGAAATTCCCACCCTTGAGGGTTGGATGCTTAGACCCAAATTGTTAACAGTCGATCTCGACCCTTGTAACGACGAAATTATAGGCTCCATTGGATCAATAAATGTTGACATACTATTATGAAATTTTGCCATCGTAGAAGTTGGCATGCCATATGGCTGATCACGACCATTCATTGGCATTGTAAACCCAGTCACATAAGGCCTAAAATTACTAGCCCCTACTGGTCTCGGGGTTACTGGTGGCCCCTGTGTTCGCACGGGGGGTGATAGTACTGGTCCAATTTACACGCTCGACGGTATTGTCGTTGTGCTTACGTAGAAGGCATTGCTTCGGTCACATTCATTGTGGCCGTATTTTCTCATATCAAATGATTAGATTGTTCTCCATTGTTGTTTGGTGGATTAATCATTTTTCTAATGTATTTCCTTTTTAGTCTTGATGCGTTATTTCTGGCTACCGTACCACTCCTCAATCTCATGCAACAAAGTTTGAGAAAAATTTATATGAAAAACTAATGCAAAATTTGTTTCAAATACAATAAAAACTAGACACAAGGGTCCCACCGGGTGTGCCAATTTGTTTATCTAGATTTTGGTAAACAAACGCTAGTCTTCCAAAATGGATATTTTGGTTACTCACAGTTGACTAGATTGATCCTAGGACATATGTGTATAGTTTTTTGTTCAAGGTTTGTTCTACTATTACGTTCTTCGACGATAATGTTACAATTAAAAGTAGTGTAAATACAATTTATAGAAAATATGATGAAAGAACATAATTTCAACAGGAAGGTAAATGGCATAAAAATGATTTTAATGTAAATAAATTGACATTGAAAAAAAAATGGTGTTCCACCATACGTACATATCTCAGAAAAACTCTTTTATCAATAACACTTAGGTACTTCGAGTGGTTTTGAGTTTGATACAATATTGAACACCCTGAATCCTAATGCTAAGACTCATATTTATACTACTTCTACAGTAACAGTAACAGACGATATTTTCTTTAGCAAACAACGCGTTCCTGCTTGCATGTGTTTCACCTTTCATAGGCCTCCACGCGTCCTTTGAAGGACTAGATAAGGCCAAAATATGGTTATCAACCTTATCTTGGATTTTGAATCAACCCCATTGAACTCATCTTCGAATTGTTTTAGGAATTTCCAAATACTAAAACACTATTTCGACAATATAGAAATTTCCTTGTCAAATTCTAGTCGAAAAGGCATTGTCTGACTCCCGTCGAAGTCAACTTGGATTTATTCCAAATATTTCCTTAGGTTTTATACTTGACTTCCTACATCTTTTTTAGCGTTGAATTTACAGCTAACAGAACCAAACTGAGATTTTCACAGACAATCTCACAAACCAAACAAGAGATTTTATTGTCTTAGCTCACAAACTAAACACCAACTTCTCACAAGAGATATTACACAATAGATAATTTCCACTTGGGTAAACTACAACTAAATCCCATCACCACAACAAACAAAAGCCCCACTAGATATTTTTCACTCTCAAAGAACTAAAGCAATTTAGTGAAAAAGAAAAAAAATGAGAAATGAGAGAGCTAGAAAGTGAAAAAGTATAAATAAATGTATTTTCTGGTGTATTTTGAGAGTGAGAAAAAACTCTTTATTTATAGGTAAAAAATCTGAATCAAAAAGGAAAAATACATATGGGCATTTAAATGTCATTATCGATTATACTATAGGTTTAATTGATTATGAGCTTCAAAGTACGAAACCCTAAGTCCCCAAAAGGAAAACCTATAAAGGATGGTCTCTTAATCTATTATGAGTGTTCTTAATCGATTAAGAAGTTGTATATCTTGTTCTAATAATTTGTTATGGTACTTAATCGATTATGCAGTGTATACAAACTTTTTAAATGTTTAGGAACATCCTTCATCAAACCCACAAGAACCTTTAAACTTCTCCCCTTTGGAATTATCAAAAAGGAGGAAAGTATAAGAATATAGGGAAACAAATCCAAACACATGGATCATGAACTTCAAATAAGGAGGGAACATAACATACTTATTATTAATTTAAAGGAAATTAATTCAAAGTATAAAAAGGCGGGAAATTGTTATAAGTAAATTGTTATCACTTGCTTCCATTGGAATATTATCTAAGTTCCCATCATCAACTCAGACCTTGATTCACCTTAATATTTTTCATTAATCTTTCTAGGATGTGAACTTGAGGTTTCAAAATCCAAAGATATTCCAGCTTTAAACTAGAACTTGTTGATCAGACTATGTAGGGTAACCTTATTGATTTGGTCCTTTGAAACCTGAGAAGGAGTATATTTTCCCTCACTGGGTTGATAAGGAAACTTCCTATTTCAATAAAATGACCAAATCGAATAGCATCATCGAGAGCATTAATATTGTAGGTTTTCGATAGGCGAAAACCTTAGACATAACCCCAAATTCTTGATGATATATATATAATAAAAATAATAATAATGCCTTCATATTTGACGTTGGAGTAGAAAATTTTAACAAGCCTTGGATACACCGGATCTAGTTTTTCAACGAAGAATTCTTTAAACAACTCATAATAGATATTATCATAAGGAGAAAAAATCTTTGACAAAATTATCATTCACATGGAAGGACGTGAGCACCTAATGCTTGGAGAAATATTTTTCTTCTGGAAATTTTGATGAGGAAGCATTTGATGGAGAGCTTCTTGAAGAAGGATTTCTAGTACGAAGACGCTTTATGGGAGCCATAACAATGATGATAATAACAATAAAGGTAGACACTTGCACAAACAAGAGAAGATAAAATAATTTAGGATAAAAGAAAGATTATGAGTGCATACCTTTATATAACATTTTTATGAGCTATTTTTGGCGTGGATGATCACATAAAATCATATTGATTTGCAAAATTTTACAAAACAATCTCTTTAATCAATTAAGCCCTTGGCTAATATATTAGATCTCATGAAAAAAAATCATTTTTCAGTGCTTCCAACCCGATGATTTGATTAGATAGAGATTTAGAGAGGAAATAATCATTGACTTAATTGATCTCCTCTTGAATTTCTAAATATTTGAGAGAGTGAAATATATTTAATCGATTAGGCCCTTGGGGTTAATCGATTAAGTGGCGCAAAATTTTAATTTCAAATGTGTCTGATCAATTTGCTCTTTAGGGTTAATCAATTATCTAACCCTTCTTTAGATTCCTTGGTCTTTTGGGCCTTGAACGGGTTTGGGCTAGATTTTCTTTTCCTTTTTGCACCCTTTTCTCACCAATATTGCACCTCTTTGCTAAATATCTCATTTTTGTATGGAAACCTTTCTTAAAATTTAAATTTATCTCAAAGGAAAAATTTGTCAATGATAATAAGATAAATTCACTAAACATATATAAGAAAAAATTGGTAGATGATTTAATCAAAGTTTTCTAATTTAATCTCTATCAATTTTTTTACATCACAATATTCTCAATATATCTTAAGAGAAACTTCCCCATTGGAAGGAACAACATCACACCATTGCATCACAAAATATGGCTCAATTTTATCAAGAAAGATAAGACCATCACAACATCTTCAACCTCAAACTTTCAAGAATTTACATGATTGTCAGGGTTATTAGAGCCAAAAAATATTCATCTTGATCTAGGATCATCAAGACCATGCAGAATAATCTTGATCAAACACCAAATGGATGAGAGGTTAAATAATATGAATATAAGGGACACTAGTGGTGGTAACAAGCACACATTAGTGGAACCTAATGGTGAACCAATTGTAGAGGAGAGGATTGATTAAAGTAACCATATTATAGTCAGAGAAACGACACAAAACTAGGCTGACTTGGACTGCGTTCCTATTAAAGTAGTTGATACCAATAGCTCTAATGATTCTGAATCTATTGATGTTGTAATTATATAGTGCATCTAGAGGGGGGGGGGATTAGGTGTTTATAAATTTTAGAGAAAAGTAGTAAGCTTTTGTCTTGAAATTTGACTAGTTTTACTTTTACTGGTTTATGAAAATAAAGTGATGAGTTCTTTTTCTGTTTAAGAGATTGAAGTGATATGGAGAAAAATAAATGAACACAAGGAATTATTCTAGTTCCCCTTATCAACCAAGAGTACATCAAGTCCCCTGACACCCTGTGAGAGATTTCATGATTGTTAGATCTTTCCACAAGCCTCATACTAAGACTTCACCCACAATCTTCTAACAACAACAAAGAGGCACACCACTTTCTTGATGTACAATTTAAGAGATAAAATCTTACTTCCTCTCTTACATGCTTGTTATCACAACTTAATAAACAAGTTTATAACAAACAAATATATGAAATAATTTTTTAGTACAAATTTGTTTAACACTTTTCAAACACTTGAAATAATGTTCTTATTTTTTCTGAAACAATATTATCAAATGATATATATACTTAAGTGGTCAAGGAAGAAGATGAATTTTTTTATCTGATATGAAAATTATGCAGCAGAAAAATTTACATGAATGTTTTGAACACTTGTAAAATATGTCAGGAAAGAGGTAATTTTTTAATATGAAAGTTCCACTATTTATAATGATCATGCACCTCTTGATTTTCAAAAATCAACTACTGGAAAGAAATTGTGAACAATTGCCATGATATATGAAAAGGTTTACATATGAAAATAGTTGATGAAAAATGCATTGTTAGAATAACTTTTCAAAATAAAGGAGAGGTTAATTGGTTAGCATCATATGGGTAATTGATTAGCCTAGTTGTAACATGCAAAAAATAGTGAAAAACTGAATGTTAATCGATTATTCTTTCCCCTTTTCAAGGAGGATACTCGATTATCTTAAGTCTCCTTTCAAATGGTTAATAAATAATGTTTGTATAAAAACTGAAATTTTCTTTTTACAGAAGCATGGTTAATCGATTACCATGATATTCCTTGCCACGGGGTTAATCAATTAACCCTATTGTGGACTTAGAGAATTTCAAAGTTTAATAGTGTCACTTCATGCTATTTTTGAAAATGTGATGAAATAATGCTTAGAATGATTTTTGAATATTTTTATTTGAGCATGTAAGATTTATATCATTAAAGCATATTGTATCTTAGCTTTGTCATGATTAATTTCAATTCCATAGCTTGATCAAATTAATTCCTTTAAACCATATCTTGAAACATCCTTGCTATGATACTTGAAACTTGTCTTGAAAATTTTAATCCATTGTTGAATCTTTTCCTTCTTATATATATATAAGACTTGTCTTCACAATCTCCCCCTTTTTGATGATGTCAAATACTCGATGATTGTTGATTTTTAGATAAGCCCCCCTAGGTTGATTATCTCCCATTTAGTTCATAAATCTTTGAATTCATTTGTGTTGATCAACATTTTTACCTAGAGTGAAATAGAAACAAGGAAAGAACAAGCATTTCCTTCTTTTTCCCCTTTGATATTATCAAAAATAAGGGAAAGATGGTTAAAATAAGAAAGATAAAACCATACAAGATTCAATTTTACATATGTAAATTTAAACATAAGAGTAATTATCTTCTTCACATTATAATCATATGAAGTTAAAGTTACTATCAATGTTTAAGCTTATTCAAAACATATTTCATTCAATGAAACTTTTAGCATTACCATATCATATTGTCTTGTATCTTGAAAGATCAATCTTGATTTGAAAATAGTAGTATGTGAACTTCAAGTACTTATAAAACAATTAATAGTACTTAGGTATCCAATATTTTTTGGATCATCTTGGGTTAGATCCCTTACTCACCCATACATACTCCCCATAAAGAACATCATAATTTCTTATATAGAAAGCATTAGAAGTATGACCTTTTTCTTTACAATAAAAATGAGTAAGTCTAAAAACATGATGCCTTTTATTGACATAAAATTTATTTCTAACATAAGGTCTTTTATGATGATTTATAACATGTTCTTTCTTTGATTCCTTATTGTTGAATTTGCTAGTAGCAGTTAGAAAGATGGTTTTACTTGTACTATGTTTATCAAAATTAGAAAAACCAAGTCCATATTTATTATTTGAAAATCTTTGACTACTTAAGACACTATCCAAGCCAATTTTCACTATTTTATATTTGGCAATGACTTGGTTTTAATTCCACAATTTTTGACTCAAAATAAGAACAATTATTGCATTCTGAATTTTTGATTAAGTCTAACTCCACTTTTGTGATGTTAGTCTCACTTTCTGGATTTAAAATAGTTTTCTTGTATTTTAAATTTTTCTTAGAAAGTTTCAAAAATTGATCATGTAATTCATTAAATGCACTTTATAATACTTCATATGAAGATCTATAATCAATTTAGAATTACTAACCTCGTGTTCTTCATCACTTTAATTATGTGATGTCATCAATGCCTTGTTTGCATGATCTTTATCTGAAGATGAATTTATTTCATTGTCATCCCATGCTACATATAATTTTATTGACCTTTTGTCTTTCTTTATCTTGAATTTATTCTTCTTTTAAAGTATAGGGCATTCACCTTTAACATGTCCGCTTTCTTCACATTCAAAAATGTAACCTTCCTTATTGGTGCTTCTTTTTAAATGATCTCCTTTTTTCTTTATTTTCTTAAGAAGATTTCAAACTTCTTGATTACATAATCATCTTCATCTCTAGTAGACTCATCCTATTGATTTCTATCATGATTTTTTACTCTAGTCTTTAAGGCAATATCTTTTTAATTCTTTACTTTAACTTCATGTCTTCCTATTTCAATAAAATGACCAAATCGAATAGCATCATCGAGAGCATTAATATTGTAGGTTTTCGATAGGCGAAAATCTTAGACATAACCCCAAATTCTTGATGATATATATATAATAAAAATAATAATAATGCCTTCATATTTGACGTTGGAGTAGAAAATTTTAACAAGCCTTGGATACACCGGATCTAGTTTTTCAACGAAGAATTCTTTAAATAACTCATAATAGATATTATCATAAGGAGAAAAAATCTTTGACAAAATTATCATTCACATGGAAGGACGTGAGCACCTAATGCTTGGAGAAATATTTTTCTTCTGGAAGTTTTGATGAGGAAGCATTTGATGGAGAGCTTCTTGAAGAAGGATTTCTAGTACGAAGACGCTTTATGGGAGCCATAACAATGATGATAATAACAATAAAGGTAGACACTTGCACAAACAAGAGAAGATAAAAGAATTTAGGATAAAAGAAAGATTATGAGTGCATACCTTTATATAACATTTTTATGAGCTATTTTTGGCGTGGATGATCACATAAAATCATATTGATTTGCAAAATTTTACAAAACAATCTCTTTAATCAATTAAGCCCTTGGCTAATATATTAGATCTCATGAAAAAAAATCATTTTTCAGTGCTTCCAACCCGATGATTTGATTAGATAGAGATTTAGAGAGGAAATAATCATTGACTTAATTGATCTCCTCTTGAATTTCTAAATATTTGAGAGAGTGAAATATATTTAATCGATTAGGCCCTTGGGGTTAATCGATTAAGTGGCGTAAAATTTTAATTTCAAATGTGTCTGATCAATTTGCTCTTTAGGGTTAATCAATTATCTAACCCTTCTTTAGATTCCTTGGTCTTTTGGGCCTTGAACGGGTTTGGGCTAGATTTTCTTTTCCTTTTTGCACCCTTTTCTCACCAATATTGCACCTCTTTGCTAAATATCTCATTTTTGTATGGAAACCTTTCTTAAAATTTAAATTTATCTCAAAGGAAAAATTTGTCAATGATAATAAGATAAATTCACTAAACATATATAAGAAAAAATTGGTAGATGATTTAATCAAAGTTTTCTAATTTAATCTCTATCAATTTTTTACATCACAATATTCTCAATATATCTTGAGAGAAACTTCCCCATTGGAAGGAACAACATCACACCATTGCATCACAAAATATGGCTCAATTTTATCAAGAAAGATAAGACCATCACAACATCTTCAACCTCAAACTTTCAAGAATTTACATGATTGTCAGGGTTATTAGAGTCAAAAAATATTCATCTTGATCTAGGATCATCAAGACCATGCAGAATAATCTTGATCAAACACCAAATGGATGAGAGGTTAAATAATATGAATATAAGGGACACTAGTGGTGGTAACAAGCACACATTAGTGGAACCTAATGGTGAACCAATTGTAGAGGAGAGGATTGATTAAAGTAACCATATTATAGTCAGAGAAACGACACAAAACTAGGCTGACTTGGACTGCGTTCCTATTAAAGTAGTTGATACCAATAGCTCTAATGATTCTGAATCTATAGATGTTGTAATTATATAGTGCATATAGAGGGGGGGGGGGATTAGGTGTTTATAAATTTTAGAGAAAAGTAGTAAGCTTTTGTCTTGAAATTTGACTAGTTTTACTTTTACTGGTTTATGAAAATAAAGTGATGAGTTCTTTTTCTGTTTAAGAGATTGAAGTGATATGGAGAAAAGTAAATGAACACAAGGAATTATTCTAGTTCCCCTTATCAACCAAGAGTACATCAAGTCCCCTGACACCCTGTGAGAGATTTCATGATTGTTAGATCTTTCCACAAGCCTCACACTAAGACTTCACCCACAATCTTCTAACAACAACAAAGAGGCACACCACTTTCTTGATGTACAATTTAAGAGATAAAATCTTACTTCCTCTCTTACATGCTTGTTATCACAACTTAATAAACAAGTTTATAACAAACAAATATATGAAATAATTTTTAGTACAAATTTGTTTAACACTTTTCAAACACTTGAAATAATGTTCTTATTTTTTCTGAAACAATATTATCAAATGATATATATACTTAAGTGGTCAAGGAAGAAGATGAATTTTTTTATCTGATATGAAAATTATGCAGCAGAAAAATTTACATGAATGTTTTGAACACTTGTAAAATATGTCAGGAAAGAGGTAATTTTTTAATATGAAAGTTCCACTATTTATAATGATCATGCACCTCTTGATTTTCAAAAATCAACTACTGGAAAGAAATTGTGAACAATTGCCATGATATATGAAAAGGTTTACATATGAAAATAGTTGATGAAAAATGCATTGTTAGAATAACTTTTCAAAATAAAGGAGAGGTTAATTGGTTAGCATCATATGGGTAATTGATTAGCCTAGTTGTAACATGCAAAAAATAGTGAAAAACTGAATGTTAATCGATTATTCTTTCCCCTTTTCAAGGAGGATACTCGATTATCTTAAGTCTCCTTTCAAATGGTTAATAAATAATGTTTGTATAAAAACTGAAATTTTCTTTTTACAGAAGCATGGTTAATCGATTACCATGATATTCCTTGCCACGGGGTTAATCAATTAACCCTATTGTGGACTTAGAGAATTTCAAAGTTTAATAGTGTCACTTCATGCTATTTTTGAAAATGTGATGAAATAATGCTTAGAATGATTTTTGAATATTTTATTTGAGCATGTAAGATTTATATCATTAAAGCATATTGTATCTTAGCTTTGTCATGATTAATTTCAATTCCATAGCTTGATCAAATTAATTCCTTTAAACCATATCTTGAAACATCCTTGCTATGATACTTGAAACTTGTCTTGAAAATTTTAATCCATTGTTGAATCTTTTCCTTCTTATATATATATAAGACTTGTCTTCACAATCTCCCCCTTTTGATGATGTCAAATACTCGATGATTGTTGATTTTTAGATAAGCCCCCCTAGGTTGATTATCTCCCATTTAGTTCATAAATCTTTGAATTCATTTGTGTTGATCAACATTTTTACCTAGAGTGAAATAGAAACAAGGAAAGAACAAGCATTTCCTTCTTTTTCCCCTTTGATATTATCAAAAATAAGGGAAAGATGGTTAAAATAAGAAAGATAAAACCATACAAGATTCAATTTTACATATGTAAATTTAAACATAAGAGTAATTATCTTCTTCACATTATAATCATATGAAGTTAAAGTTACTATCAATGTTTAAGCTTATTCAAAACATATTTCATTCAATGAAACTTTTAGCATTACCATATCATATTGTCTTGTATCTTGAAAGATCAATCTTGATTTGAAAATAGTAGTATGTGAACTTCAAGTACTTATAAAACAATTAATAGTACTTAGGTATCCAATATTTTTTGGATCATCTTGGGTTAGATCCCTTACTCACCCATACATACTCCCCATAAAGAACATCATAATTTCTTATATAGAAAGCATTAGAAGTATGACCTTTTCTTTACAATAAAAATGAGTAAGTCTAAAAACATGATGCCTTTTATTGACATAAAATTTATTTCTAACATAAGGTCTTTTATGATGATTTATAACATGTTCTTTCTTTGATTCCTTATTGTTGAATTTGCTAGTAGCAGTTAGAAAGATGGTTTTACTTGTACTATGTTTATCAAAATTAGAAAAACCAAGTCCATATTTATTATTTGAAAATCTTTGACTACTTAAGACACTATCCAAGCCAATTTTCACTTTTTTATATTTGGCAATGACTTGGTTTTAATTCCACAATTTTTGACTCAAAATAAGAACAATTATTGCATTCTGAATTTTTGATTAAGTCTAACTCCACTTTTGTGATGTTAGTCTCACTTTCTGGATTTAAAATAGTTTTCTTGTATTTTAAATTTTTCTTAGAAAGTTTCAAAAATTGATCATGTAATTCATTAAATGCACTTTATAATACTTCATATGAAGATCTATAATCAATTTAGAATTACTAACCTCGTGTTCTTCATCACTTTAATTATGTGATGTCATCAATGCCTTGTTTGCATGATCTTTATCTGAAGATGAATTTATTTCATTGTCATCCCATGCTACATATAATTTTATTGACCTTTTGTCTTTCTTTATCTTGAATTTATTCTTCTTTTAAAGTATAGGGCATTCACCTTTAACATGTCCGCTTTCTTCACATTCAAAAATGTAACCTTCCTTATTGGTGCTTCTATTTAAATGATCTCCTTTTTTCTTTATTTTCTTAAGAAGATTTCAAACTTCTTGATTACATAATCATCTTCATCTCTAGTAGACTCATCCTATTGATTTCTATCATGATTTTTTACTCTAGTCTTTAAGGCAATATCTTTTTAATTCTTTACTTTAACTTCATGTCTTCCTATTTCAATAAAATGACCAAATCGAATAGCATCATCGAGAGCATTAATATTGTAGGTTTTCGATAGGCGAAAATCTTAGACATAACCCCAAATTCTTGATGATATATATATAATAAAAATAATAATAATGCCTTCATATTTGACGTTGGAGTAGAAAATTTTAACAAGCCTTGGATACACCGGATCTAGTTTTTCAACGAAGAATTCTTTAAATAACTCATAATAGATATTATCATAAGGAGAAAAAATCTTTGACAAAATTATCATTCACATGGAAGGACGTGAGCACCTAATGCTTGGAGAAATATTTTTCTTCTGGAAGTTTTGATGAGGAAGCATTTGATGGAGAGCTTCTTGAAGAAGGATTTCTAGTACGAAGACGCTTTATGGGAGCCATAACAATGATGATAATAACAATAAAGGTAGACACTTGCACAAACAAGAGAAGATAAAAGAATTTAGGATAAAAGAAAGATTATGAGTGCATACCTTTATATAACATTTTTATGAGCTATTTTTGGCGTGGATGATCACATAAAATCATATTGATTTGCAAAATTTTACAAAACAATCTCTTTAATCAATTAAGCCCTTGGCTAATATATTAGATCTCATGAAAAAAAATCATTTTTCAGTGCTTCCAACCCGATGATTTGATTAGATAGAGATTTAGAGAGGAAATAATCATTGACTTAATTGATCTCCTCTTGAATTTCTAAATATTTGAGAGAGTGAAATATATTTAATCGATTAGGCCCTTGGGGTTAATCGATTAAGTGGCGTAAAATTTTAATTTCAAATGTGTCTGATCAATTTGCTCTTTAGGGTTAATCAATTATCTAACCCTTCTTTAGATTCCTTGGTCTTTTGGGCCTTGAACGGGTTTGGGCTAGATTTTCTTTTCCTTTTTGCACCCTTTTCTCACCAATATTGCACCTCTTTGCTAAATATCTCATTTTTGTATGGAAACCTTTCTTAAAATTTAAATTTATCTCAAAGGAAATATTTGTCAATGATAATAAGATAAATTCACTAAACATATATAAGAAAAAATTGGTAGATGATTTAATCAAAGTTTTCTAATTTAATCTCTATCAATTTTTTTACATCACAATATTCTCAATATATCTTGAGAGAAACTTCCCCATTGGAAGGAACAACATCACACCATTGCATCACAAAATATGGCTCAATTTTATCAAGAAAGATAAGACCATCACAACATCTTCAACCTCAAACTTTCAAGAATTTACATGATTGTCAGGGTTATTAGAGCCAAAAAATATTCATCTTGATCTAGGATCATCAAGACCATGCAGAATAATCTTGATCAAACACCAAATGGATGAGAGGTTAAATAATATGAATATAAGGGACACTAGTGGTGGTAACAAGCACACATTAGTGGAACCTAATGGTGAACCAATTGTAGAGGAGAGGATTGATTAAAGTAACCATATTATAGTCAGAGAAACGACACAAAACTAGGCTGACTTGGACTGCGTTCCTATTAAAGTAGTTGATACCAATAGCTCTAATGATTCTGAATCTATAGATGTTGTAATTATATAGTGCATATAGAGGGGGGGGGGGATTAGGTGTTTATAAATTTTAGAGAAAAGTAGTAAGCTTTTGTCTTGAAATTTGACTAGTTTTACTTTTACTGGTTTATGAAAATAAAGTGATGAGTTCTTTTTCTGTTTAAGAGATTGAAGTGATATGGAGAAAAGTAAATGAACACAAGGAATTATTCTAGTTCCCCTTATCAACCAAGAGTACATCAAGTCCCCTGACACCCTGTGAGAGATTTCATGATTGTTAGATCTTTCCACAAGCCTCACACTAAGACTTCACCCACAATCTTCTAACAACAACAAAGAGGCACACCACTTTCTTGATGTACAATTTAAGAGATAAAATCTTACTTCCTCTCTTACATGCTTGTTATCACAACTTAATAAACAAGTTTATAACAAAAAAATATATGAAATAATTTTTTAGTACAAATTTGTTTAACACTTTTCAAACACTTGAAATAATGTTCTTATTTTTTCTGAAACAATATTATCAAATGATATATATACTTAAGTGGTCAAGGAAGAAGATGAATTTTTTTATCTGATATGAAAATTATGCAGCAGAAAAATTTACATGAATGTTTTGAACACTTGTAAAATATGTCAGGAAAGAGGTAATTTTTTAATATGAAAGTTCCACTATTTATAATGATCATGCACCTCTTGATTTTCAAAAATCAACTACTGGAAAGAAATTGTGAACAATTGCCATGATATATGAAAAGGTTTACATATGAAAATAGTTGATGAAAAATGCATTGTTAGAATAACTTTTCAAAATAAAGGAGAGGTTAATTGATTAGCATCATATGGGTAATTGATTAGCCTAGTTGTAACATGCAAAAAATAGTGAAAAACTGAATGTTAATCGATTATTCTTTCCCCTTTTCAAGGAGGATACTCGATTATCTTAAGTCTCCTTTCAAATGGTTAATAAATAATGTTTGTATAAAAACTGAAAAAAATTTTCTTTTTACAGAAGCATGGTTAATCGATTACCATGATATTCCTTGCCACGGGGTTAATCAATTAACCCTATTGTGGACTTAGAGAATTTCAAAGTTTAATAGTGTCACTTCATGCTATTTTTGAAAATGTGATGAAATAATGCTTAGAATGATTTTTGAATATTTTTATTTGAGCATGTAAGATTTATATCATTAAAGCATATTGTATCTTAGCTTTGTCATGATTAATTTCAATTCCATAGCTTGATCAAATTAATTCCTTTAAACCATATCTTGAAACATCCTTGCTATGATACTTGAAACTTGTCTTGAAAATTTTAATCCATTGTTGAATCTTTTCCTTCTTATATATATATAAGACTTGTCTTCACAATCTCCCCCTTTTGATGATGTCAAATACTCGATGATTGTTGATTTTTAGATAAGCCCCCCTAGGTTGATTATCTCCCATTTAGTTCATAAATCTTTGAATTCATTTGTGTTGATCAACATTTTTACCTAGAGTGAAATAGAAACAAGGAAAGAACAAGCATTTCCTTCTTTTTCCCCTTTGATATTATCAAAAATAAGGGAAAGATGGTTAAAATAAGAAAGATAAAACCATACAAGATTCAATTTTACATATGTAAATTTAAACATAA
Source organism: Lathyrus oleraceus (assembly GCF_024323335.1). Taxonomy (NCBI): domain Eukaryota; kingdom Viridiplantae; phylum Streptophyta; class Magnoliopsida; order Fabales; family Fabaceae; genus Lathyrus; species Lathyrus oleraceus. The sequence continues at coordinate 389,043,127 of NC_066579.1, forward strand.
GAGTAATTATCTTCTTCACATTATAATCATATGAAGTTAAAGTTACTATCAATGTTTAAGCTTATTCAAAACATATTTCATTCAATGAAACTTTTAGCATTACCATATCATATTGTCTTGTATCTTGAAAGATCAATCTTGATTTGAAAATAGTAGTATGTGAACTTCAAGTACTTATAAAACAATTAATAGTACTTAGGTATCCAATATTTTTTGGATCATCTTGGGTTAGATCCCTTACTCACCCATACATACTCCCCATAAAGAACATCATAATTTCTTATATAGAAAGCATTAGAAGTATGACCTTTTTCTTTACAATAAAAATGAGTAAGTCTAAAAACATGATGCCTTTTATTGACATAAAATTTATTTCTAACATAAGGTCTTTTATGATGATTTATAACATGTTCTTTCTTTGATTCCTTATTGTTGAATTTGCTAGTAGCAGTTAGAAAGATGGTTTTACTTGTACTATGTTTATCAAAATTAGAAAAACCAAGTCCATATTTATTATTTGAAAATCTTTGACTACTTAAGACACTATCCAAGCCAATTTTCACTTTTTTATATTTGGCAATGACTTGGTTTTAATTCCACAATTTTTGACTCAAAATAAGAACAATTATTGCATTCTGAATTTTTGATTAAGTCTAACTCCACTTTTGTGATGTTAGTCTCACTTTCTGGATTTAAAATAGTTTTCTTGTATTTTAAATTTTCTTAGAAAGTTTCAAAAATTGATCATGTAATTCATTAAATGCACTTTATAATACTTCATATGAAGATCTATAATCAATTTAGAATTACTAACCTCGTGTTCTTCATCACTTTAATTATGTGATGTCATCAATGCCTTGTTTGCATGATCTTTATCTGAAGATGAATTTATTTCATTGTCATCCCATGCTACATATAATTTTATTGACCTTTTGTCTTTCTTTATCTTGAATTTATTCTTCTTTTAAAGTATAGGGCATTCACCTTTAACATGTCCGCTTTCTTCACATTCAAAAATGTAACCTTCCTTATTGGTGCTTCTTTTTAAATGATCTCCTTTTTTCTTTATTTTCTTAAGAAGATTTCAAACTTCTTGATTACATAATCATCTTCATCTCTAGTAGACTCATCCTATTGATTTCTATCATGATTTTTTACTCTAGTCTTTAAGGCAATATCTTTTTAATTCTTTACTTTAACTTCATGTCTTCCTATTTCAATAAAATGACCAAATCGAATAGCATCATCGAGAGCATTAATATTGTAGGTTTTCGATAGGCGAAAATCTTAGACATAACCCCAAATTCTTGATGATATATATATAATAAAAATAATAATAATGCCTTCATATTTGACGTTGGAGTAGAAAATTTTAACAAGCCTTGGATACACCGGATCTAGTTTTTCAACGAAGAATTCTTTAAATAACTCATAATAGATATTATCATAAGGAGAAAAAATCTTTGACAAAATTATCATTCACATGGAAGGACGTGAGCACCTAATGCTTGGAGAAATATTTTTCTTCTGGAAGTTTTGATGAGGAAGCATTTGATGGAGAGCTTCTTGAAGAAGGATTTCTAGTACGAAGACGCTTTATGGGAGCCATAACAATGATGATAATAACAATAAAGGTAGACACTTGCACAAACAAGAGAAGATAAAAGAATTTAGGATAAAAGAAAGATTATGAGTGCATACCTTTATATAACATTTTTATGAGCTATTTTTGGCGTGGATGATCACATAAAATCATATTGATTTGCAAAATTTTACAAAACAATCTCTTTAATCAATTAAGCCCTTGGCTAATATATTAGATCTCATGAAAAAAAATCATTTTTCAGTGCTTCCAACCCGATGATTTGATTAGATAGAGATTTAGAGAGGAAATAATCATTGACTTAATTGATCTCCTCTTGAATTTCTAAATATTTGAGAGAGTGAAATATATTTAATCGATTAGGCCCTTGGGGTTAATCGATTAAGTGGCGTAAAATTTTAATTTCAAATGTGTCTGATCAATTTGCTCTTTAGGGTTAATCAATTATCTAACCCTTCTTTAGATTCCTTGGTCTTTTGGGCCTTGAACGGGTTTGGGCTAGATTTTCTTTTCCTTTTTGCACCCTTTTCTCACCAATATTGCACCTCTTTGCTAAATATCTCATTTTTGTATGGAAACCTTTCTTAAAATTTAAATTTATCTCAAAGGAAATATTTGTCAATGATAATAAGATAAATTCACTAAACATATATAAGAAAAAATTGGTAGATGATTTAATCAAAGTTTTCTAATTTAATCTCTATCAATTTTTTTACATCACAATATTCTCAATATATCTTGAGAGAAACTTCCCCATTGGAAGGAACAACATCACACCATTGCATCACAAAATATGGCTCAATTTTATCAAGAAAGATAAGACCATCACAACATCTTCAACCTCAAACTTTCAAGAATTTACATGATTGTCAGGGTTATTAGAGCCAAAAAATATTCATCTTGATCTAGGATCATCAAGACCATGCAGAATAATCTTGATCAAACACCAAATGGATGAGAGGTTAAATAATATGAATATAAGGGACACTAGTGGTGGTAACAAGCACACATTAGTGGAACCTAATGGTGAACCAATTGTAGAGGAGAGGATTGATTAAAGTAACCATATTATAGTCAGAGAAACGACACAAAACTAGGCTGACTTGGACTGCGTTCCTATTAAAGTAGTTGATACCAATAGCTCTAATGATTCTGAATCTATAGATGTTGTAATTATATAGTGCATATAGAGGGGGGGGGGGGGATTAGGTGTTTATAAATTTTAGAGAAAAGTAGTAAGCTTTTGTCTTGAAATTTGACTAGTTTTACTTTTACTGGTTTATGAAAATAAAGTGATGAGTTCTTTTTCTGTTTAAGAGATTGAAGTGATATGGAGAAAAGTAAATGAACACAAGGAATTATTCTAGTTCCCCTTATCAACCAAGAGTACATCAAGTCCCCTGACACCCTGTGAGAGATTTCATGATTGTTAGATCTTTCCACAAGCCTCACACTAAGACTTCACCCACAATCTTCTAACAACAACAAAGAGGCACACCACTTTCTTGATGTACAATTTAAGAGATAAAATCTTACTTCCTCTCTTACATGCTTGTTATCACAACTTAATAAACAAGTTTATAACAAACAAATATATGAAATAATTTTTTAGTACAAATTTGTTTAACACTTTTCAAACACTTGAAATAATGTTCTTATTTTTTCTGAAACAATATTATCAAATGATATATATACTTAAGTGGTCAAGGAAGAAGATGAATTTTTTTATCTGATATGAAAATTATGCAGCAGAAAAATTTACATGAATGTTTTGAACACTTGTAAAATATGTCAGGAAAGAGGTAATTTTTTAATATGAAAGTTCCACTATTTATAATGATCATGCACCTCTTGATTTTCAAAAATCAACTACTGGAAAGAAATTGTGAACAATTGCCATGATATATGAAAAGGTTTACATATGAAAATAGTTGATGAAAAATGCATTGTTAGAATAACTTTTCAAAATAAAGGAGAGGTTAATTGATTAGCATCATATGGGTAATTGATTAGCCTAGTTGTAACATGCAAAAAATAGTGAAAAACTGAATGTTAATCGATTATTCTTTCCCCTTTTCAAGGAGGATACTCGATTATCTTAAGTCTCCTTTCAAATGGTTAATAAATAATGTTTGTATAAAAACTGAAATTTTCTTTTTACAGAAGCATGGTTAATCGATTACCATGATATTCCTTGCCACGGGGTTAATCAATTAACCCTATTGTGGACTTAGAGAATTTCAAAGTTTAATAGTGTCACTTCATGCTATTTTTGAAAATGTGATGAAATAATGCTTAGAATGATTTTGAATATTTTTATTTGAGCATGTAAGATTTATATCATTAAAGCATATTGTATCTTAGCTTTGTCATGATTAATTTCAATTCCATAGCTTGATCAAATTAATTCCTTTAAACCATATCTTGAAACATCCTTGCTATGATACTTGAAACTTGTCTTGAAAATTTTAATCCATTGTTGAATCTTTTCCTTCTTATATATATATAAGACTTGTCTTCACAATCTCCCCCTTTTTGATGATGTCAAATACTCGATGATTGTTGATTTTTAGATAAGCCCCCCTAGGTTGATTATCTCCCATTTAGTTCATAAATCTTTGAATTCATTTGTGTTGATCAACATTTTTACCTAGAGTGAAATAGAAACAAGGAAAGAACAAGCATTTCCTTCTTTTTCCCCTTTGATATTATCAAAAATAAGGGAAAGATGGTTAAAATAAGAAAGATAAAACCATACAAGATTCAATTTTACATATGTAAATTTAAACATAAGAGTAATTATCTTCTTCACATTATAATCATATGAAGTTAAAGTTACTATCAATGTTTAAGCTTATTCAAAACATATTTCATTCAATGAAACTTTTAGCATTACCATATCATATTGTCTTGTATCTTGAAAGATCAATCTTGATTTGAAAATAGTAGTATGTGAACTTCAAGTACTTATAAAACAATTAATAGTACTTAGGTATCCAATATTTTTTGGATCATCTTGGGTTAGATCCCTTACTCACCCATACATACTCCCCATAAAGAACATCATAATTTCTTATATAGAAAGCATTAGAAGTATGACCTTTTTCTTTACAATAAAAATGAGTAAGTCTAAAAACATGATGCCTTTTATTGACATAAAATTTATTTCTAACATAAGGTCTTTTATGATGATTTATAACATGTTCTTTCTTTGATTCCTTATTGTTGAATTTGCTAGTAGCAGTTAGAAAGATGGTTTTACTTGTACTATGTTTATCAAAATTAGAAAAACCAAGTCCATATTTATTATTTGAAAATCTTTGACTACTTAAGACACTATCCAAGCCAATTTTCACTTTTTTATATTTGGCAATGACTTGGTTTTAATTCCACAATTTTTGACTCAAAATAAGAACAATTATTGCATTCTGAATTTTTGATTAGTCTAACTCCACTTTTGTGATGTTAGTCTCACTTTCTGGATTTAAAATAGTTTTCTTGTATTTTAAATTTTTCTTAGAAAGTTTCAAAAATTGATCATGTAATTCATTAAATGCACTTTATAATACTTCATATGAAGATCTATAATCAATTTAGAATTACTAACCTCGTGTTCTTCATCACTTTAATTATGTGATGTCATCAATGCCTTGTTTGCATGATCTTTATCTGAAGATGAATTTATTTCATTGTCATCCCATGCTACATATAATTTTATTGACCTTTTGTCCTTCTTTATCTTGAATTTATTCTTCTTTTAAAGTATAGGGCATTCACCTTTAACATGTCCGCTTTCTTCACATTCAAAACATGTAACCTTCCTTATTGGTGCTTCTTTTTAAATGATCTCCTTTTTCCTTTATTTTCTTAAGAAGATTTCAAACTTCTTGATTACATAATCATCTTCATCTCTAGTAGACTCATCCTATTGATTTCTATCATGATTTTTTACTCTAGTCTTTAAGGCAATATCTTTTTAATTCTTTACTTGAACTTCATGTCTTTCTAGTTTTTCAAGTTTTATCTCGTGTTCTTGAAGTTTATCTAACAATGTTGTAGAAGACAATTTGGATACGCTCTTCTTTTATGATATCGTTGTCATTTTAGATTGTCATTCCCTGGTCAAGAATCTAAGAATTTTAAGATTGAGATTAACATTATAAAATGTCTTACCAATCCCGATTAAGTGGTTAGCCAATGCGCAAATCTTTTCTGCAAGTCAATAATTGACTCTTGGGGTTGCATCCTGAATATTTATATTCTTGAGATAATGTATTCAGTTTTAATCTTTTCACTCTCATTGTTCCTTCATGAGTAACTTCTAATGTACCCCATATTTATTTTGTTGTTTGACATTGAGATACACGAAGGAACTCATTCATTCCAAGTTCCGACTAAAGCGTGTTCTTTGCTTTCTTGTCATAGAGAAGTTTATTCTTATCATATTCATCCCAAGCTTTTTTATCTTGGATGTACTAACACAATTAATAACACTTATGGGAACGAAATGACAATTTTCTCCTACATCCCAAATATCATCATCGCCTTGTGCCTCAAGATATGCTTGCGTGCAGATTTTTCAAAAATCATAGTATTCTCCAACAAAGCAATAAGGCTTGTTGTTACTACCACTGCCTCTAAAAAATGGATTTGTGGAAGCCATTCTCTGAATCTTATGAACAAGTTACATATAACTTGATCTAATTCCAAATGTAAGTATATAGTTCACCTAACATGGGGTTGAATTAGGTGTTTATAAATTTTAGAGAAAAATAGTAAGTTTTTGCCTTGCAATTTTACTAGTTTTACATTTACTAGTTTATGAAAATGAAGTTATGCGTTATTTTTCTGGTTTAAAAGATTGAAGTGATATGCAGAAAAATAAATGAAGTAAAGTAAATGAACACAAAGAATTATACTAGTTCCCCTTATCAATTAAGGGTACATCTAGTCCTCTCACACCCTATCAACCAAGGGTACATCTAGTTCCGTCACACCCTGTGAGAAATTTCACTTTTGTTAGATCTTTATACAAATCCTCACACCAAGACTTCTCATACAATCTTCTAACAACAACAAAGAAGCACACCACTTCCTTAGTTTTCACTCTAAGATAAAGAACCCTACTTCCTCTTTTACACACTTGTTATCACAACCTAATAAACAAGTTTACAACAAACAGATAGATGAAATAATTTTTTAGTACATATGTGTTTAACACTTTTCAAACACTTTAAATAATATTATTCCCTTTCCTGAAACAATATGATCAAATGATATATATACTTAAGTGATCAAGGAAGAAGATGAAACATTTTTATCTGATATGAAAATTATGCAGTTGAAAAGTTTTCATGAAAGTTTTGAACACTTGTAAAATATGTCAGAAAATAGGTAATTTTTTAATTTAAAAATTCCACTATTTATAATTACCATGCACCTCTTGATTTCAAAAAGCAATTGTTGAAAAAAAATTATGAACAATTTTCATGATATATGAAAAGGTTTACAGATGAAAAGAGGTGATGGAAAAATGCATTGTTACAATAATTTTTCAAAATAAAGGAGAGGTTAATTGATTAACACTGTATGTGTAATCGATTAGCCTAGTTGTAAAGTGTAAAAATTAGTGAAAAAATGAATGTTAATGATTATGCTTTCCCCTTTTCGAGGAGGATAATCGATTAGCTTAGATCTCCTTTCAAATGGTTAATTGATTATGTTTGTATAAAAACTCAAATTTTCTTTTTATTGAAACATGGTTAATTGATTACCATGGTCTTTCTTGACACGGGGTTAATCGATTAACCCTACTGTGGACTTGGAGAATTTCAAATTTTAATAGTGTCACTTCATGGTATTTTTAAAAATGTGATAAAATAATGCTTATACTGATTTTTTTTAATATTTTCCTTTGAGCATCTAAGATTTATATCATCAAAACATTAACTTTGTCACGATAAATTTCAATTCCATAACTTGATTGAATTAATTTCTTTAAACCATATCTTTTCCTTCTTATATATGTTTGTCTTCGTAAGAACATCTTCATAAGACTTGTCTTCATAGGTGCCACAAAAAATAATGATAATGAAGGAATCATACATGAAACTCAAAATCTAAATGTAAGGTTTATACATCATTTCTAGGCCAACATGACTCATCTGGATGAGTAATAAGATGCATCTGGGGAGGATTGTAACTATGATTGTGATTTTCAGCTTGCTTTGTACAAATCTCAAAGAAGAAGATTAGACAAAGAAACAAATGAAAAAGTGTTTACTTAACCGGGTAATAGCAAACTTCTCAATGAAGTGCTTATTTTGGAATGCAATGGGTCTAACCAATGCCCCTACAAGATTGGAACTAAAAAATTTAATAGTCTCATAATTTAAAAATATTAAACTTAAAAAAATAGTTTAAAAATTAATGATGATTTTATTTTGTTTTTTGTAAATATAATAATTTATATTATTATTAAAATATAAAATAAAAGAAATGACAAAATTTTATTCATATCATTTAAGCAATGCCATGTCATCAATTCGGATGATGTCATAAAAATGTCACTAATAATAACATTTTTTAAAAAAAATGATCAAAAAAAATTTAAAACAAAAGTAAAGAAACTAAAATTGCTTTTTAGTCAATAAAGGTAAAGCTGTTGCCTAATTCTGTTGAGAATGAAATCACATTTATTACAAGAGTATTATATATATATATATATATATATATATATATATATATATATATATATATATATATATATATATATATATATATATATATATATATAATATATATTTAAACTGTACTAAAATTCTTTGATTAACTAATTAATTTATTTAAAAAGAAATTCTTTTCTATTTAGTACAGTCAAAATGACCGTAATTTGGGTATATTTTTTGAAAAAAATTCCTTGCAATTAATATTTATAAATTTTCTGATTGAATCTTACAATAGGAAGAATACTCTCATCAACCCTGAAACTACTCAAATGTATTTAGTCTATATTTTTGGTTAAATTTTTTAATCATATTTAACCTAAGAGCGTATAATTTCTTTTACAATTTTTAATAAATTTTTTAATTAAAAAAAGATATAAGTGCATTATATCTTCCTCTAAATATACAACTCTCTTAATTTTTGAATGTTTTTTATAAGCCTTTTTTCCTTACAAATGTTCTTATTAATATTTTAAAATTCTTTGATTGAATCTTACAATAAGAAGAGAACTCTCATAAACCTTGACATTAGTCAAATGTATTTAATCCATATTTGAATGGAACACATTTACTTTTTAATCATATTTAAGATAAGAGCGTGAAACTTTTCTTACAACTTTTAATAAATATTTTTTGAGAATGCCTTCCAAAAAAAATTTCATAAATTTTTTAGTTATAAAACAAAGATAAGAGCCTATTACATTTTTCTCTATACAATTCTCTTGATTTTTAAATGTTTTTTATAAGTCCTTTTTAAAAGAAAATGACAATTTATAAATATTAGCAATTTAATTACATTAATATATAATTATAAAAAATTTTACCATCATATTATAAGCTTTTCGTTAAATTTTTAACTTTATTAATTAATTATTTATTAATATATTTTATGTTATCTTAATTTTTATAAAATATAATAAATATTTATAAAAGCATTAATGGCTTCTCTCTCTTTAAGATTAAATTTGCAATATAATCTTAATTTTCAATCAAATGATTTAAAATCAAAACCAACTTTTAGAATAAAAGTAATAAAGTTTTATTATTTTTAAATGATTTAATACTTTTAGTTTTAATTTATTCTTAAATAAGGTTGATGAAATAACTCAAATTATATTTGTTAGTTGAGTTAAATGAGTTTGCATAACAGATTTATGGTTCAATTTCAAGGGTTGTTTTATACTTTCAAAAAGATTCTATATAAGAAGCTGAATTTATCTTCAACTAAGATATTAATTTTTTTAAGGGGTTCTATTTAATTGTAAGTTAACAATAAATAAGTATATGAAAATCCTTTTTCCCATCACTTAATCCGAAAAGATTTGATGCTCTATATTTAATCTCTATCTATATATTTTTTTAAATCATTCTTAAATCATTTATTTTATAATTATAAACTATATTATAGATTTTGAAATATATTAACGGTCTCATTATAATAAAAAAGTAATATTTTTATATCATCTTAAAATTGCTATTGTTTCATTTATGTTATGTAATTTGTTATTGTTTCATTTTATTGGGATTGTAATCTTGGATTCATATATATATATATATATATATATATATATATATATATAATTATATATTATATATATATATATATATATATATATATATATATATATATATATATATATATAGATATAATATATATATATATATATATATATATATATATATATATATATATATATATATATATATATATATATATATATATATATATATATATATATATATATATATATATATATATATTCCCTACGTTTTTTTTAATTGTTATTTTTGACTTTTTACACGTATCAAGAAAATTAATTATTATTGTTACTTTTCAAACAATAATTTTTCTTTTTTCTATAATACTCTTAATTGTTTATTACATTTATTTTATTTTTTTTCTCTCTCTAATAATTACTTAGGGGTAATTTTGACAAAACACAATTAATACTATCTTGAACTTAAGGGTAATTTTCTCTCTCTCTGATAAAAAGAAACAAAAAATTTCAAAAAATGGACACTTATAAAGAAAGGAGTATATATATATATATATATATATATATATATATATATATATATATATATATATATATATATATATATATATTTTTGGCTTTTTAAAAAAAATTAATAAATACATAAATAAATTCATTTTATTTCTGAAATATACATATTTAAATATCATCTTAAAAGAATAATATAAAAGTAAAAAATACTTAATATTTCAACTATTTATTATTTTTCAACTTTTTCAAGAACCAATAGTAATAAAAAAATGCAATAAAAAAAATTCATTTTATCACTAAAATTAACATAATTAATTATCGTTTAAAAAATGGTATTAAAGTCAACAAACTTAATAGGAAACCGATCGATAAACATATAAAATAATTTTCTTTCCCCGAATGCTCGTGAAAATGACGTGGTATACAGCTACTGTTTTATTTTAATTAAAAAAAGAAAAAGAGACGTTGTTTTATTTTCTTTTGCTTTTTCAATATGATAAGTGCAGTTACTTATAGTCTTTTGTTCAAGTACGATGATAAAACCATGCAAAGAACACGGAAAAAAACACTTTACGAACAAATCTCGAAAAACAGGAACTTCTCTCTCTTCTGTCACCTTTTTTTCTTCCTCATTTTCATTATCACAGTTACTTCATTTACACATCCAAAAACGTTGTCGTTTTTATCTCCTAGCTCTAGCTACATTGCATATAAAGTCATCAGTAACAAAAAGATATTAAATTTTCAACTCATTCATCCTTTTTCTCTCTGAGAGAGTCTTTTGATTCTCATCAGTTGAAGCTAGAAATATGTCATCTATGAAGAAGGAAATGATGCTACTCGTAATCCAATATCTCGACGACGAGAACTTGAAGGAAACAATGCACAAGTAAACACTTTTTGTGTTTTAGTTTTAGTTTTTTAATGATTGATTAATTGAGATTGAAACATGTTGGTGTTTTTTAGGATGGAATCAGAAACCGGTCTCTTCTTCAACGTGAAGTATTTTGAAGAGAAAATTCTTGCTGGAGATTGGGATGAAACTGAGAAGTACCTCGAAGGCTTTACAAACATCACCGAAAATCGATATACCATGAAGATGTTCTTCGAGATCAGGAAGCAAAAGTATTTTGAAGCCTTGGACAGGTACTGATCTTTATCTTTATCATTTTAAATAGCGATTGTGGTCGCGTCCGATAGTTCATATTGCTGAGAATCGTAGTCAAATGCAGACTCAATCGAAATTCCTTAGTGGTTTCGACAGCATTAAAAACTTTTGTGCTGTGACCTAGATCACCTAGATCACCTAGATCACAATCGTAGAACTCGATTTAAACCTTAATATTATGGAGAATCGCGGAAAATTTAATGAAGTGGTGTTGTTTTTATTATGATTAAATGATCTTAATTTGTGTTCAGGAATGACAAAATGTCGGCTGTTAATATTTTGGTGAAAGATTTGAAAATCTTTTCAAGACTTGATGAAGATTTGTACAAGGAGATAGCACATCTTATTACCTTTGACAACATTAGGTAAATGTCTGCTTTCAATTTTTTTCAATGATATTATTGACTATGGATTGATTGAAGAGATGTTAAAATTTGGTTGCATTTTTAATCTGGATTATGTTTAAATGCAGGGAGAATGAACAGTTAGCGTCGTATGGCGATACAAATTCGTCTCGAGTCATATTGATGTCTGAGCTCAAGAAATTGATTCAAGCTAATCCCATCTTCAGAGATAAGCTTATGTTTCCTTCGTTCTCGTCATCGCGCTTGCGACACCTGGTTAATCAAGGGTATATAAAGTTTTTTGTTAGTACAAAAACTTCGGTTCAAAAGTAAACAGATACGAAAAACACAAACAGATAAACACGAGTTTGAGATTTGATCACGCAGTTCGGTCAATTGTGCCTACATTTTCGCCTGTAGTATCTTTTTATTATTCAAACTTAAAGTTTTTTCCTTGTTCTCTATCCAGTTTGAATTGGCAGCATCAGCTGTGCAAGAATCCAAAACGCGATCCAGTCATCAAAACTTTGTTGATTGACCATAATTGTTCTTCGCCTCGAAAACGATCTCGCACGCCTACTTTGGCTATTCCTCCTGCTGCAGATGCTGCAAATTATCCCTCTTATGTAGTTGCGGTACGAACTTAGTTTTTCTGTTTATTTTCATGTTCATTGATAAAACTGTTATTTGCTTGTTGCATTTCAACTTATTACTATTAGTACTTAATTTTTGTGCAGCCACTTTCGCCTACCATTGCAGTTCCTACTCCTAATGCTGTTACAACATTGCCGGTGAATGCAAATCCTTCGCCGTCTTCTCAATCACCTGCTGAGATCGAAGCTTCCTCATTGCCTGGTCCTTCAATTCAAGGTATATTTTCGTCAGTTTTTTGTCGCATAAAGCTTAATAGAGATACACCGTGTCAATGTAAAATAGTTTTACACTAACGTATGCCTTAAGAACTATTATAATCTGTCTATTGTCAATTTCTTGCAGTCTCCGTTTCGATGCATTCAGAAACTCCAAATACTCTTGAACCGATGGATCATCAAAGTAATGATCTTGATCAAGAAATGAGACCGATCCCGTTGTCACAGGCAGTTGAAGATGCACCGTGTCAATGTAAAATAGTTTTACACTGATATAATGACTGTAGTAGCTGAAGAACTATTATAATCTTTCTATTGTCAAATTTTTGCAGTCTCCGTTTCAAGGCATTCAGAAATGCCGAATACTCTTGAACCAATGGATGATCAAAGTAACGACATTGATCAAGAAATGAGACCGATCCCGTCTTCACAAGCTGTTGAAGAAGCACGCGAGCTTGTGCAGGCCCCATATACCTTTGAACCTACACCAGTGAATCCGTTGTTCGATCAACTTCCAAGAACCGTTGTTTGTAAGTTACATCAGGGATCCAATGTGACAAGCATGGAGTTTCATCCTTTCATTCATTCAATACTAGCTGGTAGGTTAAAATAATCAACATCATTTTTATATTACGCAGAAACTTAATTAGTCTTTCTGCTAACCTAGAGAATTTCATTGAAACAGTCGGTAGCGCAAACGGTGAAGTTTCACTTTGGGAAGCAAGTCTGAGAGAGAGACTGATATCAAAGCCTTTCAAAATATGGAACATTTCTAATTGTTCGGTCCAATTTCAGGTTTATTTCGAATTATTCAACTTCATAATTGCATATGGATCATGCATATCTGTTCAAAGAATACTCTATACAAAAATAAATTAACGCGGTCTTTTGTACAGATGTTGAATTTGAAAGAATCGTCTGTCAATCGGGTAGCATGGAGCCCGAGTGCGGGTTTACTTGGTAAATATTGTAATAATATTTTTCTATTCTGTTGCTTGATAACTAGCTTATAATATATATTTCTTTTCATTTCAGGGATTGCTTATGCAAACCATTTGGTTCATTTGTATAGCTATAACATTCCTAATGGTCTACAAGAGCATTTGGAGGTATTTTCATATCAGACTTTTTATACGAATCGAATAACAATTTTATTTGCAATCCATGATCAATGGCGTCTTTGTTTCATTCTTACAGATTGATGCTCATGATGGTAGTGTTAATGACTTGTCATTTTCATATCCAAACAGTCAACTATGTATGGTAACTTGTGGCGATGATATGTTAATTAAGGTGACAGAAAAGTGTCTAGTCCATAATAGGTTTTATTTTTATGCAGCTATTATTTGAATGTAACTTGAATTTTTACTAATTGAAGAGTGATACATGCAGGTATGGGATTTGGATGGACATATGATTTATATCTTCGAAGGTCACGGAGCACCTGTTCATTCAGTTCTTCCTCACGCGAAGGAAAATATCCAGGTTAAATTCTTCTGTCGCTGTTTATTCGGTTCTTTTTCGTTGAATACGGTATAGTGAATGGTTGACAAGGTTGTTATGATATCATGTTCTTGCAGTTTATATTATCAACTTCAGTTGAGGGGAAAATTCGTGCTTGGGTGTATTATGACAAGAACTTCCAGCTGGAATACGACACTCCGGGACAGTATTGCACGAAACTGATGTATAATGCCGATGGAAATAGGTAAGAAAATGAGGAATGATCAAGATTATACTTTTCGCTTTTTGTTTAACCCTATGTAAGTTTTTATCATGTGAGTTTTGGATGTGTAGATTGTTTTCTTGTGGAACAAGTAACGAAGACGGAGAGTGTTTCCTAGTTGAGTGGAATGAAGATGAAGGAGCAATTGAAAAAAAATATTCGGGATTTAGAAACGAAACTGCGGGTATAGTGCAATTCGACGTTGTGAAGAATCGGTTTTTGGCTGTTGGTGTAGATAACCAGATTAAGTTTTGGGATATGGATAGACTCGATGTTCTGACTTGTACAGACGCCGAGGGTGGTCTTCCTGTAAGTATATGTAGTCCTTATAGTTTCCGTTTTACCATTAAACATTGATGATGTTCAATAATCGAATGCAATAGATTGTGAAAAATCGTTGACGTGGTTGATGCCTTGTGTCAGAGTCTACCTCGCTTGAAATTCAATCGGGAGGGAAATCTGCTTGCTGTTACGACAGAGGATGGTGGTTTTAAAATCCTCGCTAACGCCGATAGTCTCAAATACTTAAGGGACATTGAAGCATATATACAACGATACGCAAATGTTTGTATCTGTCTATAACTTACCATCTTCACTAGCAAGAATATATATACTAGCATGAATCTAACACACAAGATATCCATTTTGTTATTTATCTATTGTAGAACGGATTAATCTTTCATCCTGTTCAGTATCGAATCGTTACTATACCGGAGAATATGGGTCCGGATAACAAGGTATTCAATGCAACCTTTCCTTTATTGCAAGAGATGCTTGATTAATATATCTCAGTTTTTGTGCCAATAATTTCTTGATGATGAAGTTTTATCTTTTACCAAGGTTGTTCGTCTTCGTTATTCAAATAACGGAGACGCTCTTCTAGCACTTGGTTCGAAAGGGATTCAGAAGCTGTGGAAATGGATCCCTAATGCATTGAATCCTATGGGAATGGTGTGTATACAGAAAATGCAGACATGCATTTTTCTTTTGTACCAAAGTTTCTGTCATTTGTATATCAATGTGTTGTGTTATGTTATGTTTAGAACATTACTGAGTTTTCTTGTGTTTGTTTTAAAGGCGACTGCAAGATTTGTTCCTAAAGAGTATCGGCCGTCTAGTGGCTTTCTTCTAACTCATGATGTCCCAAACGACTCTGATTTGGCAATTCCATGTATAGACATCTCAAGGAATGATGCCTATGGCGTTTCTGCATGTGGCGGACTTATTTCGTTGTTCAACTTAATATCGTTTAGAGTGAGCTTTCGTTATTCGTGAATAATTTATTCGGTTTCATCTCATTGTTTATGAGTTTCGTGACGAACTATTGTTGAATTTTTCAGGTTATGATTAGTTTTATGCAACCTCCACCAGCTGCAACATTTCTCGCGTTTAATCCTGAAGACAATAACACTGTCATAATCGGAAGGGAAGATTCGGAGATTCATGTATTCAATATTCGGTACCATGAGGTAATAAATTTATAAATTAAGGAGATCCAAAGTTTATAGTTACACATTTTCAATAATCATATATATAATGATTTGAACCTCTTCGCTTTTCAGCTTATATCTATATTGAAGGGTCATCAAATGTACATTACTGGTATAGTTTTTTCGCGTCGACTGGATACAATGGTTTCTTCGAGCGCTGATGGAGAGGTATGTTTAAACGCGACTTATGTAAATATATTAGTCAGTGTTGTCAAATAGCAGCGCTATAGCATAGTGGATTTCGATTATACTGTTATGAAAACTGCGAAGTTTGATCGTAAAACGGAATATACGTTTGATGTATTTGTAGCTTTCGTCATGGTGCATGAGCACATGGGTTAACAAGAAATCAGTGTCAATCCAAATACCAGGTGGTAGAAATGCAGTTGCTGGTGAGACTAAAGTTCAGTTTCACGTTGATGAAGTGAAGTTGCTGGTGTGCCATGAGACACAGATAGCAATATATGATGCTTCAGAAATGGAACTAATTTGTCAGGTAACAACATATTTAAGACACTCGCGCACCTTTCGCACCAACCACTTCTGCGAATTAGTGACACATTGATGTTTGTATGTAACAGTGGCTTCCGCGAGACGGGTTGTCTAGTGCCATAACCTCTGCAGCATACTCCTGCAATGGACAACTAGTTTATGCTACTTTTATAGATGGAAACATTGGAATATTTGATGCAGATAGCCTCCAACTAAGATCTCGTATCGGTTCGTCTGCATACCTATATCAGAACCCATTAGACAGGTTTGTCAACAATTACATGTGCTTAAACGTATTTAGTTTCTTTATATTGAGTCACATGCTTGGAACCGCCATGCACAGGCTCAGATGTTCCTCCGAAGGTCTCAGGTTTTTTTGGCCAAAATGCTTAGAATTTTGGGATGAAATATGCTAATAGAAGTTGACATAAATTTTCTTACATGATATTTTCAGAAAAATAATAATAGTTAAATGTTTGTTTATTTTGTGCAGCCAAAATGTGTACCCTCTTGTTGTAGCAGCACATCCACAAAATCCATATCAGTTTGCAATTGGACTGTCGGATGGGTATGTTAAGATTATAGAACCTACCGACTCTGCAGTATGGTTGGGACAGAAAGTGCCTGTTGTTCAAATGGATATCATGTGATTATTCATTTGCATCATTTTAGTATTTAATTTCAATTATTATTGAGTTATTAAACTCTTGTCAGGCTTTAGTATTTTAGACTTTTTTTACTTTAACAACTTGATATTAATATTATTATTATTATTATTATTATTATTATTATTATTATTATTATTATTATTATATTACACCTTCATTTCATATTATTATGTGTCTCATTTGGAATTTTTTAACTTCAAATTTTTGGCATTCAATTGGAATATTTTTTAATTTCAGATTATTTGGCATTCAATTGTATCTTTATATAAATAAAAAGGTGTTCTTTTTATAGGAGAGAAAAGAGTAAACTATAATTCACTATGAGAAAATTCTATATTCTCGTATACGATAAATCAAAAATTTTATTGTTTGTCTTTAGTTTACTATATGGTATTATATAGAAATTGTAGTAATAAATTATATAGACATGGTAAAAAGATTATTGCATACTCTATTATATTTTAAGATGAACTATGAGAGACTTATCTTTGAAAATTATGAATATTTGTTTCAAAGTGTTATTTTTATTGCTATAATTTTAGGAAAACAAAAAATATTTTATTGCGTTTGGATTCTCATATCACTTTTATTTTTTAAATTTGAAATAATATTCTTAGATGAATTAACTATTATGGGAATTTATATAATTAGAGTAATGGTTGGATAGTTAGAGTAAGGGTTGGTTTGTTAGACCATTTTGTTCAAAATAAAAAAAAAATCTTCGTATTTGCGAGGGTTGGAATCTGTGACCTCCAATAGTTTTGAATAGTAAAAACAAATTTTTGGAGGTGTCACATAGGAATATGGGATGATGTGACGCAAATAAAATAGAAGTGTTAGGAAGAGAATCTATACTTCTGTTTTAATATATTATAATAGATGACTTGTAATGAGTAAGAATTTTATTACTTATAACGTGTAAGAAGTTGATTACTTATAATATAATTGGGAGGATTTTTTAAGATTATTATTTTATAACTTTTTTTATTGGTACATTTTTTTCAGGTTAGTCATGCCATCCATAACAAAGGACAAGGGTAACAATTCAATGACCATATATGTTAGATGCATAGAATAATCAAACCCGATAATATAGTATATATTGATGCCAATTGAAACTCCACCAACATAAATTATATCATTTCCGACACATATATCATTACTTACACAAATCCCATCCGCTCAGACTTCACCATCCCCAAAAGATATACGATTCCCAACTCAAATTTCACCATTCTCCACACATATTCCACTATTTCCCACACAGACTTCACCATTACCCGTACATATTCCACAATTCCCCACACAGACTTCATCATCGTCTACATAGATTACTTTATTCCCACACAAATTCCTCCACTCCCGACACATACTTAACCATTTCCTACCCATAATCCATCATTTTTACACATTCATTGAAGTTTCATACACATGGTTCTAGACCTCTTCCATCTATTTTCGGATTAATTCCACCTATATTAGGCTATTTTTTGGAATTATATGATCACATGATGTGGCCATTATACGATCACCAAATTTCCAAGAACAACAACATGAGCATCCAGAAAAATAATATGAGCAATAACATCAACGACAACAACAAAACAACAAGAACAACGTAAAAAAAACAACAACAACAACAATAGGAGGTGCAAGGAGAGAAAGACCATGTGAAAAAGAACATTTGAAACATAGATGTGAACATATTGAAATCTTCTTTTATGGCACTAAGTAAGTATATTAATTGACAATTCTATTTTGACATTATTATTATTATTATTACTTTTCGAAATTTATATTTTAACTAACATCAAATTAATGTTTAGGTTGGATATGTTTAGATTAAAATGAAAGAGTCATAAAAGAGACTACAAAAATCCTTTACAAGTACTTTTGACTAACTTTTAGATATATTAATAAGGAACAACTTTTTTTCTTAGTTTGAGATAAATTTGAAATAACTTCCATGATATAAAAACTTCTATGATATTTTATATTATAATAAAATTGTCAAAATTTCCTTGGGTTGGAATTAACTCAATTTTATCATATAGTTGTCCCTCCTTTATTTGCATCAGGTGTATTGAACTCACCCATGGGTTGTCAGAAATATGATAAATGATACATGCATCAAATAGCTTGATAACTTTTTTCCTAACACTTATTTTATGGTTTGGTAAAGCCTTCGTTGTGGTTGCACTATTGGTTTGTGATCATCTTCCATGAGGATTTTATAAATGCGGAAGGTTGGTTTGATACCTTTCAAGTTTTCAATGGACCAACATATTTCTCTGTTGTTATTTTATAATTTTCACCACTTTTTATTCTTGTTGTGGATCTAGCCTATAATTGATCATAATTGAAATTTTATCTATCTCCCTAAGATATACATATTCTATAATGTTATATTTGTAAGAGATCTGGTGAGGGTGAAATCCTTTTAGCCCCCAAATCGTGTCGACTTCGCCCTCTAGGAAACGAGTACTTTTGGACCAGGTACAAGGTGAAAATAATCGTCCTTAGCGCACTAATTGAGGGTCTACCTAGGATGATATTATAGGACGATAGGCCATCCATAATAAGATAACTGACATATATCACCTTGGTGTCTGCTTTCTCGCCACATGTTGTCTCCAAAGTCACGTGGCCCCTTACTTGTACCTTTTCGCCAAACAATCTTATTAGTGATCCGTTGAACTCATTTACCTCAATAGGATTGAGTTAAAGCTTATAGAAAGAATCACAAAACAAAAAATTAGCAGAGCTCCTAATATATACCAAGACTCGCTTGATATCCTAGTTTCCATATTACACATGGATGACTAGAGGGTCATTATAATGAGGGTTAACTCCAATGGCGTCCTTGCCAGAAAAGGTGACGTTGAACCCTATTTTCCCTTACCCGTGATATATGACATTTGCAGCAAGCACATGTATTATATATTTCCTTCGGGAGGAGATAGAACTACCTCGACCAGCGACACCTCTAACTATGGTGTTTATATTTGAGTGTAGAATTTTATCGACCATCTTTGGGAAGGGGGGATTGGACGGAATGAGAGTGAAAGAGGTGTGACCCAAGTTAGTTTTACTGGATCCCCATTGTGTGTACCACCGTACTGGTAAAGAAAGTACATATATGTATGTTACCCCTACAAGGGCAAGGGTACTCAGAGGCCTTAGTAAGTTTATAACAATTGGTAAAGGTTATGGCTTGCCCACTGCGGCGAAAAGCCCCGTACGATGATTTTAGAGGGTCTGCTCACGTGAGGTGAGAGGCTCTGTGTATAAGTGTTATGTGTAAGTTGTGATTTGTATTCTTCGTTAGGGGAGAGGTATTTATAGATGCGTTGGGCCTAGGGTTTTCTTGTGAAGGGTTACCGTCCACTTAGTCAATGATGGACCGTTAAACCTCTATTTTCTAGGGAGATGTAGACTAGTTACTAACCCTGACTTCTCTCTACCCAAGGAACGTCCTTTTCCACATTTTCCCTTATTTGGGAGAGAGGTAAGAAATTGGGGAGAGGCGATACCTCTTCGAGGGCGACATATTGTCGTCTCCCTCTTAGGGGCTAAAAGGATCTCACCCTCGCCAGGTCTCTTACAAATATAACACTATAGAATATGTATCTCTCAGGGAGATAGAAAAAAATTTCAATTATGATCAATTATAGGCTAGATCCACAACAAGAATAAAAACTAGTGAAAAATCTAAAATAGCAACAGAGAAATATGTTGGTCCATTGAAGACTTGAAAGGTATCAAACCAACGTTCCGCATGTATAAAATTCTTGTGGAAGATGGTCACAAAATAATAGTACAACCACAACGAATACTTTACCAAACCATAAAATAAGTGGTAGGAAAAACGTTATCAATCTATTTGATCCGCTGTCGTGCACGGTTCAAAACGAGTAATTAGAAAACTGTAGTTTAGCGGAAGCGATAACTCGAATATTGTATCACAAGGATTTTTGTATTATTGTTAACCTAATGAAATCGATTTAAGGAAGGGTTTATGTTTTGGTGATCGATTTAGAAAACAAAGAAAAAAAGTGATTAAAATAAGCGATTATAAAATAAGCCAATCTACTATTTTCGGTTTCCGGCTAATCACTGGTTTTTACCTACCAATTCTCTAAGCGACTTCGATCTCTATTCGATTCAATTTTGATTGACAAGCGCAATAGATAAATGACATATTTATATTTCTATATTCTGAATTAAGCAAACGGATGAATACAATCGTGAATTAAGCAAACACGATTTACAAACGCAATTTAACGATAAAGCTACGAAAACGACGATTAACAGTTAGGAATGCAATCATACGAATTTAATCAAAACCATTCCATAAAATACAAATTAAGCAAATAAATTTTCATAGAATAGAATTGAAAGAGAAACGAAATTAAATTGATAGGATAAAAACCTCAAAGCCTTGGAAATTTGGTTACAGTAGATTGACTCTAG
Source organism: Lathyrus oleraceus (assembly GCF_024323335.1). Lineage (NCBI taxonomy): Eukaryota > Viridiplantae > Streptophyta > Magnoliopsida > Fabales > Fabaceae > Lathyrus > Lathyrus oleraceus. The sequence continues at coordinate 389,064,691 of NC_066579.1, forward strand.
GAGATTAGTTCATCTTCATGATCGCATAAAACAAAAAGTTATTGTGAATAAGGTGTAAAAATGCTACAGTACAACGACTTCTCTTTTAAACAAAATAAGGGTTGCACTTATAATTCAAACTGGGCCGGAAAATCTAAATTCGGCCCAACAAATGGCCCAAAAGACATTATTTCCTAAAGTGCGAAACTTCAAAGAATTATTTCGGCTTCAACACAAAAAGTTGTAGCTCTTTCTCTTAGATTTCCAACGCATGTCAGAACGCGCAAACCGGCATCCCGTAGCTCAAGTTATAATCCGAACAATGGACATGTATCAAATAACCGCTAAAACTGAAAATAGCAAAGAAAATAGATTAAAGGCAAACCTGAACTTAAATCTAAAAACATAATAAAATAGTAAAATAAGAAAAATAAGTAGATAAATTCCTAAGTACAATTATAGAAGAATGTGCATCAAAATGCACTGATCATTGGTACATCGACAAACATCATCAGTTTTCTTGAACGCCATTTCTGCTTCATTGAAAACTACATCTCGACTTGTGATACACTTCACGTGACCTGCCTCTAAGCACCATAAATTATAATCTTTGACTCCTTCAGGGTATCCAAGGAACATACATTTCAGAGCTCTAGGTTCGACCTTGTCTTGCCTAATGTGAGCATAAGCTAATCAGCCAAATACTCTAAGTCTGTCGAGATTAGGTGAATGTTTCGACCAAACTTCTTTAGGTGTCTTCATCCCCAAAGTTGTCGAGGGACACCTATTTATCAGGTAAGTTGTATTCATGACAACCTCAACCCAAAACACCTTCTTCAATTCTGCACTAACTAGCATACACCTCACTCGTTCCAAAATGGTTCGATTAAACCTTTCAGCCAAACCATTTTGTTGGGGAGTACATGCAGTAGATTTGTGCCTTGCAATACCAGACATATCACAATAGTTATCGAAAGCCCCATTGCAAAATTCAAGACCATTATCAATCCTCAACCTCTTGTCCTTCCTACCAGTTTGGTTTTTGACCAGGGACTTCCAACTTTTGAAAATTTCAAAACTTTCTTCCTTAGTCTTCTGAATGAATACCCATAACTTTCTGGAGTATCATCAAGTATGGATAGAAAATACTTTGCACCTGAGTGTGAAGGATTTCTTGCAGGTCCCCAAAGATCAACATGAATGTAATCAAGGGATCCATGTGTTATTTGTTTACCTTTGTTAAACTTCATTCTACAGGATTTACTAAATACATAAGGTTCACAGATCTCTAATTATCCGACCTTGTCACCATCCAACAGATTTTGTTTAGATAACTCGACCAAGCCTCTTTCACTGACATATTGAAGGTGAGAAAAACAAGAAAGGGGGGTTTGAATTGTTTTGGAAAAATAAGCGCTTTTTCAAAATGAAAATCACACAAGGATTTTATACTGGTTCGCTTATAACACAAAGCTACTCCAGTCCACCCGGCCAAGGTGATTTCGCCTTCAACAAGGACTTAATCCACTAATCTTGAAAGATTGTTTACAAACAACGTCTAAGAGAAGGATCTCTTAGTCCTCTCAAGTCTACAGACTACACAGAGTCACTTGAGGAAAATAAAACAATAGATGAAAGCTTATGTAATCTAGAGTGCTTCTAAGATAAGCAAATATTACAACAATAAGAACAAAGTATTTCACGTACTAAGCAAAAGCTTCGTGAAGATTGAAAGAATAAACAGTATTTTTGTGTGTTGATGTTTTAGTAAAATCTTGTTGTATTCTGTGTGTTGTGTGTGTTCACAATGTTGATTTGCAGTCCTTTATATAGAAGAGAAGGATCCGTTGAAAAATCATGGCAGATAATAACTCTTGAATAATAATTAGTGCCATATCTTATGTTGCTTGTTGTCAAAGCAACTTTCTCTTCTTGAATGACTACTTACCACAAATAGTTCCTTATCATTTGTATTTTTGGAGTTAACGTCTCTTTCTGTATTAGGAAATCCATTTCCATAACTTTATTTGAAGTTAACGTTACTCTTCCTTATTTAGCAATTCCATAATCAGAGTCTTCGTGTTTCTGGAGATCTTGGAATCTGCTATCTAGCTTCTGATGTTGATCTGTTTTGAGTTCTGATGATTTCTTCAGATAGCGTTGAGAGTTTCTGGAGTTAGACATACCGTTGTTCAGAGTCAGAACTTCTAGAGCGTACTTCTTGTTCAGATGCTTCTGATATTTTGCTGTTTTGCTCAGAGTTAGATTTTCTTGAACGTGTTTCTACTTCAGATGCTTCTGGTCTTCTGATAAATTGTATCTGATATGATTATGTATCTGATGAATTCTTCCTTCTTTCCTTAGAACCCTGCACACTTAGAAACTTTTCGTTAGGGTGCCATTTTTGGTTTCATCCTTTGTTATCATCAAAATCATGGAATCTGATGTAGAACAATTTTTGTTCTTACAATCTCCCCCTTTTTTATGATGACAAAACAAACTTAATTAGCAGATGAAACATAAACAATATCAGATCAGATAGACAAGAGCTCCCCCTGAGATAGACTAGGGAGTTCAGAAGTTCTTACCAGAGCTTCCAAGCAATGAGGTTTCTTGATACCTTCTGCAATTTCTTAAGTCTAGAGTTAGATAAATTAATTTTTAAGAAAAATATGTTGCAGAGTGCTTAAGGTATTTAGACATAATTTTCATCAGAGTTATTAATGACTTCTCCCCCTTTTTGTCAGAATCAAAAAGACATAGCAAAAATAAATAATTGAAGAGAAAAACATTTCATTCAGATAAAAAGCAACAGAGGCAAAAGGAACAAGCAAACATCAGAAAGCAAAGCAACAAAATCCTAAGTGCCTAAGGGTTTGGAGGCGGAGGCAATCTCTGAAGCAATTGAGCCAACATGTTCTGAATGTTGTCGTTGACAGTATCTTGTTTATCCATTCTGGCACGAAGTTCCTTCTGATCTTTCTTCAGTTCTTCCAGCGTCTGGAGAACCATAGGAACAACAGATGAGGACTCCCCCTGAGTCAGAGCCTGCTGTGCTTCAGCAGCGGCCTTTGCTTCAGCTTCAGCAGCTTGTGCTTCAGCTTCGGCAACAGCAGCAGCATCAGCCAGAGCTTTAGCTTCAGCTTCCTTTACCCTTAGAATTTCAGCTTCCCTTGCTCTTTCTTCCTCCAGCCTTCTAGCTTCTTCTTCAGCTTCCTTTGCCAATCTCTCTTCCTCTAGCCTTCTAGCTTCAGCTTCTCTTGCAAGTCTTTCCTGGAGTCTTGCCTCAGCATCTCTGATAAAGTCGTTTCTGACTTGTTCAGAGATGTGCTTCAGTTTAAAAGCCTCAGAGGTCATCCAGCCAATGACTCTGTTCCAGTGTGTCCTTATAGAGTCAGGATCATCACTGACTTCAGAGTTAATGGTCAGAGACTTGACCTTTTGTACTGAAGCCCCTGCGAACAGCATTATGGCTTCCTCAAGGGTAGGTATAGAAAGGTCAGGTTCAGAGGTATGAGGTGGAGAGGTTGAAGGGCTGAGGTTGAGTGTTATAGGTTCAGGTTCTGCTTCAGGTTGAGGTTCAGATCTTTGGGGTGAAGCGTAAAGAGGGTTTAAGTCTAATGGTAGAGGTTCAGTTTCAGCTTCGGGTTCAGGTTCAGCGGAAGTGTTTGGAGGGGTGATATCAGAGGTGTGGAGGTCAGAGGGTTGAGGTTCAGAAGGTTGGTCTTCAGAAGTAATGTTGGTTGTTTGTTCTGGGGAAGGTGAAGTTGCTTCAGATTGTGTTTGTGTTGGTTGTTATGAAGCAAGGTTTTGAGCCTGAATTTGGGCTAAGGTTGGGGAGTCAGGGTCAGAGTATTCTTGGTCAGAGGAGATTTCAAGGTATGGGGGTGATTCTGGGGCTGAAGATGATGAAGAGGAAGTGGTAGTGTGAGAAGGATTAACATTTGGTGAGAAAAGTTGAAAACTTGTTGTTGTTGAGCATCCATAGTTGAAGACGAAGAAGGTGAAGATGAAGTGTTTGCAGAAATGCTTCAGAGAGGGTTTGAGAGTGAGTGAGAGTGATAAGTGTGTGAAATGTGAGAAAAGTGTTTAAATACCCTAAATGAAAACACATGCAAAACGACACACTATTCAGCGTTAGCACAAAGCACAAGTTAGCACGCTTGGGGAAAAATGATTAAGGCTCATTAATGAATGTCTAATCCCAACAGTATGCACACTGCTCGAGGAGATCTCAAACGTTTCCCTTTGATTTTCTTCTGGACAGCTGTCTAGAAGTTCTAGGGTTGGACGCTAAGTGCTCCACGTGTTGATGTATCAGATCTTCAGGAATACCAAAGGATTGGTTCCTGGAGATTTCTAACTCAGATATCTTCTTAACTTGGTAGAAGTATCAGAGTCAGAGGCAGAAACACATTTGTTTATGTCAGAGTCACATTTTACATCTTCAGAGCCACACTTCATTCAGGACAATTTTGAATGTTCAGATTTTCTAAGATAAAAAGAAATCTATCTTCAGCTAGAGGCTTAGTAAAGATATTTGCCCATTGATGATTTGTATCAATGAACTTCAATGTTACTATCCCTTTCTGAACATAGTCTCTGATAAAATGATGTTTTATTTCAATGTGTTTAGCTCTGGAATGTAGAATGGGATTCTTACTTAGACAAATGGCAGCAGTATTATCACAGAAGATAGGAATGTTACTCTCGAAGATTTGCAGATCTTCTAACTGATTCTTCATCCAGAGCATCTGAGTTGTGCACAGTGATGCTGAGATATATTCTGCTTCTGCAGTAGATAGAGCAATAGTTGACTGTCTCTTGCTAGCCCAGGATATCAAATTGTTTCCCAGAAGCTGGCAATTTCCAGATATGCTTTTTCGTTCTAATCTATCTCCTGCATAATCTGCATCACAGTAACCAGAAAGTCTATACTCTGATGTTTTCTCATACATCAGGCCCAGGTTAGGAGTTCCTTTCAGATACTTGAGAATTCTCTTAACTGATGTTAAATGAGATTCTCTAGGATCTGATTGGAATCTGGCACAGAGACAGACACTAAAGAGAATATCAGGACGAGTAGCAGTCAGATAGAGAAGAGAGCCTATCATACCTCGATAGAGCTTCTGACAAACCTTTGTGCTTACTTCTTCCTTTTCAAGAATGCATGTTGGATGCATGGGAGTTTTTGCAGAGTTATAGTCAGCCATGTCAAATTTCTTCAGAACATCTTTAATATATTTGCTTTGATGCACATATGTAACTTCTGAAGTTTGGTTAATTTGAATTCCCAGAAAGAACTTTAGTTCTTGCATTAAGCTCATTTCAAATTCTGCCTGCATTAACTCAGAAAATTCTTGACAAACAGAGGCGTTAACTGAACCAAAAATAATATCATCAACGTATATCTGGCATATCATGAGATCATTGTTAAGGTTCTTACAGAAAAGTGTGGAGTCAACTTTCCCTCTGATAAAATTGTGTTCCAGAAGAAAATTGCTTAGACGTTCATACCAAGCTCTGGGAGCTTGTTTAAGTCCATATAAAGATTTTTTAAGTTTAAAAACATGTTCTGGAAAATTTGGATTTTCAAAACCTGGAGGTTGGTTAACATACACTTCTTCTGATATATAACCATTAAGGAATGCACTCTTGACATCCATTTGATATAATTTAATAGAATGGTTAATAGCGAAAGATACAAGAAGACGAATAGATTCTAACCTTGCGACTGGAGCAAAAGTTTCATTATAATCAATACCTTCTTGTTGACTATAACCTTGAGCTACCAGTCGGGCTTTATTTCTGACGACTTCTCCTTTCTCATTCAGCTTGTTTCTGAATACCCATCTGGTTCCAATGACGTGAGTGCCTCTGGGCTTTGGAACAAGATCCCATACATCATTCTTTGTGAATTGATCTAATTCTTCTTGCATGGCTGAAACCCAGTCGTTATCTTGAAGTGCTTCATCACAGGACGTAGGCTCAATCAGAGACACTAGTCCCAGAGGAGTATCTTCAGAAGTCCTGAAGGTAGATCTGGTTCTAACAGGTTCGTCCTTGTTTCCCAGAATCAAATCTTCAGATACGTTGATACGACTTTTAACTTTCTTTGGGATTTCTGGGGATTTAATTTCTTCAGAGTTCTGAGTGACAGTTGCTTCTGGAGCTTTATCAGAACCTGCAAGGGTGATTTCTAAATCTGCAAAATCTTCAACTAGCTTTGACTTTTCAGGGTCAAGCTTATCATCAAATCTGACATGAATTGATTCTTCCACAATTTTGGTTTCTGTGTTGTATACTCTGTAGCCTTTAGAGCGTTCTGAGTATCCTAACATAATACCTTTCTGTGCTTTGGAATCAAACTTGTTCAGATGTTCTTTAGTGTTTAAGATAAAGCAAGAGCATCCAAAAGGATGGAAATATGAAATGTTTGGTTTTCTTCCTTTACACAGTTCATAGGGAGTCTTTTCCAGAATAGGTCTTATAGAGATTCTATTCTGAATGTAACACGTTGTATTTACAGCTTCTGCCCAAAAATGCTTTGCCACATTAGTTTCATTGATCATGGTTCTGGCCATCTCTTGGAGTGTCCTATTCTTCCTCTCTACAACTCCATTTTGTTGTGGAGTTCTAGGGCAGGAGAAATCATGGGATATTCCATTAGAGTCAAATAATTCCTCAAAATCTTTGTTTTCAAATTCACCACCATGATCACTTCTGACTCTAATAATTCTAGAGTCAAATTCTTTTTGCACTTTGGAGCAGAAACTAGTGAATACAGAGTGAGACTCACTCTTGTGCTTTAGGAATTTCACCCATGTCCAGCGACTGTAATCATCAACAATGACTAGTCCATACTTCTTTCCATTGACTGATGCTGTTTTCACAGGACCAAATAAGTCAATGTGGAGAAGTTCCAGAGGCTTAGAGGTAGAAACAACATTTTTCTTTTTGAAAGACGTTTTTGAAAATTTTCCTTTCTGACATGCCTCACATAGAGCATCTGAAGAAAACTTCAGTTTAGGTAGGCCTCTGACTAACTCGAGTTTATTTAGCTGAGAAAGTTTCCTCATGCTAATGTGGCCCAAGCGTCTATGCCATACCCATTGCTCTTCATGAACAGTCATCAGACATTTAACATTTTGTTCTTTTAAATCAGAAAGATTGATTTTATAAATGTTGTTTTTCCTCTTGCCTGTGAATAGGACTGAACCATTGTTTTGATTAATGGCTTTACATGTCTTTTGATTAAAGATCACGTCATAACCGTTATCACTTAATTGACTTATGGATAACAAGTTATGCATTAATCCTTCTACGTAAAGAACATCAGATATAGAGGGAAGAGTGCCATTACCAATAGTTCCGGAGCCTCTGATCCTTCCTTTCTGATCTCCTCCGAAACCTACGAATCCAGCATCTTTAAGTTCCAGGCTTTGGAACATAGACTTTCTTCCCGTCATGTGTCGCGAGCATCCAGAGTCCAGGTACCATGACTGGTGTCTGAACTTTGCTGCATAGGATATCTGCAACATACACAATCTTATCTTTTGGTACCCAGAATCTCTTGGGTCCTCTTAGATTAGTTTGCCTAGAGTTTCTCATAACTTTGGGTTTTCTAGCATTTTTAAATTTTTGTTCTTGTGTGTGAGTATAGTGATATGAAAACGGAGATTTAAGTTGGTCACCAGTAGAAATTTTATCTTCCTTAGACTCATACCCAATTCCCTTTTTATTGTTCTGACTGACTCCATAAATCATGGATGCCATGACACTTCTTCCTATCCCATTTTTCAGAAATTCTTGAAAGGCTTCTTCGTATTTATAAATTATTGCATTTGAAGTCTGTGGAGTTTGAGATAACGCTTCTTCCAGTTCTAAACATTTTTTATTCGCTGCATCTCTTTGTAATGTTAAGGATCTGATTTCATCCTCTCGTTTTAGAGTTGTTATCTCAAGTTTGCCACATTCTTCAAATTTTGCTTCAAGACAGCCTTTTATATTTTTAAACTTTTGTTTTAATTTCTGATATGAGCTAAGAGTTTCTGACAAGCATGATTCTAGATCAGATCGAGAGAATTCAGAAAATACCTCTTCAGATTCTTCATCTGAGCTGCTCCTGGATGTGGTAGCCATAAATGCCACATTTGCCTGTTCATCAGAGTCGGATTCTGATGAGCCAGATTCACTATCATCCCAGGTAGCCATTAATCCTTTCTTTGTCCTGAAGGTATTTTTCTTGAAGCTTTCTTTTCTAGAATTGTCTTTCTTTAGCTTGGGGCATTCATTCCTGTAGTGACCTGTTTCTTTACATTCATAACAAGTAATATCTTTGTTAGTTTTACCTTTTGAGGTTGATTCTGATCGATCCCCTCTGGGTCTTGGTCTTCTGAAGTTGTTGTTCCTCTTTTTCCAGAGTTGTTTAACTCTTCTGGTCAGGAGGGACAATTCTTCTTCATCATCAGAATCTTCTGGTTCAGAGTCATCAGCATCTTCAGTTTCTGCCTGGAAGGCTTTGGTTCTGTCAGATTTGCTTCTTTCAGATCTGGACTTTAATGCTACAGACTTGTTCTTCTTCTGAGGTTCATCTTCCTCTAGTTCTATCTCATGGCTTCTGAGAGAACTAACAAGCTCTTCAAGACTGATATTGTTCAGATCCTTAGACAGCTTCAGAGCAGTAACCATGGGTCTCCACTTCTTTGGCAAGCTTCTGACTATCTTTTTGACATGGTCTGCAGTTGTGTATCCTTTGTCTAGAACCTTGAGACCTGCAATCAGAGTTTGGAATCTAGAGAACATTGCCTCTATAGCCTCATCATCTTCCATTTTGAAAGCTTCATATTTCTGGATAAGCGCCAGAGCCTTTGTCTCTTTGACCTGAGAGTTTCCTTCATGAGTCATCCTCAGAGAGTCAAGTATGTCTTTGGCTGTTTCTCTGTTGGTGATCTTTTCATACTCATTGTAGGATATAGCATTGAGGAGTATGGTTCTGGCCTTGTGATGATTTTTGAAAACTCGCTTCTGATCATCTGACATCTTACTTCTGGGAACTTCAGCTCCATCCTCTGTGACAGGAGGTTTGTATCCATCTGTAACAATGTCCCAGAGATCAGCATCATAGCCCAGAAAGAAGCTTTCGATTCTATCTTTCCAGTAATCGAATTTCTCTCCATTAAAGACAGGAGGCTTAGCATTGTAACTATCCTTTTCATTTGTGTGGGCCATAGTTTTTCTCGTTCTGGATCTCTCTACACTGTTAAGTGTTTGATTAGAAAATCAATAACAGAGCCGGAGCTCTGATACCAATTGAAGGTGAGAAAAACAAGAAAGGGGGGTTTGAATTGTTTTGGAAAAATAAGCGCTTTTTCAAAATGAAAATCACACAAGGATTTTATACTGGTTCGCTTATAACACAAAGCTACTCCAGTCCACCCGGCCAAGGTGATTTCACCTTCAACAAGGACTTAATCCACTAATCTTGAAAGATTGTTTACAAACAACGTCTAAGAGAAGGATCTCTTAGTCCTCTCAAGTCTACAGACTACACAGAGTCACTTGAGGAAAATAAAACAATAGATGAAAGCTTATGTAATCTAGAGTGCTTCTAAGATAAGCAAATATTACAACAATAAGAACAAAGTATTTCACGTACTAAGTAAAAGCTTCGTGAAGATTGAAAGAATAAACAATATTTTTGTGTGTTGATGTTTCAGTAAAATCTTGTTGTATTCTGTGTGTTGTGTGTGTTCACAATGTTGATTTGCAGTCCTTTATATAGAAGAGAAGGATCCGTTGAAAAATCATGGCAGATAATAACTCTTGAATAATAATTAGTGCCATATCTTATGTTGCTTGTTGTCAAAGCAACTTTCTCTTCTTGAATGACTACTTACCACAAATAGTTCCTTATCATTTGTATTTTTGGAGTTAACGTCTCTTTCTGTATTAGGAAATCCATTTCCATAACTTTATTTGAAGTTAACGTTACTCTTCCTTATTTAGCAATTCCATAATCAGAGTCTTCGTGTTTCTGGAGATTTTGGAATCTGCTATCTAGCTTCTGATGTTGATCTGTTTTGAGTTCTGATGATTTCTTCAGATAGCGCTGAGAGTTTCTGGAGTTAGACATACCGTTGTTCAGAGTTAGAACTTCTAGAGCGTACTTCTTGTTCAGATGCTTCTGATATTTTACTGTTTTGCTCAGAGTTAGATTTTCTTGAACGTGTTTCTACTTCAGATGCTTCTGGTCTTCTGATAAATTTATCTGATATGATTATGTATCTGATGAATTCTTCCTTCTTTCCTTAGAACCCTGCACACTTAGAAACTTTTCGTTAGGGTGCCATTTTTGGTTTCATCCTTTGTTATCATCAAAATCATGGAATCTGATGTAGAACAATTTTTGTTCTTACATGTTTCGACCAAACTTCTTTAGGTGTCTTCATCCCCAAAGTTGTCGAGGGACACCTATTTATCAGGTAAGTTGTATTCATGACAACCTCAACCCAAAACACCTTCTTCAATCCTGCACTAACTAGCATACACCTCACTCGTTCCAAAATGGTTCGATTAAACCTTTCAGCCAAACCATTTTGTTGGGGAGTACATGCAGTAGATTTGTGCCTTGCAATACCAGACATATCACAATAGTTATCGAAAGCCCCATTGCAAAATTCAAGACCATTATCAATCCTCAACCTCTTGTCCTTCCTACCAGTTTGGTTTTTGACCAGGGACTTCCAACTTTTGAAAATTTCAAAACTTTCTTCCTTAGTCTTCTGAATGAATACCCATAACTTTCTGGAGTATCATCAAGTATGGATAGAAAATACTTTGCACCTGAGTGTGAAGGATTTCTTGCAGGTCCCCAAAGATCAACATGAATGTAATCAAGGGATCCATGTGTTATTTGTTTACCTTTGTTAAACTTCATTCTACAGGATTTACTAAATACATAAGGTTCACAGATCTCTAATTATCCGACCTTGTCACCACCCAACAGATTTTGTTTAGATAACTCGACCAGGCCTCTTTCACTGACATGGCCAAGTCTCTTATGCCATAGCCCAGTCTTCGACACAGGTTTTGTGGATGCCACATCTGCTAAACCACTTACAACCTCAACCTCAAGGGTATATAAGCCTTGTTTCTTCATGCCTCTCAAAACTTCCTTCGACCCCTTCATTACCCTTAGGATACTTTGATCTCCTTTAAAAACATATCCTTTCTTGTCAAATTCACCAAGAGAAATCAGATTCCTCTTAATATCAGGTACATACCTAACATTAGTTAGTATCCTTATTAACTCATCATGGTGCTTGAATCTGACAGTTCCAATTCTTCACTCATCTTGAATGAATATAAAGCTTGCTTCAGGTAGAGACGATTAACCAACGATTTTGTCATGTACAAACTTCAAGTTTCGTCTACGCACCAGCTACAATTTTCTCCTTTGAAACCCGTTGGATAACCTTATCACCAAGGCTCAATACAATGACATTGTGGGCTTTTTTGACCTTCGTTGTTTTCTCCTTCTCCGATAGGGAATCGTCCATCTTCTCCGATCCTTTCAACTCTTCTGACAAACCATGTTGAACAAGAAGGGCTTGCATCTTCAAGGGCCACAAACCGAAATCATTCACACCGGTGAATTTCTCAATCTCATACTTTGTTGACGACATCTTCTCCTCCATGCTCACTGCACCAATTTGTTGTGAATTGATGTCGTCGAGAACAAACCAAACTATGAAAAAAAGATTGAGTTACTTGAACAAAAACAATAAACCCTATTAGGTTTTACCAAGGGAGAGAAAAGGGAAGAAGAAGAATAAGAATTGGTTAAAACTGTTTTACTATTCACTTTCTCAATAAGGGTTCACAAATTACAAGTGAATAACAACAATTAACTTCTCTCAACAACCCGAGAAAACTAGCTATTTATAGATTACTAAGCTAACTTAGGCTACAAGAGAACTTAACAATTGGGCTTTACAAGCAAGGGCCAATTCGACATGTTTTTAAACAAAACATATTTTGACAACATGCTTGAACAGACTTCGACTATAATATGCACAACTCTTGTCGAACCATGAAGCTACCCTTGCCGACACCAGAGTTCGATCCAAAATACCACAATATAAAAAAAAAGGTTAGATAAATAAAATAAATATTCAGTTATATGATTATTTAAGAACACAAAATTTAAACCCAAATATTTGATCCTTAAACCCAAATATTTTTCTGCTCTTGCAATCCATCATAGAGAACAATGTTTCAATGTTTCTTATGTAAAATAAATAAGTTTCAATGTTTTCATGACAAATGCTTTCATGATCAATTTTTTATATTCATAATTCTTTTATAATGTGACATGAGCCTTCTGAATGGATGTCTTTTAAGTTTCATGCGAATCACTAATGTCAGTGTCTTGAACGTTGATACTCACTAAATGGACGATAAATATTTGTTTAAGGACTCCGAAGAAATTCAATAAACACGCTTATTTTTCCCTTTGGTTTTAACCTCAGTTTCTAAAAGAACCAAGATAAATAGATGACTTCTATTGCCAAAAAAATTGGTGAATGGAAAAAAAATTAAAGTAACATGTATTATTTCCTTTTTCAATTTTTTACCATTCACCAATTTCTTTATGTGTTGCAATATGATTAAGAATAAATTTTTCAATATTGTTAATCAAAGAAAATTTTCTATTATATATATATATATATATATATATATATATATATATATATATATATATATATATATATATATATATATATATATATATATATATATATATAATAGAAAGTTTTCTTTGATTAACAACATTGAAAAGTTATTCTATTAAACATTGACGTGAACAACAACAACACCATTACGTGAGATAGATTGCAAGAATAGAAAAATAATTTGTTAAAGGATGGTGATGAAGAACAATAACATAAACCAATTTTTTTTGTCTCAGAATCCATCAGATAAAATGATGTGTAAGAGTATAGAGCGACTGAACTTGTGAGTTAGGATTACGGTAAAACTTAGTGAATGAATCATTTTATAGTAAAATCTATGTATGATACCCCTCATTTATTTTAGAAACTGGGGGAATAGAATGTTTAATAATAAAATAAAATCTTAAGTAATAAGAAATATGTCACTTTTAAAGAAAAAAAAACAAAAGTTGTAGTTGTTGAGACTCGAAGCAAGTACCCTGAATTAGTTTACCCGTCGTTTTTTCCTTAAACCAAGGGAATACATGATAATTTCTTTTAAAAAAATAACATAGCGCGTCATGGAATATTACATCGTTTTTTTGTTGAGTAAGATGAAATATTTTTCATAAAATATAATATCTGTAGTAGTGCTTCATAAGTCACAATCATAGGTTAAGCAATAAAATGACAAGAATGTAAGAGTTTCAGAGTCCAATCTACAATCATTTCTGGATGTCGACTAGAATACCTAATTTGAATCCCTTTACATATTTCAAGGCTAGTTTCACTAGGTAAACCAAAAATCACTTATCGGTGATCAATCAATAAATATAATTAAGAATATATATCAGATAAATAGAAAAATACAATCCCTTAGAATATCAATTGCATACAAGATTATGCCCTAAGAACAAGAACTCATCCCTAATATGTTGGAGTGCAACTACTCATAATAATTAAACAATTAAATATATTTAAGAAAATAATACAGGAATCCTACAATAAACAATAAAGCTTCAACGGTGAAAACCTACAACCTCTATTTAGGAAATCTATGTAAAAAAATATCCAACTATAGACTTCAGAGCCCCTATGATCACCCAAGAGTTTAGCTTAAATACTAGTTTTTTCTATAGAGAATCGAGCCACATCTCTATGCAATATCACCACAATGAGTGACTTATATTGACGTGGCAGGAGCATCAAAACTCGAATCGCGTTGCGTTTGATATACAATTGTGACACGGTTTTTCCAGGAATTGTTGGGCATGTGAGTCCACACACAAAGGGGGGGGGGGTGAATTGTGGGTTTTAAAAAAATGACAGTTTGAAAGCAGGCTAAAATGAAAATTTGCGGAAAATAAAGAGTTAATGGTAAGAGAAATGACACCAAAGATTTATACAAGTTCAGTCAAGAAGACTTAATCCTGTCCCTAAGATTTGATCTTGAGAGTATCAAGTAATGCTTAAGGGTTTTTAGTAGGTTAAAATCTTGAACCCCCTTATATCGGAAAAGTGAAGTTTGAGGCTAACTTCCAACCAAACAACAAATAATAGAGAGAAGCGATTAGCCTTCCTTCCAAACACGAACTTGCGGAGAGAAGCGGTTAGTATTCCTTCCAAACAAGAACTTGAAGTGGTTAGTTCCTAAGTTAAACAAAGATTTTCTATGGACTTATCTCGAACCAAGGTGAGCTTTTAAAGTAGGCTAAACTCACGAACCAAACAAGGGGTTTTTACCAGGATGACCACAAACCAATATGAGATTTTAAACTAGGCTTATCTCGAACCAAAGTGAGCTTTTAAACCGGGTTGAACTCACGAATCGAGATGAGATTTTGAACCGGGCTGATCTCGAACTGAAATAAACTTTTAACTAGACTGAGCTTACGAACCGAACAGGTGACTTAGAAACTAAATCCACAAACCAAAGCTCTTAAAGGATTTAACTTTTAACTCAAACAAACACCCTCTTAAGGATAAACCATTAAACAAAGATAAGAATACCTCTTTATGAATTTACAATAATACCCCTTCCAAAATACAAACTTCCTTACTAAACAAAAAAACTTTCTCGAAGCGCTACGACTAATTTTAAGTGAGAGAAAGTAAATAAATATTTTTGAGAGAGAGAGAGAGAGAGAGAGAGAGAGAGAGAAAATTCTCACATTTTTTTGGATGTCAAAATGTGAAGGAAGAAACCCCTATTTATAGGCTAGAGGTTGACACATAAAAGGAAAGATACATGAGCCAAAATTAATGTTCAAATTGATTGGCTTCTTGCCCCAATTGACCGGAAGCCCAAAAATAAATATTTATGAATGCTTGAAAAGGAAAAAATAGATACAAAGACGTTTCCCTTGATTAAGATGATGTCACAAACGTTTAAGGACAACTTTTGTACTAACGCATTGATTAGGTATGAGTAGCAATCAATTAGACAATATAAAATTTTGTCCAAAACTTTTTGACAGTTCCTGAATCAACTAGAACGACTCCAAAACATTTTTAGGGGTGTATTATTAAGAATTAGAGGATTAAAAATTTGTTTTAATCTATGTGTGATTTAACCGTATAACTTTACGCGAAAACCCTTGTGTTTTTACAAAACACGGTTCACTCAGACGCGACAGGGCGAACTTTCACATTTCCTCTCTTTAATACTTTGAAGCTTCGAGATTTGTCAAGTAAACTAATCATATAGACACTTGTTTGAATCTTCTTTGAGACGAGGCTTGAGATCTTTTCAAGTTGAATACTATCATCAGAGGATGTTTGCAGTGATTACCAAACCCTAACTTGTCTGCTTGCATCTTTAACCGCTAGTCATACTTGAATCCTCATAAGTTGTACGGGTTCCCATACAAGTTGTATCATCAAAGACTCATTTTATTTGTCATCATCAAAAATACATTATCAAGGGATGAAAAAACACAATCTTTTCTAGAGAGAGATGCTCTCTTCTCTCTAGAAAACCTCCCCCCAAACTTTTAGGGTTTGATGATGGTTGTCTTCCACGTTCATGGTGGCTTCCATCTACCATCCTTATGGTGGTCATCCCCCCTCTATGAAGAGTAATACCTCTTTCATCGAACCTCACACTCATGCTTCAGTCGAAACTAGCTCCATCATCGGATATGCCCTTTTTCCACCGCGAACCACTGTCGAGTCGCCTCTTTCTCTTCTGATCCGGCCGCCACTTGAACCACCACCACTAGGAGATGAAAAACTTGTTAAGGTTGATATTAGAATTTCAAACTTAACAATGATATGTGTAATTCTCTTCACCATTTCTGCTCCCACATCCTTGGTGTTAGCTACGTTTCGCCCACCTCCACAGTCGTCGTGAATTTACTACATGTTGTATTTTATCTCTCTTTTAGATCTATCCATTTTTGGTTTTGTCTTGTCTATTTTATGTTTTCTTCTTTTAGGATTTAGGTATGTACTCTTAGTGTTTGATAAAAAGTCTCAAAGGATTTTTGTGTGTTGGAGCAACACTATCTCTAGTCATCAATTAAGTTTTGAGCATTTCATAAAAATGGAGAATCTTGAGATAAAATACAATCGAAATGCGCTTACACAAGTCAAAGAAATCGTCCTTAATTAGATTTGGAAAAATATCACTATGGATTCTCACTCCTATATTACCACTAATAGTGTTGGAAAAAGATCATTATGGATTCTCACTCCTATATTACCACTAATAGTGTTCTTAAGAGAGTTGATGGATGAATGATATGTTGTTGTTTCTGATTTGATTGTGTCTTTTTAGCTTATAATCAATCTAAATGTAATATCTTTTATATTTATGCAATTTTTACTAGTAGATATGCTTCTAACCTAGGGATTAAGTATGTTATATGTCATATATCTCTTGATAATTGTAATGCGTTATGACTTTTTCACATAATAAAATGGTATTTTTCTATAAAAAAAAATCAAAAGCACATTGTCAACTGCTTCTCTAATTGCTCCTTTGAGTAACCTGCAAAACATATTTCTACCTGAGTTTCCAACTTTGATTGTCTTCATGAATTGTCACACGTTTCATTGTGATAACACCATGATTAGTCAAATTCTTCATTTTTTGTTTTTTTCTTCAATTTTGTGCGACAGATTCGCTCCACTTTTTTTATCTGTAACTTTCTTCATATAAAGAGTGTACAGAGTATTTTTTTCTTGAATCGATCTCTCTATAATATTATTAATCCGCTTATACTTTACCCTATTTCATACAGTTGTAAGTGTCATAAAAAAGAGCATGTTCAAAATAGTGTGTCAATGACGTTTAATAATGTTTGATTATATTTGTTACTCGTTCAAGTGATTTCAATTTAGTAGTAAGAGCTTAACTTTATAACTTTTAATTCAAACCTCATTTATATTAATTGTAAAACTATTATTAGAATCGTGGTTATTAATAGTAATTTAACATACCTAATATATTTTAAGTAAATCTATATAAAACTTAAATATTTTATACATTAATTTGTGTTGAAATTATATAAATTTTTATGATAATGTAAATTTTTTATTAATAAATATCCATTTCTTTTCCTTATTTATAAAAATTATAAGAGAAATTGATTGATGGAAAGTGAATATATATGTTGGATAAAAAAATTATGGCTAAATACATAAATTTTTTAGATACCATTTTTATTTATATTTTTTATTCCAAAAAGAGTCGTTAGTAAAATGGTTTTATTTGATTTATAATTGAAAAACTAACTTCAATTTATCCCTTTTTATATTATCAATCATTATAGAAATGATTATGAAAATGAAACATACTTTTTTTAATGTTAATTATACAATCATAATATTTTAATATCCTGATTTAGAAAGTCAGTTTAAGTTGTATGTTAAATAATCATTTTATTTTGATAATTTTGAGTAACTTTTATACTCTTTTCTTGATCCTTTTATATGATACTCCCTCCGTTTTTTATTATAAGTCGTTTTTTTACTTTTCACAATATAAAAAAAAGAAATTATGAAGGATTTTACAAAGTTGTCATTCATTAATGATATTGAAAAGATAAATTAATATAATTGAAAGAAGAGAGAATAATAAATATTTAAGGGTATAATAGGGAAAATAACATTAATGATTTAATGATATTATAAAACGACTTATATTGTGGTATAAAATATTTTCCCAAAACGATTTATAATAAAAAACAGAGATAATAATTTTTTAACATATTATTTTCAGACAATGTTAAATATCCATAAATATAGGTCTATTAACCATGCAAATATTGTTTGACTAGATACTTTGTATACGGGTCCTTAATTCAAACTTGAGATATTCTTTTTGTGCCTGATTTATGGTGAATTTGTCATTTCATTTATAGACCTAAAAAGAGATAATAAATTTAATATATTCATTTGTATATGAATTTTTTTGAGACATTGTATATGGATTTTTTTTGAGACATTATATATATAATTATTTTAAAATGAATTAGAAATATTAATAAAAAGTAATTTTTAAAAATATTATTAAATATATCAAGTAAATTGTATAGTTGTTTATATCCATCTAGGGGCAGATTTTTTTTTAATGAAATAAATAGGAACATGGATTTGTAAAAAGAAAAAACTATGGGCAAGGAGTAAAAAGGATGGGATGAAAGTATTTTAGTCTCCCATCATTTCTTAATATAAGACTATAGAGCATTAAATATTAAAATAATAATAATAATAATAAATTTAGGGCTAAATATATTTGTGCTCATATATATTTAATATTTTATTTTAATCTTCAAAATATTTTTTTTAAAGAATAGTCCTCCTAAAAATTTTCACTTAACACTTTGGTCTCTCATGCTAAAACCCTCTTTAAAACCATCATTAATTTCATCGTTAAATAATAAATTATTGTTAATTCTATCATTAAGTTATAAAAACTGTCGCTAAATTGTAGGAATTATTGAGGTTGAAAATTTTTTAAAGACTTTTTTTTGAAAAACTAAAAATAAAATATAAAATATTTATAAGGACCACAAAGATATTTAACTTATAAATTTATTAGCAGTCATATTAATTTTATATATTAATTTTTATAATTATAAGAAAAACTACATATTTAATTATATAAGTAATTAAATAAGAATGTTTTTAGTATAAAACTATTGATATATAATAAATTTTTCACATATTTTATGTTAAAGAACACATTTTTATAATAAATGTTTTTAAAATTAAAGAGGCAGATAATATACCTTGAAACCAATACCTATGTACTACCAATGTAAATTATTTTTTACACATGATTTCAACGATTGACCCAAAAAAGATAATAAAGTTAATATATTCATTTGTATATGAATCTTCTTAAAATACCATTTATATATTAATGTATATAATTTTTAGTTTTTATTTTTTAAGATAAATTAGTAATATCACAAATAAAATCTTAAAATAATAAAATATTAAATGAATCTAATAAATTGTATAGTAATTTATAATTAGGGACATCAATATTTCTTTTAAAAGTAATATCCTTCCTCAATCTCTTTTTACAAAATCCTCTAACAAAGTATTAAGAAAGAAGTTTAAATAATAAATTTAATAAAAGTTATATTAATTTCTATATTTACTAATATTATAAGAAAAAAATTCATATATTCAATTGTACTTTAAATAAGAATGCTTTCAATAAAAAATTATTAATAAATTTAAAAGTTTCAAAGAATTTTATGCAAAAGAATAAAGTTTTATAAGTAAAGGGAAAAATATTTATGTATAAAAAAAAGTAATAATCCAGAATAATTTGACTAAATTTATATATAAAAAATTACACCAATAATAAAATAAATAAATAAACATTTTTATTTTTATATATGAATGCATAGTTTCTTTTTTTCGGAAAGCACGTCAAAGTGACGTTGTACACTAAATACTGTTTGATTCTATCCTTTTTTTTCTTCATTGAATGTGATAAGCAAAAGTGATAAGCACAGGTACTTATCAGTTTCTGTCCAAATACGATAAACACGTGCAAACGACACTGAAACCAAAAACAACTTATCAACACACTTTGAGTAACACAAGGTTGTCTCTCTGTGTGCTAGTTTTTTGTTTCTTCTTCCTCACTCACACAAACCAACTCATCATTCATTGTCACTTCATTGCATATCAACATCACTAACTAAAAAGATATCAAATTTTCAACTCATTCATCATTTCTCTCTCAGAGAGTCTTTTGATTCTCATCACTTGAAGCTAGAAAAATGACAGCTTTGAACAAGGAATTGATGCTACTCGTGATCCAGTATCTCGCTGATGAGAACTTGAAGGAAACTATGCACAAGTAAACACTTTTTTTGTGTTTTTTTTGTCTTAACACCGAAACTATGCACAAGTAAACACTTTGTTTTTTTTTGTGTTTTGTTGGTGTTTTGTAGGATGGAGCAAGAATCTGGTCTCTTCTTCAATTTGAAGTATTTTGAAGAGAAAATTCTTGCTGGAGATTTGGATGAAGCTGAGAAGTACCTCGGTGGCTTTACGAAAATCAGTGAAAACCGTAACTCGATGAAAATGTTCTTCGAAATCAGGAAGCAAAAGTATTTTGAAGCCTTGGACAGGTACTGATCTTTATCTTTATCATCATTATCACATCATTTACTGATTAGTGTTTTTAAATATCTGTCATATTAACGACCGCGGCCACGTCTGATCCTTGATATCGTGGAGAATCGTAGTCAAATGCGACTTCAATTGATTTTGAGCAGCTAAAAACGATATATCGTGGCCTAGATCTCGATTGCAGAACTCTATTGAATGATCAAATTCGGTATCGTTTTTATAATGTTAAATGATCTGATTTCTGATTAGGCAGGACAAAGGGACGGCGGTTGATATTCTGGTGAAAGATTTGAAAATCTTTTCAACATCTAATGGAGATTTGTACAAGGAAATAACACATCTTATTACCCTTAACAACTTCAGGTAACTTTTTGCTTTCAATTTTTTTCTATGATATTATTGACTATGGAATGATTGAAGAGATGTTCAAATTTGGTTGCATTTTATATATGGATTTGGTTTAAACGCAGGGAGAATGAACAGTTATCGAAGTATGGCGATACTAAAGCAACTAGAACCATATTGATGACAGAGCTCAAGAAATTGATTGACACTAATCCTAGCCTCAAAGATAAGCTTATGTTTCCTATAGTGCAGTCATCGCGGTTGCGACAACTGGTTAATCAAGGGTAAATATAACTTTTTTGTTAATACAACACTCTTAGCTTCGTTAATCATGTTTATCTTGGCTAATGTTTTGTTATTTTTCTCTATCTATCCAGTTTGAATTGGCAGCATCAGCTGTGCAGGTTTCCGAGCCCAACTCCGGAGATCAAAACTTTGTTTACCGACCATATTTGTTTGACGCCTCAAAATAATGAAACTCGCTCGCCTACTTCGGCGTTGCGTCCTGCTGCAGATGGTCCAAATCATCTCTCTTTTGGAGTTGCGGTATGAACTTAGTTTGTCTATTAATTTTCGTGTTCGTTGATAAAATTGTTATTACATTGTTGCGATTTCGCTTATTATTACTTAATTTTGTGCAGCCGCATCGTCTAGTCCCTACAGCTCCTACTGCTAATTCTGTTGCAGCATGGTTGGCGAATGCAAATCCTTCCTCGTCATCTCAATCACCTGCTGCGGCCGCAACTTCCTTGTTGCCTGGTCCTTCTAATGCAGGTACATCTTGGTCACATTTTAGTCGCATAAAGTTTAATATGATACAATGCACTATCGATGTAAAATAGTTTTACACTGACATCCGTTGAAAATTCTTGATATTGGAACATAAGCCTTTGTCGAACTCACATGCTATTTCAATTTCTTGCAGCCTCCATTTTTAACAATTCAAGAACGCGGACTAATCTTACACTGGTGGATCACCAAAGTAAGGATCTTGATCCGCGAATGAGATTGTTACCAAATAACAACGCTTTACAGGCTGTGCAGGCCGCGTATACCTTTACATCTCCACCAATTCCTAAGTGGTTTGATGAACTTCCTAGAACCGTCTTCTGTAAGTTACATCAGGGATCAACTGTGACAAGCATGGAGTTTCATCCTTCTCGTCATTCGATACTAGCTGGTAGGTTACGTATATTTTACGCAGAAACTTAATTAGTCATTTTACTAACTTCAGAAAGTTTCATTGAAAACAGTTGGTAGCGCAAATGGTGAAATTTCACTTTGGGAAACAAAGCGGAGAGAGATGATGATAAGTAGGCCTTTCAAAATATGGAAAATTTCTAACTGTTCGATCCAATTTCAGGTTTATATCGAATTATTCAACTGCGTAGTAAATTTAATACTATAAAAACAACATACATTCTGTCATGTATTAAATGATCCTATGCACAGGCTGCGAGTTTGAAAGAAGTGATGATATCCGTTAATCGTGTATCATGGAGCCCGGATGCGAGTTTTATCGGTAAATGTCGTGATTTTTTTTCTATTTTGTTGCTTGATTACTAGTTTGTAATGTATTTCTTTTCTTTTCAGCGGTTGCTTTCGCCGAACATTTGGTTCATTTGTATTCGTATCAGGTTCCGAATGGCCTACAACAGCAATTGGAGGTATTTTCATATCAAATTTTGACATGAATCTAATAAGAAAAAATTTGCGAACAATTAATTCCTCACTAATAATGTATTTGTTTCATTATTATAGATTGATGCTCATGATGGTGCTGTTAATGACATAGCTTTTTCGTATCCGGAAAGTCAGCTATGCATTGTAACTTGCGGAGATGATAAACTAATTAAGGTGACAGAAGAGTTTCTAGTCTATAATAGATTGTATCTAGCTATTTGAGTTTATAATTATTAATATTGGAAGAATGATAAATACAGGTATGGGATTTGGATGGACATAAGATCCATTGCTTTCAAGGTCATGTAGCACCTGTTTGTTCGATTCTTCCTCGCTCGAAGGAAAATATCCAGGTTAAATACTTTTTATCACTCCCTCTTCACATTGTGGATGTTGTTCATTTGATTGACATCAAATTCTTGCAGTATTTATTTTCGACTTCGGCTGACGGGAAAGTTAGGGCTTGGATATATGAAGACAAGAGTTTCCATCTGGAGTACGACGCTCCCGGAAAATGTTCCACCACACTGATCTATAGTGCTGATGGAACTAGGTGAGAAAACTAGGAATAATCAAAATTTTATACTTTTATTTTGTGGTTAACACTATTTAAGTTTTTATGTGAATTGCAATTTTCTCTTGGATGTTTAGATTGTTTTCTTGTGGAACAAGTAAAGACGGAGATATCTTCTTAGTTGAGTGGAATGAAAATGAAGGATCAGTAAAAAGAAAATATTCTGGACTTACAAACAAAGCTGTCGGTACTGTGCAATTCGATGCTGCAAATAATCAGTTTCTGGCTGCTGGAGCAGACAACCAGATTAAGTTTTGGGATGTGGATAGTAGTAATGTTCTGATGGAAATAAACGCCGAGGGCGGTCTTCCTGTGAGTATAGTCCTTTACTTTCGATATTTGGATACATTTTTTGCGAAAACTATTTGACATTGTTGATGCCTTGCGCCAGAATCTTCCTCGCTTAAAGTTCAATAAGAAAGGAAATCTACTCGCTGTTAGTACGGCAGATGGCGGTGTTAAAATTCTTGCTAACGCAGACGGTTTCAAATCCATGAGGGCCGTTGATGCTATTGATCCAAAGGTTTGTATCTGCTTTAATTCAGCAGCACGACTAAGATGTTGATGGTTTAGGTAGGAACCTTTAGTTTATCAAATAGTTATGTGTTTAGTTGATTCGTTTTGTTATTTATCGATTCTAGAGTGGAGTAAATGTTATTATAGCTAGAAGCATGGAGATTAACAGAAGCATCGAAACCGTTCACTCTCTTCAGTGTCAAATAGTTACAATGCCGGAGAGAGTGGTTCCAAGTAAGAAGGTATTCTATGCAAACTATGATTCAATAATATATTTCTGTTTTTCTGTCAAAAATTTCATGATCATAAAGTTTTTGTCTTTACCAAGGCTATTCGTCTTCTTTATACGAACGATGGAACTTGTCTTCTGGCTCTTGGTTCAAGAGGGAGTAAGAAGCTGTGGAAATGGACCTCTGATGAAATGAATCCTACTGGAAAGGTGAATTTTACACAACAATGCATGTATTTTGTTATGTCAAAAACATTGCTGAGTTTTTTGTTTGTTTAAAAGGCGACGGCAAGTGTTGTTCCTGCACACTGGACACCGATTAATGGTATTCGTTTGACTGATGAGTTCCCGAACATTGGTGATACGGCAACTCCGTGTCTGGACATCTCAAAGAATGATAACTATGCTATTGCGTCATATGGAGGAGAAGTTGCATTGTTCAACATGGTGTCTTTTCGGGTGAGTTTTCAATATTTATGATAATGTGCTCTACTTCATCTCATTATTCTAACAAATTATTGTTGAATTCAAGGTATTGTGTCGCTTTGAGGGACCTCCGCCAGCTGCAACGTTTGTTGCGTTTAATCCTCAAGACAATAACATCGTCGCAGTTGGAATGGAAAACACGGACATTCATATTTATAATGTTAGGTCCGACGAGGTAACTAAGGAGGTCGCAATTTTATATTTAGATAATTTCACTAGTGACATTTATAATGATTTGAACCGCTTTTCCTTTTAGCTTATATCTAAACTGAAGGGTCACTTTAAGCACGTTACTGGTATAGCATTTTCGCTTCGACTGAGTATAATGGTTTCTTCGGGCGCTGATGCTAAGGTATGATTAGCCATGACTTCTATAAGGATATTAGTTAGTGTTGTCAAATAGCAGCGCTATAGCATAGCGGGTTTCGATGAATCCGTTGTGAAAACTGCCATGCTGTCCTAGAAGATTTTAACAATCATTTGTTTGTATTTGTAGGTTGTGTCATGGTTCACAGGACCATGGTTTAAGAAAAAATCGGTGACACTCAAAAGGCCGTGTGGTGGAGATGCACATTTAGGCGAGACTAAAGTTCAATTTCACATTGATCAAACAAAGTTGCTGGTATGCCATGACTCGCTGATAGCAATATATGATGCCTCGAAAATGGAATTGATTCGCAGTGTAAGCATCTATTTCCTCGTCCGTTCAAAGTGTCGAATTTGGAACACACCCTGCGCACAAGCCTCTCGTGCTGTTGTGTTTTGCTCATGAGAGAATTAGTGACATTTTTTTCTTTGTATGTAATAGTGGCCGTCACAAGACGGATTGTCCGGTACTATAACCTCTGCAGCATACAACTGCAATGGACAAATAATTTATGCTACTTTCAGTGATGGAAACATTGGAATATTTGGTGCTGAAAATCTCCATCTAAGATATCGGATCGATACATCTGCATACCTATCTCCACCTAACAGGTTTTTGAACAATTTCACTTGCTTAAACTTACTTAACTTCCTTATACCGAGACTCTATTTGGCGGTACATAGTTTTGACGTTGTAGTGAATCAAAACCATTTGATCCTTAAAATAATTTACTTTCAACCATCACGGGTTCGCCTGTTGGTGAAGGCTTCAGACCTAAGAAAGAGTGTGCTCTTTTGAAGGTCTCAGTTGTCTAACTTAAATGTTTGTTTATTTTGTGCAGCCAAAATATTTACCCTATTGTTGTCACGGCGCATCCAGAAAAGCCATATCAATTTGCAATTGGATTGACAGATGGGTATGTTAAGGTTATAGAGCCTATCAACTCAGTAGGATGGATGAAACAGAATGTGCCTGTTGTTAGAATGGATATCATATGATTCATTTGAATCATTCTAGTATTCTCTTTCAATTATTGAGTTATTAAACTATTGTGAGACTTTAAGGTTGAATGTTTTATTTTGTGAGACAATGTTTGGATGCTCATGAAAATGTTTTGGTTAAATAGCTTTTATATTTGGCAATGTTTGGTACTAGACAAGATTTCAATCTAAGGATTTGTGAGGTGGTTTCAACTTCTAAATAACCTTTATGTCTTGGTTGTCTTGAATCATGATTGGTGTTGCTATTAATGATTTTAGTAGACTGCCTTGATGATGAAGCATCTTGAGAGTCTTTTGGTGAGGATAAGTTAGTAGTTTCTTGATTTTGACTTGGAATGGTTAGAGAGTTTGATAAGTCATTTGTTGTTGATGCTTGTGAGGTTGGCCTTTGTGGCTCATTGGCACCAAGAGTTTGAGTTGTATCATGTAAAATAGAAATGGCATCATTAGTAATAAGAGGAGTGAATCTATTTTGAATCTATTTGTAATACATGGACTCTTCTAATAAGAGTTAGATGATTTAGGAGTAGAAGAATTAGGATCACGATGTAGACCATTGTTTTGAAGGGTTCTATTAGTGCATTTGTTAGTCTATTGAGACCAAATTCACTGATAATATATCTTTCTACGAGTTATTTCGTTCACGAGTTTTGACTAAGTGAATTCAAATACAAGACGGGGATGTGAGTGAATTATGATATATGGTTTTTGAATTTTTTTACAAAAAAGATTGATTTTACTTGATGAATTTTAAGAATGAGGATGAAGTTGTGATTTAGGCGTGAAAGATCAATAACAAGAAAATAAAAGAGAAGATCTAGGAATGTGCATACCAGATCAACTTGAACTTTTATCACAGTATCATCACACAATCTTCATACACCAAATTTTTACCCAAATTTAACTTGCAACCTTTATAAATATATCAATATCACACGTGAATGAAACTCTTGATTTACAATTATAGCAAAATCTGAATCAAACAAAAATTACACAACTCTTACTTAAATCTTTTGCACTCTCTGTACTAAAGTAAAATTAAATACATGAAAATATTTATAATAAGAGAGTGAGCAAGATAGAGTATTATGATATAAGATTTCTTGTGTCGTAGAAATAAAATAGAAATTGCTAAAAACAGAAATAAGAGTTATTCTGATATCGGATGTCAAACTTATGTTAATTTCGTCGAACCGTTCCAGACGTGCGGCTTCTTTTTCGATACGCACCGTCAGCCTTCCTTTAAAAAGTCGTTGTTGCAGCTAAAAAAAAAGGAAAAAGAAGAAGGATATGAATCAGATTTTTTAGCTCTTAATACCATATATTGAACAAAATGAGCATTCATTATTATTATTGAAACTTAGAAGAACTAGTTTATAATGCTGCAAATATATTGCATCACAAGGTAAAGCATATAGAAAGCAAGGCTAAGCAAATTATGACCGTTTATAAGTATCATAACATAATAACTAACTGTTAGTTATGACATTTGAAACTGTCATAACAAATTTAATTATTTAAATTTCTATTTTTATCAATGGGAAGTAGCTAGATTTAGTTTCTTAAATTTCATGGAGTAATGAACGGGAAGTAGCTAGATTAAGTGAAAAGCAAATTAATTGCAGTCATTATCAAACATAATTTAGACATATAGTTGGTGTTGAAAAATTGTTTGCAATGCATTTTTGGTAGAATTGAATACACTGATGCATGATGAAGATAGTTTATTATCCTCACTAACCAAAGAAAGGAAGGGACCTGAAGAATCAAAGAAAAGAGAAGAGAATAAATGATAGAATGAAGAATCACAATCACATGCAGAAAAGATGAGAGAGAGTCCAACTTCTCTCTAGCATTTGCCATCAACATCATCAATAGAAGCATGAACCAGTAACAAAATAGAGATGAGATCTTGGAGAAAGGTTTCAAACGGTTAGAATCAGTACAACCAGCAAGGCAGCAGATGGGATAATGTAGGAAAAGGAAGGGTTCAAGAAATTTGGAGATACTGATGAGGTGATAATCCTGGCAAAGTTAGATAAGAATAGAAGAAATTTTGGTTTTGTGAGTTTTTTTCATGTTAAAGACGAGCTGTTCTTAGCAACGGGAAACTAGTGCAGATGTTAGGGAAAATGGTGGAGCAATGAAGGAGCGGTTCTTAGTAACGGGAAATTAGTGCAAATGTTAGGGAAAATGGTGGAGCAATGAAGGACCAGAGGGGTAAAGCATTTGACCCTATCGAGTTCAACATGAGTCTCAGAGAGTTCATGCTAGCACAACACCCTACCATCTTTTGACAAACAACTTTGTTACACAAACAACCTTTTTAAGCCTTGATTGTCCACGATCCACCTCAGGGACACTTGTTGAAACATTCAAGTCATCGCATAAATCATCATGCATTGATCATGTCGTTTCGCTCTAGGATCAAACCACACTTATCATCTCATTCATCTGATATATTCTCACACCATGAATCTGATATCATCAGAAAGTCATGTAACATAAGTATCTATAAAAAGTCCAACCTTGATTGGCATATCACGAAGCCCAATTTTTCTTGGCATCCAATACCTACAGCCAAAAAGGTCAATATTACTTGAAACTCAACATTTACAATCAAAGAGCCTGACCTCACTCGACACCTCAAAATTCAAGAGTCATACTCTGCTCGACACGCCTAGAAAGCTCAGAGCTCAACCTCATTTAACACCTCTCAAAAGCCCAACCTTGCTTGACTCCTTACAAAAGACCAATATTGTTGGGTACCTCACAAAAGACTTGTCCCACTTGAGACCTACCATGAAACTCAATCTCCTTTGGAACAAAATTAATATATTGTATGCATCAATCAGTCATCCCACTTCATGCATTTCTAGCACATATCGCATAATCAATCATCATACTTCATGCATAAAAATAAATCTTAATAGTCATGCATAATCTGTGCACGCTTTGATTTTACTTCTTTCGATTTAATTAAGATGAACGTGTGTTATACATATGACATTGTGTTGCTATCTCTCATTCACGTGCCTTACTCTTGGTTATTCTTAC
This sequence comes from Lathyrus oleraceus, assembly GCF_024323335.1. Lineage (NCBI taxonomy): Eukaryota > Viridiplantae > Streptophyta > Magnoliopsida > Fabales > Fabaceae > Lathyrus > Lathyrus oleraceus. The sequence continues at coordinate 389,093,246 of NC_066579.1, forward strand.
AATGAGACTCTTCTTGTGCACGGACACTCACTTGTATGCGTTTGTTTGATTGGGCTTTCATTTAATCATTTCATTATCTCTATCCCCATTCGACAAAATGTACCCCCACTCCCATGACGTGTAATAATGTTACCGCTTTATTTTTTATTGCTTTGTTTAGTTAGTTTCTAACACAAGAATAAAATCAACCATTTCTCAAAAAAGAACAAAAATAAAAACTCGATTGAACGTTGAGTAGTTTCTCAAATCAACCATTTCAAACCTTCTATTTCAATTCATTTCTATCCTTCCCAATTTCTCAAACTTTCCATTAAACATTTTTACAATCGTTAATCAAATGTTTGATCCAACGTCAAGCCATTTTCCCAATCAAAAATCAAAACACTTAACCACTTTTCAATATTTTTCAATAAAAGAGATGAAAGGAACAAGGTGTAGTCCACGAGCTCTTGAGAGTTAAGATCTGAGATGTAGTTCTCGTTAATTTAAATAATCATCATCCTCAAATCAATTTCACAACACTTAATAAACCTCTACTAGTTTTAAGTGCCCTTTCTCAAGCCAAACTTCAAAAATATCTAAAAATATCAATACCCTTTCACAAATAAGATGAAAAAGGAGCGGGGTGTAGTCCACGAATTCCCGAGAGTTAGGAACTGAGATGTAGTTCTCGCATCTCCGAACTCTCTCATCATCCAAAAGCACATTCAACCAATCAAACTCTTTTCTCGTCGTCGTGCGATTGATCCTTAAATCCTTTTCTCAAATGAAAGGTACTTTTTCTTGAGACGACGAAAAAACAATATTTCGTCCACTTGAACGTGTGAGTATGCTTGCGATGTTACCCACGAATATTAATTTGTAAATCCATTCGGTTGTGATGCGAACGTTCTCTTCTCCACTTGTTTTGGATAGCCAACAATGTTTTAGTCTATTGACATAAATTAGCTTTTTCTAAAATCGACCAACAAATAAATATTTTCTACCCAAAACTACGTAAGCCTTGAGTTCTCTATTGCACCCAGAGATACGTAGGAGCAGAATTTGTAAATCTTGTTAGGCACATTATTAAAAAATTTAAAAACATTTTCTTTTTACTTTTGATCCTATTCTTCTTTTCCCTTTTAATAACTCGAGAAGCCTAACATTTCTAAACTAACATTAACGCGCGTAACTAATCTTATGGTTCCCGTTGAGTATAACGGACGTGAGGGGTGTTAATACCTTCCCCTTGCGTAATCGACTGCCGAATTCTAATTTGGTTACGACAACCAATATCATTGTCATTCATTCTTGGGTTTTAGTGATATTTCCCCTTTCCTTTTTAGGAATAAATAAAGTTCGGTGGCAACTCTGTTCAGTCCATCCCGCGAGCGTGCGATTGCGCTTCGCTAAGTCGTGTTCTCATTTTTTCGAGGTGCGACATATGACGACTCTGCTGGGCAACTCGATTCCCTAAGTGAGTCAAGCCTAGTTAGGTCATTTGTGTTCCTTTATTTGCTTTACTTCTGTAGCTTTTCTTTATTTCTTTTGTTATCTTTATTGTTATATTGATATAATATGTTGTATTTGTTCCATTATGATGTGGTATTGGATCATTACTCTGATTGCAAACCATGTGCGAAAGGCTTTCTACCCGAGTCTAGAGTGAAAACATGAGATATGACGAGGTTGAGTAGTGTGGGTCCCTGAGATGTAGTTCGTGTAAGGGTCGACACGAGAACCTCACTTAGATTAATTCCTTTGAAAATGTTGTCGCCCGACATGTAGTTGCCATTAACCTCGATGTTTTCGTGAGGATCCATGACTCTAAGGACCTTTGTAGAACATTGAACCCTTTGGTTAACAAGAATTAATGGTCGCGTAGTATGGGTCCCTGAGGTGTAGTTCTCGTAAGGATCGGTACGAAGACCTTGCTCAGAGTAGATTCTCTTGATGGAGTTGACACCCAACATGCAATTGCCATAAGCGGCAAACACTCATGAGAATCTGTGACTCTGGGAACCATGTCTAGAACCAAATTCTATGGTCGCATAGTACGGGTCCCTGAGATGTAGCTCTCGTAAGATCGGTACGAAGATCCCACTCATAATAGATTACCTTGATGGAGTTGACAACCAGAATGTAGTTACCGTAAATGGAAAACATTTTTGTGGATCTATGACTCTGGGTTTCCGTTTACAAATTCTAGATCATACCCGGTGAGAACCCTGTTATGGAAAGCAATCAGATTCATCTATTACCTCAGACCTTTGAACCCATGTACTGAAAAAACCAAAAATATGCATGGAATCACATTGCATCCATACCATTACATTTGCATTCATCAGCATACATTGCATATCATTCAAAAAAGAAAAAAATAATTGTGTCTTTTTCCATAATCAACCTGTTAATTTCCCGACACCCATATTGAGCTTGTGGTAGCTATTGAAGGACAATAGAGAATTTGAATCCAGATCAAGCAGAGATAAGAAAGATTATAGATGTCTTAAAAGGACAGGTAGACCAAACATGAGAGCTTGTGATAGTTATGTCAAATCTTTAGCATGCTGTTGTGGAGAATGTTGGTCCCCCACTAGACTTTACTGTGGTGACTAGCTCGACGTATAATCTCCCTTACCACTGCGCTCTTCAACAAGTGGGCGTTCCTACTCGACCTTTGTCGGTGCATATCCTGATATCTAATGAAGTCATCATGATGCATAAGACCCCCATTATTCGCAATGATGGAGGGAATCCTTAATTCACAAGGAACGTGTCAAATTCTTAAAGTGCCCTCCTAATAACAAAGATGAACCATTCTCAAGTGAATGAAGTTGCAGAAATAGGCCATGATCTGGATAAATGATTGAGGGTTATGGAAGGTTTTAGCACGTTGAGACTTGGTGACATGTGTTTGCTGCCATACCTAGTTATACCTCAAGGAGTACAAACGGGACAGTTTCCCAATGTCATATCCCAAAATTTACCCTCCATTTTCTCTCATTTTGCATACTTCATTTGCATACATCAAATCATATCATGCATGACCATTGCATTTGGTCATGGAATCAAAACCACAACCATCTTGTGGTTTTGTATCTTAACAATAGGGTTTCATCTTGTTTTGCTTCACAACTAACCTTAACTTCCACAAGAGATGGTACTTGTTTGCTCTTATTTCTCATGTAGGTAATCGTGCTCCAAATCAAGGCAAAACAAAATCCTTTTGATAAAGGGAAATGCAAGTTTGTTCATGATGATTCAAAAGTGGTTCATATGTTTATTTCTATGCCATATCACTCAATCTCCAAGTTATTCTCAATTTCACTCAAGCCCTAATCAAGTTTTCATTAAGGGAGGCTTATTCGATCACCATTGTGGCTTGAAATGCAAGAAAACATCAAGTTTGCATAAAAGGGTACAAGTTGGTTTGACCTAATTTGCAAGTAAGTCGTGCCTTTGGTCCAAACTCCATAACTCCGTTAATTTTTATCAAAATGACAAGATTCTTTGATCCAAATGTTCCTTTTGGGTTCCTCTACAACTTTGATTCAAGGGTAAAACATCAATTCATTCATTAAGGACCTCATTTGTACAAAGGACCAAGTTTCCAAAATGGGCCAAAACCTTGCCACGACCCCTATTTTCCATCCTAGTCATTTTCAACTCAAGCAATCTTTTGATCCTGTTATTTTTGCATATTGTTAAGACATTGTCAAAGATCATTTGTCCTAAGTTTTGATCAAAATGCACGAGGGAATCAAAAGTTATGGTGTCATCAACTTAGGACTTCAAAATGACCAAACATGCTGCAAAGTGTTTGACCAATTGCCCAACCCACAAAACCAGGTTACGACCTTAACTTCCCAAGCATGTAACTTTCACCTCAAAGCATATTTCGACTTGATTATTTTTGCATCATGTTCTACTCTATGAATTGATCATTTGGCTTAAAGAAAATCAGAAAATGCACGAGTGGATTGGATGTGGCCTAAGCATGAACATGGTGTCCTAAACTTTGTTTTGCACCGTGACCTATAATGGGGAAACATGCCTAAATCAACTTGGGACCACTTCTCACGTGTGCAAACTTGTTTCCCATGACCAAACGCATCTGACCACAACCTGAAATGACTTGCAAAGCTCCAAAATCACGAGTTTGGAGCCAAATTTTCACACGGTTTGGATCTGCAAATGCTCAAGTCAATTCACACAAATTAAGATCCATTTCACGCGTATTTGAATCCTAAAACATTCCCTATAAATAGAGGAAGTTTTTGCCTTCATTTCCAAGCTTTAAAATCCAAAGAAACTCTGAAACCATTGGATCCCGACACCTCAAATAACCAGTCAATAATTTCCTTGATTTGAGCTCTTTTAACTTCAAATATCCACCCAAATTTCTTCATAGACACCTTCTAAATCTAACTGAAGCACTACTTTGACTTGAATCTTCTTGGAACCTTGCATCCAGATCCATCATTGTTGACATCTGAAGCTCCAATCGAAAAGGTAGATACAAGTTACAATTTTAAGCAAACAAGTTACCACACTCTTCGCCTTGTTCCACTGACCAAAATCCCTCACTTACTTGGAATTTATTTTCAGTATCCATCATTTAATTTTACTTTGAAGAACTAGAGTTCTTCGAGTTCTTGAGCAAATTCTCCCTGCTCATAGCAAATCAATTGCTCTGATGCAGGGAGACATGAACGATGAGATGTTTTACAACTAAATCCATGCTTGATTCATGTTAAAAACAAGAGTTCATGAAGTTGCCAAATTAAAATATGGAGGTTGAAGATGAAGTTGCTTTGTGCGCTTCTGTACCAAATTCAAATCTCCTGGCCGACCAGGACACGCCACATAGCTAGCCGTTGCATTTGAATTATTTCCTTTTTCTTTTTATTTCATTTAATTCCTCTTTCTTCCCAAAGTCATTTTAATCAGCTCTTTTATTATTTTTTAGTCTAACTTTTTTTCATAATTTTATAAAAATATTGTCTATCACATATAATTTTTCCATATTTTTAAAAACTCATTTTGCATTCAATTCATATTTTATTTTATTTTCCATTTAATTTCCTTTCAACATTTTTATTTTAATCATTTTAAAATATTTTGATCCCAACTTTTGAGGTCAAGTCATTTATATTTTTTTTACCTTCTCCCTTTTTCTTGAATTTTTATTTTGTGTTTTGACCCCTCTTTGACATTTTATCTTTTATTTTCTTTATTTAATCATTATTAAATCATTTTATTCATATTATTATTTCTTTTATTTTTATTTTCATCTGATGTTTTGAATTAAGTTGGTCACTTGGTTGATGAGTTCTTCCACATCTTAAATCATTGATAGATGGACTTGAGGTTGATTCAACCTTCTCTGATTCAAAACTGTTGATAGATGATCATGAATCATCTTTAATACTTTGCAACAGTAATAGGTTATCCCTCGATGCACCATATTTTGAGCCATTTAATTTGTGGATAGAATGAACCCTATGTGATTGTCTTGAGTCTCCCATTCACTTCTTTCTATCTTCATCTCTTCTCTTTTTTAATCATTGTGTGACATTTTTGTAGGAGATTAACTTTGTGTTAATTATCTACCTTGTCTGACACATACATTGTTATTGACCAACCTTAGATAGGTATGACTTCTATTTAAGCCTGCTTAATCGTCTCGACACAATTAATTGATCACTAACTCCTAACATTACTTTATGCTTTTTACATTTTTTCCATTTAATTCAAGTCATTTAGTTTATGTCATTTACTTTTATGTCATTTACTTAATGCACTTTAATTTTATGCCTCATTAATAATCATTCCACTTCGTACTTTATTCATCTTGCTTTATTCATCTCTTGCTTGTTATCTTGTTTGATTGATCTGCTTGTTAATCTTAATGAATCAAAACATGATAAAGTGACTTAGATTTAATCCTAAACTTTGCTTGACTTGAAGTGTTGAAGACATTTTGGACTAAGGACTTTGATTTAGGTTTATCCCTTTTGCTTGACTTGGAGTGTTGAAGACCTTTTGGACTATGGACTTTGACTTAGGTTTAACCTATTTACTTGACTTGGAGTGACCTTGGACCCATGGACCATATGGACACTTTGACTTGCTTTTCTCATGTGGAAGTTGTGAGTTGGTGGTATTATTCATCTATTTTGTTCATATGCTTTTTACCTCTTGCATTCATCTGCTTAGGCCTAGCAAACTCTTGCACACCCATGGCTTTCTCTTAGGCTACCTAACAATGAGATATAAGACAATACACTTTACACCCACATGGATTTCTCTTGGTCCACCTAACAATGATACCTTAGGCTACTTTTGTATGATCATGGATATTTATTTGTTCATCAATTCTACTCTTTTGATTTGGCTGGATCAAATTCCACTTTGATCAACTAAATATTTTCATCTGATACACTCCCATTTTGTCTTTGTTAAGTGACCATAGGTTCCTTGGTCACTTGATGAGACTTTGTCCCTGTTACTTTGGAGCTTCAGCCTTTCAACAAGTACAAGAGTCCTAACAGGTTCCAGATCTCCTCAACAGATCTCAGTCATCTGACTCATCCCCACAAGCATCTCTGGGAACCTATTTCAAAAACTTATCAGACATTGACTAAGCTTGCATGCCATGAGCCTTAAGTAATAGAAAATAATGGGAGGGGGTCTTCCCTACACTTGTCTAGAATATCTCTAATTACGGGATGAATGACCCAGCTGCTCAAAGTATTTGCCTCTGTTCATAGACTTTAGAGCAATTCCGTTCAATTCACTATAAAGTCTGCAACTTCTCATGTGGCTCATTTTATCAAATTTATTAGAGACACACCTTCATGGTTGACCCTCTTTACTGGTTTTGAAACCACTTTTATCTTTCAGTTCTTGGTTATGACACCACATTTTTGGGATGACACCTTTATGGTTATTCCCCTTTCTTTGATTTAAACACCATCCTCCTTACCATGTGAGACCAAGTGCTTTGGTAAGACCCTTGTCATGTGAGTCCATGTGCTTTGACAAGTTCCTGTTTTTCCTCTTTACCATGTGAGACCAAGTGCTTTGGTAAGACCCTTTTCATGTGAGTCCCTGTGCTTTGACAAGTTCCTATTTTTCCTCCTTACCATGTGAGACCCAGTGCTTTGGTAATACCCTTGTCATGTGAGTCCATGTGCTTTAACAAGTTCCTATTTTTCCTCCTTACCATTTGAAACCTAGTGCTTTGGTAAGACCCTTGTCACGTGAGTCCCTGTGCTTTGATAAGTTCCTATTTTTCCTCCTTACCATGTGAGACCTAGTGCTTTGGTAAGAACCTTGTCATGTGAGTTCATGTGCTTTGACAAGTTCTTTTTTTCCTCCTTACCATGTGAGACCCATTGCTTTGGTAAAACTCTTGTCATGTGAGTCCCTGTGCTTTGACAAGTTCCTATTTTTCGCCTTACCATGTGAGACCTAGTGCTTTGGTATGACCCTTGTCACATGAGTCCCTGTGCTTTGATAAGTTCCAGTTTTTCCTCCTTACCATGTGAGACCCAGTGCTTTGGTAAGACCCTTGTCATGTGAGTCCTTGTGCTTTGATAAGTTCTCGTTTTCCTCCTTACCATATGAGACCCAGTGCTTTAGTAAGATCCATGTCATGTTAGACCTAGTGCTTTGACAGGTTCATGCTTTCCTTACTTACCATGACAGTCCCAGTGCTTTGGTAAGCCTTTTCCTTTCCAGCTTAAACACCACCCCACATTCATTATCTTTTCTCAATCTTTGTCCTCTGAACTACAGAGCTCTGACTTCCTTATTGCACTATAAGGATATGTAGGCACAAGGATGCGAATCCTTGTTGAGCATCTTCTTTTCTTTTCTATGTCCTCAGTGGTTCCATGAACTACGAGACTATGACTTTCTCATTGCACCATGAAAATATATATGCATGAGGACCACAATCCTCCTTGAGCACTCTTTTCCTAACCCTTTTTTTATTTTTCAAGTACATGAAGACTACAAGACCCATCCAGGCAAGAGCATTTAAAATGGTTCCCATGGAGTACCATGAATGTGAGGGGTGGTGATACCTTCCCCTTGCATAACCGGCTTCCTTACTTGTTTCTCGGTTTCCTTTTGGGTTTTATCGATATTTTCCCATACCTCTTTTGGGATAAATAAAGTTCGGTGGCAACTCTGTTGTACCTTCGAGTGTGCGATGCATTCGATGTGGGATAAATAAAGTCCCGTTTGGAAGAACGAAGCACCTGTCATCCGCAATGACCACTTGGATGAACCAGCAGACTGGCTAGCAGTGGAGGCTGAATCTGACGATAATCCTTGATTCTACGACCTTAAGAGATGTATGGATATAGACAAGAATATCCCGAGAAAGCATCCATCACAGATAAGAAAGCTGTGAGAAGGTTATCTTCTAAGTTTTTATTGAATGGGGATGTTTTATACAAGAGGAATTATGATTTTGTGTTGCTCAGATGCGTGGATAGACACGAAATAAGCACAATCATAAGGTCCATACATGAGGGTTGTGAAGGTGTACATGCTAAGGAGCCTGTTATGGCTAAGAATATCCTTCGGACTAGATATTATTATACTAGAATGGAATTTTACTGTTACAAATTCGTCAAGAGGTGTCACAAGTGCCAAACCTTTGGTGACAAGATCCATTTTTTGCCGACTCCATTAAACGTATTGACTTCTCCTTGGCCTTTCTCTATGTGGGGCATATGATTTGAAAGATTGAGCTGAAAGTTCCAACGATCATCATTTTATCCTTGTTGCCATTGACAATTTCACCAAGTGGGTTGAAGCTAATTCATATGCAAACGTCACGAGACAAGTGGTTACAAGATTTATCAAGAAAGAAATAATGTATCGCTATGGTGTTCCTAGCAAGATTATTACTGAAAATGCCAGTAACCTCAACAATAAGATGATGAGTGAGTTGTGTCAAGAGTTTAAGATCGAGTATCACAACTCTTCACCATACCCGCCCAAGATGAATGGCGTCGTAGAAGCAGCTAACAAGAATATTAAGAGAATTATCCAGAAGATGGTCAAGACGTACAAGGATTGGCTTGAGATGCTTCCCTTTGCTTTGCATAGCTATCGAACGTAAGTGTGTACTTCTACTGGGGAAACACCTTATTCGCTAGTATATGGAGTGGAGGTTGTTCTTCCTATTAAAGTTGAAATCCCCTCTTTGAGGGTTATCATGGAAGCAAACCTCGATGAAGCTGAGTGGGTGCAGTAAAGATATGATCAATTGAATTTCATTAAAGAGAAACGCTTGACGGTCATTTTTCATGGTGAGCTTTACCAACAACGCCTTAAGAGAGCTTTTGATAAGAAGGTTCTTCCTTGCTTATTCCAAGTCGACGAGCTTGTGCTCAAAACACTTTCTCCTATACACTCGGATCCTTGGGGCAAGTGGACTTCCAATTATGAAGAACCCTTTGTTATCAAAAAGTCCTTCTTAGGAGGGGATCTCATTCCCACCATAATTGATGGGGATGACTTGCGAATCCGGTGAACTTAGATATAGTCAAAAAATATTATGCCTAGAAAAAAATGAATACAAAGCCCGCTAGATTGGCATCCGCCAGAACCAATCTAGGAAAAAATGGCTATCCCGATGGACCCGAAAAAAAGAAAATGTCCATGCAAAAGTTAGGGATTCAACAAAAAAAATAGACAAGCCCGCTAAGTTGAAAACCTGAAAGGGCGACTTAGGAAAAAATGGCATCCCGATGGGCAAAAGAATCAAAAATTCCATGAAAAAGTAAGGGATAAGGGCATTTAACTATATCTTGATGTTATCATTTGAGCACATTCTCAGCTTGACCTCAGGCGGCATTAGATCAGTCCAGTCATCGTCAACAAAAGCAATGTGTTGAAGCTCAGAGCTATAATAAATGACATCCAATATTGTAATCAGTGGAAAGTCAAACAAATTTCCCATTACCATTTAATTTGCTTTTCAATTTTTGCAATTTCCTCTTTAAGGATTTGTGCATCCTTGTACACACTCTACATGTACAATTTTCCACGGTCAATAAAATCAGTCGTTATTCAATAACTTCTCATCTTTTTTACTTTTCTCGTATTTTGTTTGCAAAATAACTACCAATCTTGATTGCATAATGTCATAAAACTTTGAGAATGATAAAAAGCTAAATCAAAAGGAAAACCTTATGCATTGCTTGGTTACTGAAAAACTCCCTAGTGGATTATCAGTAGTTTACAGTTAAACACTTGCCAACTGCTCAGTGGAGCTATGCATCCTTTTTTCCCCAGCGGAACCAGATGGTAGTCCCCATCCAACAGGATTTTCCCCAGCAGCGGTGTTATCATGGAATCTTTTCATTGTAAGTTCTCTAGTCTGGATACCGACGAGTCGAAGTCTATCTTTCACCAGCATTCCTTATCAGTACCCAGTACTCACATTGCACATGCATCATAATCAAACAATCATACATTGCATTACATACACCATGCATATCAAACATTTTGCTTTGCAGCTGATCTATCTCCCTAGCGGAATATTTAAGTCAATCACGAGCAAGTCAAACCAATAAGTTTACCTGTTACTCCTTACAATACAACCTTCTAATCACGAGCTAATTTTCGGACATTTCTTTATTTACTCCTCTTCTACCTGAACACCCGAAAAGCTAAACGCAATTTGTACCTTCAGATTTAAGATGATTAAATAGGGGAAAATGTCATACCCCAATATTTACCCTCCCCTTTCTCTCCTTTTGCATAATTCATTTGCATACATCAAATCATATCATGCACGACCATTTCATTTGGTCATGGAATCACAAGCATGGCCACCTTGTGGTTTTATATCTTAACATTAGGGTTTCATCTTGTTTTACTTCACACATAACCCTAACTTCCACAAGAGACGATACTTGTTTTCTCTTATTGCTCATGTAGTTAATCATGCTCCAAATCAAGGCAAAACAAAATCCTTTTGATCAAGGGAAATACAAGTTTGTTCATGATGATTCAAAAGTGGTTCATGTGTTTATTTCCATGCCATATCACTCAATCTCCAAGTTATTCTCAAGTTCACTCAATACCTAATCAAGTTTTCATCAAGGGAGGCTTATTCCATCACCATTGTGGCTTGAAATGCAAGAAAATATCAAGTTTGCATAAAGGGGTACACGTTGGTTTGACCTAATTTGCAAGTATGCCATGCTTTTGGTTCCAACTCCATAACTCTTTCAATTTTTATCCAAATAATAAGCTTCTTTAAGCCAAATGTTACTTTTGGGATCCTCCACAACTTTGATTCAAGGTTCAAACATCAATGCGTTCATTAAGGAGCTCATTTGTACAAAGGACCAAGTTTCCAAAATGGGCCAAAACCTTGCCATGGCCCCTACATTCCACCCTATCCATTTTCAACTCAAGCATTATTTTGATCCCATTCTTTTTTAATATTGTTAAACTATTGTCAAAGATCATTTGGCCCAAGTTTGGCTCAAAATGCACGAGGTAATCAAAAGTTATGGTGTTATCAACTTAGGACTTCAAAATGACCAAACATGCTACAAAGTGCTTGACCAATTGCCCAGCCCACAAAACCAGGTCACGACCTTAACTTCCCAAGCATGGAACTTTCACCTCAAAGCATCTTGGAACTTGATTCTTTTTGCATCATGTTCTACTCCATGAAGTGATCATTTGGCTCAAAGGAAATTAGAAAATGCACGAGTGCATTGGATGTGACCTAAGCATGAACATGGTGACCTAAAATCTATTTTGCATTGTGACCTATAATGTGGAAACATGTCCAAATCAAATTGGGACCACTTCTCACGTGTGCAAACTTGTTTTCCATGACCAAATGCATCTGACCACAAATTGAAAAAACTCGCAAAAAACTCCAAAATCACGAGTTTGGTGCCAAATTTTCACATTGTTTGGATCTGAAAATGCTCGAGTCAATTCACATGAATTAAGATCCATTCCACATGTATTTGAATCCCAACAGATTCCCTATCAATAGATGAAGCTTTTGCCTTTATTTCTGGAGCCCAATACCTCAAATAACCAGTCAATCATTTCCTTGATTTAAGCTCTTTTAACTTAAAATCTCCACCCATATTTCTTTATTGGCACCTTTTGAAGCTAACTGAAGCACTACTTTAGCTTGAAGCTTCTTGGAACCTTGCATTCAGATCCAACATTTTTTACTTCAGAAGCTCCAATCAAAGAGGTAGATACGAGTTACTGCTTTAAGCAAACAAGTTAACACACTCTTCACCTTATTCCACTGATCAAAAGCCTTTACTTACTTGGAATTTATTTTCAGTATCATTCATTTAATTTTACTTTGAAGAACTAGGGTTCCTCGAGTTCTTGAGTGATTTCTCCCTGCTCATAGCAAATCAATTGCTCTGATGTAGGGAGACATGAAAGATGAGATGTTTTACAACTGAATCCATGCTTGATTCATGTTAAAAAATGGAGTTCATGAAGTTTCCAAATCAAAATCTGGAGGTTGAAGATGAAGTTGCTTCACACACTTCAGTGCCAAATTCAAATCTCCTGGCCAATCAGGACATGTCACACAGCTAGTCGTTGCATTTGAATTATTTTATTTTTATTTTTATTTCATTTAATTCCTTTTTCTTCCAAAAATCATTTTAATTAGCTCTTTTATCATTTTTTTGTCCAACTTTTTTTTCATAATTTCATAAAAATATTGTCTACCACATATATTTTTCCATTTTTTATAAAAACTCATTTTGCATTTAATTCATATTTTTTTATTTTCCATTCAATTTCCTTTCAACATTTTTATTTTAACCATTTTTAAACATTTTTTATCCCAACTTTTGAGGTCAAGTCATTTATATTTTCGTTGACCTTTTCCATTTTTCTTGAATTTTAATTTTGTGTTTTGACCCCTCTTTGACATTTTCTCTTTTATTTTCTTTATTTAATCATTATTAAATCATTTTAATCATATTATTTTTTATTTTTTATTTTTTATTTTCATCTGATGTTTTGAATTAAGTTGGTCACTTAGATGATGAGTTCTTCCACATCTCAAATCATTGATATATAGACTTAAGGTTGATTCAACCTTCTCTGATTCAAAATTGTTGATAGATGATCATGAATCATCTTTAATACTTTGCATGAAATATAGGTATTCCCTCGATACGCCATATTTTGAGTATTTTGATTTGTGGATAGAATGATCCCTTTGTGATTTACTTGACTTTCCTATTCACTTTTGTCTTCATTTATTCTCTCCTTTTAATCATTGTGTGACATTGTTGTAGGAGATTAACTTTGTGTTAATTCTATACCTTGTCTGACACATACATTGTTATTGACCAGCCTCAGATATGTATGGCTTCTACATAAGTCTACTTACGATTGCTTAACATAGCGCTAAATTGTCTCCGCATAATTAATTGATCACTATCTCCTAACATTACTTTATGCTCTTTACAATATTTCCATTTAATTCAATTTATTTATTTTATGTCATTTACTTTTATTTCATTTGCTTAATACACTTTAATTTTATGTCTCATTAATCACTTCATACTCTATTCATCTTGTTTTATTCATCTGTTGCTTCTTATCTTGTTTGATGGACCTGTTTGTTAATCTTAATGAATCAAAACATGATAAAGTGACTTGGACTTAATCCTAAACCTCTGCTTGACTTGAAGTGTTGAAGACCTTTTGGACTATGGACTTTGACTTAGGTTTAGCCCATTTGCTTGACTTGGAGTGTTGAAGACCTTTTGGACTATGGACTTTGACTTAGGTTTAGCCCTTTTGCTTGACTTGGAGTGACCTTGGACTCATGGACCTTATGGAAACTTTGACTTGCTTTACTCTTGTGGAACTTGTGAGTCGGTGGTCTTGTTTATCTATTTTTTTCATCTGCTTTATGCCTCTTGCATTCAGCTGCTTAGGCCTAGCACACTCTTTCCCACACATGGCTTTCTCTTGGGCTACCTAACAATGAGACATAAGATAATACACTTTACACCCACATGGATTTCTCTTGTCTAGAATATCTCTGAGTATGCGACGAATGACCCAATTGCTCAGAGTATTTGCCTCTGTTCATAGACTTTAGTGTAATTCCTGTCAATTCACTATCAAGTCTGCAACTGCTCATGTGACTCTTTTTATCACCTTTATTAGGGACACGCCTTCATGGTTAACCCCCTTTCTTGGTTTTGACACCACTTTTATCTTTTAGTTCTTGGTTATGACACCACAATTTTGGGTTGACACCTTTATGGTTATTCCCTGGGTTGACACCTTTAAGATTATTCCTCTTTCTTGGTTTAAACATTATCCTCATTACCATGTGAAACCTAGTGCTTTAGTAAGACCCTTGTCATGTGAGTCTCTATGCTTTGACAAGTTCCTGTTTTTCCTCCTTACCGTGTGAGACCCAGTGCTTTGGTAAGACCCTTATCATGTGAGTCCATGTGCTTTGACAAGTTTATGTTTTTCCTCCTTACCATGTGAGACCCAGTGCTTTGGTAAGACCCTTGTCATGTGATTCCCTGAGCTTTGAAAAGTTCGTGTTTTCCCTCCTTACCATGTGAGAACCAATGCTTTGGTAAGACCCTTGTCACGTGAGTCCCTGTGCTTTAATAAGTTCTTGTTTTTCCTCCTTACCATGTATGACTTTGTGCTTTGGTAAGATCCTTCCCACGTGAGTCCCTGTGTTTTGGTAAGTTCCTATTTTCCTCCTTACCATGTGAGACCCAGTGCTTTGGTAATACCCTTGTCATGTGAGTCCCTGTGCTTGGACAAGTTCTTGTTCTTCCTCTTTACCATGTGAGACTCATTGCTTTAGTAAGATCCTGGTCACGTGAGTCCCTGTTCTTTGACAAGTTCCTGTTTTTCCTCCTTACCATGTGAGACCCGGTGCTTTGGTAAGATCTTTGTCATGTGAGTCCTTGTGCTTTGACAAGTTCTAGTTTTCCTCCTTATCATATGAGACCCAGTGCTTTAGTAAGATCCCTGTCATGTTATACCTAGTGCTTTGATAGGTTCCTGCTTTCCTTACTTACCACGTCAGTCTCAATGCTTTGGTTAGCCTTTTTCTTTCTGGTTTAAACACCCCCCTTAATCATTATATTTTCTTAGTTTTTGTCCTCCGAACTATGAAGCTCTGACTTCCTTATTTCACTATAAGGATACGTAGGCACAAGGATGTGAATCCTTGGCGGGCGCTTTCTTTTCTTTTATTTGTCCTCTCCGATTCCATGAACTACGAGGCTATGACTTTCTTAGTACACCATGAGAATACGTAGGCATGAGGTCTACAATCCTCCTTGAGTACTCTTTTCCTAACCCTTTTTTTGTTTTGTAGGTACATGAATATTGCAACACACATCCAAGCAAGATCATTCAAAACGGTTTCCATGGAGTACCATGGATGCGAGGGGGGGCTAATACATTCCCCTTGCATAATCGACTTCCTTACCCGTTTCTCTGTTTCCTTTTGGGGTTTATCGATATTTTCCCTTCCCTCGTTTGGGATAAATAAAGTTCGGTGATGACTCTGTTGTGCCTTCAAGCATGCGATGCGTTTGATGTATATACCATTTATGTCAGCTATCTTCACCCAAGACACCATTTTGTGATGTTATGTCAAAAAATGACTTCCCATACTCAAGACGATAAGATGATGATTCACTAATTTCTAGACAGTTTGAGTGGAGCACCTTTGAGTTGGTACATGAAGATAGAAAGTACCCACATTTAGTCTTGGGATTACTTAGCCAACGCCTTTTTAAAGCAGTACAATCACAACTTGGACATGGCTCTAGGTCGAAGGCAGCTGCAAAGCTTATCTCAAAAGAGAAACGAATCCTTCAGAGCACATATGTAGCATTAAGAGAATTGACAGCCCAAGTGCAACCACTACTCTTAGACAAGGAATAGGTTGGCATATTCATGGATACCTTGCAAAGCCCATACTTTGAAATGATGGTAGGCAGCGTGTCATCCGACTTCTCTGACCTTGTGAAAGTGGAAGAAAGCTTCGAGAGAGGCCTAAAAAGTGGAAGAATCCAATGTGCCTCAAGTATCCAGACTAGAGAGACTGAGTCCCTTAGCGGTTCCCAAGAGGAAGAAGAGGATGTAATCAACGCAATTATGGTAGGTGTTAAGTATCCTCATGATGCACCAACAAGACCCTATGATCATCCATCTTCTTAGAGGTCACCTTTTCTAGTGTCGTACTATCCTTATGAGCAACTAGCAATGCCTAGAGCACCATGTTAGCAACCTTGGATCACTCCTCATTTAAATCAGCAAGCCCAAGGCCGATATCAGAATCATCATCAGAGTTATGCGTGTGTCAATTTAACTGAACGTAGGACTATAGATCATCATGAAGAAGGGGTGGGTTAAAATTAAATTTTGAGCCTTTTATCCTTTTGTTTCAAAAAAATTGTGAACCAGACCACGTTACAACCCTTAAAAGACCTAATTGAGGCATGATTTATTTTGAAAGCATACAACAACAAGGTTGCGTTAACCTGACTCCAAACAACTTTTTTTATCACACCACCTTGCACACTTTGAATGGCTAGATCAGCATTGTGTTTTAATTATTAACCAATTCACTGTACATCACCATCATTTCAATAATGATTGATTTCAAAATTTGTATTTGCATTGCATTAAAATTACCATTTTTGAATGAACAATTTTAGTTGCAAGTTAGCATTTAGCATCAAAGGAATCCCAATAATATGCAGTCAGTTGAGGAACTCAATCAACTAAAAGACTTAGACAGGGCAAGCCACCTAAAGAGCTCAGTGAGTCCAACTTTATAAAGGTCGATCAATCAGAAGTCTACCACTCCAAGAGTTGGTTAGTCAAGGACCACTTCAAAGTTTCAAACATTGGGGCAAGTCACCTCAAGGTCTTGTTGTGACAAGCGACTTCCAAACTCCTTGTGAGGAGAACATCTCTAAAGACCCAACATACTAGGGAAAGATGAGCCATAGAGGGACAAGCCCTCTTCATGCCTTTAAGTTGCTCAAGCTTTGCCATACGTTAATAATTGATAAGTTTAAGACGAGTGTCAGGGAATCATGCAAGTACCCCATCAAATAACCTTTTGCCTTTTGTCAAGTGAGCTTTTCTATAAAGGGACCTTCCATCCATTACCCACAGAGGCATCATTCTAGAAACCTTTAAGTCATTGCATAAAGCATTCTCATGCATTAGTCATGTCGCTTCGCTCTAGCATTAAGCCATGCATATCATCTCATTCATTGAGCATATGCCCATAACATAAGAAAATCAAGCATCAAAAACCAGTTTTCTTCTGTTAGATCATTTGAAAGTCAGTTCTCGTCTGACAGTCAGTTTTCAAACTATAATTTTCATCTGGTAGCCTTTTCTTAAAACTAGTTCCCATTTGGTGGCCTATTTGTAAACCAGTTCCCGCCCGGTGGTTTATTTTTAACTCAAGTTCCCATCTAGTAGCCCATTTTTAAGCCAGTTCATGTCTGACAGTAAATCAAAAGAAACCAGTTCTCGTCTGGTAGAGAATCTAAAAGTCAATTCACGTCTGACAAACAAAAATACAAAACACCAGTTCCCGTCTGGTAATCTAACCTTCAAGTCCAGTTCTCTTCTGGAAGTTCATCTTCTAAAGTCCAGTTGTTACTGACACCCTTTAAAGTCCATTTATCATTGGAATTTTATACAAATCCAATTGTTATTGGTATATCCAAAATCCAGTTGTCATTGGTATTGCTTGAAACCCAATTGTTATTAGTATTCCCCGAAGTCCAGTTGTCACTGGCATCTTGTTCAAAGGCTAGTTGTTACTAGTATATATTTTCAAATCCAATTGATATTGGTATCCTTGAGTTCCATTTTTCATTAGTATTGTTTCAAAACCCAATTATTATTGGAATCCCTTAAAGTCCAGTTGTCACTGGCATCATCTTTCAAACCCTATTGTCACTAGTATCATCCCAAAGTCCAATAGTTATTGGCACTCTTTGTTTGTAATCCAATTATTATTGGTATTCAAAGTCCAGTTGTTATTGACACAGTTGAAAGTCCAGTTGTCACTAGCACCATTTTTCAAACTCCAATTGTTATTGGTAGCCCAAGTCTGGTTGTTACCAACATGCATCTGTTAAATTCCAGTTGTAACTGGTACCTTATTTTCAAAGTCCAATTGTTATTGGCACCTTTTAAAGTCCATTATTATTGGCACATCTTAAAATCCAATCATCATTGGTACCGTAAGTCCAATTGTCATTGGCACTGTTTAAAATCCAATGGTTATCGGTACCTTTTAAAAGTCTAGTTGTTACTGGCATCCCCTACAGAGTCGAATTATCATTGACATTCCTTCTCAAACATCCAATTGTTATTGGTGTCCTCAAAAATCCAATTGTCACTGATATCCTTTAAAGTCCAGTTGTAACTGGCGCTCAATTCTAAAATCCAGTTGTCATTGGTACCTTTTAAGTCTGGTTGTAACTGGAACTCTATTTAAAATCCAATTGTTATTGGTACTCTTTAAAGTCCAGTTGTTACTGGCATTGTTGCAAGTCCAATTGTCATTGGCATCATTTTTAAAGTCCAGTTGTGACTGGCCCTCTGTTAAAAAATATAGTTGTAATTTATACCTCAAGTCTGGTTGTCACCAGTATTGTTCGGAAAGTCCAATTGTTATTAGCATCATTCCTATAAGTCTAGTTGTAACTGGAACTCTAATTAAAAAATCCAATTGTAATTGGTACCTTAAGTTAAGTTGTCACTTACCCCGTTTTAAATCCAATTGTTATTGGTGCCCTTTAAGTCCAGCTGTAACTGATATTCTATTTGAAAATCCAATTGTCATTGGTACCTTCTAAGTCCAATTGTAACTGTCACATTGATTTAAAATCCAATTGTAATTGGTAGCTTTTAAAGTCCAATTGTCACTAGCAATGTTTGCAAGTCCAATTGTCATTGGCATCTTTCTTAAAGTCCAATTGTAATTGGAATCCTCTGTTTCAAAACCCAATTGTAATTTGTACCTTAAGTCTGGTTGTCACCAACATTATTTGAAAAATCAAATGGTCATTGGCACCTTTCTTAAAGTCTAGTAGTTACTGGCCCCCATTTTGGAAAGTCCACTTGTAACTTGCACAAATCCGTTAGAAGCTGGTTGTAACCAATGCTTACAGTCTAAGTCCAACTATTGTTGGCACCTATAGAGAGTTTTATACCATGCTTGTCCTTATGTTTCCTATAAAGTCATGTATGACTCGTCATTCTACGGAATTCCCATAAGTGTGGATCTCATTCTTGTTGGAAGATTCCGTCGTTTTTTTCTTGATTGATTTCTTTGTTAAGAATCATCATAGCTTTTGCGTGGATGATTTTCTTGTAAGAAAGCTGCTGAATTTTGTATTGGACAATTTCTTTCTGAAGAATCTCCATGTCTTTTTTTGCATGGATGCCTTTCTTGTAAGAAAGCTCCCGAGCTTGTCTTGATTTGAATTCCTGTTTAGGAATCCCTTTTGTTGATTAGATGATTTTCTAGTAAGAAAACTCTAGAAACACTGTGATGATTGATTTCATTGTTATGAATTCCTAAAGTTTTGATTAGAAGTTTTTCTTGTCAGAAAATTCCCGAGTTTTATCTTGGATGATTTGTTTGTGAAGAATCTCCAGATTTTCTTTTGTATAGATGACTTTCTTGTAAGAAAGGTCCCAGATTTGTCTTGGTTGTATTTCCTTGTTAGGGATCACCATTTTTGTTTGATTGGATTCTTTTCTTGTTAGAAAACTCTAGATCATTGTGTGGGATGCATTTCTTGTCAGAAAACTCCAAAACTTGTGAATTCTCTTGTATTCTGAAGTGTTGTTTGTTGATCTTCACTTTGAATATTCCCTAGTGTGTTTTCTCCAACAAATTGTTATCCCCAATGAATTTCTACCCTCATTTTTGTTTCTTGTGGGCCACCATTACCTAACATTCATCATTCCCCACATATTTGTCTGTGTTTATTCATCCATCATAAAACATCCAGCTAGGGTTCATCTCATATTGCATCATATCCCTAGCAAACAAAAATGAAAAAGAGTCTCGTATACAGGCATAGCACATCATACCATGTCATATGTATTCAGGATCAAAATTCAGGTCTTTTAAGTATTTAACTATCTCCCACCTTAATCATATGAAGAGTGTTCTTCTTCATATTCTCTAGTTGAAGATACTTAAATAGGGGCAACTGTCACACCTCAATTTTAACCCTAAATCTCCTAATCGATACATACATCATGACTTTTGCATCTCAGCATATCATAGCATGCATTCTATACCGTATAATTCCTAGAATATCAGTCGAAATAAATTTTCGAATCTACAGGCAAATCGGTTGAATCAATTTTCAAATGTGTCAAATAGCGAGCAAAAAATTTCAAAATCGAGCTTGTATACATAAATTTTTTTAATCTACGTTTCACTTAGTTTAACCTGGTATGCTCGTTTTATTTTTCGACTACTTTTTCGATCACATTTTGATCTGTCTGAGCATTTTAACCGAGTATTTCATATTTCAAAATTTGACAAAAACCTGTATATTTTCGAGAAGTTTATTTCGCACTGATCATTATGGTGCAGTCATCTTAATTTTTGGAGCATTCTTGCGCTTGATTATTATTTATTTCTGATTTGTTTATTTCCTTTATCTAGTCAAAATAATCGGGATGATTTTTAGAATTAATCATGTTTTTAGTTAGAATCTTGGTTTTATCATTTATTTTTAATTTATTTTTGAAGTCTTGCTTAATATTTAAGATTTGTAAGGAAAAAAATCAAGAAAATAGCAAAATGTCTCTCTCTTTCATTAACTTTGTGCCACGTGTCCCCATTCTTATCCATACTTTTGAGCTACAATAAAAAACAAGGGGAGGCCACCATTTAGGAGAGTGGAACGTGGCCAACTGTGATTTTGGTTTTCCATTTTGTTGGTATCATGGGAGCCGACCAATAGGGAGGACACATCCCACTCACGACGGAAGGAATCACAACAATCTTTTTTCTAAAATATTGATACTCTCTCTCATTTTCTTCCACGAACCATCTCCTTTCCTCTCTCACTTTTTTTCTCCTGCAAACACATTTCCTCAACATTTTTCTTTCCTTGCTGAAAAAATAGGATCTCCTCCCTACAACAATATCACACACATCCATACTTCTTTCATCTTGAAAAAACTCATACACAAAAATCTTACACCTTATAAAACTCTTCATCGTTCCTTCACTAAAACCACACAACCATGGTAATATTTCTTCTTCAAACAACATAAACACTCACCACGACACATCTTCATGGAACTACTCCCACTCCATGAACACAATCATTGTTCCATCTCCATAATCCACAACACACATTAAATCCCATCTCACTCACGAAAATCACCAAACCACGAACTCGTGTAAAACCTCCTTCCAAACATCAACAACATGAACCTTCCTCCCTCCCCACGTGAACCGTATTTGACCTCTCATTCGCCGCCTTTAACTTCTTTATGAAACACCTTAACCTGAAACTCACCTTCTATCTCCGTCGTTTACCTTTTCACCACCATATAAACCACCACAAGACCATCGTGTTTCCGACGATAACTCTTCCCTCAACAACTTATCAATATCGAATAAAATAGTGCTTATTCGAAGAAAAAAACACCATTTGTTCTAGTTCCTACGAGCTCCTCTATTTACACAACTCAGTGACTCTATAACACTGTTCCGACTCAACATCACGTTGGAGTTCGAATCGGTAATAATTTCGATTCACATTATTTTACTATTCATGTTTACAGTTTGCATTGTATTTAATTTTGATGTCGGTTTTGTTGGAATATGGCATATTGGCTTTCATGTTGGTTCACTTTGCAATGTGAAGAAAAGATGAATAGTGATATGTTGTTCATGAGGCATGGTGGTCTGAGTTTTGCTACTTTTATTTTTTTCCATCGATATGCGCTTTTTCCGTCTTATGTTATTTAATACCATATTTTGACAATATAGAATCATGATTGAGTTGGTTGAGGCTTATGTCTCTTAACTCCCATGACTTGAGTTCAACACTAGCAAGCCACATAATTTTGGTTTGTGTTAGTTTTGATTTCAGTTTGCTTCTTTTCCTTTTATTTCACATTTTTCCTTGTATATTATTCCATACCATTGTTTGACACGATGAGGTGAATGGTTGTGTTGGTTGAGGTTTATGTCTCCTAATTCCCATAACTTGAGTTCAACACTTACAAGATACATAATTTTATTTTTTTGGAGTTTTTTACTACTTTTTGTTTGTTTTTTGCAATTCCTTTTAATCAAATAAATTGTAATTTTGTATGGGTTTATAGCATTTAATTTTAAGCTCATTTAGCTCTTGTTATTTACCCCTTTTATTAGTTGCATTTTTATGATTATTTTTCCATATATATTTCGATTACGATATTTATAATGTCGCAATATTAATGATTAATAAAGCATATTATGCATGTGGTTTTGTTCTGTTTCTTTAGTTTATTTTCATTGCTATAAATAGGATTTTAATCAGCGGATTCGACATTTTCATGTCGTTATGCCGCCAATTTTTTTACCTATATATCAATTATATTTCGCCGCGTTATGACATTTGCATACGGCGTCTCATTTGTTGTTGATACGCACAAACCGACTTTGAGCACATTACCTAGAGTTTCGCTTGCATTTCTTGATTCTTGGCTCATTTTTATTTGTCGATTGAGATGTTTACTTAATATCGATTTTGATAATGTTTGCTTTGTCATTGTGAATTAACCTCACTTTATGACTTCATTCCATTTTTGTGCATGAGTTCACTTCATCCCATTCCATTTTTGCAATGATACATTTTCATGTTAGCATTTCCTTCTATTTGTGATAACATACAACGATTCAACATCTTTGTTGTTTAAATTGAATTTGAACTCAACTTCCATTAGCTTTGCACGTCCTTACGTTATGTGACATCCATTCGCATCTCGCATCATGATTTTAATTCATGCACGCTTCGATTTTACTTCTCTCAATTTAATTAAGATGAATGTGTGTTGTACATATGATATTGTGTTTCTATCTCCCATTCACATGACTTACTCTTGAACCTTCTTAAAATGAAACTATTCTTGTGCACTGACACTCACTTGTATGCATTTGTTTGATTGGGTTTTGATTTAATCGTTTCATTATCTCTGTTCCCATTCAAAAAAATGTACCGCCACTCCCATGACATGTAATAATTTTATCGCTTTATTTTTAATTGCTTTGTTTAGTTAGTTTATAACACAAGAATAAAATCAACCATTTCTCAAAAAACAACCAAAATAAAAACTCGATCCAACGTTGAGTAGTTTCTCAAATCAACCATTTCAAACCTTCTATTTCAATTCATTTCTATCCTTTCCAATTTCTCAAACTTTTCATCAAACCTTTTTGCAATCGTTAATCAAATGCTTGATCCAACGTCAAGCCATTTTCCCAATCGAAAATAAAAAACACTTAACCACTATTCAATATTTTTCAATAAAAGAGATAAAAAAGGAACAGGATGTAGTCCACGAGCTCCTGAAAGTGAAGAACCGAGACGTAGTTCTCGTCAATCTAAACACTCATCATCCTCAAATTAATTCCAGAACGCTTAATAAACCTCAACTAGTTTTGAGTGCGCTTTCTCAAGCCAAACTTCAAAAACATATAAAAATATAAAAATCCTTTTGCAAATAAGATGAAAAAGGAGCGGGGTGTAGTCCACGAATTCCTCAGAACCGAGATGTAGTTCTCGTCTCTCCGAACTCTCTCATTATCCAAAAGCACATTCAACCAATCAAACTTTTTTCTCTCCGTCATGCAATTGATCTTTAAATCCTTTTCTCAAACAAAAGGTACTTTGTCTTGAGACGATGCAAAATTAATGTTTCGTGCACTTGAACGTATGAGTAAGCTTGCGACGTTACCCATAAATGTTGATTTGTAATTCCATTCGGTCGTGATGCGAACGTTTCACTCTCCACTTATTTTGGGTAGCCAACAATGTTTTCGTTGATTGACACGAAGTAGGTCTCGCTAAAATCGATCAACCAACAAACATTTTCTACCCAGAACTACGTAAGCCTTGAGTTCTCTATTGCACCCGGAGATACGTAAGAGTAGAATTTATAAATCTTTTCACGCACATTAATAAAAAAATTAAAACATTTTCTCTTTTCTTTTGGTCCTATTCTTCTTTTTCCTTTTAATAACTCGAGAAGCCTAACATTTCTAAGCTAACATTAACGCGCACAACTAACTTAATGGTTCCCATTGAGTACAACGGACGTGAGGGGTGCTAATACCTTCCCCTTGCGTAATCGACTTCTGAACCCTGATTTGGTTGCGACGACCAATATAATTGTTGTTCTTTCTTGGGTTTTATTGATATTTCTCCTTTCCTTTTTAGGAATAAATAAAGTTCGGTAGCGAAACTATTCAATCCATCCCGCGAGCGTGCGATTTCGCTTCCTTAAGTCATTTTCTCATTTTTTTCGAGGTGCGACATTAGGGCTCCTTAGAGAATAAGTGTTCTTTCGTTGGTTGGAGAAGAAGTGTTCTTTCGTTAGGGCTCGAGAAGTGAATGAGGTAGACACTGAGGAAATAAAAATATAAAGAGAATAACAAGATCAACAGTAATGGAGAATAACAAGAGCAACAATAATGGAACAAAGCAACAACAAGAACAACAACAATAATAATAACATACCAGAAAATAATGGTGAGAGTGTTTTTTCGTTCGCTAGGGCTCCTTGGAGAATAAATGTTCTTTCGTTGGCTGGAGAAGAAGTGTTCTTTCACTAAGGCTCGAGAAGTGAATGAGGTAAACACTGAGTGAATAAAAAATATAAAGAGTATTTATCGCGGTTATACTGAAAACCGAGGTAACATATTCGACGTAAAATCTATAAAAAATAAAGGCACATTGTTGGTTTCAAAAAGAATAAAAAATTAGAGAGTATTTATCTCGGTTTTAATGAAAACCGAGGTAATATATCCGACGTAAAATCTATAAAAATCAAATGTGCAATTTTGGTTCCATATAAAACATAAAACTGTAGGAGTCGGGAATCGAATCTCAAACTCGGAGTATATATTTATGTCGATTTTTCATAAAATCGAGATAACATATTGATTTTTTTAAAATAATACAAGGAGCTTTCGTTACATGCACCCTCGATTTTATATTATTCGTGGTGAAAACTTCATCATAAAAAGTATTATTTATTATAGTGTCAATAAATTAACTTAAAAAACTGCATACTTAAACAGATTTCAATTACAACATGTACAACTCTATCAAACATGAACTTATCCCTATCCATTGGCGGACCTTCTTGGGAGTCCAAAGGGAACTGAACCCCTCAAGAAAGCAATTTTTTCTCTATATAATACTAGTTCACCACTATTGATTATTAGATTTTAGTGCAACTTTTAGTGAATGCTACTTACTTTATCATTTCCATGTTTCAATGTATTATATATACTCTTATATTATTATTACTATTCTTTTATATTAAGAATCTTAAAACCAATAAGCGGTATATTATTATCACTTTTAGCTAACTAAATATTATGTCATAGTATTGCAAATTTAATGTATAAAATGTATAGTTGTAATTCATAGTTAGTTTCAATAATATTATATATAATTTATGATATAAAAATTTGTTGAATTTTTAATTTCCTATTTTTTAATTTATGTCAAATAACAACTTATGACTATAAATTTTTAAAATAATATTAAAGTATTGCTTGTTAATTTAGACTAAGTCTTAGATTTGATTATTTATTCTACTTTATTTTTAATTAAAGAATATTAAAAATATAAAAATACGTAGTAAAATAATTTGTTAATTTATACCTATTAAAATAAATGAGCATTGTAATCAGAAATATTTTATGTTGATTAAAATTAAAACTTAACAAATTTTATGTTAATTAAAATTAAAAATATTTATATCTCTCAGAATTACCATTGACAGAGGAGCCACTACAAAAAAAACTTCCAACATAATTGATCACCGTTGGAAATCCATCACAACCTATAGAGAATTATTATTAGTCTTGATGAACAAGATTGTTATCAACCACACAATGACAATGAAAATAAAAGAACGATTGAGAAAGAAAGAAAAGAATGTTGGAGAAGAAGAAGAATATTTTATGCAGAGTTTTCTCTCTGTCCACAACCCGTGGAAAACTTCTTTATTCACTTTACAACTGTAAAATTCTGTGAATACAATATTATGAGTTATGTGCAAGAATAGGGGTTACTCCCCCTATTTATAGATTTAGGTTAGCTTACTCCCTAAGCCAAAACCCAAAACTATAAAAGTCCAAAATAGTTAACACTACTAAAATTAGGCCTAAGTCGAAATCATGTGTGAAGCAACATGCTTCGACACTTCGACACACTAATACAACTCGACACGCTAAGCTATTCGACACATCCTTGTTCTGTCGAGCAGCTTGCTTCGACACAGGGAATTACAGTTCAACACATCACCTAATTCATTGTGTCTAAGCTATCTACATTCATCATAGCTCTTAGTCTTATAAACACTTCGACTTGCACTCCCTTCGTCATGATGTCTGCAATCTGATTCTCAGTTCTACCGTGTTCTAAATTCATCTTCCCATTTGCTACCTACTCTCGAAGATAATGGAGCCTCATTTAGATGTGCTTGCTTCGACCATTTGCTATCGAGTTATTTTCCAGATTGATAGTTGACATGTTGTCGATCTTCATGGTAATTGCTCAATGACTCTTCGTTGTTATCTCTTCGACCAAATTCACCATCCACATTGCTTGACATGCACAAAGGGAAATAAGTATGTATTCTGCTTCGCAAGACGATAATGCCACTACTGACTCCTTTCTCGAACTCAAAGTAACTGGTGCACCACCTAGCATAAACACATAGCCAACTGTAGATTTTTTATCCTCGGCATCGCTACACCTAGCATAAACACATAGCCAGATGCATTACGATGGATCGATATTATTTCATTGGAGAAGTGGACTAGGGCATACGACAACGGTCAACGTTGGGGGCACATGACAATAAATCTTGTGGAATCAATGAACTCTGTCTTCAAAGGCATCTGAAACATACCTATAACCTCCTTAGTGCAGGCAACATATTTCAGGCTAAGGGTGTTGTTTGAGACCAGACGCTCCAAATGGAGTTCAGTGTTGCAATCTGGGCAGTTGTTCAGTGGTGCTTCAATGAAATTCATTAGACACAAAGTTACCAAAGCAAACACACACGTGGTCACGGTGTTTGACCGTACTAAAGGTTGATGCAGTGTTGTTGAGTCCATGAATCATAATGAAGGCATGCCGATGGGACAATACAAAGTGGAACTAGATAGAGGTTGGTGCGACTGCGGAAAATTCCAAGCCTTTCGTACGCCCTGCTCCCATGTCATTGCGGCATTGTTCAAAGGTTCGAAGGGGTCCATCCTACTTACTATATGACGTTTAGAAAGTCATAAGCATATCCAATATTTATAAAATTAGTTTTTCAGTTGTTGCAAAAGAGGATTACTGGCCAGAATATCAAGGGGACATTCTTTGACACAATGAAGTTATGCGAAGAAAGAAAAAGGATCACCCAAACAACACCCGAATTCGAACCGAAATGGATACGGCGAACAAAATGGTCCGATTATGTAGTTCATACCGTCAGCCAAGTCACAATCGTACTAACTGTCCTAGTGTTGGAACGAGCACAACAAGATAAATTTACATGTACCTTTTTTGCAATATATAAAAAATAAAATTTATTTCATATGATAACTTTATGAGAAAATACCATCACAAACAAATTCAACACATTCAACAAAAAGGCAACACATAAACAACAACACAAACAACTAAAACAATTAAAATACCATTACTATAACTAAGCGATTACAACCATCAAAACAATTTTGAACATATTATGCATCATCCTGCGAACGTCTCTGTCAGTCTTAATATCCACTCATTCACGCACTTCTCCATTTTGGTTGAACGTGGACACAAGCCATTGAATCTTTCTAATCCTTTCACCATCAGTAATTTCTCCATCTAACAAACGGTTCAACGTCTGATTAAGACGTTCAAATGAATCTATATTCTAAACACGAATCTTTATCAGAGGTGCGACGACTGAAAAAATTAAATCGGCATTTCTCTTGTGAATGTATTCAGACATGGTTAAAGAAAAAAAATTGAAGGAGATTGAAGTAGAATCAAAGAAAATGGGGTTGGAGGGTAAGAAGTTGTGTGAAAAAATATGGGAGATGCGCATGATATTTATAGATGAACCATGAAATGCATGCGCCAAAGCCCTAGGCGTCACACCACAAACACACATGCATGCGCCAGATGCATGGGCGCATGTGCTAAACCACACATGCATGCGCCAACTACCATGACGCCTCCATGCAATGCCATTGGAGTTGGCGCCTCCTCTTAAGGTTAAATGGATGTGCTAGTTCAACTAGCACATCAGTTTAAAAAGGTGGTTATTTTGATATTATTTAGGGATTTAATTTGAAAAATATGATTATTTAAAAAAAAATCACACTATCAAATCATAAATATTTATATAAATTTTCTTGCCCCTTTTATAGAAATTGACTTGCT
This sequence comes from Lathyrus oleraceus, assembly GCF_024323335.1. NCBI lineage: Eukaryota > Viridiplantae > Streptophyta > Magnoliopsida > Fabales > Fabaceae > Lathyrus > Lathyrus oleraceus. The sequence goes on from NC_066579.1 coordinate 389,121,994, forward strand.
GCTTCTTACGACACAACTATGATGTACAACAACACTTTTTAGAAAATAAAATCATATTAGAATTTCATTTTGTAGGAGTAAATACAACAAACATCAGACAACACAATTGTAATTGCACATGTATATCATTTGAATGCTTTGAGACAAAGTGTATACATGCATAGTTTTTGTCTTTTATCGTGAAGTTCATAGTCAAGGAAGAACATTAGTAAATATGGACATGTGGTCCTTCTGTATTTGATAACCAGAGATTTAATGAACATGTGGTTCTTCTGTAAACGATGACCAATGCATTAAAGTGTCTCACTACGAGTCAAATAACATCTTGGGCCCAACACCGTATTGGTTTTGTATTCGCATAGTGTGTTTTTTGGAATACCTGTTCATGATTGATATTTGGTGAAGAAGCTCACAAAATGAGAGAGAGAAATATGAACATTAATATCTCATATATTGAACTTATGGGTTCAAGGAACTACATGAGTTATACGGTGGACCAACACGACAGATGGTTCATTGCGGACCATGACTTAGAATCATATGAGTAAACCAACTCACAAATGTTTTTGTGTTGTGTTTTTACACAAGATTTTCTTTTTCTTCTCTTTACTATTTCTATATCCATTCAACACTTCTATTCAAACTTAAAAAAAAAAAACCCTTAATCAAAATTAATTTTTTATGTAATTTATATTTATTTATATTAATTAATATGTAATTAATTCACTCCAAATTAAAAAATAAAATATTAGAGTTGTCATTTTTAGGAAATCTTAGACAATTATCATACTTGTTTTTTTAGACCTTCAGACAACCCTCCCACAACCTTCTTAAATGCTACTTCCTCCACATCTTTTTCTATATGCAACACACATTTAAGATTGAAAAATTCTTAATTTCTAATGTAATAATGAAATCTCTTTCACAAATAACAATTTAAATATATGCTCAACCAGTCTACTAGTGTGATTGAGAATGCATCTGTTTGGTTTACATAAAGGAAGTGAAGTATAATCTTATGGCGAACTTCAATGAAGGTTTTCGGTCTCTCAAATTTGGTTTAAAGATTGGGAAAATAGGTGTACCTAGAATACTCTGACGCCTAAGTTATTGACGGTCTTTAGTAATAGATTTTAAGGTTAGAATAATTGGTATTTTAATATGAGGTCTTCGTTACACTCTTATAGTATGGTTCTAGGGTTTAATTTCTTGAATTCGAAGATCCAATTTGTCTAATGAGGTGATTAGGACCTTTGGATCCTTCATCTATTGGGCCTTGGCGGATTGTGGATTGACCTAGACCGCAATAGTAGCCCCCCAAGTTTGGGTCATTGAAGTTAGGGAAAGGTTTACAAGCGCAATTTATTTTTCTATGCGCGCTTTGGACTTCACACTTTGAAATTGGATTTATCTGTGAAAAATCCTCTTTGGAATTTGTATTGGAATTTTAAATTTTTTCTTTTTATTTCTTTGTTAGTGTGATGGGACTTTATTGATCTTTGCCACTCTTTCTGTTTTTTTTACGTGGGGCCTACCATTTAGGAGATGATGACCTATCAACATGTATTCCATAATTACTTTTTGGGAACCCTAACTATATTTGAGGTTTGGAGTTTTAGGTAATGTAACCTTTAATGATTTGGCATTTGGGTGGTGAGTACATGTTCTCATAGATTTCTTGATTGTTATTCATTTGAAGGATTTAAAGTTACACCATAAGGTCAAAAATTTCCTTAAGAATGTTATCTCTTTTAAATATTATGATAAAACTCCTAACAATGCATAAACAAATTCTATCTTTTATTATTTATTTCTTAACTATGAAGGTAACAAGCATGTAAAATAGTTTAAGCTAATGAAATATGAGTTGTTCAAAATAGAAGAAGATGAATATGTGAATATCATGTTTTCTAGATTCCAAACTATAAACTTTGTACTTCAAGTTTTGAAGAAAAAAAGATATACTACTGCATATCACTTTAAGAAAATTGTTAAGATTCTGCCAAAGAAATAAAGACCAAAGGCGACTTTGATTCAAGAAAAAAAATACTTAAATGCATCAGCTTTTGAATATCTCATCAACTTCCTTCAAAGTTTATTTCTTTGAAGTCGAAAAACAATAAATTCAAGGCTCTGCAAGCAGAAGAATCTGATGAAGACTCTAAAGAAGTTTCACATGATAGTGAATTTTCCCTCGTCGCCAAAAAGGTTCAACATCTATGGAGAAAAAGGAAGAATAAATTACACGATAAAGAGTCTGAATATTTCAAATATACAAGATACGATAAGGAAGTTGAAAAGAAGTTTATTTTCTATGAATACAAAAAACCTGAACATTTCAAACATGAATGTCCAAGGAAGACCCAAGAAGATTTGGGTACCTAAAAAGAAAAAGAAAATTATATTGCATTTATTTAGAAATCAAGTTAAAACATCAATCTTGATACCTTGACAATGGATCCCAAGACACTTGACAGGTAAAAAAGCTCATGAATCAAAGCCTCGAGATAAAGAAAAAAGGCAACATTGGTTTTAGAGGAAACCAAAAAGGAAGGATTTATAACATTTGTTAACGACTAGTTTCTGTTGGAAATTATGAACAATAATTACCCTTGGTATGTTCCAATATGACAAAAATGGGAAATTGAGTTAATGGCAATAAATGAATTGCAAATAGTCTCACATAGAAAATGGAGCTAACTTTAAAAGCATTATAAAGACCTTGGAACATTAAACTCACCAAAGGAGGCAAAGAGGATAAGGTGCCACATGGACATATGTGGTGGTCTCAAGCATTATGATACATGTCACATCCAAATAACCTCGATGGTAACATCAACTCCGCCTCTGGGACCGGGTCTGAGGGCGTGGGCGTAGAGGCGCTGGTGGCAGGTTGTAGGCGAAACTTAAGCACTTATTTTGATTTTTGCTTACAATTAGAATTTAAAATTCAAAATATACAACACTTCATGAAGTGGTGCATTGTATTATTATAGGTGAGCCATTGTAAACATATGCTGAAAATATGTTGTTTCATCAAGAGTTGTAAACTTATAAAACAATACATGCATGGCCTATAAATACATGATTATGAATTCGAAAATCACTCACTCAAAATTGTACATCCTCTTCAATATTCCAGACATACTTTCTTGCATTTGAGTTTTTCACCAGTCTTGTGAAGACTCGATTAAGCGGCTGGGTTATTCTGGGTATTCTTGCTTTCTAACTCTAAGACAACAAAGAGAGTGCTTAAAATACTTTTAAGGAAAATGACTTCATTCACGATTTAGACCTGGATTCATTCAATCTTACCGAAATATCTAACAATTATCCTCTATTAATTATCTATTTTTAGTTAAAGGACAAATACATAACCTACAAAGCAAAATTAATTAAGCAAAAATGCTTATGATGTGGTTTTTAATCAAAATTCCTATTAGGATATTAGTAAATAAGATGGCTATGTCATCTTAATGGTATAAGAAACAAAATTTATAAACTCAAGTTGTTCAACCTTCACAAAGAAGAGGTGAAATGTCTTATGTTAGTGAAGGAAGAGTGTTGGCTTTGGCACAAATAAATAGGGCATATTAGCTTGAGATTAAACTCAAAGCTTAATCTTGTGAAAGGTTTGCCTAATCTAAAGTAACAATAAGTTTCTCTTTTTAAGGCATGTCTAAAATGGAAACTTGTGAAAACTTCTTTTAAATTAGATCCTCAATTAGAACACTAAAACACTTCACATTAATATGTTTGGGCTAGTGAAAATGGCATAAGTCAATAACAAGTAATATGAATTAGTCATTGTTGACGACTATATCATATAGACATGGGTGAAATTCCTAATATACAAGGTCGAGTTTTATTTTGTGTTCTCAATTTTCTTTAAATGAGTGCAATTTGAAAGAGACTCCAAAATTACAACCATTAGAAGTGATCAAGATATGGAATTTAAAAACAATCAATTCAAAAAAAATGGGAAGAAATTGGAATTTCACATAACTTAAATGGAGTTATATAAAATAAAAGTATATCTCTTCATCAAATGGACAAAACAATGATCAATAAAAAAATGTTGCTAAACACTTCTAGGCATAAGTTGTAAATGCAACATGTTATATTAAAAAAAAATCTATATATGACCTATATTTTTTATAACTTATAATGAATTATGGAATGATAGAAAATCCAAGATTTCATATTTTCATTAAAAAAAATTGTGCTTGATATATCTTAAATGGCAAAAAGAATACCTTAACAAGTATAATTCAAAAGCACAAAAGTGTATCTTGTTTTAAGAGTATATATCAAATAAACCTTGACCATTGAAGAATTGATTATATAAGACTTAATAATAAAGAAATTAATTGTAATATCTCAATGATAACTAGTACACTTATGAAATCTAGAAGAGAAGTTAATCCCAACATTTTGGAGAAAGTGTGTTCGGAACTAATGTCCCTTGTGATGAAGACTCTGGACAAGAAGCCTTTGGTGAACTTGATGATGTCAATGACCCTGATCCTAGTAATTAATGGAATTATAAGTTTTCACATCCTCTCATGTCAAAATATTGAGACAACTTTAAAGAAAGAAAATAGAACTTGATTCTATTTAAACTCTCAAAATTTATTTACATTTCATAAAGAAGTCACTTGTTAGAAAAAAAAATTGAAAAGCTTCGGTTATTCTTTTAACAAGTGCTAAATTATCTCATTTCTTATCATTTTACTAACTGTATTTTCAAAGTTTAATTTTTCAGAAAGGGGAGGTCACAAACCAAAAAAGGTATGTCTCAAAATAAATTTGAGTCCAATCCTCATTTCAAGCCTAAAACTATCCATGGAGCTGAAAATCATGTTCCCTAATCAATTAGACCTTAGAGTTAATCGAATAAGACTTACTTAAAATTCAAATCCAACATTATTAATCGATTAGGGTGATGATCTAATTGATTAAAAGTTCAAATCCAAACAAATCTCAAATGAATCTTGTCGCTATCAGGGTTTAACGATAACAAAATCGGGACTTAAAATAAAGGATGCCTCCTCGATCGAAGAGAGAAGCCAAAACAGAAGAGTCGCCACCGAATTTTATTTGTGTGCCCCATTAGAGAGGAGAGGGGAAATGGTTGATAAAACCCTCAAAAGCATACATGCACGGGAAGCGCTAGAAAGGGATAAGGAATCGGTCTTGCAACGAGATTTGGGTTCAGAAGTTGATTACGCAGGGAAAAGGTATCAGCACCCCTCACGTCCATGGTACTCCATAGGAACCATTTTGGTTATTTACGTACGCGGGAATTTATCTCATTATTTTTTTATTTTCTAAAAGAATATGTGTGAAAGAGAGGGGTTTTTGGTTTTTTCTTATTGTGCTCGCCAAGGATTGTGGCCCTTGTGCCTATGTATCACTCATCAGGGATGAGGAATCAGAGATCCGTAGTTCGGAGTAGAAAATGTTTGTGTGTTGATTATTTTTACCTTTGAGAAAAAGGTTTCCGGGATGGGTGCCCTAAGGCACAAAAATTAGGTTTGATGGGTTGTGTTGATTTTACCTTGAATAAGGGTTTATGAAAAAGAGATTGTTTGTGATTAGTTTGCACTAAAGTCTAGGGACGGAGGTAAATATTCTAGACAATAAGCCAAGCATCTTGCGTCTAAAATAATCAGAGTGAGGGTAGGAATGATCCATTCTCACTCATTCTCCACCACTTAAGGCTCGTGGCGCACAATACTAATCGTAGTTATTAAGTGTTTTAAGTTTGACTAAGAAAAAGCCATTTGATGTTGAATCAAGGGTTTGCTTATCTGATTGAGAAATTTGGCTTATGCAACATAAATGTAAAGTAACCAACAAGAAAATAAAATGTCTCATTGTAAGGTAGCCCAAGAGAAATCCTTGTGTGTGCGAATGTGACTTAAGCTAAACAAAGGATAATAGTCTTACAAAAATACCCCCCCCCCCCTAAGGTGGTGCCATGATGCCATTCTTACAACCGAGCTGTAACTACAAATGAAATTCAAAATTCACAGAGTGTCAACAAATGCGCTGAAACAAATAAATAATAAAAACAAAGTTAAAAAAAGAGGCGCGCGAGAACCAGCCAACCAGAAGAGGACACGAGATCTTTTCAAATTCAAAAAAAGCGCGAAGCAACAATCTAGGTATCGTCTTCAACCTTGAAACCTCATAAATTAAAACTTTGAAATACACATTTTTAACCTGATTTTTTTTGTGGAATCATATTGCATGATCATAAATAAACTGTCCTCGACACTCATGAACTATTGATTAACTGTGAGTGTGGAGTATTCTGCCACAAACCAGAAAGATGAACTTGACCTAATCTAAAAATTAAATCGTAAATATTGAGTAATCAAAGCTGGAAACTTAGGGGAAATGATAAAAAGATCATTTCGAGGTGAATGGTAACTTGTTTGGATGATGGGGGTGAAGGAATCTACCTTATCAGAAATAACTCAGGGAGGTTTTGCAATGACACAACTCAGCTCAGGTGAGGCTTGGAGAATATTAGCTAGGGCTTTGGAAAGTTTGAATGGATGATAGTGCTTGGAGAAGATGAGTTATGGGTGGTTATTTGGTATTGAAACAATCTACAACTCAAAAACATGATCTTTGTTTTGGATGGTTCAACTTGAATGTTCAATAGAGGTTTTAGGGGCTTTCAAGCTTGGTTCTTAAATGGAACACCTTCCCCTATTTATAGGGAAGGTGATGGAGTGGTTTGGAGGGAGAAAAGAGGTGGTTTGCTCCGAAAGCACATGTGACTTGAAGCATGCTCGAAATCGGCTTTGAGGAGACATAGAATAGTACATTATGAGCTAGTTTCCTTCACCAACCACTTGGTTTTGGTCCTTAGCACCAAACAGGAACAACCAAATGCATTGAAATGGTTTTCTATTCATTTTTCTTTTTGCCATTTTGGGAAAAATTTAATTTTTGCACATGGGATCGGTTTTGGTATTGTGGGGATTTTGGCATCCAAGTTGACTTCATTATACATCACATTACCATATACAAAGAGTTTGTGGACCATTGGGATCAGAAGGAATTGATTTGGTGACTTGTTGTATCCATTTGCAAATTCTGACTAGTTGTGATATGTCTTGAACATCAGGATGAAACCCCATGTTGAACCAAGGCCAAATGAAATTGGCTCATACATTTTGTCTCAATATTAGGGCCATTTGTTCCTTTCCTTGATATTGATTGAATTAAAAAAGAACCAGGTCAAAAGGATTTGTGGTTTGGAAATAGCAATGTGTCAAAGTAGTGGCCATGACATGATTTTAAGGCATGTTGGACCAGCTTGGCCAATAGCAAAATTGAAGTCATTCCTCAATGAATTAGGTCTTGGACCTTGAAATAAAGTTGGAGAGGGAGTTATTTTGGACATTTGGCTCAAAGTGGAATTTAAAAATCTTGAAAAATGAGAAATTTATGGTCTTTGGAACTTCCCACTGGCCATTCTTGCCAAAATGTGACCAACCAACATGACCTAAAGATGGGATTTTGTGATTTCTTAATTTCCAAGGCACGGTGGTGGATGTTTTTATTTCATATGATCATACCATATGGGAAATGAGATTTGGACCTTTATGGGATGACTTTAGGTCAAATTTATGGGTGGATCAAAGCATTGAAAGTTGAAAAATCATGAACAAACTAACTACTTGTAACATGGCTTGAATGAATGTTTAAATGGTGGATTTTTATGGTAATGGACATAGAATGATGTTGAATGAATTATAGGGTTATTTGATGATCAAAAAATGAGCAAGGTCAATGATCAAGGGATCCTCAAATTAGGGTTTCTTGAGCCATAAGTTTCATCAAGAACCAAGGTCAGATGAATTAAGGTTTGAGGTAAAAAGGTCACATTGATGTGTTTCAAAGGTGTATGGCATGAACAAACTTTGGATTTAAGGGGTCCTCAATAGCATGGCAAAATCCATGGTGAACCATGACTTGTACAAACCAAAGGAGGGTCAAGAACTAGAGTTTGTTCCTTGGGTGACTAGATGAATCTTGAAGCTTCTTCAAAGGGTACTCACCATCCAAATTGGGTTTGGGGAGTGAGTGAGATGCCTTGAGTGATCCCCTAAGCTCTGTGGGATGCTTGAGGATGATATTAGGGTTAAGGTAGCTTCGGCGCACCTCAACATGGCTTGAGGAGCTTGATTCTTCATAGATGAATTTCATGCCTTGAATTTGTGGATTATTGTGGATTGTTAAGTATGGATGCATGTGAGATGACATGTGTGGTATGTATGCTCATGGATTAGGGCTTTAAGAAGATGAGGTGGGGTACGACAAATTTGGGGGTATATGACAAATCACATCAAATCTTAGCAACAAATAGGAAATTAATTGCACTTAATGAATAATCGATTAAATAATCTTTTAATTGATTAAAGGGCCGTTATAAAATGGTATTACCCTTCCATTTTTGTCTTCATATCATATTATTTTCATCTTCTTTTTTTCCTTCTTGTCTTTTATGTTGCTACTTGCTTGTGTGATCTCATCATCATCAAATGGAACCAAAGAAGGCTCATAACTTTTCTAGCCCATCATTAAGTTTTTGAGTTAAGATACTTCACTTATCAAATCCAATAGGATTTCTATACCAATCACTTCCATGATCGCAATTTTATCAAACCTCTTTACCTTGACGAAAGGTTTTATACAAAGTATGGTTTCTTCATCAATATGTGTCAAGAAAAGCTCAAAGATTTCATTTATAACAAGTCAGAAAACATGTTTCACATGTTGGTAAGATGTTTTACGCTAACCTCATCTTCTATGAAGGGGTAATCACATCTGAGGTATGTAAAACCCAAAATTTTATCATTATTGATGATTTTAGAAAACTTTGTGATTTACCTTTTTTCGGAATTCTCTACCCTCTTTTTTCGAATAGGCGTTCAAGTAGGCTTCCTTATAAATCATCTGATTAAGTATGGTGTACCAAGTCGTCCTGGGCTACTAAACAAGAAAGATATAGATCTTCAGCATCATTAGTTAGGAGGTAAGATCAAGTTTAAGGGTTCAAAGTCCAAATGAAATATCTAAACAAAAGTAAATTAAGAAGGAACTAAAATTATGAAATTGTGAAAGCTCATGAAAGATCGCATGATTCTGCACTTAATGTTATTTCTTCTAGTTTTATTAGTTAAATGTAAATGAAGTGAGACTAAGTCTACTAGTGCTAAGGTGATGTACGCACGAACTATAACCTTTTGAAAATCTTCATTCTTTTTCTTAAAACTTCTTAAAACCAATTCGAGCAAGCACTTAATCAGTTAGAAAAGAAAAAATCAACTGCCAAATTAATTAAGCCATCCATCTAATCAGTTAGAGTAAGATTAACACCTCTTAATGAATTATCTAGGATTGCTAATAGATCAAGTTATGCAACTGATAATGGTTTTCTTTTTAGGCTTAACCTAATTAATTAGGTTGGTGTTCTAATCGATTATGAAGCATCAAAGGCCCATGAATTATTTATTTTTTGAGATAAATTTTTCCTACATAAAGGAGTGTTTTTGTCATTTCTCAACAAACCAATTTTCTAAGTTATCAACTCTTTTATCTCTCGTATTATCATTCTTTTATAAGTTTTATTCACTAACCATTTCCTTAGTGTTGATATAGTGAAAAGCTTCATTTAAGAGTTATTATGTTCTAGTGTTGTGCTGAATTTTCTTATTCAAGAAATTACTTCTCTTGTGATTTTTTAGTTTATTTGAAGGTTGCATGCCAAACCTATAAAAATCTTGCTATAAGGTTGTTGGGTTGAACCTGTGTAAATGCTCAAGTTGTTTATGTAAGGTTGTTAGGTTGATCCCGTGTGAAAGCTTAAGTTGTTGTAAGGTTGGTGTATTGATACTATTTAAAAGCTCAAACTTGTTTTTAGTGAAAATTTCAAGATGTAGCACTTGGGAAATAGAGTATGCCACATGGTTTAAGACCGAACTAGGATAATGTTTGGTGTGATCTTTCTTATCCTATCTCTTTATATTTTTGTATTCTATCCTTTCTGCTGCTTATTCTTTGTTTCTATTTCTTTCTAATATAAACCATTTTAAAATCAATCATTTTTTTGTAAAAAGTTTTGAAATTCAAATATCAAAATTCACCCACTCTTGTGTTTGGAGTCACTTGTTCAATAATCAATGTATCATATTGTAAAGTCATGCCTTATGACCACTCAGGTTTTGAAAATACTTGTTTAATACTGATTGGTTTAGAATGAGCAATATATGTTTTTGGTTTTATTATACCAGTTTTGACTCGAGTTAAATAGCATGATCATTTTATATAAGAGATTGAGTTGTCTTGCTTTTATGAAGGGATGGATATAAATATATACCAAACATACTAAATATTATGCTTGATGTATTTGTATCCTAAGGATAAGAGTTTATCCTTTGTGTTAAGCTGGGTAGGTCTTTGACACGTGGATAAATTAGTGAATTGTGTTTTTGTACAAATGGTGATAGGTACAACTCAATAATAGTGTCAATCCTTTCTTGAGATATTTCAGTAGTGTGATTGTGTGTATTTGGTTTAACTAGAGAGTGAAAGTTGGATTCTGATAAAATAATAGAGACAATATATTGATTGGCTTGCTCATGGGGTAGGGTTGGAGTCTCAGACTGAGATAAAGTGTCAGGCACATTCTAAGGTAAAGTTACAACTGGATGATAGTAGGTAAATAGCAGCGGAAATTAAAATGATAAATAGAGGGAATTAAAAGGATAGGGCTGGAGAGATTGCACCAAAGATTTATACGAATATGATGAATGTTGGCCTAGTTCTGTCCCTAAGAAGTCTTCTTGAGAGTTTGAGTATAAACTTTGAGATTTTGAAGGTTATGCTCACAAACCTTTATACAATATAATCTTGATATTTTTACATGCTTATCCTCATCCAAAGATAACTTTTACCACATGCTAAGCTAATGAACTTCTTAGAGATTTTCATGCTGATCTCAATAACCAAAAACAAAACTTTTTCCAGCAAAGCTCAATAAACTAAAATAAATACTTTATGACTAGTTTATTTCACGAACCAAACATTAGTTTTCTGAAGAGTATCTCACTCACAACAATTAAACATACAATACGGTCACTTACAAAACTCTTCCTCACAAGCATTAAGACAACTTTAAGTGAAAGAAATAATTTCTAGAGAGAGAGAGAGAGAGATAAATTCCAAATAAAGTGTAAATTATTGGAAAGTGGTATAAAATAAAGAGGGGGCGGGCATCCTTTATATAAGATTTGGAAAAATAAGAAAAGAAAATAATCCATGGTCGGAATTGATAAGCTAATCGATTGGCGTAAGGCTCAATCAATTGATTTGGTCATTTTTAATCGATTACCTTGTGCAACATGGAAATATATAATATAGAGTTGTTACAAGTCCTTTAGGTGTTGTCCTAATCGCTTGGTTAATTTATTAGGCATTCTCAAATTGATTGGCAGCTTCAAAAAAATATTTTCTAATCGATTGGTTAGTTTTTAAAATCCTTTTAAACGATTGTGGACAACTTCTTAATTGACTTTTCTTGGTTTTGAAAACATTTTAAAGATGTAAAACGATTAGAAAAAGTCCTTCAAGTATGTATGTGTATGAGAGTGTGTGAGGGTGGGGTGGTATGTGTGTGTGTGTGTGTGTGTGTGTGTGTGTGTGTGTGTGTGAGAGAGAGAGAGAGAGAGAGAGAGAGAGAGTTTCCTTAGATATTAATAGCTACTTCCTTACTTTTACAAAACTCTTGCCACTCAGACAGACATAACTTGATGAACTTTCACACTTTATCTGATGCTTCAAGATTCTTTTTTGGATGCATCTATTATATAATCACTTCAATCTTGAGTCTCTTTTCTTGACGAGGTTTTACTAGTTGGTTCACCATCATCAGCATGTTGAGAGGTATTACCACCAACTTCAATATTACAACTATTTACGTTGTCATCATCAAAACTTTATATAGGATCTTTTGTAGATTTATCAACTATATACTTGCAAGCACATAAATCCACAATTCTTACTAAGATATATTGGACATATGGTTCCACACACAAGCGGGGATCAATTGTGGGTTTTAGGAAAACTTGAGTTTGAAAAACTCTTTGGATCATTTTCAGAGTTTAAATTCATTTCAAAGGATTTTAAAAATATCTAGCAAAAATTAGAGGTGCAGAAAGTGAAATGCATAAATTTAAAGAGTTAAAGATTAGAGAGAAGACACTAGGAATTATACAGGTTAAGTGAGAACTACTCAGTCTTGTCCCTAAGATTTGATCTTAAGAGTATCCAATAAAATTAATAGTTTTTAGTAGATTTAACTATTGAACCCCCTAATACAAGGAAAATGAAGTTTTTGGCTAACTTCAAACCAAACAGCAAACCACAGAGAGAAGTGGTGAGTCTTCCTTCCAAGTAGAGGATTGGAGTAGTTAGTCTTCTTTCCAAACAACTTGAAGTGGTTAGTCTCCAAGATTTAAATCGATACTTCACACTAGCTAAACTCAAAACGAACTGAGGTTTTGACAGGATCACCATGAACCTGGGAGATTTTATATTGGGCTTATCTCTAATCTTAGCGAGCTTTTAACCGGGCTGAGCTTACAAACTGAACTAGGTTTTTTACTAGGATAACCGTGAACTAACATGTGGTTTTATATCGGGCTGGTCTCAAACCTATGAGAGCTTTTAATATGGCATCAACTTTCAAACCAAAACAATGACTTAGTAACTAAATCCCCAAACCGAAGGTTTTAACGGATTTAGCTTTGAACCCAAATAAATAATCCCTAAATGGATAAATTATTCAACCAAGGTAAAAAAATTCCTTGGTGAATTTACAGTTCTACCCTTCTAGAATTACACAAATGGCTCATTTGTTAATGGCCTTTCTCGAAAGCACTACAAATAAATTTGTAAGTGAGAGAAAGTGAGAAAATAATTTTAGAGAGAGAGAGTGAAGAGTGAGATATGAGAGCTAACGATTCTGGATGTGAAAATATGAAGGAAGGGTCCTCAATTTATAGGCTAGAGGTTGGCATGAAAAAGGAAATTTTTTTAGGGGAAATTTAATGTGACAATCGATTGGCATCATGCACCAATCGATTGATACGTATAAAAATAATCATTTAGAAGGTTTTAAAAGGAAGGAATATATATATATATATATATATATATATATATATATATATATATATATATATATATATATATATATATATATATATATATATATATATATATATATATATATATATATATATATATATATATATATATAATTATTGTCATTCATCAATGCATTTTTCTAAACAATAAGGACACATTTCTCCACTAACCCAATCAACTAGGTATAGGTGATAATTTATTGGCTAGTACAAAAAAGTTGGCTAGAACTTTTCTGACAGTTCCCAATTCAACTGGCACGAATTTAAAACTTTTTTAGAAATATTTCTTTGCAAAAAATACATTTTAAAATTTGTTTTAGTGAGTCTGTGATTATTCGTATAACTTAACGATAAAGCTATTTGCTTTTACAATATTGTTCTTGTAGACGCGACTTGACAAACTTTCACACACGTCAAGACTTGTTAGATACTTCAATTTTATAGACACTTTCTTGAATTTTAATTGTAGATGAGACTCGAGTTATATTCCATTTAAGTGTCATCATTAGAGGATGTTTGATGTGATCATTAAACTCATCAAACCCTATTTAGTTCACTTGCATCTTTAACCACTTTATACTTGACTATAGTTGTCATCATCCACAGAATATTTAGTTGTCAACATCAAAAGCATATTCGTCTTTGACACTTCTTTGATCACTAACTTGCATAACATGGTTCCACAAGATAAACATACTACTGAGTTCTTGCTTATGTTTGTTATGAGGCCTTAATAAAGGAAACCATGAACACTAAAAAATTTATAATGGGCTTATAATTAGGGATTTATTGTAAAAAGTATGTAAACGAGAGTTGAAATATGGAGAGGTGGAAGAAGGAAGTCTTTTTATTAGATAGATGGAGGTGGAAAAGTTATGATCTCAAAATTTTAGAGGCACGAGATAACAGGGTTAACCCCATTTCAACAATGTGTCTATGTTTGTGTTCAACTCGCCCGTTTGGATGAGAGGTGTGTGGACGAGTAGGACTATGGGAAATACGTAACTCACTTAAGTATTTTATCAAAGGCCTGAACTCTCACCCATATTTAGATTGAATGGCTTTAATCGTGGTTTTGAATTGATTATGAACAAACACGTTAAAGAGCTTAAAGGCATTAAGGGCTTCGAACTTTTGTTTTAGAAAATATACCAAGGTATATTTAGTGTATGCATCTATAAATGTTATATAATAGTTAAAGTAAAAATTAGAAGGTGAGGGAGATGAACCCCATAAATCAATATAAATTAAGTCAACATATGCATTATAAATAGTTGATGATAAATGTGCATAAAGTCTTTGATATTTGCCTAAACATCAGGATTTACAAAAATTAAATGTGTACTTATTTGATATATGTATATTACACAAAATGTTACATTTTTACAGAATTAAAGTTGTCATGTCCAAATCTAAAGTACCATAGAGAGAGAAAATTAGAGTTACTTGAAATAGCCTGTTCATAACTAGTACTAGCTAGATTGGAGTTGGAAATAACATGTTTTAGAACAATAGTGGAGAAGCCATGACTATCAGAAATGGAGTTCTTGACGCTTCTAAAATTATCTAGGGGAAAGATTATAATCCTTTGGAATCAAGGTGTATGCTTTGAATCCTGAGATTTTACATATCACTTATCAGATTGAAACTCAAATATGACAGGACTATTGTTAGCGAATTTTGAAATAGATAAAAGGTTCATAGTGATTAAAGGAACATGTAGGATATTGGCAATAACTAATTTACTTCTATGATTAAATTTATAATGAGCACACGATGAGCCAACATGCCTAATTTCACAAGCTTCGCCCATTTCCATCATGAACTTTTCTATGTCCGACATAAGGTTGTTTATTGTGATAATAAAATTCATAAAGTGTAAGGTGTTGATATGTGTTTGAGTCAACAAACTAGGCTTGAGATTCAATCTCAGGTCGAAGGGAGTATTCTTGTGTATAGGCACAAGGTTGATGTATGGTATCTATCATAGACATAGCTTGAGAGTGTGACACAAATAATTTATGATGTTCATATCATTTATTTCTAGATGACATTGACTGAGAACTCTAATGTACAAATGACTCATCATACATATGTCAACTTTCGTTTCCAGGATGACCATATTTACTATATATTTGTAAATATGCTTATTATCAGTTTAGTAGCGCTCCCAGTCATGATTAAGGTCATAACTAAAACGACATCTACTGCAAGAACATGAGAAACTTCTACGTGAACTAATTTGTTCTTGAATTATGTGAGTAATGCTTTCAAAAACAGGGGTGACATGTTATTCTTGTCTAAACTTGTTGGATTGATCCTTTTGAACATAAAGAATGACTTCTACATCATAAAGAGTTAGTAATCATATGCTCCCATACACTTGCATTACAAATAGAATGTACTCTTCAGAAAGAGCATCAAGGATATAGTCAATTTGATCTTGTTCTAATATTGACTCTCCAACTGCATGAAGGAAATTAGTAATAACTTTGACTCTAAACAGGAACTCAGTTATTGATAGATTTCCTTTGTTTGTTGACTTTAAATCTACTCATAACTGACAAACTCTAACTTTCATTTGTGCATTGAAGTATTTACGAATTTTATCTTAAATCTCATATTCATGCTTGCATGAAAAAATCTTAGGTAGACCCTGTTCAAAAATGGTTTATAGCTAAATGAATACAGAATGATCTTAAATAAACCATGACCCATAATCATAAAAAATGTTACCTTCTTAACGGTCTTAATCAAGTTTTGAACTTCAACAAAATTTTGGGAATCGACACAAATTTATGCATTTTCATTGTGAGAATCACACCTTCCACTTAGTGATTCCATAAAAGATGATTTTTTTCTTGCAATTTTATTGATAACTCTAGTTCAAACGAATTAATGAAGTTTGGTGTGTAGAAGAAAGAGGAAACATCTTGCGATTGAGCTAGATCTTTGACAAAGGAAGTTTTGAGTTCTGGAATGTACATTAATTATGTAACTTAGATGAGATTGTTACTAGAATTCGTATGAGTTATTGAGGAGAATTAATTCACATCAAAGATATCGTCACCATTAGAACTTTGAATTAAATCTTGATGTGTAACCAAAATTTATTAGGTTATAAAGGAAGTGTGGTTGATTCAAACACGTGATTGATATCATATTAAAAGAGAACAATATGAAAAATACTTTAAAATTTCATTATGTTGAATCAATCTTTACAATTACAAACCATTGACATTTATAAAATAAAAGATGATTAACTTTAGTCACATATAACTAACTCTGATATATTGCTACAAAGGATAAATCATGGATTATTTTTTGTTCAACTCTAAGAATGACAATACCTAACGTGAGTAAGAAGATTATAATGACTCTTTTATCAAAAATGTCAACTCAAGTAACAATCAACAACAAAAAAAAGTTATTTTCTATCTTAAGTTTTCACTATTTTATTTACCACCATGATGAAAAATATATTAAAGGAACTTATTTTTAGTGAAAAAACATTTCTATTCTTAGATTATACAAGTGTCACAATAGCCTAATTTTCAACCCCATCCATAAACTTACAAACAAATTGCAATAAACACAAAACACATACAAACCACAATAAACAAATAACACATGAAATGATAAACATTAAAGCCCTTAGTTAAAGGGATATATATATATATATATATATATATATATATATATATATATATATATATATAATATATATATATATATATATATATATATATATATATATATATATATATATATATATATATATATATATATATATATATATATATATATATATGATCATTAAATAGATGAGTGTGGGTCACTGGTTTATTGGTTGAACTATCAGGTCATTGGTCGAACCGTGTGACTAAACTAAATTAAATCGAATAATTCAGTTGAATATACCGTATGACTCAATGGATAAATCGGTCTCTATAACAAAATATATAGTTATTAAATCAGTCGAACTAGATGACTCGATCTTAAAAAAATCATGACATGTACCAAATTTTAAAATTTCAAAATATCATAATTTTACAAGTTTTTTCTTTAAATTCAAATTCTAAACATAATCATCACATACAATAAAATAGCATAAAATACAAATCAAAATAAATTTTGAACAAAGTCTAATTGCAACAAAAACTAAACGAAAAAAAAAGTTCGGTGTCTAATAAATTTAATTTTAAAGACGTAAATTTGTTCCAAATAAGTTTTGAACAATGTTTACTTATATTTTAATTTATTTTTTACAAAAATACTAAAGCGGCGTCGTTTTATTTGAGGAAAAAAACAAGCATTTAATCTATTATTTTCTAAAATCGTCGGTTGGTTGGTTTGTACCAATATTGGTCGGTTCTGGATGACTCTCATTGATTTAATAACGTATATGAGCCAACAATCAAATCATACTGATGAACATTTCGATTCTCAATTTGAATGATCATGCAGTTCGACTTTTGAAACATTGTCACCATCTCTCGAATTTCTCTCACTTTTATATTTGTTAATCCCTCGATAGACGATTTTCATTATACATGTATTTCTTTAAACAATATTATTTCTTATTCTCAATATAATTTAATTCATAATTTTTTTCATGTTTAATCAGACCAATATGTAATGTCTTAAGTTGCCCCTGAACATGATAAAGAGAATTAAAACATAATTTCACCTTCAAAGTTGTTAAAATTAGAAATGAAGCAAGACGAACTTAAACAAGATAAAATCAAACATTAAGAAGTTGAACAATATGAAATCGACAAATACTCTCATATTTTACCCTTTGTTCTCGTTCGGAACTCCTTTCATGCTCTCATTTATTTTTCTTCTTTATTGAAATTCATTCTTTATGAATTTAAAATGAAAAATAGAGAGACAAAAATGAAATTTATATATTTAAAGTTTTAATTTTGATTTAACAAATTAGGTTTACAAAGTGCTACATGTATTAAAAAAATAATAAAAAATTTAAAATATTAATTGAAATTTCATAAATTTTGCACAATCAGATAAGTCTAAAACAAAATAAAAAATTTTAAATTATATGACGAAAAGTTTTTAAAATATCATAAATGATAGACTAAAACTTACCTATTATATTACTTTATTCTTAAGTAATATTGTTTAGAGTTAAATATATTTGTGATCCTCGTAAATATTTTTAATTTTATTTTTAATCTCTCAAAATATTTTCTTTAAAGAAGCGTCTTTCTAAAATGTTTTATCCATATTTTTAGTCTCTCTTACAACTTAACGACGGTATTTGTAATTTAACAACGGAGTTATAAACGGTTTTAACTATGGTTTATTATTTAACGATTGAATAATTGACAATTTTAACGATGATTTTAATATTAAAAACAAAAAATATGGATAAAATATTTTAGATAATTAATTCTTCAAAGAAAATATTTTAAAAGATTAAAAACAAAATTTAAAATATACAAAAAAGACCACAAATATATTTAATGATATTGTTTAATAAGGGATGCTACCTCCAGCTTTAATAATTTCAATAATGAACCAAGTGTTAAATACCCACTCGAACTGCTCTTAGGAGGCTTAAATGGTAAAGTTTTATACTACAGGGACTGTAATTTTTTTAAAGGAAAAATTCAAACATATTTTTTTGAAAACTTTAATTGAAATACACTCTAAATTAACCATCAATTAATCCTATAGATTGGATATTGAAATAAGATTGACTTTTATTTTAAAAACCTATAAAATAATGCAAACGGATAATGATGATTAATCGACAGTGTAAATCTTTTTATACCGACAATATATAATAATTAATCCCTTAACTAATTAGTATCGAGTATGTTAATACTAATTCTTAATTAATTAATTAATTAGTTATTTTAATTATTATATATTTAATTATAATATTCACAATAAATAAAAAAATAAATGTTGAAAAGTAATTCTAAAAACATTTATATGGTGTATTATTTTAGTCTAACTTTAGTTTTTTTTCAAATAAATAAAGTTTAAAAAAATAGTTAATCGTTTTGAACGGTTTCATGATTTTCCAATTATATATATATATATATATATATATATATATATATATATATATATATATATATATATATATATATATATATATATATATATATATATATATATATATATCAATTTTTTTCTACAAAATGTTAAATAATATTAAAATTAAAATGGTAAAGTATTTAGAAGTGTAAGTTTTGCATATCCTTTTATGAGCATGAAAGAGTTTTTGACCATGACATTTTCATGTGGACCAAGACAGGACAACGTGCTTAGACAAACACAATCTCTCACTTGATTTCCCTTAGAATGTAATCCAAGCATCAAGTACTAATACATCCTAAGTTTGCAAACTACCATAACATCAACCTTACTTTCCAATAAATGCATCTAAAAAGGTTAATAAATACAAGTTATATAGCACATAGAAAGGGAATCAAAAGGACAAGCATGACAATAACACTTCCATTGCATTCCATGGATAAAAACTCTGGATCTCTGAGGCCTCTGGCTTTATGTTTGTAATGAGTTGAATTGGTGAAAGAATAGAGAATATTCTTAGTAAATAAACACCTTCGGATCTTCTTGTACTTGAAAGTGTGACTTCAATAATGCATGTTATAGCTCTTTTGTTTTGGAATTCTAGTATAACTAGCTAGTTTCAAATCAACTTTTGCTATGGGAGTATTAATGTATTATATAAGATTAAAATCAAATGTTTTTTAGTCTAGACAAAAATAATTCAATTTTTTTTACTAATATGATAGCTATAAAATTATTTTTGATAGACAATATAAAAACCATTTTACAATACATTCAACATTTTTTATTTTTTTTAAAATAATAAACAAAATAATAAAAATATTTGTTGATACGTGAGTTTCTACCACTTTATATATGGATATAAATAAAATTACTAATAGAAAATAACACATAAAATTGTCATTGTCATTTCCTTTTTTTATAAAAATTCCAAATACATGATTCACATATAGCCTGTTGTGGTTGTATGAATTCTTTTATATATATATATATATATATATATATATATATATATATATATATATATATATGCTCAAGATAATAACTATATTCCAGTATTAATGGCTACGTAGTAGGTTTTTTTGGTTTGTAGTGATTTATTCGTTACTTAAATATGTGGAACAAATTTAAGGTTTGTAGTGATTTATTTTTCCCTTTTCTAAAACCAGCAAAACTTACCATTGCCCAGCAGGATACAGCTAGTTGAATAGTGATGCAAATCTGAATTTACAAACATATGGTAATAACATTGACTGCCACAAAAAATGCTTTAAAAAGCAAAAGGAAAGGAAAGGAAAGGAAAGGAAGATGTCAACAATAATTAATGTCTAGGTTGCCTATGAAAAATTATGGATAATCTATCATGCATCCATTAAAAGAAATAATTATACAAGTAAATTCACGAATTTTTGACCCAAATAATCCAATTTTCTGTTTCGATTTCTGGTTGTTTTGAGCAGGCCTCTGATGTGATAGTAAACACTGCTTTTGAGGAAGAAGTGGCTGAAAGCCGGCAGCCACCTTTTGTTTGTTATCTTCCTTCATAATGTCTTCAGCTTACTCATCAATCACAACCTGATCTGAGAAGTTTGTTGTCATGCTATCTAAGAATAGCCCCAAACCATGTCAGCTTTGTTAATGCTCTTAGTCTCTTCCATGATCCTTGGATGATTGGTGTCGGCGAATCGTTGTCTTCCTGATGGAGGAATGGATAGGGTGAGTTTTCTGGTTAACATGCATGAAATGAAAATGAATGAATGCATATGTTAGGAATGGAATGCAAATAATTATGCAACACCCATAGATTCAAGGCATTGGTGGTATATCAACCCAAGTTCCAAGCTCCAACACATGTACAACAATGCAATACCATAGGTTAACAACACCAATAGTCTGGATAATCTGTGTATACTGCCTGATGCAGGATCAAAGATTCGACTTCCATGAGAATAAGGCTATGTAGAGTCTATAACTTCCTGCAAGAAAAATCCATATCCCCCTCACAAGTATGGACTATGCTCCAAGGTGGTCCCTAGAAGGTCTCCCAGAGTCATCAACTCGAAATGGAAATACCCTTCCATAGTGAATACTCACAGGACAAAAGTACTTCCAAGTGAATCTAGTCTGGGTGTGGTTCTCGTGACAACCCAACGCGCGAAACAAAAGTGTACACGACTATCCACAACTTTATCCTATGTGTATACTAAGCTCGGTTATAAAGCCTTTCTCTCATGTAATCTATCTCAACCCAACAACAGCATAACAGATAATATCCATAACAATATCTAGAACAATAAAGTAAATGTGATGAATAAAGCGAGTAAATCTACAAAAGCAAACACCTAAGCTAACGGAGAAGCGATTAAAACTAGGCTCGACTCCTTTTAGCGACTAGGAAGTACTTCCAAGCAACGAAGCATCCCCAGTAGAGTTGCCAGCTAAAGCTAGCGGAAATATACCCGAACGTATCACACGCTCGAACATACAACAGAGTCACCATCGAACTTTATTTATTCCAGAAGGAAAGGGAAAACATCGATAAAACCCGGGGGAAAGAGATATGATGGGTAAGGAAGTCGGTTATGCAAGGGGAATGTATTAGCACCCCTAACATCCATGGTACTCCATGGGAACCGTTTTGATTATTCTCGCTCGAATAGGTGTGATATCTAAAGATTACTCACAAAAGAATGGGAGAAGGGGAGAGAAATAGATAAAGTTCCCAATGAGGATTTGGATCCTCGTGCCTACGTATCCTCATAGTGCAATGAGGAATTCAGAGCTCCGTAGTTCAAAGAACTAATGGTGGGAGATGAAAAGAATTGTGATCAAAGTATGGTTTGAACCAAAGGATGATATGATTTGAACTCCAACAAGGGGTGAAAATGTGAACCCAAGAGTAAAACTAGTATGAACCAACAAGTGAGGGCCTACAACACTGTATTGGAATAACCGAAAAAAGATTGAATTAAGTGTTTGGTTTCATAGAGCAAACAACTTTTGGTTCACAAAGAGGTACTAGATGGAGCACAAAGAAATATTGTATTTGGCTCAAAGAATAGGGTATATCACATTAAGTGAATGAAGATAGAGTATGAATGCATCATGGAAATGAACGGAATAAAGTGAAGTGACCGAAGTCACAGAATAGAGTATTTGGTGATAAGTGATTGAAGAGGTATAGGTATATTGGAATCCATAAGAGAAATGAGATTTGTACCATAGAGGGAAGCATGCATCTGAACCAAAAATAAGGAATTAAATGTCTGGAAATAAGCCAAACAACTCTAGGTACGAAAGCGGACTATTCATTAGGCGTCCAAAAAGGATGTATATGGAATTCCAAAGAAAGTGTCTTTCGATGTCAAGGCAATAATATGTCACTGGGTGAATGATTTATGATCGAAGGTAGGTAATGAATCATGAAAGATATGGATGATGCCCTAAGGCAGAAGAAGGAATAATTAGAAGTATGCTCGCCAAGGATTCGCATCCTCGTGCCTACGCATTCTCATCGTGCAATGAGAAAATCAGAGCAGACGTAGTTCGGAACTACAAGAACAAAGAAAGAGATTGAGAGTGATGAAAATTATAACTTGCACCAATAGAATGGTATTAAGGGAACTCACATAATAACTGGCTTTGAACTCAAGAGCAAAACTGGTATAGACCAACAAGTGAGGGCCTACAACATTGGTGGAACGACCAAAAAAAGATTGACTTAAGTGTTTGATTGCATATCACAAACAACTCTTGATTCACAAGGCGGACTGTTCATTAGGCGTCCTAAAAGGATGAGTATGAAACCCACAAGAAAGTATTGTTGGGTGCAAGGGAGAATGTATGACTTGTTGGGGGTATGAATAATTCGAGATCAAAGGAGAATAATATCTTGGATCCATGAAGGAATAAACTTATAACCGAAGAGCGAAAGAGGTATTGATTAGGATGTGGAGGAAACTAGGCATACCCATTCATGTCACAACAAATTAAATGTTTGGGGATAATCCAAACATCTCTTGGTTCACAAGGTGGACTATTCATTAGGCGTCCTAAAAGGATGAACATGGAAACCAAGGTAAAGTAATATTCGATCTCAAAAAGATTGTATTGATTGATGAAGGAAGGAAGATTGATTAATAAATAGGATAGCTCACGAAGAATCTGAATTCTCCTGCCTACGTATCCTTATAGTGCAATAAGGAAATCAGAGCTTTCATAGTTCAGCCTACTAGGGCTGAAAACACGGGTGATTGGAGGCAAAAGGAGAGATGATTGAATGATTGAATTGAAATGATTAGAATGGAGAATGGAAAGAGTGGAATAGACTTGATAGTTATTTGATAAGAATCACACTAAAGTCTATGAGTAAAGGTGGATACAATAAGTAACGAGCCAAACGTCTCGCACCCAAAGATATCCAGAGTGAGTGTAGGAAAGCTCCAGTCTCATTCCTTCTTTACCACTTAAGGCTCATGGCGTGTAATTCTCGTCTTAACTTTCAAGTGGAGAGAGGAGAATCTCTGTTGCTTCTTGTGTTGATGAAGACCTTATCAATCATTCTATTCGAATTGCACTAAAGTCTATGAATAGAGGTGAATACGGTGAGTGCTGGGTCATTCGTCCCATACCCAAAGATATCCAGAATGGGGGTAGGAATTCTCCAGTCCCATTCCTTCTCCATTGCTTAAGGATCATGTCGTACAACTTGATTCATGATGGATAAGTTGCAGATGTAGTCCTTGCTTGTTGCATGATGCTTTTTGAAGGGAGAGAGACTTGTCAATCGTATGATTAGAATTGTGCTAAAGTCTATGAATAGAGGTGAATACGATGAGCGTTGGGTCATTCGTCCCATACCCAAAGATATTCAGAAATGGGGTAGGAATCATCCAGTCTCACTCCTTCTCTATTACTTAAGGCTCATGCCGCACAGTTCTAACTTTGATTTGACAAGCTCTTAAAGATGCCACATTTGATATGCTTGTATTATCCACTGCTTAGTATGACTGAGGATGCCTTGACTGGGAATTTGACTTGAGGCCTCGAGCTCCACATCTTAGAAGAAAAAGTCTTATTAAGTGACTAATGGTCTTTTGGTCACTCAATTTATACTGTAGGATTATACAAGTTCAAAGGATTTAATTGATCAAAATTACATTTGATCAATTTGAATCGGAGGGTTTGATTTTATTTAAAAACTAGGTTAGAACCTAATCTAATGGTTAGGATTGTATAGACTACCCTAAGAGAACATGTAATTGTTAAGACTTGATTAAAAATCTATGTCAAAAAAGTTCCTAAGGGAACATGCACTTAAATGGTCAAAATGACAAAATAACCCCTAAGGGGTAAAATGGTCAATTCATAAAAATATCCAATCATGAACACAAATTTATTTCTAATTAAATTCTAATCAGAACCTACAAATTGATTAAATTCTAAGATCTATTTTAACATAATGCTCAAGAATTAGCTAAATTCTAAAATTAGCTAAAATCTAACTATTTTCTAATTCCTAATCTAACTAAACTATATTAAAATCTAATTAGAAAACTATACAAAACTCCAATTACTTCCTAAATTCTAATTAAAATCTAAAGCCTAATTAAACCTAATTAAAATGCTAACAAAACAATTACCAGAGATATCAACACAAAATAAAATAGAATTAAAGGTAATTGAAATGGTAATTAACATGTTGGGCCAAGGGGGTGCAGGCCCTGAATAAATAGTGCAAAATTCAGCAAAAGGGGATTTGGGCCCAACAAAATAAGCCTAAATACTAAGAAATATAGTTGGATTTAACAATTATGTTGTTAAGGAAAATAGAGGTGTAGAAAGCAGAGTATTGGGCTTAATGGCTAAGCCCAACAGAATTTGCAAAGAGACATGTGAAAAAATTCAGCACTCACTCTCTCATCTCTACACATCATCGAAACATTCAAGGAATACGCTCAGCGATGGCTTCCAGAGTTAAACCTGCACTGACAGATACTGAATTGGTCGATATCTTTATGGGCACACTTCAAGGTTTGTACTATGAGAAGATGGTTTGTAGCTCATCATCCAACTTTGCAGACATGGTAACTATTGGAGAATGTATTGAGAACATCGTAGCGGTAAATTCATGATCATCAAGCTATGGATAAGCTAGAGATCAAATAACAAGAGTCGCCACCGCGCTTTTATTGTTTCCAAGGGAAAAGAGAAAAAGTACGAACAAAACCCAAAAGTAAGAAGTTTTCAAATCAAAACTAATAAAACGTCAGAGATTACAATTAAGGGGGTTGGTTACAGAGGGAAAGTGTTAGCACCCAAAGTGTCCTAGGTACTCCTAGGGAGCCCTTTTTGTGTGCATATGTATTTGGTACAAAATGATGTTTACAAACAAATAGAATGGGGGGATGAGAAAATAATTCATTAATTATATTTTTGTGTTTGGCAAGACCTTCGGTCTTGTGCCTACGTACCAACATAAAAATGAGGGATCAAAACCTCGTAGTTCGTGATACAAATTTCAAAATGGATGCATTACTTTTAATAAAAATTAAGTTTGAAAGGCACAAAGGCCTAAAAATGGTTTGAACGAGTTAATTCTTTTTTGGGATTTTTGAAAGTTTAAGTCAAGTATAGTTAAGTTTATTTACAAGTTTGATTTAAGAAAAGAAGTTTGAAAATACAATGACATAAGGCCGAAGTTTCTATCTTTTTGCAAAGTGGTCAAAGTTTGGAACAAACTAAGTTCAATCAAAGAAGATTTTGAAAAGGGAGGGAGAGATTTTGAAATTAAAGAAATGGGGAGAAGATGAAGGGACTAATCCTATGCACAAAATTAAAAGTTAAGAGTTGAAAAGATCTGACCAAATGGGTAGCAATCCAATAGACAAGAATGTCAATAGAAACCCAGAGTTCCCTTGGACTTTTAGAATCAAGCAACACACAAATGCACAATTATATTATCTTGAAGAGAAAAGGCATCAAATAAAGATATCCACATCCAAGCTTATCCATTCCATGATCTTCTTCAAAATTAGCCCATGTAACAGATGAATTCCACAAGTCACAGGTTCAAAATAACAGCTTCGCAATGATCATGTTGCAGATGAACTCGGAGGGATCTTGAATGATATATCAGATGAAGTTTCAAATTGCAAGCAGTTGGTTTCACAGAAAGTTGGCATTGGCCAAGTCCTTTAGCATAGGAATGTTGCCTAAGTTCTAAGTCCATTTGTCCAAGATCAAGCCAACAGTCCACACAAAAGTTTTTTTTAGGGTTTTTGTTGTTATTATGTACATTAATGGTCAAAGACCACACAAACAAGCAAAGTATACACAAACAAGATATATCACACAATATGGTCCAAGTGGACAAAGTGAAAATTGCATTAACATAAATGTAAGACCCTAATTTTGACCCTAAGATCCCTCATGGCATCATATCATTGCTCATTGCATTGCCTAGAGGATCATAGCATCTTGGCTTCTTACCCTTGGGTTGGGACTTGTGTGAGTTGGTTTGAGACCACCAAGCATGATTGAATTGTATATTATTTATTTTCTTATTTTGTTTACTAACCAAAAGCACAAAAATATGTCATTAACTTTGTTTGTTTTGTAGCTTGAGCAATCATAAGATCCAAGGCTCCTAGGAGACCCATACTCATTGGAATGGCCAGATGAAGTTGAAAGCAAGCATGAAAATGGTTTACAAGGCTCTAAATCATCATATATTCCTCCCAAGTATCTCAATTTGTCAATTTGATCAAGATAAACCAAAGGGTTTGAGGCTTGTTTCCCAAGGAAACCCTAATTCATCTGTGCATTGACTGTGCCTTGCCCATGAAGCAACCTCAATCCATGATCAAATACAATCAAGGGAAGTTCTTTAATTCATCATTTCATGCATATTTGATCTTATTTGAGTGTCATCAATCATCAATTCATCAATATTTGAAGTTTGGACTTGAGAAGTTGATCAGTCAATTCAACTAACTATTTTAAAATCCACTGAGACCTAACGTTTGATGTGTTTGTCAAATGTAGATGACCCCAAGATAAACAATGTTCTTAAGAACCATATGAACAACTTTCATGTTCATCAAAAATTGATTTGAATCTTGGAAGGTCATCATCCATTTCAAAACATTATAGGTCATTTTGACTGAAACCCTAATTTTTGGTCAACTTCCCAAGGGCCTAACTCCCTCATTTTTCATGATTTTGAGTTGGGATCAAATGCATTGGAAATTTTAAGATGTCTAATTAATTTTTTATGTTGGACAAAATTTCATAATCCTAAAATAAACACATGTGATAATACAAAACATTATAGGTCACTTTGGACCAAAGTCATTGAAATGTGAGGAAGTCCAACTTCAAGCGCACATAACTTTCTCATCAAAAATCCAAATCATGCAAACTTTAAGTCCGAATTTATTTTCTTGAAAATATATACAACTTTGATGTTTAAGGTTTTGTCATTTTAGGCTTGCATCATTGAAACAGAAGGGCTTGAAGTTGGCCCATTTTGACAAAATTCTCATACACATGTTTTGCACCTTGAACTTTATGATAAGTTTTCATTCATTTCCCAACTCCAAATGGATTTTTGTTCAACATAACAAATGTTACTCATGTCAAGACCTTTCCAACCATTACCCACAAGGCCATGTTTCAATTTGGAAAAGTTCATTTTCGAAGAGGTGAAAGTTTATGTTCATTTATGGAAACATTGTTAAAACTGCATGCACACTCATTTACAATGCCATGTACACGTCCAATTCAGCCTAATGTGATATCAGCATGCTAAACCAATTTCATTTTGGCCTCCCATGCGCCTGTACAGGCCCATGCATGGAGGCCCTCATTCCACATGCACACGAATTTTACATGATTTGCATCACCTTGTGCTATAAATAGAGATGCTCAACTTCATTCACAATCAACCTTAAGGCGCCTTACATGCTGCAGAACTGAATCCACACACCTCACCTAAAGGAATTTTGCATTTCACTTTCATTTTTCAGTCTCAACTTTCAACTTCCTTGGTTGATTATTGAGCTCTAATTCCTTAGCCTCACTTCCTTTCCATCTCAAGAACAAGTTGCATAAGAAAATTGGAGTGGATCAAGTGTTTGAAAGCTGCTCTTTAAAGGTTTTCCCTCAAACTGTTTTGATTCGAAACTCCAAATATATTGCTCATTTCTTGTGTTTGTTGGTTCCTCTGAAGTCCTCTCATAAGAGGCAATTGATTGGTGTCCTTAATTTCAAGAATTCATTAAGATCAGATTGAACACCATAATTTTCTATCTCAGATTTCTCCTTCTATGAGAGTCTAGAGGAGAAACCAATGGCACAGGGGTGATGTACATCACCCCAGCTTTCCAATGATATGAGGATCGCGTGTTTTCATCAAACTTTTCAAAACCTGCAAGTGTCACCAGAGCTAACATGCTCACCGGAGAAGACGGTGGTGTACACCACCGTCCCCTTGACAGATTAAATTTGGATTGTGTGATTGCATTTCCAGATCTAATCCATGTCATTCATTGTTATGACTTTTTTAAATACACTGTGTTTCGCCTTTGACTCTGGACCACCATGAGCGCACGCATGAGGGCCTTAGGATGTGCCACCTCATTTAATGAAACAGATCCAACGCGCCGGGCTTTTCCTAATTTCTGATTTTCTATTTTATTTTCTTTTATTTCAAAAATTCATATCTCTTTCATTTTAAATCTAAAAAATGTGGGACCAATTTCATTATTTCCCTTTTTATTTCTAGTTTCTGAAAATGATTTTTAATATTTTTTATTTTGTCATTTGATATTTTTTGTGAATTTTCTCTTTTCTAGTTATTTTTAATTCATTTTAAATAGTTTCCAATATTCAAAAAATACAAAAATATTTTCTTAACATCTTTAAATGATGATGAATCTATGAAAAATATTCTCATCAATTTCCAAATTGATTTAAGATTTATTTGAGACTTTAGTTCAATTATATTATTTTTTATTCATGTGAATGAGGACTTTGTCATTTTTTCAGGTAAACAAAATTTGCATCTCTCATATGATTCATAATCAAAAGTGTCCAAGAGTCAATATTTATGGAGTTTGAAAATGTATTTCTCATTTATGTAGCCTAGACGATAATGCCAAAGGTAAGTCATATTTAACTCGTTAGGTTTAATTTTTCTAGTATTAATATTATAAATTGACATTTTAATATCAAGAATATACAATCCATTATTTATTTATGTAGTAGCATATAATATATCATTTAAATAAATAGAACAATAGTTGTTTTTTATTATAAATGAAAAAACTTGACTAAATAAGAAACAAAAATAATATTCATGCTAATTACAGGTACATAATAAGAGAAAACCCTCATGCCATGCTACGTGATCGCAAATCTTCCATGATTGGTGGAGAATTTGGTGAGACTTTTAGAATAAGTTGTAGAAAACCCCAATTTGAATCCTTTCCTCTTTAATATCTTTTATTAATAATCCTATCAAAACTTTTCAAAATATTTATTCAATATAATCCCTTAAAGTTAGTAAACTTTTGAGATAGCTACACCTCAAAATTTGGAGAATGATAATTATGGCTCCCATGCACAAAAAATCTTTGCACAGGGTACGTGCAACAACTTTTCATGAAAATCAACTGCATTAAATTGTAATTTTCTAAATTCGTATTGAATTTGTCTTCAAGATTGATAGTTAATGTGACTGTTTCTTTAGATTCAAATAGAAACCAAGTTGTTCGCCAATTTGAATTGAAACAATCCCCAAAAGGATCAAAGTGTTTCCTAATTATTATAGCTTTAAGGACATGTTTGGTTCATCAGATGACAAAGGTAAAGATTGCGATAAGGATAATCAAATTTGTAAATATAACTTATTAGTTACAAATTCTGAAAAGTTATTTTTATTGCTCTAGGTTTTTTGATGAATGATTGTGCTCATGTACATCAAGGTTTGTTTTTTCCACTTATTTTCCTATTGCATGAAATTGAGAATCTGCTGATTATTTTATAAGCTGAGATTAATGTAGGCGTTTCTTAAATTTTATATGTAAAATCTTTGTACCATGATACTCGAAGATCAGTTATAACTTAGATTTCTATGCTTAAATAAATTTAAGACACAACCTTAATTCAACATGTGCTATAAATCTACAAAAGTTGGCTTAAATACAATTTTAGTCTTCTTATTTATATATTTTGAAATTTTTAATCTCCATTTAAAAAAATCAACTTTTTATCCCTCTATTAGACTTTTCAAAAAAAAAATCAGTCTCCATCCACTTTTGTATATGTGGCAATTGAAAATAGTGATATGGTCTAGAGCATGTGGCGCTACATCATTAAGTGTGTTGACCATAAGATATTTAATTTTTTAAAATTCATTTTAAATGGGATACTTATTAGTTTTAATCATTTAATTATTAAAAATTATTAATTCCTATTAATAAAACCCACAATCCAATTAAAAGCCCTAATCCATCGTGTTCCTCTTTCCATCTTCTAATTGAATCATCTTCAACCTCAAAGAAACCCTGCATCTTCTAACTTTATCATCTTCAACCTTAAAGAAACCCTAAACCGAGGAAGTTGCATAGATCAGACAAACGTTAAACCCACGATGTCGACTATCTCATCCTCATCACAAACAAGCATGTCCCAGTTTTCCCAAGCAAGCAATCACACGAAATTTCATTCCAACCGAGACGAATGCAAGTGTGGTCTTGGCGCACTATTGATGACCTCATGGACCGATGTTAACCCATGACAACATTTTTATGGGCGTGGGATGTATAATGTGTTAATGCTCTACAACTCATCCACTTAAAGTTCGTTCATCACGTGTGATTCTGAAATCCTTGAACATGTTATTCTTCTATATTTTTTGTAGCTCCAAAGACATAAAATGTGTAGTCATTTCATTTGGTATGGTGAAGAGATGACCTTAAGAGAAAAAGAAATTATTTTTTCATTAGATCAAAGATTAAGTTTAGAGAAGAATAATGTGAATGAATGCAAGCTCAAAGAGGATAAATTGAATATGAAGATTAAATTTTTGAACATGCAGTTGAAGTTTACATATGTCATTAGCTTTGTGTTGTTAATATGTTTAGTTGCAACAAGTGTAATGAAATAGGACTAGTTGATGCTAATATGGCTAGGTGCAAAATGTCTATCAACTGATATTGTTCCACAAAAGTGTGATGAAATTTACATTCATCTGTTGTATCTTATGTATCAAGTATTTATGAATGAAAAAATATGTTTTTGTTATGATTTGTTCCAATTATACCTATTTCTAAAATGTAACTTTTGAATTGTTGAAACACAGTGTTGAATGATATAGGTTATGTTTACAAGCCATTTATATAGGCCAAAACAATTCACAATGTTGACTACTATAGGTCAAGTTTACAGAATAATGTTTATGTCCAAGTCAAATTTACTTGGTACTGATCATGTTTACAAGTCATTTATACATGTCAACTTTACTACATAGTTACAAGTCAAATGCTAATGCATAATTATAGGTCATGTTTACAAGCCATGTAAACATTCCATGTTTATACTTCAAATTTTCCGCATAATTACAAGTCAAATGTGACTGCATAATTATAGGTCATGCTTATGTGTCAAATTTAATGCATAATTAACAGAAAGCCATCAAATTAATATTCAAAAGAGGTAGTTTTCCATTACAACAAAATGGGGTACTTGTTCATTACAGAAAATGACATAAACATTAAAACAAAGAGTTACTTGTCCATGAAAGCAAAATGACTTAAACATCAATACAAAGAGGTATTTGTCCATGATAGAAAAATAACATAAACATCAAAATGACAGCAAAAAATCAGCATGGTGATGTTTAATCCTCTTAGCCAGGTATGTTTAATCCCTTCTAACATGGTGATTATGGGTTTATCCCTATATTCTTGAATTTCCATATTATGGAATTGTTGTAGCTCTTGCTGCACTCCACATAACCTCTTTTAATTCCAACCCATAATACTTCTTCTTCCAATTTCCATAGAGATGCTTCACACAAATGTGTTGCTCCACATGTGCATTGTCACTCTGAAATGTTAGCAATAGACCCTAAAAATAACAACAAAATAATACAATATTACAATTTAGTATAACTTATTAATTATTAGCAAAAATAAAAAGACTATAGATTAAAGGGATACCTTTTGTTGGTCTAAAATGAAAGAATAAGCCATATGATTTATTTCTAGTAAATCTTCTAAGAGAATGTATATGAACCACTCCTAAGAGTCTTTTGTCTCAGCCTTAGCCTCTACAACATCATATGCAATAGGAAATATCTTATTATTTCCATTCCTTCCTACGACTTTCATCAATTTCCGACCAAAATCTCCTTTCAGAAAACAAGAATCCAAACTTATAAGTGGCCTAAAATATTTTTCAAAACCATCTTTGCATGCCTCTAAACATATATAAATTCTCTCAAACACAGAGCCTGCATTAGAGTCAGCACATTGCACCATAACATTACTATTAGAGTTTGACTTGAGTAACTCTTCTACATAACTCCTTAAATGGGAAAATTGATCCTATTCTGCACCTTGGGATCATATCCATTGCCCTTCTTTTGGATCTATATGCATGACCATGGGACAAC
This sequence comes from Lathyrus oleraceus, assembly GCF_024323335.1. Classification (NCBI taxonomy): domain Eukaryota; kingdom Viridiplantae; phylum Streptophyta; class Magnoliopsida; order Fabales; family Fabaceae; genus Lathyrus; species Lathyrus oleraceus. Next base: position 389,154,973 of record NC_066579.1, read on the forward strand.
TTCACTCCCCATATGCCAATATACTCAGCAATCAATCCCATAGGTTTCATGTCAGGTCCATGTCTTAGAATATGTGCAAATTTCTTCGCAAGCCATTTTGTCTTTGATTGCATATTATGTGCAATCCTATGACATGTGTGTATTTTAAATAGACTTCTCACTTGCAAAAACTTGTTCCAACCCTCTTACTAATCCTCATGTAAAATTTGCAACCTTCCATGCTGAAGCTAGCAGAAATTTACCCAAATGTATCACACGCTGGAACATACAACATAGTCGCCATCAAACTTTATTTATCCCCTAAGGAAAGGGGAAATATCATATCGATATAACCCGAGGGAAAGAGATATATTGGGTAAGGAAATCGATTATGCAAGGGAAAGGTATTAGCACCCCAAACATCCATGGTACTCCATGGGAACCGTTTTGATTGTTCTCGCTCGAATCGGTATTAAATCTAAGATTACTCGCAAAAGGATGGGGGAAGGAAAAGAAATAGATAAAGTGTCTGGTGAGGATTGGGGCCCTCATGCCTACGTATCCTCATAGTGCAATAAGGAATTCAGAGCTTCGTAGTTCAAGGAATTAGAGGCAGGAGGTGGAAAGGAGTGTGATCAAGGTATGGTCTAAACCAAAGAATAGTGTTTTGAACTCCAACAAGGGTGAAAAGATGAAATCAAGAGTAAGGTGGCTATTACCAGTACGTGGGCTAGTAAGACCGCCACTATAGGGTAAAGCCAAAACAGAAGGAAATAAGTGTTTGAGGTTGTAGCCCAAACAACCCTAGGTAGAAAGGCATACTACATTAGATGTCCTAAAAGGGTATATATGGAATTCTAAAGAAAGTGTGTTTTGGTTTCAAAGAAATAATATGTCACTGGATGAGTGGTTCGATGATTGAAGGTAGGTAATGAATCATGAAAGACATGGATGTCGCCCTAAGGAGGAAGAAAGAATAATAAATAAGTATGCTCGCGGAGGATTTTAACCCTCGTGCCTACATATTCTCATCGTGCAATGAGAAAATCAGAGAAATCATAGTTCAACCCACTACAGTTGAAAGTAAGATGATTGATAAGGCAATAGGAGATTGATAGATTGATTTGCCATGGTTCAATACCCTTCAAGGATGAAAAAGAGTGCCAAGGTTCATCACCTTCAAGGTGAGGTATTACTACCATAGTTTATAACTGATGATGTCAAGGAATTGAGTTGCCAAGGTTTAATACCTACAGGGCGAAGAGAGTTAAGTGTCAGAGTCCACGACTCTCAAGGCTGAGAATTGGATTGAATAACCAAGGTTTAACACCTCACAAGGTAAAAGATAACATATATGCCAGAGTCTATAACTCTCAAGGCGAAGACCAAATCAGATAGCCAAGGTTTAATACCTCACAAGGCGAAGAGAGTTAGATTTCAGAGTCTATGACTCTCAAGGCGAAGATCATAATCGAAGAGCCAAGGTGAAGAATGTCAAGCGCCAGAGTCTATGACTCTCAAGGCAAAGATCAAAATCTAAGAGCCAAGGTTTAACACCTCACAAGGCAAAGAAAGTGCAAAGGTTTAACACCTTACAAGGCAAAGAATTGATTGGAAGATGGTGTACAACCACGAGTTGCTGATAGCAAAAGATGTTCCACTATTGGGATGTTGAAATATTGATCGATAAAATAGGATAGATTGATAAATAAGGTAGCTCGCGAAGAATCTGGATTCTCCTACCTACATATCCTTATAGTGCAATAAGGAAATAAGAGCTTTCATAGTTCAGGCCACTAGGGCTGAAAGTAAGAATGATTGGAGGCAAAATAATGTATTTGAATGATTAGAATTGAAGTGAATAGAATGGAGGGATGAATTGAGATACTTGACAGTCGATTGATAAGAATCACATTGAAGTATATGAATAAGGGCGAACACTTTGAATATTTGGGGCATACACCCCATACGTAAAGTCGCTCTAGACGAGGATAGGAGAGCCCCCATCTTATAATTCCTTATTACTTAAGGCTCTTTTCGCATGATACTTCTCTTAACTGACAAGTTGTTGGCGAAGAATCTTCATTGTTGATCCTTGTATTGATATTGATCTTGTATGAAGAAGACTTGGTAGTTTAATCGATTCATATTGTATTAAAGTCTTTGAATAAGGGAGAATGCTTTGAATATTTGGGGCATACGCACCCATACGCAAAGTTGCTCTAGACGAGGATAGGAGAGACTCCATCTCATCATTCCTTACTACTTAAGGCTCATTTTGTACAAAATGAATCGTGTTAACCAAGTGTTGACCTTTGATTTATCTTGTATAATCCGCTGCTTGGTGTGACTGAGGATGCTTTGATTGAAGATCTTGACTTGAGGCTTCGAGCTCCACAGCTTAGAAGAAAAGTCTTATGAAGTGACCAAGGGTTTATTGGTCACCTAATTTAGACTGTGGGATTATACAAGTTCAAAGGATTTAATTGACCAAAATTGTTTTTGATCAATTTGAATCAGAGGGTTTGAAATGATTTGGAACTTTAGGTTAACCCCTAATCTAATGGTTAAAAATGAATTAGACTATTCTAAGGGATCATATCATGGTTAGTCAAAAATTTGGTTAGAATTCTATGCACAAACTTCTAAAGGAACATGTTATTGTTAATACTTTTGGATTTAAATTCTAAGTTAAATTATATTCCTAAAGGAGCATGTGATTATATGAGTGAAATGTCCAGAATTACCCCTAAAGGGTAACATGGTCTTTTGATAAGAAGTATCCAATTATGAACATAAACTTAATCAAAGTCTAATTAGAAAACTATACAAAACTCCAATTAGTTATAATTAAAGTCTAAAGCCTAATTAGACCTAATTAAAATGCTAACAAGATAATTAGTAAAATTACCAACACAAAGAAAAATTAGAATTGAAGGTAATTGAAATGATAATTAACATGTTAGGCCAAAGGGGGTGCGGAATTCAGCAATAGGGGTTTTGGGCCCAACAGGATAAGCCCAAATACTAAAAATGTAGTTGGATTCAACAACTATGTTGCCAAGCACAACAGGGGTGTAGAAAGCAGAGTATTGGGCTTAATGGCTAAGCCCAACAGAAATTGCAAAGAGACATGTGGAAAAAATCAGCACTCACTCTCTCATCTCTACACATCATCTTCCAATTCTCATGTCAAAACAGAACCATAACCGGAGCTCCGGCACCATAGTGCCGGAGGCGGCGGAGCTGGTCAGAATCAAGAAAAGGCGTCAATTTCTTACTCCTCTCAGACTCTTTTATCCTAATCCCTCAATTAATTAATTTTAGAAATTTGAGCAAGAACCCTAAGTACAAAAATCTACAATTAAATGGAGGTGGAGGAGAATCAAACCATAAAACTTTGGGGTTTTAATTCTCCAATACACAAGCTACAATGTGGTATAAAAAAATTCGCAAATAAGCAAAGGTGAACATTCACCAACCTACAAGACGGAGGATTGTCTTGGAACTTGTTGAAATTTGGAAGTGATGAAGATGAAGAAGAGAAAACCAAACATATGCTACTTTGAACCTTTAATATTCTCCTTCTACTATGAACTCCCCATCTTCAAGAATCAACTCTAAAAAAATTTTGAATTGAATTGTTGTTGTTGATGTGAATGTATGGGTGATTGTTGAATGCGAGAGGTTTAGCTCAATTGATAACAAACTTCAATGTGAAGCTTGCTCCAATGGTGGTTTGCGCTTTGGTGTAGGGTGAGGAAATGGAGAAGATGAAGTGAGAAAAGTTAAATTTGCAATGAGTAATTTGAGAGTGATGATCTAATTCAGAGTTTTTTCTCCCCCTTGTGTTTATATAGGTTATAGGTTTGGATCCAATGGAGGTTCGGAGTTAGTTTTGATGTGGCTTGGAATGAGTTAAATGAGGCTTGGAATTAGTTAAAATGGTTTGGAATTAGTTAAAATGGTTTAGAATTAGTTATTAACAGGTTTGGAGTTAGCTTAGGAGTTAGTTGAGATGAACTCAGTGAGTTTAGGTAGTTAACTCACTGAGTTGGAAGTTAGTTAATTGGTTAACTTAATGGAATGTGTTCGAATGGTTTTTTATGACTGGCTAGTGCAGGTGAAAAATTGAATGAAATTAGGCTTGGATGTTAGCTAATGACATGTTATTTATTTGATTTAGGTGTGGGTGACTTGCAGCTGTAGGTTAATAATTGTGTGGTTATGTTGTGCAAACTATGATTTTGGCTTTGGTTATGTTTGTGCAGGTTCAAGAGTTTGTGAATTTTGCTGCACTTGTTTTGCTGCAGATTTATTGTGTTCCAAATGTGCTTGGTTGAAGTTTGATGAAGTACCAAACCTTGGAGTGTTGTCAGTGCTCACGGTTTTTCCGGTGTTTATGCAGGTGTGCATTGGTCTTGGATTGCAAGCTTTGGCTATCTTCCGTAATGAGAGTCCAAGTTTAAATCCTAAATGTTTCATATATTTACAGGTTCGTCTGTTGGTGGTTTTATTTGTGTACTGTGGGGATATGGTACAATGAGGGTCGTGATATGCATCATATATTTATTTTTTATTATTTTGTGAAACATGAGGCCACGTATGCTAATCAGAGAGCCCATGATTTCTTAGAATACCCTTGTAATCAAGGGATTTTATAAATGAATCGTCAGTTCAACAACTGGAAACAAAATCAAACACATAGGTTTGAAAAAAGGAAAGGTCATCAACCGTGCAGGTTGGGAAAAGGTTCATCAATAATATAGATTGAAAAAGGGTTCATCAATCATGAAGGTTGGAAAAATGATTCAACAACCGCGAGGGTTGGAAATAAAGGTCATCAACCCAAAAGGTCGAAAAAAGGATTCAACAGCCCCGAAGGTTGGAAACAAAGGTCATCAACCCACAATGTCAAAAAAAGGATTCAACAACCGCAAAGGTTGGAAACAAAGATCGTCAAACCTAAAGGTCGGAAAAATGATCGTCAACCCTAAAGGTTGGAAAAAGGTACCAAACGAACGGGGCTCTAAAAGGTGTCAAGCAAGTTGGGTTTTGGAATAAGTATCAAACAAGTTAGTTGTAAAAGGTACCAGGCAAGTTTGGAATTTGAAGATGCCAATAAAATATTGGGCTTTGATTCTTCTGATTTGCACATACGACTTCATGCTATGCTAGATGAATGATATGCATGAGTGAAGCGGCATAATTTCTACATGATGAAGATTTATGCAATGGTCAGGCCTGATGCTCATATAGAGGGCGGTAGGAATTTTGGGCTAGGACAAGGTCATTCAGACGTGATTCTTCGACACCTACTTCCAGATGAAAATTGTTGTTACACCTATGGCCTTGATCTGAAACATGGAGCGATCCTGCTTCTGCCTCAATATACTAAATATTTGCACCGACTGCCCCAGTTACAAGTTATGGGTAATCTCATCATCTGGATATCTTAAACCGGCCTGCCCCAACGTCTTGAAATTGTGTTCTCTTGATTAACCATCTTGGGAGTAATTGACTTCTCATACTCTCGAGGTGGCCTGCCCCAATATGAGCCTTAAAGTAATTTTCCCCCTGTCTGGTTGATTCAGAGAGATTTGTAGAATCTCGACGTAGTTTCCCCAAATCGACTGTCTTCTTGGAGAGATCTGAACTATGGGATATCAGGAATTTGATCAACTTTCCCATTGTAAACTTCCTTGATGTCAAATGACTGCTCAAATGTAAAATGCCCATTTTAAGAATGATAATTGTACTGTCATGTTCATGCAAGTTTTGAAAACTCAAGTGTGTTCACTAAGATTATGACATCTAGCGAACAAATCACTGTTTAGAATGCCATATCAGTATCAATGCAAATGACAAGAAAATCTTTAGGAGTCAGCTTAACACGATCTTACCATAGTATGCTTTTTGAAATAGACCATGCTTCAATTAGGTCTTTTAAGGGTTGTAACATGGTTTGGTTCATGATTTTTAGAAGGAAAGGATATAAGGCTCAAGACCAAATCTAACCCATCCATTTTTCGTGATGTTCTCCAGTCCTACATTCAGTTAACTTAAAACAAGCATTTGCCATTCAGAAGAGGATTTTGAATATCAACAATGATGGTTAAGGAGACCCAATGAGAGTTTGGAGCGATAGTCACTCACCTTCTATTTTGGTTTGCGGTCACATAGATTCTCTCTTTTGTTGAGGATTTTGATGTTGATCCTCTGATTCTTTTGTTTTGTTTACCCTTATTTTTGCCTGGGCTGATCCTTTGGGTCTGCAGCCCACCGGGATATCCTAACTTTTTCCTAAGTCAATCTTGTTTTCAAGTCTTTGACTTAGCGGGGTTTTCATTAGCTTTTGATTTTTAATTTTGTTTCATCTTTTCTTTTTGTTCTTAAGCAAATACTATGACGTTGCTTTCTCGATTTATTGCACAAGTTGTGACTATCTCACTCCTTTTGTGGTAAGGGACAACCATTCTAGATTTGTGATCACTTGATGGAGTATTCTCTTCCTGAATTTTGAACGCAAGTTCAAACTAACTGAAGACTACCCTGCTCCTGGTTAAACATGAGGGTTTTATGTGTTAAAGAAAGAAACTTCTACTACAAGGCCCAAAGGGGTTAACTAGGGATTAACTTCCTTATATCTCCGGTGTTTAGGGATTGAACAATGCCTTACATCATCATCACGATCTTATTCAAAAGCATACAGACAACGATCTTAAGTCGATGGTTGCATAGTATGGGCCTACGAGATGTAGTTCTCATTGGGTCGATATGAGAACCTCACCTATAAGAGATTCCATTGAAAGAATTGAAACCCGACAAGTAATTTACCGTAAGCGAAAATCTTTCTTGGCGAATCCATGACTTTGGGAACCTTTGTAAACCCTATATCATTCCCGGTGAGAACCCTGCGTGAACAAGCAATCAGATTTATACTCCATCTATACCTCAGACTTATGAGACCTTCTACCCGGAAAAAACAAAATAAAAAATATATTCATTAATTCATACGTCATATACATGAAAAAAAAGAACAAAGTTCTTAGTGTCTGTGTTTATTTCAGGAATTTAAGTAGTTGCAAATCATTCAAAATGAATCCAGCTAGAAGAAGCACCTTCTTGTTCAAATACAAAGAACCTCGGACTGAAAGCTTGAAAGAATTGAACTCCAAGCTAACACCAATCAAGCGTATTGACTTCAGGGCTGCCCATGGAGATATCTTAGACCTACTAACTGAAAAAATGGACTTAGGAGCTATTATAACCTTGACTCAATACTATGATGCAGCTCTCTTATGCTTCACTTTCTCGGACTTCTAGTTAGCTCCTACTCTGGAAGAATTTGAAAGGATCTTGGCCTAACTCTAAAACATCGCGATCCATTACTCAAGCTTGAAGAAGATATTACCCTAACAAAGATAGCCATAGCCTTGAGTGTTGATGTTCAAGAAGTAATATCCAATTGAGACACAAAAGGAATCTTCAAGGGTTTTTTAAAGAAATTCCTAAAAGGTCAAGCATGGAAGTTTGTGAAAGTTGAAAAGTGGGATGCAATCTACGTTGTTCTATCTCTCTTAGTCCATGGTATTGTGCTCTTCCCAAACATTGAAAACTCTATAGACCATTTGGTTGTTGAAATCTTCTTATCAGGAAACCTTGTGTTTTTCCTCTTGGTTGATATCTATCATACTCTTCATACTCTCCACGAGAAGGGTGGAACTCTTATTTGTTGTGATCCTCTCTTGCATGCTTGGATGATGACTCATATTCCCAAGGAAGCACCATTTGTCTCAAAGAATCTCAAATGGCCTCAAATACTATATTCGCTTACTTCTAATACTATCAAATTGTATAAAAGAGAATGGGAAACCAAAGATATCATCTTCAGCTGTAGGAAATTCCCCAATGTGCCACTCATGGGAACACAATGGTGCATTAACTATAACCCATTGTTATGCATGAGACAATTTGGATACTCTATGAACAGAACTCTAGAGGATAAGTACCTTGAACCATTTGTCATACATGATATTGCACCAAGTAGTCCAACTATGAAGAAGGTCATAAAATCATGGTTAAAGTTCAATAGAAGTCGGCAAGAGTTAGGGAAAAGAATTTCATCGCCAGAGAACTCTACATTTAGTGGATAAGGGAAAGAGTTCAAGTGATCAAATTCCCCTTCATCTTTGACTCCTCGGCCTTCCCACCAGTTCATGAGCTAGTGCTCATCTCAATGGAAGAAGTTGAAGAACTCAGATCTAAGGTACAAAGGCTTGAGCTAGAGAATTCCCAATTGCAACTCAAGCTCAACCAAGCTATCAAGAATAATGAATACCTAAAGTGGGACAATTAAGAGGTGAAAAATAAGCTCACAGACAACAACAAGGGAGCCAGAGTTGAGGAAGGTAAGAAAGAATGGATTGGATATATCCTCTCTGGTGTTGATTATATAATCAAAACCATAAACAAAGAGTTATAGAAAGCTAAGATCATTATCTATAAGCTACAAAAAATGGTGGATAGGTCTACCAAAATGATAAGAGATGCTAGATTGGACTTCGAAGCCTAAATTCTAGATATTAGGAAAGCCCTCACGACACATAAATATGGCTTATCCCTTGAGCGCCTACAGAAAGAGAAGGCAGAGCAAGCTCTTGTGCATTAAAAGTATCAAATGGGGAGAGCCCAGGAAAATATTAAGAATCTAGAAGCCTAAAATGTAGGGGAAGCTTACCAAGTTCTAAGGAACGATTGCAGTTACTATGAAAATAATTACAAAAGGCCAGATGCTGTTATGGCTGAAAGAGATGTCATCATCACAAATTTTCAGGCTGTTTACTCTGAGTGGAAATGGAAATTTGCATTTTTGGCCAGCTTTGCAAATTACATCATCTGGGAGCTCCCAAAAAAGCTACAAGAGGCAGACGAAGTTATGTGTCCAGAAAATATGTCTTGTCAAGTCTTTAATTTTGTGAAATTTTGTAAAAAGACATTAGGAGGGCTCACTACGGATCTTGTAACTATCCGTAGGGATCAAGGGGTGTAGCTTTAGGGTTACTTTGTATTTGAACTTGATTCCAAATGAATGAAAAAATAATTTTATGTTACATTATGGTGTGGGCTTCTTTATTATTATAAATGATTTAAATATTAAATGTCTTAATATTTCTGACAATAAATCATAAGATAACCAAGAGCTTTGCATAAAAATTTGCATACATGCATCCATTCATTCCACACAAAAAACCCACTCTAAGCCTTTTGTTTGTAAATAGCCATCTGACGTCTTGACACTCGTCATAGCTACTAAAAGAAGATGGAGTGTATGGAATAAGATCATATCAAAATGAAGAAGGACATGGACCATATGAAGGGAAAGGTCGACCAGATCTTGAAGACCATAACGACCATTGGAAAAGAGGAAGGGGTTCAACAAGATGCTGTAGTTAGGAATGTTATTTTTGTCTTTCCTTCTGTCTCACAACCTGCATTGATCAACCTAGTGTATGGGGTTCCTCCAAGGTATTATCCCTAACTATTTATACCAAGACCTCCAAACCAAAGTTCAGTGCCCATTCTTCAACCAAGGCCGAGGAACCTAGCACATAATAAGAATCACTTCAAGACGAGGACTCGTGCTAACCAAGGGATCCCTCATTTTGGACCACTCCCTATGTCATATAATCAATTGCTATATAATCTAGTTCATAAAACTTTGGTGACTCCTGAGAAATGCATCATACTAGGATATTCATACCCATTGGGTATGACCAGAACGCCAAATGTGAGTTCTATGATGGATCACCCGGGAACACTACTAGGGACTGTATAACTTTCAAGTATAAGATAAAAGAGTTGATTAACAAAAATCTATTGACTTTATAGAGAGATGGCCCAAAGGTGAACATCTTGTTTAACAAGCCAAGCAAGAAGCATCGTACCCTGGTGCTTACTTTTTGCAAGGAACATAACCAATGGAAAACTCAGACTGTCAATATCCTAGGACTCAAAGTCTGATAAAGGGAAGTCATCTTTTGTATATCCTCATGTAATGGTCGCAGCGGAAATGCCTATCGAGATTCCATATCAGCCAAATTTTATTATTTCTTCCTGACGTCATGGGAACCAAGACCAGAGATATCCAGAAGGAAGATTGGAAAGATTATGCGCTACTCCTAGCTCCATTCCTATACCATGTGGTCAACTTCTACAATACCTGATTTATAATTCACTAATAGTGACCAAATCTCTCTAGCTGGTACCACAATAATTCTCACCTGGATTTGATTCCAACATGTAATGTGAATATCATAATGGGTCAATACGATATTCTATTAAAGACGGTAGGATATTCAAAGGTGAAATTCAAAAGTTGATCGAATGCAAACGCTTGGTCTTTGAAGAAGACAACCCAAATGTCGAGTGTGAGCAAAACACCGGAAACATGGGGCATGCTATCAAGGGATACGAAAGGTATCAGAGCAAATTGCAGAAACTGATCAAGAAGGAAAAACCAAACATGGATGATTTAAACAAAAGGTCTAACAAAGAGAAAAGCCAAGAATTTCTTAGACCACTCAGGATCATGTACCACAAGGAAAAGGCCAGGACTATGGTAGATGAAATGTCCTTGTTTCTTTGCAAGAGTGCTGAAACAATAGCATGGGATGCAACCACCCATCCGAGTGAAGATAAAGAAGAGCTGAGAGATGAGTCCAAGAGGGATACATCTTGTGAAGAGACCAAAATAGAAGACTTTGTGGATCATCCCACTGATATTTATGAGCACGAAGACATCAACCTTTGGGTCGGAAAGAGGCCAGTTGGTCACGCAGAAGATGCGTAAGAGGGTACCTTGAAGCTAGTTGGTCACGCAGAAGATGCGTCCTCAAAGCTGTTGACTATAGGGTTGTCTTATCATTTGCATTTATAATTTCTTTTATTGTTAAATACTATCTGTTGTTAAACATTGTTGCTTGTTAATAGTATTATTAATTAAATGAGCATGCATTTTTTGCATCAATCTTTTCGTCTTCAGTCATCTTTTTAACATTTACTGCAAATAAAAAATCAACACAAATACAAAAATCTCTCCACTCTACTTCCTTTATCAAACTATTGTTTTAGCAAAGATTGGAGCGGGAATGAAAAAAATGAAAAATTACCCAAATTGCTAACGGTATAATTTTGGATAAAATATTGTTGATGATGTACATGCATTATTTCAAATTCCCAAACACTGGAGAGATAAGGAGTTAAACCCTAGTTTGCCATTTTGAGCCTAGAAGTTGGTGTTTCTTTTGGATCAATAAACCCTTACACTGAATCCAAGGCATGGTAGTGTTCAGTTAATCTGACAACACATTCAAAGTGCAAAAAAAAACATCCCATCTAGGAATTAACCACATACCATCCTTCGTGCACGTCGTGAAGTGTCGCAGGAATCATGAGAAATCTAAAGGTTATGATGGTTGTTCCTCAATAACTAATAACATGGCAGTCACAAGTCCTTCAAAAAACGAGAAAAGAAAGCTCGCTAAGTCAAATACCCAAAGAGGGGACTTACGAAAAAATTATGGCATCCTGGTGGACTAAGATCTTCAAAGAAGTGGTCGAAGCGTAAGTTAGGGATAAAAAAAGAAAAAGAAAAGAAAAAAATCTATCAAAAGAGGTCGTGTAAATCCTCAACAAAAACAAAACAAGATTTGGTGACCACCATATCAAGAATCAAAGGGTTGCCGACATCCACAACAAAAACAAAATAAGGTGACTGCCTTTTTAAGAAGATCTCGTTAGAGCTCGAATCATCATCTTTACTCTTACACTGTCGAACTCTCTTGGAATACGAATGCGTGTGTTGAATTAACTGAACATATGACTAGAGTTTATCAAGAAGAATGGGTGGGTTAAAATAAAATTTTGAGCCTTTCATCCTTTTGTTCAAAAAATTGTTAACCAAACCATGTTACAATCCTTAAAAGACCTAATTGAGGCAGGTTTATTCTGAAAGAATATTGTAGCAAGGTTGTGTAAACTAACTCCTAGAGATGTGTTAATCTTTTGTATTGGTATCATATTCTCGTTGTATCTTTCATATTGTAAATAGCTAAATCAATACTGCGTCTGGACTAATGGTCCATTTATCACACATTACCACTACATCATTCCAATAAATTATACTTTTCAAAATTTGCATGAATATCGCATTAAAATTACTATCTTTAAATGAAAAAATTTAACTGCAAGAAAGTACTTGGCATCAAGGAAATCCCAACAAGGAGCAATTAGAGAGGAACTTGAACTTTCTTTGGTGCTGACCCGAATCAAGACTACCTCATAACCCTATGGATCAGGGGCATGTCACCCTAAAGATTACATTGATCAAAGAAGATTCTCTCTGAAAATTGGTCAGTTGATCAAGGAAGAAAAATCATCTCAATATTAATTCAAGTTGGGGCAGATCCCTCAAAGGGTTAGACCGGGGCAAGTCATCCCAAGAATACAACGAAGCCCTACTTCTAAGGATTAGTTGATTCGAGGTAAACTGTTTCAGGGGCAGACTGCTGCAAGATTCAGACACTGGGGAAAATCATCTCAGACGATGTCAGGATATAATTGTTCCCAAGGCTTCCTTTCGAGGAAAATTCCTTCAAGTACCCTACAGACTAAGGCAAGACAAGTTGCAAAGGGACATGTTCCCTCCATAACTTTCAAGTTGGTCAAGCGGATTATGCCAGACACCAGTAACCATTGAGTTCAAAGTATGCGTCAAAGAGATTACGCTAGCACGACATCCTATATCCTCTTGGAAAGAAGCCTTATGGTTGCGCTCAGTGAAATCATTTGTCGGTCGCCATGGCCCATTCAACCCAACAGTTAGGTTCTTTCAAGAACTTGCTCATATGCAGCATGACAACAATATATCCAACTTGAGGTACCAGTGTCATCCATGTCTTCTTACCGATCATAGCATTGTCGAATTATGAGCGTCGATAAGTTAGACCCACTTAACTTACCAATCTCCATTGGTCTCCTGAAATAAAAGTCCACCTTGCTAGCATTTTCATTAATCCAAATCCAATTGACATTGGTACCCAAAAATCTCACCATTGAAAAAGGGAGACCAATTCCACATAAAAGTTTCCAATCACCTAGTTGCATTCCATGCATCATTTCATGCATAGCTATTCCTCCAAGGAGAAAGGTTCCACTAAGCAAACTTATATCAATCATCTGCAGTCCCACATGCATTCCATGCATCATTTCGTACATAGCTTTTTTGCCGAGTGTCATACCCCAAAATTTTCCCTCCCTTTTTCACTTTTCATCTAACTTATGGCTTGAAATTCATATGCACCCGTTCATGCCTCATTTATATGCATCATTCGTTCATGTTAATACTTTATAATAAGCACCAGATATTCAAAGCGTGTGGTTAATAAAACCTAGAGTTTTGCTTGAGGATTGGAGAATTGTTCATCATATGGGGGAAACCCTAATTTCTTGATCTTTGGAACCTTGGTTCAAGGAGATCACGTCGTGATATTCATCTGTGCAATCAAACCCTAATTCTTGAATTTACTATTCATTGACCTCATGAGCTTTCATCTATGTATCTAAATGCTAATTTTGGGGGCCTTGTGTTGGGATGTGTTTATAGATCTTCATGCTTGGTTTGAATATTTTGATTAGAAGGTGCGCACATGAAACCCTAATCAGGAAACCTTGGTACTTGTGTGTCATTTTGTGCATCTTTTTCTAATCACCATATCACTATGATCTTCAAGCTCTCATCCATGATCATATCCATTTGCCATTCCATGACCTATAATATACGTTGAACACCAATTAGGTCCCCAAGCATTTTGTTCAATACACATCACTTCTTAACATAAATCAATCCAAGCAAGTCATGAATAATTGAAACTCTAACATTTTATTACTCATCTCAATTTATCGAAAACATAACATTTTCCAGTTAGTAAATAACCTCAATTTAACCTAACATGACATTACCATTTGATTAACAGAACATGTGCACCATTAACCTAGATTATTACATAATCCAACATATTCAAAAAATAACATTCAAATCATATTCCATACAATCCATTTTATCAACAACATAACCACATAGTCCAAAACCATTTATAAGCAATTAACCATTCATATAATACACAAATCAATCCATACACAATTCCATACACCAATTCAAACATACAAATATTCCATGCTCAATTCACTATACAGTCCAATCCAAAGCATTCAATTAACTTTCCACATCAAATCACAATTCCAATCCAATTCAACATAGTCAATGACAATCCAAATCCTACACTAATTTAAGCATCAATCCAATTCCATAAGACAAGTCCATAAGCATTAATCTAATTCCATAAGACAAGTTCAAATCCAATTCCACAACTCATTGCATATCATACCAATTTGAATAAACTCATGACAGGAAAAAAAAACTCAGCCAAATGATTTCCACCTACAATTGTTTTTAACATAACCAAAGCAGGATTCCTTCCTAACTAACATACGATCTGCAAAATTTCTTTAACATAACACACAAAATAGAAGACCATTATAACTAACAGAAACGACACACATAGAATCACAATCACACTAACTGAATTGCAATTGAAACCGACTAATGATCTAACGAATTGTTTAACAGCTAAATAATCACAACTTCTGAGATTTAACAGAGTTTTCACTCTGTTAAATCGAGGATGGTATATAAACAATTATCACTGCAACTTTTCAGAAACGGATTCATTCTACAAATTTTCATATTCACACTCTCATATTTCACTCTTCCCAATCCTCTCTCTCGATTCAACTCACAACATATCAGAAAATTGCAAACTGAAAGAGGAAAAAAAAGAGTGAATTGAAGCAGAGCAAAGGGAAGAGGAATATACCTGCTGATTTCCAAAAAGCCGCCGTGTCGGAGCTCTGACTCCGTATGCACAAATAATTTGATTCAACTATTCCGATCCGATAAGTCTTCTTATACTTTCTTGTTTCATTTATTGATTCGTCCGCATTTCTTCTCATCTTCGCATGCACAAACAATCCTGATTCAGTGACGTTAGATGATGATTTCGATTTAAAAATTAGGATTCTATGTTGCTCCAATTTCGTGTGGAACTTGGGAGATGAAAGAGAAAGAAGCGTATGTGCTCGCGTTTGAATTGTGAGGTGAGAGGGAGAGAATGCATGGAAACAGTGAAGTGAGTTTGCTCAATGTTCAAAGGATGTTGATGTGTGTTTTGCACTTTCAATTGAATACGTGGACATGGATTGTGTGTTTCCGTATGAAGCTTGGGCTTGAGGCCCAAGCATTCCTTTTCACACCTCCTTCAATTATGCATACCCCTGACTCATTTTAATTTAATTCCTTTTTATTATTCTTTTTTTTCAATTATTCTTTTAATTGATTTGTTCATAATTTTAAATTATGATTTATGATTGTGTGAATTGAAATTATTTTATCAGAATTAGGTTAATCTAGGTTAGCTTAACTTTTCATCATGTAATATCATTTTAAGTTTAATTAGGATTAATTAGTTTTTATTAATTGATTAAATTTTGATTGTTAATTCCATATTAATCAATTTTTTGCACATTGACCTGATTATCCCTAGGGTTCAAAAAATTCATGATATGCATGCTCCCTTAGTTCAGAGTTTGTGTAGATGCAATTAGTATAATCTGACTTATCATTCATTAGATTATGTATATGATTCAAATTGATATTTCTCATTCCCACTGATTATGTTGATCAAAGTTTACTTTGATCAACCAAATCATTTGCATTGTGCTAAATCCCTAAGCCTATTCAAGTGAATAAAAGACCATTGATTACTTAATAGGGCAAGTCACTTGTGTTCAAGTTGTACTGGACCTCTGGATCTCAAGACCTCAGGATTCAAATTCAAGCTCAAAGACTTCAATTAAGTACAAGGCATTCACATTGCATACATAATGGACTACAATTTAAGAACAACAAAGGTGTATCAACACTTGTCAATCATGATTCAAGTTGTGTGCCATGAGCCTTAATCCATAAATAAGGGGTTCGAGGGAGCATTCCTATCCTCATTCTAAATACCTTTGGGTACAGGATGAATGACCCGGTTACTTAGAGTACCCGCCTATATTCCTAGACTTTAGTACAATTTGAATCAAACGATTGTCTAGTCTCCTCCCACAACAAGCAACACTGCATTATCAGAATCAACAATCAAAATCTTCTATTAATACTTGTCAATTATGGTGAGAGTTACACGCCACGATCCTTAAAAAACTAAGAATGATGAGTGAGAGCGTTCATATCCTTGTCTAGAGTATCTTTGGGTACGGGGCGTATGCCCCGGTTGCTCAAAGTATTCTCCTTTGTTCATAGACTTTAGTGCAATTAGAATTAGGTAATTGGCAAGTCTTCTTCAGGCAAGCACATCAATAAGTCAACACTTCAACATTACACTACCATTTCTTTATCAATACCACTATCCTTTTTGGATCAACAATCATGCTCTCTTTGATATCCACACGTCCTTTCTGTTAATGACCTCATCATCAAATGCACATCTTTGAATCCCAATCATTCTATCATTCATGTTTTCCTTACAGGTCCTCTTGTGCTTAGGTAAACCATTACATTCATGGTTTCCTTATCAGTCATGTCGTGCTTAGGCCAACTCTCTTATTCATTGCTTGTCTTATAAGTCCTATTGTGCTTAGACAAACCCCTTTGAGCTTTTTCGCCTTATAAATCCTCTTGTGTGTAGGCAAATTATTTATCATTCATAATTTGTCTTATAAGTCATTGTGTGCTTAGACAAACCCCTTTGAGCTCTGTTGCCTTATAAACCCTCTCGTGTGTTGGAAAATCATCCCTTATTCATTATTTGTCTTATCAGTCCTCTTGTGCTTAGACAAACCCCTTTGAGTTTGTTTTGCCTTGTAAAGCCTTTCGTGTGTTAGCAAATCACCTCTTATTCATTGTTAGCCTTCTAAGGCCTCTCGTGCTTAGACGAATCCCTTTTGATCTCTTTTTCCTTGTAAATCCTTTCGTGTTTAGGTCAATCATCTCTCTTTTATCACTTTGGCAAAACACAACTCATTGGTTAATGCCACACTCTTGCTATTCAAGCAATTTGCTTCGCCTTTTGGAAACCCAATCAAATCTTTCTTTGTTCCGTATTAGTTCCATGAACTACAGAGCTCTGACTTTCTTATTGCACGGTGATAATACGTAGGCACGAGGATTTAAATCCTCCACAAGCACATTTATTTATTCATTCCCTTTCTCTATATCATTCACCCATCATCATTCACTACTCACTACCTACATTCAGTACCTTCTACCAAACACTCACCCATGTGGTATATTATTCTCTTTGAACCAAACACAATCTCTCTTTGGATTTCATACACACCTTTGGGCAAATAACCAGTGTCCACATCTGAATAAATAGCCATTTTGTTTGTCTGGTTAGTCCTCTCGTTGCTTAGACAAATGTCTCCTTACTTACCTTGCAAACCCTTCTATAGGAAAAACCCCATTGTGTTTGGCTCGATGCCACCTTTTCTCATTGGTTCAGGCATACCTATCCTATGGGTTCAAACAACATTATCCTTTGGTTCGAACCATACCTTTATCACTCTTCTTTTATCTCCCACCATTAGTTCCATGAACTATGGAGCTCTGAGTTCCTTATTGCACTATAAGGATACTTAGGCATGAGGGCCCTAATCCTCACCGAGCACTCTATCCATTCTATTATTTTCCCCTTTATTCTTTCGGAAGTAATCTTTAGATAATAACACCCATTCTAGCAATGAACAAGCAAAATGGTTCCCATTGAGTACAACGAATATGAGGGGTGCTAATACCTTCCCCTTACATAACCGTCTTCCTTACCCTTTTTCTCTTTCCCTGGGTTTTATCTTTGTTTGGGTGTTTTTCTTTATGCTTTATTCGCTTTATTGTTATACTCATATTCTATATACTCTAAATATTATCTGTTATATACTCTCTAGTAGGTTGGGTTGATGTTACATGAGCGAAAAGCTTTGTACCCGAGCTTGAGCACAAACACGGGATAGTAATGTGACTAGAGTCGTGGTTGACCTACTTGGAGTTATTCCTCGAGCATTGTCAACATGAGACGTCACACCTAAAGTAGATCCTTTTGGGATCATCATTGTTCGATGAGTCAGTCGTCTAAGGCAATTGTATCTTGAAATGGGTCCTTGACTCTACGAACCTTTTTAGGGTTACCTTTAAAGGATAATACACACCTGTGAGAGGGATATGGGTTTTTCTATAGGAAACCAAGACCCTACATACCTTGTTCTCGCGTAACATTGGACCTTTGAACCTACGTCGAGAAGTATGGACAGATTATCCGGAGTATCATGAACATTTTACAGTTTGCCTCTTTATTTTGTTGGGGCATTCATCATTATTACTTTGTTTCATTTATTGCATTCCTTATTGCTTTACATATTGGATATTTGTTATATATTCCATTGTGGGAGAGGCTTTATGATTCGAGAGAAGCTCTATACCCGAGATTGAGCATATACACGTGATAGATTCGTGGATAGTCGCGTCGACCTGCATTTCGCGCGTTGGGTTGGCACGAGACCCGCACTAGACTAGATTCACTTGGAAGTACTTTTATCTTGTGAGAATTCGCTATGGCATGGTATTTTAATTTTGGATCAATGACTCTGGGGACCTCCTAGGAACTACCTTATTGAAGACTAGAACCTAATTGTGAGGGGATATGTGATATTTCTTTTGTAGGAAACCATAGACTCTACATTCCTCGAAAATCATGATTGCACTAAACCTTTGATCTTGCATCAGACAATATACACAACTTATTTAGATTATGTTGTGTTGTTAACCTTTCTTATTGCATGTCATTATTGCATCGTTGTATATATGCCAGAATTTTAAACCTGAGTTATTACACAAGCAAGACTTTGAATATATGGATGTTGCATAATTATTTGTATTCCATCCCCAACGTAGACATTCATTCATTTGCATCTCATGCATGTCAACTAAAAAGAGCTCACCTTGTCCTTTCCTCATCCAGAAAGACGGTGACTCTTTGACACCACTACTTCAAGCGAGCAAATAAATCAAATATTATGGCATATATGGAACATGAGAATGATACATACAGGAAAACCTTGGCTCAGTTCTGAGGAAAGATGGATCTCTTCCAAGGTAACATGGATGTTATAATGGAGTACCTTCATGCTCAGAAGGTTACTACTTCTGCCAATACTATTACTTATGTTGTCACTGATGCTACTGTTATTGTCATTACTACTGTTGATACTACTGCTAATATTGTGGTTCAACATGTGGCAAGACAGCCAATTTATCAGCTGGTCCTAGTAGGCATGTTGTTGTCTACCCTTGGGGAATGCCTCTGAAGTATACTCCCTAATTTGATAATGTGAATGATTTTGTGCCATATCAGCGATTTGATGTGCCTCTTACCAATGCGAACTCTTTTGCCTATCCTTGGGGAACTACTTTTCACTCTCCTTAAGTGGTTGATACTGACAACCATGAGATTAACCCTGTACAAACTCATCAGACTTCTATGCCAGTTACTGCTTAAACTCTTGATGATAACAAACCTGAATACAAAGGTCCTCACTTTCATTTTCATGTTCCTTCTCAGGATGCTCAACATACTGTTCAGAATTTGAATCAAGGTGTCCAAATGCCTCCTCCTTATCCTGGGGCATTTTCTGTTGTTGCACCTCCACTTGTTTATCCTGGGGAACCCTATGCTCCATATGAGGCCCAGTATGGTTAGACTGTTGGTCAAATAGTTAATCCGGGAATGATGTATCCTCCTCAGGTGTATCCCTAGTTTGCTTCCCCACCAGTCCTAGCTGAAGCAATTTCTCAGGGTGTTCAACTCCTTAATCTTCAGCCATCCAGTCAGATTTCTTTTGGTACAGATCAGAATAAGCCGACAGACTAGCAATTGTTGGATGAAAGGATAAGAGCAATAAAAGGTTTCTCAACTTATGGCATGGACGCTAAAGAGTTGTGCTTAGTTCCTAATGTGATTTTTCCCCAGAAGTTCAAAGTGCCAGATTTTCTGAAGTACAAGAGTTTGAGTTGTCCCAAAATCCATGTTATTATGTATTGTAGGAAGATGACTTCCTACATTGACAATGATGAGGTTCTTGTCCATTGCTTTCAGGATAGCCTATTTGGGGCTTCCTTAGATTGGTACATGAGTTTGGAACGCAACAAAATCAGATCTTGGAAAGACTTATCTAAAGCCTTTCTAAAGTAATACAAGTACAACCTATATATGGCTCCCACCAGGTTACAACTGCAAAATCAAGCCTGCAAGAGCAGCGAAACATTCAAAGAATATGCTCAGAGGTGGCGTGAAATGGGTTCACGAGTTCGACCTGCGCTGATAGACACTAAATTGATTGATATATTCGTGGGCACCCTTCAGGGTATGTATTATGAGAAGATGGTCAGTAGTTCATCATCCAATGTTAATTATATAATAACCATCAGAGAACAAATTGAGAATGGGCTGAAAACGGGGAAAATCGCTAGCATTGATAATTAAAAAGTGGCCAAGAAACCTCAGGGTGGTTATGCTAAGAAGAAGGAAGGTGAGGCAAGTGTTGTGATGGAAAGTGTTTACCCTAAAGTTCAAGCTCATATGGCTTTTGTTCCATACTACCCTTATCTATTTATCACCGCTTCCTAATATTAGTAGCCACCATACCAACCTCAGTATCAACAACCTCCACATGCTCAGGATTCCTAGAATCAATGACCTCTGTAAGACAACAGAAACCAGAGTCATGGGAAGAACAAATATTATGACAGAAAGCGTCCTCAGCATGACTAGATCCCTATGCCATATGCTCAGTTACTACCCTATCTTGTCCAACAAGGAGCCATTGTGCCAAAAGAAATACCACCTACTGTTTACCCCTGTGGCCCGAAGTATAATCCTAATGCTTCTTGTGCATTTCACACCATCTATATAGGTCATTCAACTGAGGATTGCGGTATGTTTAAAACCAGGGTACAAGAGCTCATCCACCATAAGGTCTAGTCTTTCTCTGAGGAAGGGCCCGATGTAAGGACTAACCATTTACCTAATTACAATGAACAGATGGTGAACACAATTATTGATGGAGAATGCATAGAAATTTGTGCATGAACGCCAAGGCTAATCACGCCGACAATCATCATGTCATTTTAATTTGTAATCTTTCTTTTGTTTGCGAAGTGATTGTGCATTTCTAAAATTTATCTGGTTTTCAGATGATGATAATAATGAAATAAACGTGCATGTTTTGAATAAATCCATTTGTGTTCACTCATATTTTATTTATCAATATCAAACTTTTGCTCAAGCAAAATCAAAAGAGAATGATGATATAAAATACGCGAGATTGTTGTCTGTATGCTTTTAAGTAAAACATTGTTGATGATGTAATGCATTGTTTCAAATCCCTAAAAACCGGAGATATAAGGAAGATAATCCATAGTCAACCCCTTTGGGGCTTGGAGTAGGAGTTTTTATTTCTGTACATGAAACCCTCAATTTTAACTAGGGGAAAGGTAGTCTTCAGTTAGTTTGACCTTGTGTTTAAATTTCAAAAAGGAGGGCATTTGATCTAAGGATCATTCTTATCCTATCCCTCACAAGAGGATTGAATCAAAAACAAAAGGATCGAGACAATCATGACCTTTAAAGAAAATCAAGCGAGAAAATGTCACAGGATTTGCTCCAACAAAAAAAAAGAGAAATGAAAAAATAAAAAATAAAAGAAAAGTTCGTTAAGTCAAAAACTTGAAAATAATTGACTTAGGCAAAAGTTAGGGCATCCCGGTGGACTGTAAGCCCACAGGATCAATCCAGTAAAATGAGGGAAAACGAAACAAAAGAACAAGAGGAATAATAACAAATTCCTCAACAAGAGAAAATCTGTGTGGCTGCAAACAAAGGCAAAATGTGAGTGATTGTTGCTCCAAACTATCATGGGTTCCACAACCATCATTGCTACATATTCAAAATCCTTTTTTGAAAGATGAACGTTTGTGCCAAGTTAATTGAATGTCAGACTAAATAACATCACAGATAATGGGTGGGTTAGATTAGGTTTCAAGCCTTATATCCTCTCTTTTTGAAACCATGAACCAGACCATGTTACAACCCTCAAAAGACCTAATTGAAACATGGTTTATTTAGAAAGCATATTATGGTAAGATCGCGTCAAAGTTGACTCCCTTTATAACTTTGAGTGATGCTTGTGTACTTTGGTGCTTATACCATGGATCTAATGCCTATTTGAGCTTCTTCTTGATCTTGAGACTTTTGTTAATTGAATAACATGTTTATGTTTGTCTCTCTTTCCTTCCATAAATCGGTTCTCTTTACTTGTTTTACTTGTTAGCATTGCATGAGGACTTATGTCCATTTATGGTTGTGTGGTTGCCTTTCCTTGTATGATTTGATTTAGAATCTTTCTCAAGTATGCTTAGGTGATGATGATAGATCCTTGATGTGTTTGATGCTACCTTGTATGACCTCTCATCTCTTTCCCTTCACTTCACTCTCCTCATACCATGTTTGTTTAGATACTTGACACATTAGGATTGTTGCTTGCTAGCATGTCTATTTGTGTGCTTTCCTTGAACCCTTTGATGCTTAAACCATTTATTCATGACCCTTAGGAGCTAGACAACATGTTTTGTTGCTGCCCATTTTGGTTTGATAACTTATTGCTTTCCTTATTTGTATCCATAACTTGTTTGAGCTCTATCTCCCTCTTTCATGACTAGTTTGATTGAGTAGTTGCTATTTGTTAACACGTGGCCTCTTGGTGATAGTTTATGATGTCTTAAAGCATGTTTAGACTTGAGAATTCACCTTTTATCTCTTGCCTACTTATATTGTTTATTTTTCTTCCATGACTTGATATGGATTACTATTAATTTATCTTTCTTCCATGACTTGATATGGATTGTTATTTCTTCATTTCTTCTTCCATGACTTGATATGGGATTGTTCATCTTTTTATTGTTTCATCTTTCTTCCATGACTCGACATGGTATTGTGTTGTTTATTATTCCATGACTTGATATGGATGGTCATCTTCTTCTTTCTCTATTCCTTGTGTGGATAACATGTTCCCCATAGGATTTCTTTGGTTCATTCTTAGTTAAGATTGAACTAAAATAGACCTTAGGTTTGTTAACCAAGCATGACAACATTAAGTAGACCCCTTGATCCTTAATCATAGGTTAATCTTTGCATGCTAATTTAGGTAGATGTTTCCCTTTTATCCTAACTTTAGGACCACTATTGCATGCCAACATTAGGTTTCTCTTTAGAATTCCCTTAGATTATCCCTTTTTTTCTTTTGCATTCATTCTAAAACAAAAACATTTTTCTTAATTAAAATCCAAAAACATTATAATATTACTTGAACTCTTTCAACAATAAGAGAGAAGTACTCAGATACCTCCTGGTTTAGGTGGATCATTTGATGTATTCTTTCAACAAAATACTCAACCAATCAAACTTCCTTTGCCGTTTGGCTTTTCTTATGAAAACTTTCAATAAGGGTGGTTACCCAAAAAATGTACCAACAAACCAATTTTTTTAGAATAACTACGGTGCTCTGATTCTTTCGAGATACGTAGGCATTGGGTTGCAAAGCCTAAGCGAGCGTAATAATAAAAACTTTCTTTTTTTGTTTGTAAATAATTCAATCTTTATGCATGCATTCCCTTTTAGTTTGTAAGTTTTAGAATAAACACACCCTTTTAATTAGAACAACAAGAGTGTATCCTGTAGAGTACTACAAACGTGAGGGGTGCTAATACCTTCCCCTCGCGTAATCGACTCCCTTACCCATCTCTTGGTTGTGAGACCATTAGATTCATATTTTTGTAGGTTTATTCAGTGTTTCCTTTCCCTCTCTTGGGATAAATAACACCGGTGGCGACTCTGTTTTGTGTGCGTGTTTTTTCGAGATGCGACAGCTGGCGACTCTGCTGGGGACTGCCTTTAGCAAGTTAGTCCTAGCTCTTGTTTGTTTTCTTTTCATTGGGTGTTTATTTCTTTATTTTTTACTTGCTTATTGCATTAATTTCATTTTATTACTTTCCATATTATGGATATTGTTGTTGTGCTGGTTGTTGGATCTTCTGTTTGCAGGTTGGGTGGGATGTTACTATGAGGTAAAAGGCCCACTACCTATGCCTTACTCCTATGAATATGATTCAAAGCATAGCTACGTCCAACTGGTTCCATGCGAAACCATTACAGGTGCAATTCAAATCTTAAACTCCCGACTGACCCAACATTTCACCGAGAAAGCGCGTACATCATAGTATGACATACTCACGAACAAAAAAACCACACATGGCTCCGTAAAATGCTTAAGGTTATTTACACTTCAAGCAAATATTGTTTACCTCTTTCTGTAGCAAACGAACTCTATGAATTTCAGGGACCAAAATCGAACCCTAACAACCCTCAGCTCTCAGTCGGTTGAATTTTACAACTAAAAGGAGCAGGAGACGAAATCAAAAGCACAAGCCTAAAAAGTGATAATATAATTGAGTATCGTTTATAAGTCGAGGCCTAAAACCTGGAAAAAAGGGTAAAAAAAATGGATGACGGGGCCATGAGGTTCCTCAAGAATTGGGACGACCCTCTCATCTTAAAGTATCTGACCCGACCAGATCTGCTCCCTTGAGATAACTAGTGAATGGTGAAAATGCTCCACTTGTTGTAGCTCATTCTTGAAAGATTATGTAACCTCCACAAGGCTCACAAAAGAACATTCATTCAATTTATGGGTTAGAGAAACATTCTGACTGCGCAAGAACTCCAACTCCTTCCGGGAAGAATCAAGAGTTACGGTCTTCCTCTCTATTAATCTCTCCGGATGCATCACTCGACTATCTATAATACCAGTGCGATTAAACGGGTCCATAACTTTGTTTACCTCTTACAAGAAGTATAAACTTTTTGCAACTCTCTTAAATACATGTCTCGTTGGAAAGACAAGATGTTGACGCTCCTTTCCAACTGGAATTTTTCATCACGTGTTCGGTTCGCCCTAAGATCTCCACAACTCCCGAATTCACCTAGAGTGAGAGCAACGGAAGCCCGCTTAGCAGACTACACAAGACTGTTCGATTCCTCCCTTAGAGTCTGCTCAGAGAGATTGACAAGAAATGCTTAATCATCACCAAAGGTTGAATCATGGTGGTCACGAGAAGAGAAGGACCAGGGCGAGTTCTAGGATCCATCTGCAAGCCCGAAAGGACAAGAAAAAAAGCAACATCTTAGGGGGGGGTATAAAGAGGGAAGATAACCTACCATTACACTGGGTGGCTGTATTCCCCACTCAGGACCCAGACCCTCACTTCATCCTCCATTACATCTACACTAAAATATGATTGTTTTCCAAATACGCACCCAAAGAGGGGGCAAAACAACAACAGAGGAATAAAGGAAACTACAAACTTACCAATGGAAACTTGACAATCCTCACGAGAGCGAGCCCCTATCAACAAAGAGACGTCCATCATACGTTTCAAATGTTTTTTATCAGCCTCAGCCGATGGTACTATACCTCCGAGATAACCCAGGCGGTTAACAAAGTCTAGCAATAATGAGGAAACAAGGGTTTACACTTACCTTCCACTCCCAACTCAGGCCCATAGATGGTCGCGTCGCGTGAGCCGTGGGATGAAGGGGAGTAACCAGAAATATCAGTCTGTAAAGGGTGGAAAGTCGGTAAAGTCTTCAAAAATATGTATCGTTGGAACCAAGAGAACCAAGTCTCGTTCCCTTGGTCGTGCCAAAGTACCCCAGTGGCAGCAAAAGAGATGAAAGAACAAGATGACGAAGAGTTTTCCCTTCAGATATTCACACCAGTACTGATAAAACTTTACATATGCCCAACCTAACAGATGAAGTTGCGAGGGAGAAACCATCAAGTTGCTAAAAACATTGATCTCAATGGCAGTGAAGGGCGGACAAACCTCCAAAGTAGAAAAGAGATATTCATACAAAAGGGATGGTATAGTTACCGTACTTACTGCATATTGTGTCATCTTCAACAGGGATAGTGAGACTTCAAAGTGTCGGTTCCCCCACTTCAAGAAAATCCTTATCCAGGTTTCCCTCTTTGGGAAAAACATACATAATGGAAGAATATATGGAACTCTCCCATAAGGACGTTGGATTCAACATGCTTCCTTTCATGTTCTTCAATGACTTTTTAGTCATACCATACTAACGTTCTCAAGTTCAAGAAGTCACTTCCAAAGGAGAATACGAGGTAGCCACTTAAGAACGAAGAAATAAACGTATGAAAGAAAGTGACTATAGTTCTTCTTACTTTTGTATACTAGCAACAAAGAGAGAAAAATGACCAATCAACAGTCGCGTTTTTCACATGTAATACTCAAATATTTCAGTTTCCAAGGATAATTATAATGGCACTTTTTGATGTTCCAAACAGTAAAAGCATGAAGGAGAGTGGTCGGGGACCGAAGGCGAAATTATTCAAACTCTCACCTTGATATTCAAGCGTGAGGGCTTAAGGAGCATATGTTATAGGCCAGCCACATCTCCCTCAGACCGACCATCTGGAGATAGGCCACTCCGGGCTGAAACTCATCAACCTATTACACCGTCTTGTTTATAGAAACTTCTCCTTACCACGTAACTATTCTACACCTCATTGCACATATCTACGCCTCATACGCATCTAACGATCCTTCGCATTCCATGCCGGGAAGATAACGATGTCGTTATTCTTCTCCTTATATAGAGAATGACGTCATTTCAAGCAATAAATTTCAAACACAATTTAAATAATCTCTACTCTTTCACATGATGAATTAAGCATTTGAGTGCTAATCTTACAGGTACATTCTCACTCCACCGCATCAAAAGTCTTACATTATCGTAGCTTCGATATCTATCACTATTTCTAGTTCTATAACGGAATTATATATATATATATATATATATATATATATATATATATATATATATATATATATATATATATATATATATATATATATATATATATATATATATATATATAGACACGCGCGCACATAAAATTAATATATAGTAACTCCTTTTTGAATTACTAGTAACTTGCATAAACAATAATTAATTTAGAATAGTGCTATTTCTATATTATATCATACATCAAAATCTTACACCGAACACTGTTCACCGTATTTATATAATGAATAATATTTTTATTTTTTAATAAATAAAAAATAATATTTCTAAAATATATTTTTATTTTTAAAATTATTTATATATCACAAATATATAGTTTCTCAT
Organism: Lathyrus oleraceus; assembly: GCF_024323335.1. NCBI lineage: Eukaryota > Viridiplantae > Streptophyta > Magnoliopsida > Fabales > Fabaceae > Lathyrus > Lathyrus oleraceus. The sequence goes on from NC_066579.1 coordinate 389,182,389, forward strand.
TAACCATTTTTATTATTGTATTAACCATAAAAATATAGGTTATTAACCACATATTTTACTTATAATTTATTAACCAAATTTATTATTTCATTAACCAATAAAATATATAGTATTAATCAAATTCTATCATTAAAATATGAAATACAAAATTTGATTAAAAACTATATTATATATTATATTTTAATATCAGAATAGTATGAACTTTACTGATTAATGAAATAATAAATTTATTTAATAAATTATAAATAAAATATGTGGTTAATAACCTATATTTTTATGATTAATAAATAATAAAATTGATTAATAATAAATTTTATATTTATGTTATAAAAAATAATTTAAAAAATAAAAATATTTTTTTACTTATTAAAAAAATAAAAATACTATTCATCGGATTTTATACAATCAACTGTATTTGGTATAAAATTTGGGTCTAAACAGCAATAAGTCACATTCACTAATTTGAATAATTAATTCATTAACATATGTGCTGGATGGCTGGTGTTGCGTATGTACATGTAACATGTGTAAGTTTAAGGAATCCAAAGCTTTTCAAATTTTATACTACCAGTTTATTTTTCTTGATAACATAGAATATGTCATTGTTAAGTAATTTCATTCAAAATAGTACTCTAATAAATTGTAAGTTTTGCTGTTAGATTCTCTTTAACAATATCTTAGTTCCTCTCGAAGAAACTAAAATCAAAACTAAATAAATTAAGTTTATTTTTTCCTGTCAAACTCACAGCTTAGTCTCTTTTCTATTAAGTTTTTATATTCCACCAACCCCTTTTTTATTATCAAAATATTAAAAAGTCAAAATTCCACCTAATAAAATCACTGATTTGTCATGCTTAATTTAATAAAAAAATCATAAAAATGATAAATATCAAGATATAAAATCATAGATTTTTAAAATTTCTGTAAGAATAATAATATAATATAAATAATCATGTATTTTTTTGAATCAAATTCATATGTTTTTTAATTCATTTTTCAAATTTTGTTACTCATGAAGCATTTAATTTGATATTTTATCGAGAAAACTGCATATATTTAAAATAATTTAACTTTTTTTTCTCCAAAATTTAACTTTATTTTAATTGATAAATATTATGCACACAACTTTCATTTTATTATAGTTTTTCTCAATATTTTTTCAATCTTTTGTGATTAATCAATGTTCAATTTTTTAGAAATAAAAATAAAATAAAATATATATATATATATATATATATATATATATATATATATATATATATATATATATATATATATATATATATAAAGGTAAAATTTAATTTTAGTATAGTCTATTTTTCTATCTTACAATTACATAATTTACATAATAATTTTTAATAATTTCTATTCAAACCACTACAATTATCTTTCACATAATTTTATATTATTAATTTCTATTTAAAATAAAATAATATCGTATATATTTTCACGTATGTGCATTAAAAAAATGAACAACATGACACTAATATATATAAAATCAATATTAATATGTTATAAAAATAAACAAAAAAATATTGCATTTAGAGATTGAACATTGATTATTATCTTACACATATTTAACCCATGTAATATATATAAAATGAGTTACTCCATCAACCATATTTAATATTCAATACACTTTGAATATGGTGTTTTTCTTGAAATTTTTTCAAAGAAAATATGCAATATTTGATTATAATAATTTTTTAAACTTATTACACCTACACATTCATTTATACTTACTAACATTGACTCCACTTGGTTAGTTGGTAACCCATAATATCCATACTATTACATACACTTCCATGAGACTAATCACCAACAATACCATCAATTATCTTTTCACTTAATTAAAGTATCTTTGAATTAATCTATTTAGAATAAAAAAATAAAATGTAAATTGTTTGGAGAGAGTGAAAGTAAGGTTACTTATCATTCATTACCAACTAAAAAATTTACATACAAACAAATGGTAGTAATAATTATTTTTTCACCACCAGAATTGACTGAATCAGTTAATCTGATTTAGTGATCAGTTTTAATATCAAATAATTTCAACTATTTTTTAATCATTAAACAAAAATCGAGACATAGTTCTCCCAATCAAATTCAATAAAATAGTAGTGTAGTAATTACTACTAGGAGTAATAAACATGTAGTTGTTGCACATTTGAAACCGTTGTTAATAAAAAAGAATTAAAAAAAAAGAGTACAATAGAATACAAGAGTGTGTTATGTCTTTGAGTCATGGTTTTGTTTGATATGTCCTGTCAAGTAAATGCTGCCAGGCTAGCATCTTGTACATGATTGGTGTGGGTCCCACCATTCCTCTGTTTCTACTCTGTCAATCCACATGCTCCACGGACCCATTCTTCTTCTATTCTAATCTCTCTGCCCCATTCACTCCCTAAACTTGTTATCATTATTTTTTATCATTAGTCAAAATTTAAATATAAATACAATTTTAAAAACTTTTTATTTTTTATAGATTTATTGCATAATTAATATATTTAAATTATATATAATTCAAATACCTTAATCAATATATTTAACATATATTTAGTTGAGATACATTAATTTTTTTAATTAATTTAAAATTATATATTTTTATATATTAAAAACTAGAGAAAATATAGAAAATTTATGAGTTGCATTCCATCGAAGTTAAATCAAATATTTGTAAAAGAAGTGATCATAATTTTTAATTTAATAAATATTCATTTTTATAAATTGAACTGGAATTTATAGACAAATAAGAAACTTTTTAATTAACGAAATTATTTTTTAATTTGTAGACGAAATAATTATTATTGGAAAAACTCTAATCTTAAAGTTAATCGAATCAATATTGATCAACAATAATCAATCTTTCTGATTGATCACGCTCACCCTTTGCTCAGATGAAATACCAACTTCTTAGTTGCAAGATAATTTTACACTATATTGAGAAGTGAAAAATAAAAACCAAACAATTGAAATAAAAAGAAAAAAAGAAATTTTAAAGGGAGAAGAAAATTGTATTGCTGTATAAAGTGCAGTCAAAGTGTTTGTTATAATATGTGTTAATCACAATTGTGATTTTTGAAAACTACACGATTGTACTACAATTTTTTAATAAATAAAATAGAGTTATTCTCTATTTATAATTTGATTACTTGCATTCAAAGTAATCACAAAATAAGTAACCCAATTAAAATTAAATAAAATTAATCTTCTTCAACTCTATCGAGACTAACTCCTTTGTTCAAATTAAAACACATTTCGACACCAATCGAATACTATATATCTTATCACAAAGAATTACATATTTAACAATTATAACTATTAAAAATTCACACAATCAACAAGAATAAGAGTTTAAACTCAGATGTTGAAATCAAATTTAACAATATTGATTTTTTTCAATTGAGTTAGAAGATATCAACAATGAAAAATCATCAAACAAGGCATTTATTCCAGCTGGCATTGCCAGCAAGACTTTGATTAAAGCTTTATCATTTGGCATGTCATAAGTCATATGTTCTCACCACTAATGAGAACATTACAAATGTAAAAAGAACAATAACGTTGTTTGTTGATGATGTGTTTTATAGCATGTCACTCACTCATACACACATGAAGAAAAAAAACACACATAAATAAGTCTAGTAATAATGTAATAATTGTCTGACATGTAAAAAAACACCGAACACTATGCACCCAGCCACAACCTATGAAGCCGTTTCAAACAATTTTGTCGGCGAAAGACGTTACTAATCATTTTCATTAACAGCTTCAATCACCCATTAGTGCTAATTAATTTATATTTTCGTGTCCTTTTCTTCTTCCATATAGAGTATTCTTTCTATTTTTTATTAAGAATATTCGTCCTATTTTAACAAAAATTAATATTCATTCATTTCGCGGCTAAAAAAATCATTCATTTCTAAAATCGGCCTTAGTTTCTGTTTTACCATCTACTGTATTAGATTTTTTTCCTCCTATTTTTGTTATTTTAAAAATATGATTGTGATGCCACACAATTTTTCATCTTTATTTTTTTAAAACATATAAAGAACTTTTAATTTTTCACACTCCTATGTTACTCTTTAATTTTTATATTTTGATTTTTTTAAAAATATCTTAAATAATTCAAAATATTAATTTATTAAAAATAAATTTTAAATTATTTAATTAATGGTATTAATAATTATATATGAAAAGAAAAAGCTGTCTTTTTTTTTAGTAAAAATTTTAATTCCCATTTTTAATAAAGAAAATTTCTTACCAAATATTTGTACATATATGAAAGGACCATTAATCTTCTTCCTTTGCTGTCATTTTTACATATAGGTAGATTAATTCTTATTCTTATAATAATACTCTCAAAAACTGCATAAAGCTGTTTCTTTTCCTCTTCTTCTTCCTTCTTTTCTCTCTCTGCAATTTTTTTTTCAGTTACTTATTTTTTCGTTGGCACTAGCGCTAGTTCTTGTCTTCTTTAGTCTCTGACCCTTTTGCCAGCTTTGACCTTAGAAGATGCTTGTAAGTACGTTTCTCTCTGAGCTTCATTTTTGGTTTATGTTTTCTTTGCCTTTTGTGTGTTTTTTTAACCTTAAACTGGTTTGGTTCCAAATCTTGGACTATGTTGTCTTGTTTTTCATCCTAAGAAGTAAAAGGGTTTCTTCAAGATTTGATCTTTGGTTGGATTTAGTGTGTTTTAGTCAAAGTTTGTTTGTTTTGTTCATATGGGTCGTGTTGGAATTCAATGTACGAGATTTGTTGTTTTGGGGGTGTTTTGTTTCTTTTACTAGGTTTGCTTATGGCAATGATAATTCTTGTCCATGGTGTGAGTTTCATCGGATTATGTTCAATTTTGATCTGAGAAATTGATCTGATTTGCTTTGAATTCAGTTTTAACATTATTGTTGACTTATTTCATTGTTTTTGGTATGAAATGAATTGCTAGTACTTTTTGTTTTTTAAAACATCTATCTTTTTGAAGTTAGTTTGTTGCTGCATAGATTATGCTTGAATTTCGATCTTGTTCTTAATCGGAGATGCTTTCTGGTGATTAATTTGTTTGTGACTTTTTCTTCAGGTGGCATTGCTCTTGCTTTTGGCATTGAGCAATGCCTCGAAAGTTTATGGAGATTTCGAGCAGTGTGGTTTGAATCCGAAATTGGATCCTAGACCACACACTGTCTCGATTTTGGAGTTCGGTGCGGTTGGTGATGGTAAGACACTGAATACACTTGCGTTACAGAATGCAATTTTCTATGTCAAGTCATTCGCTGATAAGGGCGGTGCTCAGCTCTATGTGCCACCGGGAAAATGGCTCACCGGAAGTTTCAATCTTACCAGCCATCTCACCCTCTTTTTAGAGAAAGGCGCTGTCATTATTGGATCTCAGGTACTTTCGCATCTTGCTTAATAGCTGTTGTCGAATAGCGGCTATTGCTGTAGGGTTGTAGAATTTGAATAAATCATCATTTTCTGTTATCTGTGATTATAGGATCCATCTCATTGGGATGTTGTTGAACCTTTACCTTCGTATGGGCGAGGGAAAGATGTTCCTGAAGGAAGATACAAGAGTTTAATCAACGGTTACAAGTTGGAGGATGTGGTTATAACAGGTTTTTTACTTCTATTCTTCTTGATTCTAAGTCTTTTTTTCTTCTACCATGTTTTTCATATGGTTCTGTTTCTGGATTTAATTTTCGTATTTTCATGTAACTTCACTAGGAAATAACGGAACCATTGACGGCATGGGATCGGTTTGGTGGGAATGGTATAATTCTCACTCGCTCAACCATAGTCGTCCTCATTTGGTAGAAATTATATCATCCAATTCTGTCGTAGTTTCAAATCTTACATTCTTGAATGCTCCAGCATATAGCATTCACCCGGTTTATTGCAGGTATATAATTTTCTACTTCTTCTTCTTGATACTTATTTTGTAAAAAGAATTAATATTGATACAGTTACGTTTTAATGTGATGCAGCAATGTACATATTCAAAATGTTTCAATCTCCACTCCACCAGAATCCCCTTATACCGCCGGTATAGTACCAGGTTTGTAGCATACTATTGACTCATTTTTCTATCCTTGTTGTGAAAATGGCAATACCATGTAGTATCAAGACATTTCAGATCAAAGACTTGTCTAGGGTCTAACGCGTGTTTGGTTCACATTAACATGATAGACACACATGGTTGCATTCGATTATATCACATTTTCAAATTATTACCAGGGTCAGCGTTTCACTGTTGTCTGGTGTCTGTGTTTGTGCCGATGTTTCATAGGATGTATGTCAAATATCAATAGCTTACCAAACATTGGCGAGGGTCGCTTATCTAATGTTTGTGCACTTCATGTTTTCAGATTCTTCTGATAATGTTTGTATAGAAGATAGTAATGTATCCATTGGCTATGATGCAATATCTCTCAAAAGTGGCTGGGATCAGTACGGCATAACCTATGGAAGACCGGCCGAGAAAATACACATAAGAAGGGTTCATCTTCACGCATTTTCCGGCTCTGCTATTTCATTCGGTACTGAAATGTCAGGTGGAATTTCAAACGTTCTAATCAAGCATGTTCACATTTTCAACTCGAATAGCGGCATTGAGTTCAGAACAATCAAAGGAAGAGGCGGTTACGTTAAACAAATCGTCATATCCAACATCAAAATGGAAAATGTTCATACAGCAATTTCAGCCAAAGGAAATTGTGGTTCTCACCCCGACGACAAATTCGATCCAAAAGCACTTCCACTTTTGAATCACATTACTTTGAAGGATATTATCGGAACAAATATCACAATTGCTGGAAACTTTAGCGGCATCGAAGAATCACCCTTCACCGATATCTGCCTTTCAAACATAACATTGTCCACAAATTCGGTTTCTTCCACTACATGGGAATGTTCAAATGTCTCCGGATTTTCAGACTCAGTGCTCCCTAAACCTTGTCAAGAACTCAGTAAACCTTCAAACTCTTCTTCCTCGTCGTGTTTCTATCTCATGAGTCTCGGTGAACAAAAATCTGCAGGGCTTTAATAAATCATTATGAAAACACCGAATTTGGCGCAAGTGGTTGGTGCACAGTGTTGTAAATTCTGAAGTACCGAGTTCGATTTCTGCTAAACAAAAAAATGAAAAAGTGAATCGCATCGCCGTTTGCCATCCGAGAATAGTCTACATTCTTTCCAAAATAAGACAGTTCATTTTGTTTCTTCCATTCCTTAGATTTGAATTCTCTTGCATATTCCCAAATAGGTCATTATTTGTACAGCTTCATTTCTATTTCTTCATTCATGTGTAATGAAATTTTGGTAGTGCCTTTACAAAAGGACTCAAAATGTGATAGTTTACATTTTTGCATTAGTTTCATTGTTATTTAATTTCACTGTAAAGCATGTAGTGGATTTGGTGATACTTCAATTAAAGAAAGTTCAATTTTAAGTAATATTAGTTTCATTGTTATCTATTTCTTTGATGTCATGCTATTTTACCTATAATCTTAAATTACTATTTTTTCAATGAGTCCTCAAAGATTATGCATTTTTTTGTTTTTGCTATATATTGAATGTGACAGTCAACAAAAGTGACATGATACCAATATATTGAATTTAGGGGTGATAAAATGTGTCGTGTTTCGTCAGGCTGGTCCGTACACCTGCCAAAAAATGATGGGATTTTGTGTCCATCTAACCGCTTAGTCCGTCCCGTTTAAATTTCTCCGCCAGAAAAAGGGCGGGTTGGCTCGCCAGTCCGCCAACCTAATTATCAAGTACTTAAAATATAATTTTTATATATTTATTAGTGAATATATGCAATAATTGATTGATGATTCTATTTTATATATTTATTAGTCAATATATACAATAGTTTTTAAGTAAAATTTGTTAAAAAGATGGTTTATAAAAAAATATTTTAAAAAATAAGTGAAATGTTTAATTGAAATGAAAAAATAAGCATGTTAATCAATTAAAAAATAAAAAATAGATAAATAAAAAAATAGGTGGGTAAGTCCGTGGTCCGTCAATCCGTCACTTTGATGGAACGAGTTAGATTTTTAAACCAAATTTCATTTGATGAGTTTATCCGTCCCCATTCATTTTTTTGACGGACTTAAGTGTGACGACCGATCGGTTTTGCCACCTCCTCCGAAGTATATTCAATATATCATGTGGAAAGCACATTACATCAAATTATTATAAGTGAATGATAATTGTGGTAGATATATTTGGATGTATTCTCTTGAGGAGAAATTGTCTAATTTTCATTTTTCTACTTTTTGATGACTTTTTCTATCCTTCTCTTAAACAAACATTCTCTCTTATTTTAACTATTATTATCTCTTTTAACTATAAAATAGTCCTACAAATATAATCTATTATTATCTCTTTTAACTATATAATAGTCCTACAAATATAATGTACACTATCTCTTAAACTCTAAATCTTATATGTGTACAAACTTTGTAGTACAATATTGAATAATGGGATTGCTTAATTATAAATTGTATGTCAATGCTTTTTGCAATTTTAAATTTTTGAACGGGATTGCTTAATTATAAATATGTTTTAGTCTCATTTTAAAAACTGATTAAGTCAACTGAAATTGATAAAACTTTTTAGAACTTTTGCATCAGTGTAATTGATTATGTAACAAATTACATATGTTAATTAGTTTTTCTCCTTTAAATAAAATGACTATTGTACAGATTTCATATTCCATGCATTTTCTTTTTCAGCCTGTATTTTAGGTTAAAGACTTGCAACACCATCTATCTCTAGATACCCCCAACTAAACCTAACACCTCCCATAATGTTTATAATTCTAAAACTTTTTTTTTAAAATTTAAAATAAATCTTCGATAAACATATAAGAATTTTCGACACACACTAAATTTTCGATAATATATTTATAATTTTCAATAGTACTGAAATTTATGAAATTTGCTTGAACTTAAAAATATTATCGAAAATTCAAAATGTTCCATTTTATATCGGAAATTTCAAGTAAAATAAGTTTTCGATAGTTCAAATTCAATTAATTTTTTTAACATTATCGGAATTTTTGAAATTTTCGATAGTGTAATTTTTTTTTTTAATTTTAAATTCTGGTATTCTTCATTTTTTATCGGAAATATTCGTTTTTTATCGAAAATTTTAAAATTTCTGATAAAAATATGAAAAATTCTAAATTTTTTGATACATATTGTAAATTTTCAATAAAAACAGACAAATTTTATAAAAATCCAATTTTTACAAAAAAGGTATAATGATAAAAATCCTATAAATGAGGATGTCAAATACAAGTGAAAGAGTGACAAATTAGATGCTCTCTAGATTAGAGAATAAAAAGAAATTGGACTCCTAAATCCAATATATTTTTGGGATTACTTAAAGCATCCTAAAGATTACTACCACGACCTTATGAAAAATCTAAAAATATCTTAAATTTCGAAAATGTATTTTCGTATGCATCTCAATTACACCAAATAAATACGTAAATAAACAATACTTTTAGTTTTTCAAAATCTGAAAATATATTTTGAAAATATTTATTTTCATTATTAGCTAGTATTATCTTATTTTCCGATGATGATGCCGAATTCAACCACCCATCCAAGAACACCATGAAAAAAGTCAGCATTCTGATTTTTTGAACAGATAAGAAATTCTTCTTTTCCTATAACAAAAAACAATTATTCTCATTCATCATTAAAAAAAACTAAAACAAAATCAAACCTTCTTAGATTCTGTTTGAGGAGTACCAGTGACAACTTCCTACTGGAACATATTATCATCTGAGGTCCATGTCTAAAAGCTTGTCCACTTATTTCAGGGTTGGAAAGAGTGCCTCCAACAATTAGATAATAGTTTTAAAAATACCTCAACAATAAAAACAAATTATTCAAAAATGTATTTTCAAACTTCAGAAATATATTTTTGGACTATTTTACAAAGTAAATGTGTATTTCAGTGACGCATGTATTTGATATATTTTAGATGTGTCCGAAAATCTATCTTCAAAATTTAAAGGACATTTTTAAATTTTTATATGATATTTTCCCACCACTTATAATGAAATTAGTAATTCTCTATATTTTTCCTTACACAAAACTTAATCTGTTAACTTAGATGACATAAACTAAAAGAAAATTATTTTTGGCACCCTTCAGTAAAAAAAAACTAATAATACCTATAAAATATGGAAGTTAATCTCTGGACGCACACAAAATGCAATCAAAGGCAAGTCCCAGACTCATGGTAGATAATATAAGAATATATATGGAGGTTAAGTTTCGTATTTTATACGGAGGTTAAGTTATGTGCACATTTGATTCATATAATGCGTCAGACCTTCCCTTTTCCTTCTTCTTCATTTCATTTCAAAGTTTACTCAAAATCCAAAATATAGCTCGTGATCAAACTTGTCTTCCATCATTTTTCAAGCTTTCTCGCTACTTCTATTATGTTGCATTGAAGCCTAGGACATCAATCAACCTCTATTCCGCTCCATTCAATCGAAAAATCGTCGACTTCTCACATTTGATAAGTTTTTCATTTTCTTACTTTTAAAAAAAAATTGATGCATTTGTTTGAAGTTAAACACATAATGGGTTTACGTTGTTACATTATGACGCATAATAGGTTCTTTAGTGAGGCATGCATGTAGATTTTTTGAAGTTTGTAGTTAGAACATTTGGACATATAATATGTTTATGCGTTTTCAGGTTGCAGGAGGATACAAAAGTTAACTTCTGATTTTTGTTATGTAATGTGGAAGTTAACTTCTGAATTTTGGTGTTTTGAATTATTTTTTATTTTTATATTGTTCCTGTTTTGTATTTTGGACTTGCCTTTTTGGGTTATGATATGATTTTCTAGTGCTATTACATGTAAAATATCTAACCACGTAGACATATTGAGGCATTGCAAAGTGACTTAACATGCTTCCGTTCGGAGGAAAAGAGCTAGACCCTCTCGTCATGTCGTTGGTGCCACTTCATTTGATGATGAAACATCGTCCTCTTTGAGACATGACTCCCTTGATGCCCCCAAAGTCCAACGTGCTGCTGGCATTCTTAATGATTATCCAGGAGACCTATCAAACACTTACTGTTTTATCTATGCATTCTATGTTGCCAGACACATGTGTGATAGAGAGGTAAAATAAATTTGTATTTATTCTTTTAAACATATGTGTTGTAATATTTGAATATTTTAACATTGATGTGTTTTTTTACAGCACCGTGAGGCGTTGAAATGTATCAACCATGGTAGGAAGATTGTGAAGTGCTGCAGCCTGATAAACCATGGTTTATGAATGCCATGCAGCTATATGAGCTACAAGATTTATCCATGACTGAATATATTTTTATTAACCATGGTTTGTTATCTGCTTTCATTGAGAGATGAAACTCAAAGACTTCTTCTTTCCATCTTTCAATTTGTGAGATGTCTATTGCACTTGATGATGTGTCATCCCTCCTACATCTTTCGATCAGGTGGAGATTTTTAACCTGTTTAAAACTAATTAGATCTAAGGCATTAGATATAATGATAAAATATTTGGGAGCTAACTCTGGTGATGCCCGACAGGAGATGAATGACACCAGAAGATGTCATGTCGGGTTGCATTTATATAGAGGATGTACAGATACCACTTGGATTTTCAGACTCAGTGCTCCCTAAGCCTTGTCAAGAACTCAGTAACCCTTCAAGCTCTTCTTCCTCGTCGTGTTTCTACCTCATGAGTCTCGGTGAAAAAAAACTATAGGGCTTTAACAAATCATTCTGAAAACACCGAATTTGGCGCAAGTGATTGGTGCGTAGTGTTATAAATTCTGAAGTACCGAATTCGATTTCTACTAAAAAAAATAAAAAAGTAAATCACCGTTTTATATCCGAGAATAGTCTACCTTCTTTCCAAAATAAGATTTGAATTCTCTCGCATATTCTCAAATAGGTCATTATTTGTACAACTTCATTTCTTCATTCATGTATAATGAAATTTTGGTAGTGCCTTTTATATAAAGGACTCAAAATGTCATAGTTTACATTTTTGCATTAGTTTCATTGTTATTTAAGTTCACTGTAAAGCATGTAGTGGATTTGGTGATACTTCAATTAATGAAAGTTCAATTTTAAGTAATTATTAGTTTCATTGTTATCTATTTCTTTGATGTGGTGCTATTATACCTATAATCTTAAATTACTATTTTTTTCAATGAGTCATCAAAGATTATGCATTTTTTTTGTTTTGCTATATTGAATGTGACAGTCAACAAAAGTGACATGATACCAATATATTGAATTTAGGTGGCTTGAGATTTTGCCATCCAGCATAATCAATATATCATGTGGAAAGCACATCATATCAAATTATTATAAGTGAACGATAATTGTAGTAGTTATATTTGGATGTATTATTCTCTTGAGGAGAAATGGTCTAATTTCCAATTTTGTAGTTTTTGATGATTCTTTTATCCTTCTCTTAAACAAACATTCTCTCTTATTGAAACAATCTTATTTTAACTATTATTATCTCTTCTAACTTTATATTAGTCCTAAAAAATATAATGTACACTATCTCTTAAACTCTAAATCTTATGTCTACAAACTTTATAGCATAATATCTTGAAATGGTGTGTCTGATATGTCGTGTATATGCGATATTTTTTGCAATTTCAAAATTTTGAAAGTGATTATTCAAGTTATACTTATGGTTTGATCTCATTTTAAAAAGGGATTAAGTCAATTGAAATTGAAGAAACTTTTTAGAGGTTTTGCATCACTGTAATCGATTATGTAGCAAATTACATATGATAATTAGCATTTCTCCTTTAAACAAAATGACTATTGTACTGATTTTATATTCCATGCATTTTTGCTTTTCAGCCTATATTTTAGGTTGAAAATTTGCAACACTATCTATCTCTAGATTAGAAATTTCTTTATGTCACCTCCAATTAATCTGATACTTCTTATAATTTTATAATTTTAAAACTATTTTAAAATAAATTTAAAATAACTTTTTGCACGAAATTCTACCTAGGTATAATAGAATTTCCAATACACATAAAATTTTTGATATACCGGAATTTTTGAAATTTACGTGAATTTAAAAATATTATCAGAAATTTTAAAAATTTTATTTTATATCAGAAAATTCAACTAAAATAAAATTTTCGATAGTTCAAATTCAATTAATTTTTTTTAACACTAACGGAAATTTTCGATTGTGTATCTGAAAATTTGAAATTTTCGATAGTGTACTAGAAATTATGAATTTTCCGATAGTTCAAATTCAATTAAATATTTTTTTTAACACTATTGGAAATTTTAAAATTTTCGATACTGTACCAAGTTTCAAAATTTTAGGTAATGTACCAAAATTTTTAAAATTTGATTTTTTAAAAAAAATTCCGGTATTCTTCATTTTTCATCAAAAATTTCAGAATTTTTGATTAAAAAATGAAAAATTCAAAAATTTCCGATACATTATGCAAATTTTTGATAAAAACAGATATATTTCATAAAATTTTGATTTTTACGAAATGATATAACAATAAAAGGGCTTTAAACGACGGATGTCAGATATAAGTGAGGGGATGACAAGGTAAGTACTTGCTTTCTAAATTAGAGAAGAAAAAGAAATTGGATTTCTAAATCCAATATATTTTTGGGATTACTTAAAACACCCTAAAAATTACTACCATGACCTCATGAAAAATCTAAAAATATCTTAAATTTCGAAAATGTATTTTCGTACGACTCTCAAATACACCAAATAAATGCGTAAATGAACAACACCTTTATTTTATAAAAAAAAATAATTCAAAAATATATTTCCAAAATATTTGTTTTCACTATTTGCTAGTATTATCTTATTTTCCGGTGATGATGCCGAATTCACCGAGCCATCCAAGAACACCATGAAAAAAGTCAGCATTCTGATTTTTTGAACAGATAACAAATTCTCCTTTACCTACAACAAAAAACAATTATTCTCATTCGTCATTAAAAAACCTAAAACAAAACCAAACCTTCTTAGATTCTATTTAAGGAGTGTCAGTGACAACTTCCCACTCAAATCTGATATTAATTCGAGGTCCATGTCTAAAAACTTATTCACTTATTCCAGTATTGAAAAGAGTATCTCGAACGGTTAGATAATAGTTTCAAAAAGTACCCCTACAATAAAAACAAGTTATCCAAAAATGTATTTTCAGATTTCAAAAATATATTTTTGAATTTTTTTTACAAAGTAAATGTGTGATTCACTTACGCATGTGTTTGATATATTTTAGGTGCGTTCGAAAATGTATCTTCCAAATTTAAAAAATATTTTAAATTTTTTATAGGATATTTTTTCACCACTTAAAATGAGATTAGTAATTCCCTGTATTCTTTCTTACACAAAGCTTAATCTATTAACTTAGCTGACATAAACTAAAAAGGAATTATTTTTGGCACCCTTCAGAAAAAAAATCTAATAATGCCCATAAAATATGGAAGTTAATTTTTGGACGCACACAAAATGCAATCAAAGACAAGTCTCAGACTCAGACTAGAATATATAAGAATAGGTATGGAGGTTAAGTTCCATATTTTATACGAAGGTTAAGTTTTGTGCATATTTGATTTATATAATGCGTCAGACCTTCCCTCTTCTTTCTTCATTTCATTTCAAAGTTTACCCAAAACCCAAAACAGAGCTCGTGAGCAAACTTGTCTTCCATCATTTTTTAAGCTTTCTCGCTACTTCTATTACATTGCATTGAAGCCTAAGACATCAAACAACCTCTACTCCAATCTATTCAATCGAAAAATCATTGACTTCTCACATTTGATAAGTTTTTCATTTTTTTATTTTTTATTTTAAAAAATTATGCATTCTTTTAAAGTTAAACGCATATTAAGTTGTTTAGTGAGGCATGCATGTAGATTTTTTGAAGTTTGTAGTTAGAACATTTGGACATATAATATGTTTCTGCATTTTCATGTTGCATGAGGATACAAAAGTTAACTTCTGATTTTTGTTATGTAATGTGGAAGTTAACTTCCGAATTATGATATGATTTTCTAGTATAATTAGAGGTAAAATGTATGATAACATAGACATATTGAGGCATGGTAGAATGACTCAACATGCTTTTGTTCGGAGAGAAAGAGCTAGACTCTCTCGTCATGTCTTTGGTGCCACTTCATTTGATGATGAAACATCGTCCTCTCAGAGATATGAGTCCCTTTATGCCCCAGAAATCCAACCTGATGCTGCCATTCTTGATGATTATCCAGGAGACCCATCAAACACTCACTATTTTGTATGTATGCATACCATGTTACCAGAAACGTGTGGGATAGAAAGGTAAAATAAATTTATATTTATTCTTTTAAACATATGTGTTGTAATATTTGAACATTCTAATGTTGATCTATTTTTTTACAACACCGTGAGGCATTGAAATGTATCAACCATGGTGGAAGATTGTGAAGCACAGCAGCCGGATAACAAACCATGGTTAATAAAAATATACCCAGTCATATAACTGCAAAATTTATCCATGACTGGGTATATTTTTATTAACCATGGTTTGTTATCTGCTTTATTAAGAGATGAAACTCAAAGACTTCTTATTTCCATATTTCAACTTGTGAGATGTCCATCACACTTGATGATGTGCCATTCCTTCTACATCTCTCGATCAAGTGGAGATTTTTAACCTACTCCAGACTAACTAGATTTGAGGTATTAGATATGATGGTGCAATATTTGGGAGCTAACTCTGGTGATGCCCAATAGGAGATGGATCACACTAGAGGATGTCATGTCAGGTTGGATTTCTAGAGAGGATGTACAAATACCACCTCGATGCGGTCGTTGAGGCTGATGGTGACGATGCACAGTTAACACATTGTAAAGTATGTGCATTAAGGTCATACCTCTTGTATCTGGTTGGCACGTCCATATTCATGAACACAAAATCATACTATGTTGATGTCGTCAACTTGACACTATTACGTAAAATCCATTTCAGCATGATTGGAAAATGGATACCATCAAGCTTGATCAACCATGGTGAGGTAGGGTGTGATTGTAAGTGTGTAGTTTACAACCACAATCTATTGCCCATTGTAATAAACTGTAAAACGCGTTACCTATAACCACAGTTGTATTAAACAACTGTTGCTACAAGAAGCCTGCTTACGTGTGGACTGTGAGAGATCCTCACAATGTGTTTCTGGGAACATTCACAATCCCTTTTCACATTCTAAAATTGGAGTATATATATATATATATATATGTGTGTGTGTGTGTACATAACGGTCTATAACACAGGGTCTCAAACTTTTTCGTTATTAAGCTATAGAAAAAAAGGTCTTCATACACATATTATACGTTTAATTTACAATTAAATGAGCCACTTAAGTTTTTTTTCACAATTTAAAATTTTTTTCACAACTCAATTGAAGTTAACTTCAATTTTTTATATAGAACCTGTCAAAAGTTTGACACAACTCTCTAAATATAAAACTACGTGGATCTAGGTTAGAGAAAATGAGAGTGGTTACCCTAGCGCATCGTCAAAAAATATGAAACAAAGGAGCTTATTCTCTTGAATCGCGAGGGAGATAGTTTTCCTCATTAATTGATCTTTCTAATTAGGTATTGCTTGGACATATCACCATCCACGTTAAGTGAATGGGTCATGAAAATTAGTTTGGAGGTGAAGTTCAAATTGTTTTGAGCTGTTTTCACGCTGACTCCTTTGTGGCATTGGGGTGTCCGCAATTGTTGGAGCCTAGAATTTTTGAAGTATGCTTGGGTGAAGGAACTTGATAACCTCAATATTTAATATGTTTTCGGAATGTACATTGTTGAGTATTTGTTTTATATTATTTGTGAATGCAGATGTTTTAGTATATGTGTTACATTGTATGAATGCACATGTTTGAGATTATATGTATTTGTGATTGTGATATAATATTTTATGTTGGTTAATATATATATTGATATAATAGTATATGTGTTACATCGTATGAATGCAGATGTTTTAGTTATGTTGGTTCATATGTATTGACCTATTTATTTGAGTATATAATAAAAAATCAATTATGCTAATAAATAGAGAATTATAATTTTCAATATATATATATATATATATATATATATATATATATATATATATATATATATATATATTGTGAAAATTATAATTCTCTATTTATTAGCATAATTGATTTTTTATTATATACTCAAATAAATAAAATCTAGGTTTATCAGTATATTAGAAATTTTATTATTTAGAGGTTTATTTTAGATGATTAACTAATCACTCTTAATGTGTATAATTGTAATCTCATATATCGTGAATATAATTATACATAATTTTTTATTTTGAATAAAATATAATCATTTTTAATTTATATGATTGTAATTCATTTATTATGAGTATAATTGTATTTTTTTTAATAAAATAATTAAACTATTTTAATTATAATAAATATTATATTGATAATAGTTATATTCTATCGGCGTATTATTAATAATATAATTTGCTATTGTTTTTGTGATTTATAGTTATGTAAATTATGGTTCGAATACCCTACTAGTATTATAATTTTTTTGACATAATACTTGTACATTGTTGTTATATTTCTTATTTATTAGTGTTGATATTCTAATTTGAGATTATAATAAATAAAAATTTCTCTTTAAAGATATGTAGTATTTTAATTTAATGAAATCGAATAATTTATTTTAAATCTTATTTTTATTAAAATGAATTTCAATTCTCTAAGTATTACGTAAGTGGTGGACATATCATATTAGGGTGGCTTTGTTTAACATGATCATTATGTGATAGAGAAAATAGTTAAATACTTATTTAATTTTTTTCAAAACTCTTGATTTTATTTCAACTATTATCCTTTATTAAGTAAGAGAATTTAACATGTCATTTGTATATAACTAAGAATAAATAATATTTATTTTATATAATATTATTATGAAGACTTATATTAAAGATATTATAATCTTATGTTATTGTGAAAATTTATGACTATTTTTGTTATATCTTCAATATTAAATAAATTAAAGTCTCATTTTTTTCGCCGCGTATAACATAATATTTTTCTCAAATGCGTGTGATTATAATTGTAGCATTTGAGTTTTGAGTGAGTTATTAAAATATTATATATTTAAAATTATAGGGATTTGATCTCACTCAAATGATGGTAAATCTTTTATATGATCATCATACTCAAATGCATGTGAAATTATATAAATATGATCATCATACTCAAATATGTGGCTGCATTTGTAAAACTCTAATGATGATATATTATACAATCAGTTATTTGTATAGTTTTGCACTAAACATAAAATTAATATCTCATTGTATAATCAAAGTATTTAATATTAGTGGACTTTGATAAATGCATACCTTATTTATTTATGTTGGATTTATGGGGATGCATGTGCACACATTCATATAATCTAAAAAATTTAGATTACTATTCTCACATTGTCATATATTATTGTGTTATGTGTAAAATATGACATACTCTAAAAAGGCTTCAAAATATACAATAACTTTAAAAAATCTTATTCTATAATACTGAGATATATATTATTCTCAATAAGTATAGTTTGATGTTTATGTCGATATTGAAAAGACACAATAATTCTTTAGCATGCAACAATATTGTGTTATTCTATCTTCAATAGTCAATATTTGTCGGGTTATAATATCAAAGTACAAGTAAATATCAATACTCATATCAAGTATGGTATTGTGTTATGAAGGTACTTATAATTAAATATAATTACTCTCGTAATAGGGTATTGCCTATATATAATTACTATTTTTAGACCTATGTGGATATTCTATGACCTTTAATTTGAAAACTCATTAGTAAAATCAATTACCAGAGACTTATACACATGAGTAAGTTTTATGATATTTTGGGTTAGTGGGAATTTATCAATAGCATTTTCATATGCTTGAGCCATTATTTAACAACATATTTCTCTTAACTTAAATATGTTACTCTAAATTCATCATTCTATATATGAAATATGAGTCTTTAACATGTATGATTTGTTTTCCCTACCAGATACAATTTCTGCAATATTGGAGCTTACTTCTCTTTTGATTGGTTAGTTTTTTTTACCATTATTGAAATTCTAATATTAAAATTAATATTTTTAATAATTGATTATTATCATCCAAGTGGGAGATTGTTAAATTAATTATTTAATTAATCAAATGGATTGACATAATCAATTATTAATTAATTATATTATGATCAATTATTATTAAATACTAATTTTATTGATGAATTGTTTGATTGAGTTTTGTGCCTGAATGGACTGTGATGGGTTGAACCATTGAGTTAAGCCCAATGAGAGGTCTTTGTCCTCAACCGTTTAGGTATTTAAGCGTTGCCCCATTAGACGATTAACATACAGTGAAAACCATAAACAACAATGAGGATAATAATCTTCTCATACTCACTCTTCTGATAACCGTCTCTCAAATTCTATAAGGTACACCATTTTTATCATTGTTAATTATCTGTTGATCTACACAATTATAAATATATGTTATAATTTGTGTCTATTCGATTCAATTAAATCTATCAATATGCACTTACCATATTTTGCTGCTATATGTTGTTTTGAGATTCCGAACCGTGTATATTCTAACATTTACATGTTGAACACAATGCTGCAACATTTTTTTAGCATTTCAACAAACACTCCCCTAATCTGAAACTAGCAAAAGAGACAAATTACAATATGATACAAACATTAGATTTATGGACATTGTCGAGCAAGACTCAAATGACACAAATTCCAATTCTTGTTCTAATGTAGTTGAAAGATTCGCGCTTCACTGATTTAGTTAGCACATCTGGAAGTTTCTCTCATATGCTGCAATGCTTCATCTAAATTGTACCATATTAGGTAAGTCCCTAAGAAAGTGAAACCATACATCTATATTTCCATGCATCACCGGGTTCTTTGATAACTTGATTGTGGAACTGTTGTCACATATGATGATTGTATCTTGGCTTTGAGTTTGACCAAGCTTGTGAAGAATTCTTCGAAGCCAGACTGCTTGACAAGCACATGAGGCTACTACAACAAACTTAGCTTCAATGCTTGAAATAGTCATAATGATTTGCTTCTTTGAATACCATGATATACGACCTAATTCAAGCTTAAACACATACCCTGTAGTGCTTTTTCTGTCATCAATATTTCCTGCATAGTCAGAGTCTGACTACCCTTGCAAGACCATCTCATCATTCATCTTATACAAAACTCTCAGGTTCATAGTTCTCTTTAGGTACCTTAGGATTCTTTTTGTAGTTGCATGAATTTCAATTGGTCTCTTCATGTATCTAGCTACCAAGCATATTAAATAGGTAAGGCCAAGTCTGGTAACAAGTTAATACATCAAGCTTCTCACCATATGCTTATAGTTTGCATCTTCAACTAGCTTTCAATTTTCATCCTCCTTCAACCTACAACCTGGTACAATAGGATTACAAACCTTATTGCATTTATCCATGCCAAATCTTGTGAGTATTTTATTGGCATATTTCTGTTGGCAGATGAAGATTCATGCACTTTATTTCTTTACTTCCAGCCCAAGAAAGTATCTCATCTCCCCCATATATGTCATGGCAAACATCTTCCTCATTGATCCCTTAAATCCTTCAAATATTTGTTGATTATTTCCTGTGTAGATTAGATCATCTACATACAAGTTGACAATAAATATATTGTCCTCACCATGCTTCAAAAATAGTGTATGTTCATGAGGGAACTTTTCAAAATTCTCTTGGTTGAAATATGATTCGATCTTGCTATACCAGACCCTTGGAGCATGCCTAAGGCCATAAAATTCCTTTCTCATCTTTTAGACCTTGTCTCTTCCTCCTTTCTCATAGCCAAGTGGTTGATCTACATAAACATCTTCCATCAACTCACCATGTAGGAATGCACTATTGACATCAAGTTGACATACCTACCATTTTTTGCATGCTACAAGTGCTAAGACAATCCTGACAGTATCCCATCTTTTCACAGGAGCAAAAAATTTATTGTAATATATGCCATGTTCTTGTGAGTACCTTATAGCCACAGGCCTTGCTTTGCATTTCTATACTTCCCCTTTTTCATTGCATTTTATTTTGTATATCCATTTGACACTAACTTTCTTGGCTCCTGGTGGTAGATTGACAAGGCTCCAAGTATCATTTTTCTCAATACTTTCAATTTCCAAGTCTACAAATTTCCTCCATTTTTCATGCTTCACCGTGTCATCATAATTGAGAGGACCATTACTGCTACAAAATATTGCTAAGTTGTGTATCTTCTCTTCTTCCTACCCTTCTGAGTTTGTAACATATTCGTTCATGTACCATGGCCTTCTTCTTTTCCTCACTGTTGGCTCTGAAGACTCTTGCCTTTGAGCATTATTTTCTTCTTCAGTAGCACTATCCTTACTAGCACTTTCTACATTACTTCCCTCATGTTGGGAGCCATAATTTTCAACAACACTGTATCATTAATCACTTCAAATTCACCACTCTCCATGCATATTTCTTCTCTATCAACATTGGTGGTTGATTGAGTTTTGTCTTCTTTGTTATGCTTTTCCATTCCCAACTTTTTGATTCTTCAAAAACCACATTCTTGCTGATCAGGATCTTGTTATTCACATGATCATAGAGCTTGTAAGCCTTTGATTCTTCACTAACTACTAGGAGAACACACTTTGTACTCTTGACTTCTAGATTTTTTATGTGTACATCCGGAATGTGTACAAAAGCTATACATCTAAACACCTTGAAGTGATGCACTAAAGGATTTACACCACTTCATGCCTCTTCTGGAGTCATATTTTTCACAAATAATGTTGGACTTCTATTGATTACATATGCTTCCCATTTAGCTGCTTTAGGCCAAAAGCTCTTAGGAACATTTCTACTTGTTTTCTTGCTTCTGATCACATTCGTTAGAGTCCAATTCTTTCTCTCTGACACTCCACTTTGTTGTGGAGTATAGGCAGTTGTAAATTGACTTTTGATGCCATGAAGACTACAGAAGTCACAAAAATCATTTGATGTAAACTCTCCTCCTCTATCTATCCTAAGGCATTTGATGTAAAGGCCTGACTCTTTTTCTACTAAGGCTTCGAATTGTTCGAAAACATCAAAAGCACAAGCTTTTTCATGCAAAAAGTAAATCCATGCATTTCTACTAAAGTCATAAGTGAATGTAATGAAATACTTGCTTCTACCATTTGTTGCAGGCCTGCTAGGTCTACACATATATGAATGGATTAACTCAAGCTCTTATTTGGATCTCCATGTGACTTGCTTTGGTATGGCTTATCTATATTGCTTTCCCATCAAGAAATATGAACAAGTCTCTTCCATGTCCTTCAAACTAGGCATTCCCTACATCATCTCCTTCTTGATGAGCGTGTCAAGGTCTTTAAAGATCATATGGACAAGGCCTTTAAAGATCACATGGCCATATCTATAATTCCACATGTGTGTGACATTATTTGAAGAAATATTCATGCACCTAGGAAGAACAACATGTGCATACACAACAAACATTATGTTGGATGAGATCTTTGTCCTCGTGATCAATCCTCTGTCAACATGATGTATTATGCAACCTCCATCTTTGAACACTATTGTTAGTTCCTTTTGCGTTAGTTAACTAACACTTAGAAGATTATTCTTCAAGATTGATAAGTAATATACACCAGTGATTACTTGAGTGATTCCATTCATGTGAAGCTTCAAAATTCCCTTTCCCATTACTTGCATCTTGGAATCATCCCCTAACTTGACAGATTCACTAAATCTTTCATCAAAATTGAACAACCATTCTTTTGTTCCAATAAATGATTACTGCATCCTGAGTCAAGAAACCACACTTGATTGTTGGTTTTTATGTATTTCTTTTGAGCCATGAGTAACAACTCTTCATTTTCATTGAATTCAGCAAAGTTGGCATCGTTCTCTTGCCAACTTGGACATTCACTTTGATAATGCCCTATCATGTGGCACTTGTAACATTGGATATGATCTCTATTCATTTTTCGTCTGCCAGGACCATGAAATCCACCACGTCCACTACCTCGATTGCTGATACCACCACATCCATAAATTGCAATCTTTAACAAATGTTCACCCTCCTTTTCTTGAGTGATCTTCATCCTTTGCTCATGCACCAAGAGACTACTTTATAGCTCATAAATGGACAAGGTTGTGACATCATTCAATTCTTCAATGGAGTACACCACATAATTGAATTTTATGGTCATAGACTTCAACATCTTCTCAACAATGGTGGTTTTCTCCATCTTCTCACCTTGAGTAGTCGTCTTGTTTACAATAGCCAAAGTTCTTACAAAATATTCATCAACTATTTTGTTATCCTTGATTCAAAGAACTTCAAACTCTCAACGTAAAGCTTGCATATGAGCTCTCTTCACTTTCGTGGACCCTTGATACTTCTCGCACATGGAATCCCAAATATCTTTTGATGTGTCATGATTCAGAATTGTTTCGAGAATTGTTCGATCAATTGCTTGAAACAAATAATTATTGACCTTGAAATCTTTGAGCTTGCTTTCTTCTGCAATTTTTCTTTGTTCTAGCGTTGCATCTGGTGGTGCAACCGTTACACCCCTCTCTACTAATTCCCAATACTCCTTGGGTCTAAGAAGATTCTCCATAAGCATGGTCCAATGATCGTATCATCCATCGAATTTGGGAATTGTCGGTGTTAAGATTTTTGATGAATCAGCCATGAAGATGATTCAGATGAGGGACTGATACGAGAGGATAACGAAAATAACGACTTTCTCTCCATTATATTAAAACTACGTTTCTTGAATGAAAGAGACATACTTAGATCATCAACCAATGCTCTAGATACCACTTGTTAGAATGTTAGAGAAAGTTGTTATTAAATAATGCAGCTTCAAGTTTTATGTATACATGAATGATCAATTAATTATATAGTAAAGAATCACACTCATAGTTAACTACATTATGACTAACTCCTAATTATTATTCTATTAGCTAACTATATTCTAACATTTACATGGTGCAACATTTGTTTTTGAAATTTCTAACATATTCTAAGTTGTAGTTGAAGTTTTAATCTTGCAATGACGTTGAATAAGTAGTAGTACAATGATTTTGATTGGCGATCGGAAGTAGCAAGGCTTGATTCTATCTGTGTGTTTTTGTACTTCAATCATTTTATTGTAGAGTTCAAAGATTAGCATAGAGGTTTAATTTTGGCTTTTATTCTTTCTCATTTAATTTTAAAGTTTTTTCGTTGTGGAACAATTGCTTTATCAAGATAAATTGTATCGACAATATTTTTAATCTCAATCACTTGGTTTTCTTGTAGATGCATTGTAATTGAAGTTTTATAAATCATTGATTCGAAAAATCAATTCAAAGAAGAATAGGAAAATTTTACTTTGATTTTATACAAAGGCAATTATGAATGTCTTGTCTTACCCACAAGTTATTGTTTTTTTTATAACAAAAACATTGTCAGCTGATAAAAATTAGAATATCACATTCATTAGTTGTGATGAATAGTGGTGGTTCGAGTTAGGTGGGAATACTGGTCAAATTATTAATAGTTGGCTGTAGTGATGGTCGTTAAAATTGATTTTTTAAATAAAAACAAAAAACTTACTCAAATGGAGCCTTAATTAAAAAGGCAATACAACATTCATATTCATTTACTTTTATATAAGTCACTATTAACAATAATTATTTTATATTCATCAATTATTAACATCTTTTATATTGATTAGGCAATGATAAAATACAACATTCATAAATAGGGGTGTTCGTGGTTCATGAATTGAATTGAACCGAACCATATTAATGGTTCAATACAGTTTTTAAAAATCAGTTTAGCAAAAAGTGGTTAATCTGTTTAATCAATTCAATTCGGTTTAAAACCAATTCAAAACCGGTTCATAATTTTAAATCAGTTTAATTTATTTAAACCAGTTTAAAACCATTTTTTTAAAAAATTGGATTTATTTTTTCACCAAATTCCAAACTGATTTTTTTTATATATTTAAAAAAACTGTTTCTTTTTTGTTTTTATAATAAAATTGAATTTAAAAATTGAATTCAAATCTGAATTTTTTAAAAAAAAATGGTTTAAATATTTTGATTTAAATAGAGATTATTTACCTTGGGATTAAAATGACATCAAGACTACTGAAGTATACCATCAATAAGAACATAGGTAAAATATATGAGCATGGAACACACAAGTCAAAAATAATTCAGGGCCAACATAATCGGGTCATCCACAACAAAGAGAACATTGTCGTAAAGTATCCGTTTGGGATTAACAGAAGAAAATGCTCAAGTATTTCAATTTTCTTCATTGTCGTGAAGTATTATCAATAGGATAAATGCATCATATCATATAAATCATTCATAACTTTTGTGAAGGATTATTAAACAACAAAATCATTACAACTTTTGTGAAGGATTATTAAACAACAGAATCATTACAACAATTGCAAAATAAATGTCATTCTTCTAACACACACTTTATTTTCTTCTCCCTGATGTAATATCTAGCATACATTCTACAAATTCGAAGTAAAAGACCAAGAGAGAATGTCATGTGTTTCAGCAAGTTGACCAGTAGCACCAGCCCCACCCTTGTACCAAGAAAACAAAACTCAGCCCCACTCGGTTGGATGCGAATCAGAATGTAGAGTGATCCTATTATATGAGCATTGGACCTTAGTTGCAGTTTAACTGAAAATATGTAATAGAAATAAAATTGGTTGGGGAGACTAGGAAACTAATGGTCAGTATATCTTACCCTCAATCATCAACAACTGACACAAAGGATGAGCAACTTCCGGCATCTGGCGCAGAATATAGTTCTGCAAAAGAAAGAATGAAAATTTAACATGTAACAATAAAGTAATAAGACACTAGTTTTTATATCTTTTGACATCTTACCATCCTCAATTCGATCAATATTATCGAGATCCTCACTACTAAGAAAAGATGGAACTACTCCTTTGAGCCAATCTTCAGTACACATAAGTGCTTCCACACTAGCCGATGTTAAAGAACTACGATATGCATCAAGGATTCTTCCTCCGGTACTGAAAGCTGATTCAGAGGCTACACTGGATATCGGTATGGCTAAAACCTCTCTTGCAATGCTTGCAAGTATTGGATATCGGCTTGAATTCACCTTCCACCACTCTAGCACATCAAAATTTGGAGGACGGTTTTCTACTTCTTCTTGAATATACTTCTGTAATTCTGTATCTGATGTGCTGCACTCATCTGATTGGTAGAATTCAACATAATGGTACAGATTATTAACTGCATTAAAACCACCTGATAAATTAACTGAACTACCTAGACGAGACACCGCCCTACCAGAGTATTCATCAAAAATAGACTTCAAATATGAACCCAACTTGGTTTTCAAATATTCTGCATCACTAGTATCATAAATCCTAGTTGCCATCCATACCACAAGCTTTAATTTACATCTGGGGTCTAATACCATTGCAATCAATAACAACATGTTAAGGTGGTCAGGTTTTCCCCAATATTTATTGTACTTTGCCTTCATCTTTATAGCCATTGACCTTACCTTTTGATCTTCCGAAGTACACATGTTCAGAATGCTTCTTCCAACACCAAAAATCTCAAGCATATACATGTTGCTTGTCACATAAGAAGATCCTGAAATACGCTTTGTAGCTTCATGAAATATCTGTAGAAATGGAAGGATTAACTCAACATGCTCCCAATCTTCCGGTCTAGGCACTCCTTTGTCCTTACTCATTTCATTAAAATATTTTCGATCTCTGAATTCTAACTCTGTAAAGGTCTTATTATGTTTTAATGCACCCTTTAACATTAGATATGTTGAGTTCCACCGAGTCTCACAATCTCTCCCAACATAACCTTTATATCCAATTGTTTCATGATCAATACATTTCTTAAATCTTTGAAACCTCGAAGGAGTACGCCTCACATACCTCACCGTTGCACGAATTCTTACAACAGAATCATCAACTTCTTTCATCCCATCCTTTACAATAAGATTTAATATGTGGGCACCACAACGTGTATGAAGATATTCTCCATTCAAAACTATGCCATTCTGAGAGTGAATCCATCTTTTGAGATGTTGAATTCCAACGTCATTTGAAGATGCATTGTCCACGGTAACACTAAGCACACGATTTAGTTCCCAACCATTTAAGCACTTCTTAACTGTTTTGGCCATAATCTCTCCTGTGTAGTCTGTGACTTGAGTAAAATTCAAAATATTTTTTTGTAGCTTCCAATTGTTATCAATGTAATGCCCTGTGAGACACATGTAATTAGAGTCTTGGGTAGATGTCCATGTGTCTGTAGTGATACAAACTCGGCGACAATTTTGTGACAAAATAGTCTTCATCTTCGCTTTCTCCATGTCCCAATTCTTCAAAATATCACGTGCTAGTGTATTGCATGATGGGAACTTAAATTTTGGTTGTAAGCCATAAATGAACCTATGTAAATATGGATGCTCTACCTTTTGAAACGGAAGTTCCATGGCTACAAACATTTTTGTCAAGTCCATTCGGCTAACTTCTTGGTCAAATTTGGGAGCCGAAGAAGATGAATTAACAATCGCTTCCCTATTTTCCATTGAGCTTGAAGATGGTTCATGCATCGTCACATTCACCGCATTATCTGGATTATCACTACATCTTCTCAAATGAGCTAGCATAGCGCTTGTTCCACCATTATACTTGATTAAGGAGCCACAATGCTTGCATTTTGCTGACTTTGACATTTCTGTGTTCGACGACATCGGTGTAAAATGATTCCATGATTCTGACCGATTTTTACGCTTTTGAGGCAACCAACCAGCATTATTAGAAACTGGAGGTGTAGAACCAATATGTTCTTCTGTCTCAAAGTCCATAACATTGTCATGACCATCCATATCGAAGTTGCTAGAATTTTGCCATATTCATTTATTTTTATATAAGTCACTATTAACAATAATTATTTTATTTTCATCAATTATTAACATCTTTTATATTGATTAGGCATTGACAAATTATATTTATCACGCATCACAAGTCTATTCCTGATAACAACCCTATTTTATCCCTCTCCCTTCTAAACTTAGTTGCACCGTCTTCATCTCTCTTCCTCTACCTTCAATTGCACTGTCGGTCTTCATCTCTAATTTTATTTCCTTCTATACGCTACCTCACAACATCATCATCATGTCTGCATCAAGCACATCCACTCTCAACCAAAAACACCAACCAAAATCACTATAAAAACCACCACTCTATCCATTCATCATGCCCTTACTGTCAAGAATATCATAAATTAAAATTACCATTGATATAAAAAATGGCCAATACAATATTTGGTCTAAGTTGTTCAAACTTTATGCACAAGCATATGAGGTTCTTGACCACATTATTTCTCTATCCAAAATTGATGCTACCTCTTCCTCCACATCTCTCAAAGAAACAGAGGCAATCCTATGTAAACGCCTTATTGCCATTGTTCTACAATGGATTTATGACAACATATCCACTAACATTCTCCATATCATAATTGAACGTAACTCTACCGCACAACTAGCCTGGGAATGCCTCTTTAACATTTTCTTTGATAACAAGAACTCTCATGCTCTATATTTAGAGCAAGAATTCTCCCGAGTCACCATGGAACAATTCCCAGATGCCTCCTTATACTGCCAAGCCATGGGTCACCCTCTTTGCCCATATCCTACAACTCCCGAGCCATGGTCCATCCTCTTTGCCCATATCCTACAACTGGAAATTGGCAGCAACCAGTCACTACAAACCGCGAACTCAACATTCTTGGACAAAAATCATAGCAGACACATATCGCTTCAGCACAACCATCATACACACCAATAAATATTCAGGTTGCAATGCACACTCTATCTACGGCTCCTCTTGATAAGAAGTGGTCTACGACTCCTCTTGGTAAGAAGTGGTCCATGGACACATCAATCACATCTCACATGACAACAAACAGAGGTAATTTAACATCTTATTCTAATATAAGTAATCATATTACTGTCGGTAGTGGTCATAAAATTCCAATTATCGGACGTGGAAATACACTATTAACAAATTCCCATACTCCATTAACCTTGAATAATATCCTGCATGCACCCAAATTAATCATAAACCTTATTTATGTACGAAAATTTACCATTGACAATGAAGTTTCTGTTGAATTTGATCCATTTGGTTTTTCTGTGAAGGATCTTCAGACAGGGATCCCGTTAATGAGATGTAATATCTCAAATGAAATTTATCCTCTTACTCCAAGACCATCCACTCAAATCACAACACCATCTACTTTCGTTACTTTATCCAATAATTTATGGCATAATCAATTAAGACGTCCGGGAGAATCTGTTTTGAATTCTCTTCATCAAAATAATTTTATTTTCTATAATAAGTTTCATAACAATTTTGTGTGTCAGTCTTGTCAATTTTGAAAACAAATAAACTACCATTTTATGACTCTTTGTCTCACACTTCATTTTCGTTTGATATTGTGCATAATGATCTTTGGACATCACGAACTCTTAGTTTCGGTGGTCATCGTTATTATATATTATTCCTTGACGATTTTATGAATTTCTTATGGACTTTTACTATTGCAAATAAGTCTCAAGCTTATTCTATTTTTTCCAATTTCGTAATCACATTAAAACACAATTTGAAAGAGATATAAAATGTTTTCAATGTGATAATGGTAAAGAATATTACAACATCTCTTTTCATAAATTTTGTGAGATAAATGGAATAAGTTTTAGGTTTTCATGTCCTCATACCTCACCTAAAAATGGAAAGGCCAAAAGAAAAATGTGTACTATAGATAACATCATTCGTACACTTCTTGCACATGCCTCCCTACCACCTTCTTTTTGGCATCATGCTCTTCAAATGAATACCTATCTGTTAAATATTCTTCCAAACAAAAAGTTAGATCTTCAAACACAAACTACAATTTTGTATCAAAATTTTCCTCATATTCTCATCTTAAAGTTATTCGGGTGTCTTTGTTTTCCATTAATCCCTTCCACTACTAGATATAAACTTCAGATAAGGTCAACACCATGTGTCTTCTTATATATCTTTCCAACCATAAAGGATATAAGTGTTTTGAATTGTCCACTCTCAAAATAATCATTTCTAGACATATTATTTTTGATGAAAATGTTTTTCCCTTTCTCTACTTCACTTGCTCCCGAGTCCTCATGCTATAAATTTTTGAATACAAATGATGAACCTTTTCTATATCACACATTACCTACATTGACCACAAATCAACCAACACGTCTCATTCTTACACCTAACACGCCACATACCATGACCACCCCTCAGCCTCACCCATACACACCTCACCTATACCACGTCAAACGCCAATCCATACCATCAATCACACAAATTTTGCACTAAACCCTACTTCTAACACACCTTTTCCTACTACCATACCCACACCTACTCATTCTCTAGACAATCCTCCATTATTTCCTCAAATGACCACCCGAGCTCAACATGGCATTTTCAAATACGCCAACTTTTTAACCTCCACACCTCTAATTCACCCATCATTTCTCCTTTGACCGCTAATCCTATTAATGCATTACCAAACCATAATTGGAAAATGATTATGAAATACGAATATGATGCTCTTATTAAAAATACGACGTGAAATTTAGTACCACGTCCGACTAATGCTAATGTCATTCGAAGTTTGTATATTTTTAGGCATAAAAAGAAATCAGATGGTTCCTTTGAAAGATATAAATCCCTCTTAGTAGGAAATGGATTTAATTAAAAGACTGGTGTAGATTGTGGTGAAACTTTTAGTCTAGTGGTAAAACCCATAAGTATACAGACAATTCTAAGTATTGCTATCTCAAGATCACAATGTCTACATCAATTGGATGTCAAAAATGCTTTCTTACATGGAAACATTACTGAAACTCTCTTTATGCATCAACCTCTCAGTTTTCGTGATCCTTAACATCCTGATTATGTATGGTTACTAAATAAGTCTCTTTATGGCCTTAAACAAGCACCCTGTGCTTGGTATCAATTTTTTTACCGAATCTGTTGCTATCTTGGGATTCTCACGCAGTGCATGTGATCATTCCTTGTTCATCTATCACAGTGAGAATGACATATCATGCATTATCCTCTATGTAGATGATATTATTATTACGGTCTCATCTGATCCTCTTCGTCATTTCATCATATCTAAACTCTGTTCTGAATTTGCTATGAAAGATTTGGGCCTTCTCAGTTACTTTATGGGCATCTCAACTACTAGACATTCATGTGACATATTTCTCTCTCCACATAAATATGTCGAATAGATAATTGTGCGAGCTACCATGTCATTTTGCAAACCAGTATCTACCCCAGTGGACACTAAAGTAAAGCTTAGTGGACTCTCGGGTAACCCATATCATGATCCCTCCGAACATCGAAGCCTTGCAAGTGCATTGTAATATGTAACTTTCACAAGGCTTAATATAGCTTATGTCGTCCAACAAGTGTGTCTGTTTAAGCATGATTTACAAACACAACACATGACTTCCTTGAAACGAATTATTAGATACATTAAAGGTACAATTAACCACGGTCTGCATACGTATCCTTTCCTAGTTGATACACTCACCACATATACCTGATGCTGACTAGGGAGGTTGTTCAGATACTAGAAGATCCACATCCGAATATTGTGTCTATCTTGGGGATAATTTGGTCTCTTGGTCTGTAAAACGACAATTTACCTTATCCTGCTCTAGTGTTGAAGCAGAGTATCGTGGTGTTGCTAATGTTGTTATCGAATCATGTTAGCTTCAAAACTTACTGTTAGAACTCTAGTGTCAGGTCACGAAAGCCACTTTAGTCTACTATGACAATGTCAATGTTGTCTACTTGTCAGGTAATCCTATTTAACACCAACATACAAAACATATTGAAATGGATATCCACTTTGTGCGTGAAAATGTTGCTAAAAGTCAAGTATGTGTTCTACATGTTCCGTCTCGTTACCAAATACCTGACATTTTCACAAAGGGCCTTCTCCTGCAGTTATTTGATGACTTCATAAATAATCTCAACATTCGTCAACCTCTAGTTTCGACTACGGGAACATATTAGAATATAAAATATTTATTGCATCAATTATTAACATCTTATATATTGATTAATCATTGATGTATATTGATTAGGCATTGATGTGTATCTATTAGCGAATCATATTGCAAGATCATATTGATCAGTAAATCAGCTTGTAACTATAACTCGACATGATTGTATATATATTCATTACTGTATAATAAAAGATCAAGGATGAGAATTCTATTAGCCACTTATAGAAACAACCAATAGATATAAGAGTTAGAAATTGAAAATAATCATCGTATACTATGATTTTTTTTTTTAAAATAATCATGTTATTTATTGAAACACTATGGAGATGATGATTCTTTTTACTTTTACAAGACATTAAACTTATTTAGAAAAACGACATTAATAATTGTTCAACTCTTCCAATAATACTCAAATTTATAATAATTCGTACTTGTATTAAATATTTTTTTAATAGAAATATATTTAAAAATAGATATTTTTTTATAGAAAAAAGTGTATGCCGTAACTACCCCTACTTTGTGCCGTAAAAATCATTCAGTATTACAAAAAAAAAATAATATAAAGACTTTTATGTATAATATATCATTTGAAATTTTTTACTATTTTCTATTGTTTACATCAATGATGCTGTTGATTCATAAAATAGTAAAATCACATAATTTTGTTTGTATTGGAAAATATACTGCAAGATAGATAATTATTCGTCACTAAAACATTTCTCTTATGCT
This sequence comes from Lathyrus oleraceus, assembly GCF_024323335.1. NCBI lineage: Eukaryota > Viridiplantae > Streptophyta > Magnoliopsida > Fabales > Fabaceae > Lathyrus > Lathyrus oleraceus. The sequence goes on from NC_066579.1 coordinate 389,215,414, forward strand.
GTCTGTTCCTCTTGTCATGTCAAGAACAATATTTACTCTACACATGAATTATAATCTTAGAATTATTTTTTACTTAACTAGTGAATGCAAAAACATTCACGGTTCAGGCATACTGGTGTTCCATGACGTAGGATACAGTGAGTAAAACAATCATAGAAGTATCTACAATTGGAATCTGTGATTCAAAACAAGAATAATTGAGTGATATCAAAAATGGTTAACAAATAATATACTAATTCAAGAAGAAAACACTTGAAAATGGTGAGAAGAAAAAGCTTACCTTTATCAGCATTTGATGGAACAAGAAATAGAGAAAGGAAAATTATGAGAGCATAAACAAACTTTAAAATTTTAGTCATTTGTATTTGTATGTAACAAAGAAAAACAAAACACAATTCAATCACTTTATTTTTTTATCGGACAATTCTATCACTTTATATAGTGTAAGAAAATCTCATGCTCTAATTATTTCATTTAAATAGTTTTTTGGTATTTTTAAAGTTGCAAGATATCCTTTGAAATTAAAGTAGTTATTAAATATCTCTTAAGATATCCTTTGCAATAAAAGTAGTTATTAAATATCTCTTAAGATATCCTTTGAAATTAAAGTAGTCATTAAATATCTCTCAACTATATTGAAGTGTCAAACCTCTAAAGATTTTAAATTTTTTAGGAAAATTGCACTATCCAATCAATGTATCCTTTAAACGGATTTTTTTACCAATATACCCCACATTTTCAATTATTTTCCCAAAATAACCCAGGTTTCAAAAAATTTCCCAATCTACCCCACTTTTAGGAGGAGGCGCCAATTGGATTGGCGACCCCTCTTAAAAATTACAAGGAGGCGCCAATCCAATTGGCGACTCCCTTAAAAAAGCCTCAAATGAAAAAACCTTCAACATGAAAGTTGTAGATCTTTTCAAGACAATGAATTTGGATATAAATTTTGCATCATTTGGATTTTTTATGAGAAAGTTATGGGCAGTTGAAGTTGGACTTCTGAGTTTTTCAACTGTAATCTGACCTATAATGTCTTGCATTATTTCATGTGTTTCTTTTAGAGTTATGAAATTTTGTCCAACATAACATTTGAAGTAGACATATTAAATTTTCCAATGCACTTGGTCCCACCTCAAAATAATTAAAAATGAGTGAGGTAGGTCCTTGCGAACTTGACCCAAAATTAGGGTTTCAACTATAATCTGACCTATAATGTCTTGCATTATTTCATGTGTTTCTTTTAGAGTTATGAAATTTTGTCCAACATAACATTTGAAGTAGACATCTTAAATTTTCTAATGCACTTGGTCCCACCTCAAAATAATTAAAAATGAGTGAGTTAGGTCCCTGCGAAGTTGACCTAAAATTAGGGTTTCTGTCAAAATGATCTATAATGTTTTGAAATGAATGATGAGCTTCCAAGTTTCAAATGGATTTTTGATGAACATGAAAGTTGCTCATATGGCGACTGTTGTTAAAACTTGAATGGAGGCGCCAGTTGGATTGGCTAGGGCAGGTGCCCTAGGCTAGGGTAGGTGCCCTAGCCAATCCAATTGGCGCCTATGTGTATGTTTAAAAGGAGGCGCCAACTCAATTGGCGAGTCCCTCATAAAATGCCTTTTTTGTCTTATAAATAGATGCGTTGTGTGACCTATTGTTCCACAACTCATATAATCATTTGCCTATCATGTTTGGTGTTCGTCGCCGATACGGTAAGGTGATTTATGCGAGAGACAAACCTCAATTGCTGATGCTGTTTTGGAACATCACCACGTTAGATCAACTGAAGAGGGAGCTGGTTCGATGGTTAGACGGGAAAATACCAGAAGGGGAAAAAATCAGAAGTATTGAGAGACTTGACAGTATCTTTGGTTGGGTGCGAATGAAGACTGATAAGGATGCTAGGGAAATGATGTTTGGTCGAGACGACATTAATTTGATTGTTGTAATCAGTTAGAATTATTTATGTTTTCAGATGTTTTGTACTGATGTTGGTTATGAAACTCGTTGTAACAAGAACTTAATGATATATATTGATTGATTGTTACAGAAATACAATGTTACAAAAAGCATAAGAGCAAGATAAAATGTTACAAAAAGCTTAAGGTCTAGATAAAATGTTACAAAAATCTTAAGATCTAGATGATGCTCCTTGATTGGGACAGTTATTTTTGTTGTGTCCTGGTTGACGACAGATACTACATAATCTTATCATTTTATCTGTGGAATCCATCTCTGTTCTGATACGTGTGCTGTTTGGCCTTCCTTTCTTCTTTCTACGCATCTCTTCATTGTGCCAAACAATATCTCCTTCATATGGAGGCCAGTAATCCTCCATTGGTAGTACTGAAAAGCTTTGACTATATACGTTCATGATGGTGTTTGCCTTGTACACATCAGATAAATGGGTGTAAGCGTCTTGACGAGTATAAGCGCATGCTGCAATGACATGGGAGCAAGGTATGCGGAAGGCCTGAAATTTTCCACAATCGCACCAACTTCTGTGTAGTTTAACCGTGTAGGCTAAGTTTGGTCTCCCGTCGCTGTTGCCCATTGTTTCCTGGACGCTGAAATTTTGTCTTTGACGGTCAAACACTGTTACAACGTGTGTCGTAGCTTTGATGCTCTCCTCTTTCATGACCTTCATGCAACACTCACTGAATACTTGTCCAGACATTAACACTGCACTCCATCTTTCACCTCTGGTTGCGAACATAGAAGCCAACCTATAATAGGTTGATCTTACCAAGGCGGTTATCGGCAGGTTTCGAATTCCTTTGAAAACCCCGTTCATGCATTCCACAATGTTTGTTGTCATGTGGCCCCATCGACGACCACCGTCAAATGCTCTTGTCCACTGCTCAACTGGGATGTTATTTATCCATCTCCCCGCGTCTTCATTAGACAGACGAATCTCATCACGATAATATTGAAAAGACGGTTGAGTTAAAGCATACCCAGCATTCACCACCTTCTTGCGAAGATTCTTATCTTTTATAGCACGCATGAAGTTTTGTGCAATGTGTCTGATACAGTAGACATGTGTAGAAGGAGGTCGGTGCCATCCGTTGTCATGGTTGTTGTAGGCACTTTGGATGGCAGCATGTCTATCAGAAATCAAACATAGATTGGCTTGTGGAGCGACATGCGTTCTGAGATGTCGAAGAAAGAAACCCCATCCACCGGCCGTTTCACCTTCAACAAGAGCAAAGGCAATGGGAAATACATTGTTGTTACCGTCTTGTGCAACTGCCATGAGCAACGTACCCTTATATTTTCCGTATAACCAAGTGCCATCAATTTGTAGGAGAGGTTTGCAGAAAGCGAAACCTCTGATGCACGGGTCAAATGCCCAAAAGAGACGGTGAAATATTCTATTACCTGTAGCACAGGTTCCGTCTGGCATCATTGCTGGCACTGTCTCCAGAATTGCCACAGTTCCTGGGACATAAGTTTTTAGTGCCCATAAAAACCGTGGTAATTCCTTGAATGAGTCCTCCCAGTTTCCGAAAACCTGCTCAACAACCTTTGTCCTCGCAATCCATGCTTTCTTGTAAGATGGAGTATAATTATATGTTGTTCGGATATGGGATATAATTATACTCACCTTCACTGATGGGTCTTTATTTACCAATGGCAGAATGTCTCGACATATCAAAGCTGTGCTCAGTTTACGGTGATCTTGTTCAACCGTTGTTGCGACACAACTGTGTGGTGGGTCTATTGAAGCGATCTCCCAAGAGTCATTTTTCTTCTTGTAAGATGCAGTCAAACGAAATTTACAAAGCATGTTACGACATTCGATAACATACCTTCTAGAATCAGTGCGTTTCACCGTAAAGTCAGCAAAGTTGTTCATGTGGTATTTTTTGATTGCCAAGACACATTCCTCTTTGGTACGAAACATGTCTCCCACCTTTAATTCGCCTACTGGTCTCGGATACGGATTATAGAAGACACTGTCGGACATTTCATCGTCGTTAAGAGCCATATTTGTCATATGTTGAGGAGGAATATAGGCACGAGTAGGAGGTATTGGTGGTGGTTGAGCCTCATCTTCATCGTCGTTATTCAGGATGTGATCAACCTGTATCTCAGTCTCCTCTTCTTCTTCATCAATAACGTCGACCTCTACTTCTGCTTCTGGGTTGAGTTCATCTGACCATTGTGCATCATCTGCAGCATCTCCACCAGCTGGATCCTGATCTGTTAGTTGAGACTGTTGAGACGGTATACATGGCTGTAGAGTAATGTACAACTCGATACAATCCATGCCTGAATGTTCATGACTAAGAAACATGCTTTCAACATCTTCATCGTCTCGTATCTTTAGGGGGAAAAACTTGCATTGACCATTCTCAAAAATATAGGATTCTGATATGTCATCTTTGACACATTACCTGATGCTATGAAGGATTGTATTCTTTTTTTGAAATGCAAAAAGGTTGCATTTCTCTTCATCGTGACTCTAATGGTATCAGTGTTTTTAAAACAAAAACCATGAATCTCAGACTCAAAAGTTTCACCGTTGCAGTGAACGTTGATACTGTATAATGATGAAGATGACATTTTGGAGATGAAAACTATTTTGCAAGTGCAGATGAATGTGAGTGAAGATGCTAGGTATTTTGCAGATGATAAGTATTAATGTGAGTGACGATGAATGTGAGTGAAGATGAATGTGAGTGAAGATGAAAAGGATTTTGCAAGTGCAGATGAATATGATAGTAAGACACTTAAATAGATGGTATCAGTGTCTCACATTGAAGCAAGTCTGAGATACCGTGTCAAGCATGCAAGTAATTTCATAGATGAGGTGTCTGTCATGCAATACAGTGTGACTTGATGTGTCAAGCATGCTAGGTAGTCAAGAGTTGATGTGTCTGTCATGCAAGACAGAAGTGAGTATTCAGCATGCAGGATAGTAGACAGCCACGTGTCTGAGATGATGTGTCAATCCTGCAAGACAGTGTGAGTTGATGTGTCAGCCAGGCAAGCTATCAAGAAGGTAGTCATCAGCATACAGGAGACAAGACAGACACGTGTCGGACACCTAAGATGGTCAGAGATGACGTGTCAATCATGCAAGCCAACCATAAGTGTTTTGTTAAGCATGCAGGAGACAACAATGCCACGTGTCAGACATGCAGAAGGTGGCGCCAATTGGTTTGGCGCCTACCTTTATGGCTTGTACATGGTCGCCAATTTGAATGGCGCCCCCATGTAGTCAGTCCTCGAAACCATGCATTCAGAACTAGCCTTGCATGCATGTACCCTATGGTGTCGCCAATTTGAATGGCGCCCCCTCCTTAAAATTGTACATGGTCGCCAAATGAGGTGGAGACACCATGCAAACACATTTTTTCATGCACTCCTCCATTTGCCTATAAATTGATCCACTCCTTCAACAATTCTTCCACACAAACATTCTCACTACCTCATCTACATTTCTCACTACTTCATCTACATTACTTCTTTTCCATTTTCATCTACACCAACTCCCCAACAATATGTCTTTACTCACAATGGGCGAAGCACACAGAGGAACAGTTGCAAACATCGCGACATACGTAAGTTTTTTCGTGTACTTCTTTTTTATGTTTCATCTCCACCAACCCCATTTTATTTTGAAATACCGACTTAGTCAAGTGTTACATTATTTCTATTATAGGATGTCTCAAGGTTTCGCACTCGAGTCCACGAATTTGTCCCAATGGACCCGATGATTCAACCTTATGTTGAACTCGCCGGTTTTGGTCACCTTAGCAAAATTATGTCTTGGTCTATAGATAACAAATTCATTCTAGCCTTATGCGAAAGATGGAGGCCAGAGACACACACATTTTGGTTTCAACCGGTGAGTGTACCGTGACGTTAGAAGACGTCTACATGCTTTTAGGACTACGAATTGAAGGCAAAGCTGTTAATGGTAAGACCAACTTTCCAAATTCAATTTGCATGGAGCTTTTAAACGTTGATTTGTTAGATGATAATGCTAGGGGACAAGGTATACTACTATCACGCCTAAAGTCATATTATAATAGTTTTTATTTAGATGATCATTCTACCGAAGATGCTCGAATCATCAAAACTAGGTGTTACATTATGTTGTTACTAGGATCCTTTTTATTTCCCGAAGGTAGTGGTTCTAGCATGCATATTATGTACTTACCTTTACTTAGACATATAGATAGAATAGGTAGTTATAGTTAGGGATCCGCATGTCTAGCCTATCTGTATAGTTCTTTGTGCAAAAACTGCCACAAAGATACTTCTACATTTTCTGGATGTGCTGTTTTGCTACAAGTATGGGGATGGTCAAGACTACCGTCTCTAGCACCGGTCAATAGCAACCCCTTCACTTTTCCATATGCAAAAAAGTAAGTTGTTTAAATTGCTATATCTTTACTTCCTTCCTTACAGTTTATTACCCATAACTAATTTATTTTAACTTTTTGGTGTAGATGGTCGGCACGCGGTATGAATTACAGTAGATGTCCGAGACACTGTATTACTCAATATCGCAACCTTTTGGATCACCTTCGACCGGCAGACGTAAGCAAAATAATTACATTATTTCTTCATATTATATTGACTTTTTCTACATTCATTTAAATCCTATTGTCTTTAACATTTCAGTTCATTTGGCGTCCATACCTTAATATGGATCATGAGCATCAGATCAACCCTGAAGACGCAGCCGTATGGACAACATGCACACCAATAATACGGTTCACAACAGTGGAGCTGCACAACACCGATCGTGTGAAGCTGCAGTTTGGTATGGTCCAGAATATCCCAGATCCCCCAGCTAGCCTAGGAGAATGGCATATGCGTAAAGTGAACGACCAATGGAACTACAACCCTTGGCAACAATTCGCAAGATCAGAGTGTCGCAAGTGGAAGCACCGTCATGACCATGTCTTAACTGACGCAGTCATGCCAAATGAGGTAAAACCAAGTCGTACTTATATGGCTTGGTATAGATCAGTTGGATTTCAATTCATCGCCGATGATATATACCTCTACGACCCACGCCAGACAAGTTACACACAAGAAGGCTCAACATCTAACCCCCAACAACATTCTCAGCCCGATTACTCACAACCACCTATCCGACAAACTTTCCGTTCCACAAACACACAAACATACAACCAAAACATGCCATTCACCCAACCCCAAAACCAAGAACATCCCCCATACCACCACCAACAAATGGACCATCAACCTTCGACCGAACATCGCTTCGCACCCACACCATCACCCTACCAAAGTCGCCTTACCCAAAACACTAACCGCCCCATCACCTACCGTAGCCAAGAACCCCAAACATCACAATACCAAAACATCCCACAACCATATCTCTTCCAAACACCCCAACAACCTTTCCAACCTTTCCTAGACCCATCATTGTCACCCATGTCCCCCTTCAACCGTCCTGGTCGCCCATCCATGAGTCAACCACACCCCAACTTCTCTGGCATGGGTCATGAGCTCAGCTACGCCGGTACACCATCATTGAATACTGAAGACTATGCTGAGTTGGCTGAATACCTCAACGGACCTTCTCCTGTAGGCGGTAATGACGCTTCTGGACCATCAGATGAACAAACACCGGTGCAGAATCGTCAACGTGGGTTAGGGCCAAGGGTTAGGGTAGCTAGGGGATGTGGGACCGGAGGTCGGTTAGGTGATCCCGGTCATCACCATTAGGATTCATTGTGTAAAATCCAAATTTTATTAATATCAATTCGTATTATGTCAAATTTATCTTTGTGTATTCTCCAAACATTAAGTTTCTTTCATAATTCTAAAATAAACACATATCATAAAACAAAAATTTATAGGTCAGAAACCCTAATTCAAGGACTTCTTATTGTTATGTTGAAGGGCTTGAATTTGGTCCCTTTTGGCAAAATTCACATACACATATTTTGACAGAAACCCTAATTTTGGGTCAAGTTCGCAAGGACCTACCTCACTCATTTTTAATTATTTTGAGGTGGGACCAAGTGCATTGGAAAATTTAAGATGTCTACTTCAAATGTTATGTTGGACAAAAATTCATATTCCTAAAAGAAACACATGCAATAATACAAAACATTATGACTCAGATAACAGTTAAAATGTCAAAGAGTCCAAGTTCAGGTGCCCATACCTTTCTCATAAAAATTGCAAATGATGCAAAACTTTAGTCCAAATTCATTATCTTGAAAAGATCTACAACTTTTATGTTGAAGGTTTTGTCATTTGAGGCTTTTATCATTCAAACTAAAGGGCTTGAAGTTGGTCCCTTTTGGCAAAATTCACATACACTTGTTTTGACAGAAACCCTAATTTTGGGTCAAGTTCGCAGGGACATAACTCACTCATTTTTAATTATTTTGATGTGGGACCAAGTGCATTGGAAAATTTAAGATGTCTACTTCAAATGTTATGTTGGAAAAACATTCATATTCCTAAAAGAAACACATGCAATAATACAAAACATTATGACTCAGATACTAGTTGAAAAACTCAGAAGTCCAACTTCAACTGCCCATAACTTTCTCAAAAAAAATCCAAATGTTGCAAAATTTATATCCAAATTCATTGTCTTGAAAAGATCTACAACTTTCATGTTGGAAGTTTTTCCATTTGAGGCTTTTTTAAGGGAGGCGCCAATTGGATTGGCGCCCCCTCTTAAAAATTACACATAGGCGCCAATTGGATTGGCTAGGGCACCTGCCCTAGCCAATCCAATTGGCGCCTCCTTGCAATTTTTAAGAGGGGGCGCCAATCCAATTGGCGCCTCCCTCTAAAAGTGGGGTATATTGGGAATTTTTTTGAAACCTGGGTTATTTTGGGAAATTAATTGAAAATGTGGGGTATATTGGTAAAAAATCCCCTTTAAACATCTCATTAAAACTCAATTTTGTTGCTTCTAAACAAAGTGCGTCCAAAAAATTATTTTTAAAAACTAACAATTAACTTTTTTTTTATAGGAAAAATACATGTGAATTAAGAAATTTCCATTTCAGTAATACTAATGGCATTGGACATCTGAAATCTTGATTAATTATTAAATATTTAAAAAGTAATAAATATTTATCGTATTATATTTATAAGAGTTTTTAAATAAGGGCGACGTAAGAGTTTTCATCCCATAAGGTGACATATGAGCGCCACCTTTGTGTCGTTCCTCTAATAAGACACATGCATAATGTCATTATCCCTCCACCAACTATGCAGACCGAGTCATATCACAATTTCCTAATGAATAGGTAACCAATAACCTCCCTCAGACAAGGAGAGCAAATACCACCTCTTCCTAAGTCCTAGGTCAATGAGCCTCTATATATACGTCTCCCCTAACAAAAGAGTGACATATTCTAACTTAACCGCATATCGCATAATACACATAGTCTCTCATCTCACTTGATTTGATTTCTCATACCACCATAAACATCATAAAACCACCAAAAAAGGCCTCTCGTCGCCGCGGGTAAGCCCTGACAGTTATAAACCTACTAAGACCTCTGAGTATCCCCTACCCTTGTAGGAATACCTCACACATATGTACTTTTTAACAAGTACAGTGGCACCCACTGAGGGACCCTGGTAAAACTAACTTGTCCCACACCTTCTTCATTACAATCACCATACCCGTTACTACCATCCACTCCTATAACTAGCCATCCTCAGTCATGGTTAACAGGAGAGATCCATCCCCTAGACCGGAGGATACCATTGGTAGCAGTGATGCCAACACTCTAATGGAGATGTGTGACGCCATGGACGAACTACACAGTCAGAATCAAACACTAAAGGATAACGTTGACAATATCAAACAACACCAACAAGAGTCCAATCCCCTAGAAGAGTTGAAGTATTGAATCCCCAACCACTCTTAGATAAAATATGAAAAGTATTTGTTCTTCAAGTATTTAAACCTCTCTCTCTGGACAAATTTGATGGGTGTAGAGATCCATATGAACACGCTGCCTCCATCAAAAATTGATGGCCATCATTGGAGCGCCCGACTCCCAAAAGTAAATATTGTTGTTTGGCACATTTATGGATGCATCTTTGCGATGGTATACGGGTCTACCTCGAGCCTTCATTTTCAGTTATCAAGAACTGGTGAAGAAGCTCGTACACCAATTCATTGTCATTCGTCATAGGAAGATGTCCGCTGCCAACCTGTTCAACATACGATAGGATCCTTCAGAGTCGTTGAGGGACTATCTCACTCAGTTCAATGAAGTCACCATAAAGGTTATTCCCTAAACCAAGAAATTTTTATGGGGGCGTTTCAAAATAGACTCAAGGCATGACACTTCATCGAGTCTTTCGCGAAATATTACACAAAAGGCGAGGAGGGCAACACTGAGATGAAGGCATGAGACATCAAGGAGTGTATTCCTAACGCCGAAGCCTCTCACCACTAGAGGAATAGTAATTATACCTCTCCCATCAAAGACAAGACTGCATTCAAGAGAATAGGCAAGCCGATAGAGAGTTTCACGCCTATGAACATTCTCTATGAACAGATATGGGGCTAGGTTCTTCACTTACACAACATCTATACACCCATAGCTTCGAAGGAAAATGTAATGGGTCCTGAACCACGTGGATGATGCAAGTTTATAGAGTCAAATGTCACCATACTAAGGACTGTTACCAACTCAAGAAAGAGATTGAGAGGTTGATTTAGACGGGATACCTCAAGAAGTATGTAAAAGGAAAAAAAATTTAGGACCAGACAAATCCGGCTCTCGCATGCGAGATGACGCAGGGCCCCCGGGCCTAATAAGGCAAATGAGGCATCCCAAGGAAAGGGAAGTAAAGTCATGCGCCATACGCTTAACACTATTCTAGGAGGATTCGCTGGAGGCACGAAAACTATCTTCCGCCGTAGAATGAGCGCTCACCAAATTCTGAATATAGAAGACATCCCTAATGTTGAAGGAGAAGAAGAGTCGAATATTCCAGAAGCCATAATTGCTTTCTTGGAGACTGACGCATATGGCATCCAATCTCACAATGATGATACTACGATCACTATTGTTAGATGTGATGAATGTGAGATCAAAAGAGTTCTTGTAGATCAAGGAAGTTCAACATATATTCTATATTGGGATGCATTTTGAAAGACTCTGCCTTGACCCAGAGGATCTAAAACTCTTCAAGGGCTCGCTAGTTGGATTCTATGGGGAGCAGGTGCAAGTGAAATACTACTATGTGTTAAAGACCACATTTAGAGAGCAAGATCAAGCCAAAGAGATAAAGGTCGGGTATTTGGTTATTGATGCCACCTTCATTTTACAATATGATTATAGAGCACCCAACTTTTAATCAGTTGGATGCCACCTTATCCACTTTGTATTTATGTATGAAGTCCCTTCTCTCTGAGGGGCGAGTAGGAGTTACCCAAGAAAATAAAGAAAACACCTTAAAGTGTTATATAGAGAGCCTTAAGCTTGAACGAGTTTGCACTATTGGTACGAATGCTAGGAAAATGGACTCAGGAATAAAGCCTTATAGAGGTGAGGAGCCTCCCCCTCCAACTAGCAAGGAGGCCAAAGATTAAAATCTCATAAGGAATTCCCTATGGCACCACTTTCCTTACTGTCATTTGTTTGCTTTCTATATAGTCATTAAGTTATTTTGTTGTTAATTTTGATAGGTGAGTATTACAACTCTGTCATTTGCAAATACCTGATGTTTTAGGGGGTGCAATCTTTTCCTTCTAAACCTTGCATGGGGAAAGGGTTTTTAATAAGCCCATTCATTTTATTATATCAGAGAATCAATGTTTGTTCATTATTCCATTTTTGTAGGAAACCCAAAAGCCTAAGCGGCGATCAAAATGTTGTACCCCTAAGAACAACCCTTGTCGCCCTAAGAGATGATCAAAATAATGGATCCTTAAGAAGGATCCTTGTCGCCCTAAGACGTGACCAAAAGGCTAGATCCTTAAGATGGATCCTTATTATTGTTCTTTTGATTGGTTGTATTGGGTAAAACAACATGTGTAATACAAGATGTATTTTTGATGAAGATGTAAGATATGGGGCAAGATGTTCCAGCATGTGCACAACATCTGTCCCTAGACTAGAAGACATATTCAGTGAGTTATTATGAGCAAAATTCACTTTGATTCCAATAAGATTTGTCATTTATAGTTTGTATCTTTTAGCAATATGTTATTTAGTAAGATTTGATAAAAATATATTTAATGAGATTAAAGTCAATTGAATGAAGATTTAAATGGAATGAAGATCAAGTTAAATCAAATCTTTTTGTGGATGTTTTTAAAGTAAATCAAATCTGCATCATAATTAATCATGTATCAAAGCTTATGCCTATTGGAGAAAATCCAAGAAGATGGTTTGATATTTAGGGAGACTCATTACTACCTTAGAAGACATACAAGTATTGAAGATATAATGTTCTAGGATTTTGTTCTTTGAGTCTTTGTATTCTTGTTATTCGTTATAAACCTCTAAAGAAGGATAAAGTGAATATTCAAGGCATAAAGGTTGATTGTTAAGTTGAGTTGTAATTCAACATCTTTATTCTTTTGAAAGCATTGATCACTAGGGTAGTGATTAAGAGAAAGTGATAGGGGATCTCATATTTAGGGGATGTTCTAAATAGAAAGACATGAGTAGTATTAGGAAGTAGGCATTGAACAATGTTCGTTCATCTAAGATTAATTGTACTAATACTATTGAGATTGAATTTTCTTTTTTGGGTTGGAATAATAACAGTGGTGATAAGTATTTTAATTTAAATATATTTATAAGAGTATATGGACAAACCTTTTTTGTAACGAAAAAATAAAAAATTATTAGTGCTGAGATTCGAAACATCTAATTTTTCATCTATTACCATAGTTGTTATTATGAACCGTGGAGAAATGTATTTTTAATAAAATAAATTAAATTAAATTCAGATGTATTAAAATGAGTTATTACTATGGTTGTTCAAGCGACCGTAATAATATAATATTATCAAATATATATTTTGTAGTAATGATCTAAACGAACAATTGATCAAGAATTCTACCATACTCTAGAGGTGTTAAATGGTTTGTTCAATGGATGGTGAGTCTAATGGTTGTAGTCGGATTTTCTATTAGGTGGTGCTTTGGTGAAAGTGTGCTCTTTCATGGCCTTTCTCTTCTGTTGATTGTTCTCGAACTGTTGTTGCCTTTATCCTCCTCGTTGCTTTTTGCCTGGATGTGTTTTTTTATTTCTTGGCACTTTTTTTTATCATTAGATGTTACCTTTTTGTTTTGTTGTAGGATTTATTCCAAAATCTTATTTTATAATCTATATTATTGTCTTTAAGAAAAATAACCGCTGAAAATGTTTGAATCATTCCATTGTAAGTGCAATTTTTCAGCCACAAGTGAAGACAAAGCTACCTCCAAAAATTTGCTATGTGCTGCCATTTTGTGGTTCAATAAGCCTTATACTTCGTTTTGATGGATCGACTCCTATAAATTTCACTTTCTGCTAGTGTTGGAAATAAGCCAAAAGTTTTTTTTTTTTTGTTTAAATTTATATTGTAACTTGTTTCATTGTTTAAATTATTTTCTTTAGATACGTTATGCATTAATATGGATCTTTTATAATTTTTATTAATTATCTGTAAAGGTTGAGATACTCTTTATAATTCCCTATTAATAATATCTATAATAAAAAAATAAAAAAAAATAACCATCGTATTTATTGAAATACTATGGCATAATTCTAGACAAAAAAATAATATTTAACATTTAAATTACTTTTAGAAAGATCTTCAACTTTTTGCAAGAGAAAAAAGAAGAGAAATTATAAGAATAACAATATTCACTATGTGCAAATACATCCACCTAACAGGCAATTTGGTGTTCCTCTAACTCGCATGCACTTAGTAGTAAAACAATCGAGGAAGGTGGTACATTTGAAACCTATGATACAAAACAAGAATAAAAGAGTGTTATTTAAAATAACTCAAGAAGAAAAACACTTGTAAATGGTGAGAAGAAAAAAAGCTTACCATTGGCATCACTTGAAACAGAAAATAGTGAATGTAAAATGATCATAGCATAAACAAACATGAAAACTTTAGTCATTGTTTTCATTTGTATGCAAGGAACAAAAATCAATTCAATTACTTTTTTTTTCTTCATGAGAACTCTATCACTTTATAGTATAAAGAAATTGCAAGATACACTTTACAAATTAAAAATGTTATTAAATATCTCTTACGTATATTGATGTTGTGTATTTTCTCATTTATCTTGTTCAATAGATTATTACTATTACGAATTCAAATGGACTTTCACTGTGTTGTAAGTAAATAGCCTTTCAATTCAATGAAATTAATCAAATGGCCACTAATGGAAGGAATAACATACCGAAAGTAACCGTTGCACAATTAAATGGCCAAAGAAAAATTTGTTGATAAAATAATACTATATAAATGGCTGTTCGAGATTCACTAAAATTCCCTTGGAAATCACAATCTTTGGTGGTGAAGCTTTGTTAATTTAAGAATTTATTCTTTTTTTCAAAATGGAATTTCACACTGAGTTATTGTTAAGACACCTTATGAATTAGGAAATATTATAATTGAAAATTTAAATATTTAAAAGCGATCATTTTAAAGGTAATACTAAAATGTATGCACATGTTAAAAAATATGTAAATTTTGTATTACTAGAAATGAACAGGTGCAGAGAAAGATAGAATGTTAATCTTATGCATAACTGTGTATTTTTTATTTTCCCCCTTACCTTCAGAAGTTAAGACATAGTGCATTATATACAACACAAAACTCAACGCAATTTGTTAGCTCATTATGTAGTTAACAAACTTTTGACCAAAATTAACTACAATCTGCCCATTACAACAACTAATCAATATTGCATTACAAAATTACACAATGTAACTAGTATGTCTCTAATACTCTCCCTCAAGATCAATGGGATTGGCATGGAATCACTTTAAGCTTGCTTCGCAATCCTTGAAAAGTTGTGGTTCCAAGAGGTTTCGTAAGTGTGTCTGCTAGCTGAGTAGACGCGGGAATATGTTGAATGACAAGTTTCTTATAGCCACCACACATTCTCTTACAAAGTGTATGTCGAGTTCGATATGCTTAGTGTGAGCATGGAGAAGCGGATTATGAGATAACATTATTCCACTCAAGTTATCACATAACAATGTAGGAGGATAGAATGGAACTCTTGGCTCAGTTAAGAGAGATTTTAGCCATAACAATTCAGAGTAGTGTGAGTCAGGGCCCTATATTCAGCTTTCGTGCTCAATCTAGCCACAAGGGGATGTTTCTTAGAGCTCCATGCCATAATGTTAGGACCAAAAAATATACAAGAGCCTGATGTAGATCTATGGTCATCCGGGTCACTTGCCCAATCTAAATCATTGTAAGCTCTTAAGGAAATTTTTTGAGTTAAAGTAGATGGGAAGAAGATCAGACCATGAGAAATAGAGCCACTAAGATATCGAAGGATTTTGTGAACTGTTGCCCAATGAGTATCCAGTGGTGTTGACATAAATTGACAAGCCTTGGTTACACTGTAGGCAATATCATGTCTAGTCAAAGTGACATATTATAGAGCACTTACGATTGATCCGTATAGATGAGGATTTGAGAAAGTTGGAGAACCATTCCTGCTGAGTTTGCAAATGCTGAGCATAGGGGTTGGCACACCATTTGCATTAGTCATTTTTGCTCTTTCAAGGAGATCTCTGACATACTTTGCTTGTGTCAACAATAGAGATTCATTTTCTTGAGAAATAAACTATATATCCAGAAAATATTCTGGTTTCCCAAGCCTTTTTAATGCAAAAGCTTTATGAAGCTTAGTGATAAGATCCTACACTAATTGTGAGGATGAATCAGTTAAGAGAATATCATCGACATATACAAGGGAATAGATGATGATACCTTGTTTGAAGTATATAAATAGGGAATGATCACACTTTGAGTGAGTGAAGCCAAATAGCAAAGGAGCTTGAGTGAGCTTGTCATACCATGCCTTATGAGCTTGTTTAAGTCGATAAAGGGCTTTATTAAGCTTACACACCAGATCCTTATTTTTTTGAGTAAATCCTGGTGGTTGAACCATGTACACTTCTTCTTGAAGGGCTCCATTTAAGAAAGAATTATTGATGCCTATTTATTAGATATCCCATTTGTAAGTGAGGGCTAAGCTGATGATGACTCTAATTGTTGTTGGTTTCACAACAGGAGAAAAAGTCTCATTGAAGTCAAACCCTTGTTGTTGATGAAAACACTTTGCAACTAATCTAACTTTGTATTTATTGACACTCTCATCAAAATCCTCTTTGACCTTAAAAACCCATTTACAACCAGCTGCTTGTCTATGAGGAGGAAGTTTTGTGAGATTCCATGTGTGGTTAGCTATGAGAACATCATATTCACTTTTCATGGCATGTACCCATTCTGGTTTTAGCAGGGCTTGTTTCACACTAGTTGGCTTTGTGTGTTCTATGAACACCTTTTGGCTTTAAGTGTCCTATTTTTGCTCTAGTTAACATAGGATGGTCATTTTATGGATGAGGGTGACTAGGTTGCAGGCTATGGATAAAAGGAGGCAATGATACATCAGTATTGGTAACTGGTAAACTAGCCAAGGTGGTTTCAGAGGAATTGATAAAGTCATTAGGTGATGAGTTTGAAAGGGTATGTCGGTCATTACTGTGCCCCGAATTATGTGGAGATGAAATATACTCCCTCCGTTCCTTTATAAGTGTCACTTTCTTGCAAAAAAATTGTTTCTTTTTAATTGTCACTTGCAAAGTTCAAGGTAATATTAATTGCAATTTTGTCAAAATTGCCCATAGATAGACTGCAAAGAGAGAAAAAGTAAAGTGAATGTAATAAATAATTAAGGGTATTATAGGTAAAAGAATAATTATTGTTTGAAAAGTAACAATAATGATTAGCTTCCTTGGTATGTGTAAAAAGTCAAAAAATGACACTTAAAAAGGAACGGAGGGAGTATGGTTGAGGAGATAAAGGTTTATTGTGTGACATTACATTTTAGGAGTTTGATTGAGACATATCATCCAATGTGTTATCACTGTCAGGTGGGGTAGGGGGTAGGTTAGAAGATAACTAATGTGGTACTTATGACTCATTTATGGATGTACTTTCTGAACTGGGGGCTTGGGTAGTGGGAAAAGGTAATGACATAGATGAGGTGTTCTGAGTGTTACTAGGCTTCTCAGAAAAATGAGAGAGAGAAATGGAAGTGCTTTTCATTGAAAGTCACATCCTTAGAGATATAGAAATTAGGTAAACAATTGTAGTAAGTCTATTCATTAGGTATGTTGTTGTTAAGAAACTATGATCCCAATATTTAAGAGGTAGATTAGCATGAGACAACAAGGTTAGGCCCATTTCAACTATGAACCTGCGTTTTCTCTCCACATATCCATTTTGGTGGGATGTGTGGGGACAAGTCAGTCTATGTGTGATTCCTAAGTCATTAAGGAATTAAGTAAATGGTCAAAATTCACCTCCATTCACCTCCATAATCATATTGGACTGCTTTTATAGTGGTTTGGAATTGTGTTTGGACATACTTAAGAAATGATTTAAAAGCACTCATAGCTTCAGACTTTTGTTTGAGTAAATAGAACCAAGTGTACCTAGTCTTGGCATAAAAAAATGCTATGTAATAATTAAAGCCAGAAATTGATGAAAAAGGGGAAGGACCCCACATGTCAGTATAAACCAAGTCAAAAGGTTTGTCATGTGTATTTAAAGACATATGGGCATGTAATCTATGAGACTTCTCTAAGCAACATGACTTACAAAATTCAAGAGAAGCTTTATTTTGAATTGGTATATGACACAATTTAAGA
The DNA here is from genome assembly GCF_024323335.1 of Lathyrus oleraceus. Classification (NCBI taxonomy): domain Eukaryota; kingdom Viridiplantae; phylum Streptophyta; class Magnoliopsida; order Fabales; family Fabaceae; genus Lathyrus; species Lathyrus oleraceus. The sequence goes on from NC_066579.1 coordinate 389,233,305, forward strand.
ATGCTTTTGACAATATTAAAATTGGCATGTCCAAGTCTATAATGTCATAGTACATCAGAATTAGCTAAGCTATTAGTACTTGAGACAATAAAAGAAAAATAATGACATGTAAAGTTTTCATCATAACTGACTTTATTCAATGTGAGATTAGGGAAGCAGTAAAGACTAATGGATTCAAGAAACCCTTCAAGAAGGACTTCCTTAGAACCCTGACATTTAACATAACATTTGTTAAGGTGGAATTAAAACACAACATGATTATCATTGAAGAACTTAAAGACAGACAAAAGGTTCTTGGTGATAGCAGAAACATGTAAAATATCACTAAGAATAAGCTTATTTTTTTACCTAGGAAGTACCAATGGTTTTAATGTGTAAACTTTGGCCATTTCCTACATGTGCTTGTCATCTACCTCTATAGGGTTTTCTGTTATGCAAACAACTTTCAAAGGGTGTAAGGTGATGGGAAGCACCCAAGTCAATAAACCATGCCTAAGAGTCGAGTTTAGTTGGTAGTGAGTACTCTTGAGTGAATGCAGATGGATGAGTTGTGGTAGTTGTCATTGCCATTAATTGAGATCCATATATGGTAGCTTCTCCTTTGGTCTCTTTATCATTATGAGGATCATTGGTTCTTGACTGAGAGTTATGAAGGCTGAAAGATTCATCATACCTGTGCCAACAATTTAATGCAACATGCACAAAGCTGGCGAAACATAAAGAAGAAGAGATGTTGTTGATGGTTACAATGAGAGATGAAGAGAGATTCAAGGACTAGTGGTACTTGGACTCAGGATGCTCATCACACATGTCTGAAAGGAAAGATTGGTTTGTCAACATAAATCCCTCAATGAAGAACATGGTGAAATTTGCAAATGACAATACTCTAGCATCTGAAGGTGTTGGTGATGTTCTGATTATGAGGAAAGATGGCAAGAGGTCAGTAATTTCGAATGTGTTGAACATACCAAGCATGAAGAGCAATTTGCTCAGCATAAGGAAGTTAGTCAAAAAGAACTACAAGGTGTTGATCAAAGACAAGATGCTGAGAGTTCTCGACTCAAATGGAAGGTTGATCTTGAAGGCTCCAATATCTCAAAATAAAACCTTTAAGATTGAACTTAATGTGATAGAGCATAAGTGCCTTGCATCAGCAACCAACAAAGATGAATGGATATGTAATTATAGACTTAGCCATCTCAATTTCAAAGACATCAAATATTTGAAGAGAAGAAATATCGTTTTAGGATTACCAGAAATTGACATTCCAAACGAACTGTGTGAAGAATGTGTGCATGCGAAACATCACAAGGACAACTTTAATAAGGATGCAGGAAGCAAGTCGAAGGTAATTCTTGAAGTCATATACTCTGATGTGTGTGGTCCTATCAGGGTAGATTCAATTGGAGGTAACATATACTTTGTTACATTCATAGAAGATTTCAGTCGAAAACTATGGGCTTTCCTGATCAAGAAGAAAAGCGAAGTGATCGAGGTATTTTCCAAGTTTAAATCTATGGTCGAAAGACAAAGCGGTCGAAAGCTCAAGATTCTGAGAACTGGTGATGGTGGAGAATATGTGTCGAAAGAATTCGATGCATTATGTGTGAAAGAAGGGATTGTGCATGAGGTGGTGCCACCCTACACTCCCCAACATAATGGAGTCATAGAAAGGAAGAATATAACCATCATGAATATGGTGAGAAG